>NW_026623053.1:3583269-4183269 GCF_023065955.2 Ursus arctos
GCATCCATCTACGTCAGGCTGTAATGGTAGCTTGGCTACTTTACCCAGGTGAGGACTCCATGAATAAAGTTAACCTGTGCTCTGCTCTTACGCCAACTGTATATTTGGTGCCTACCAACGGTGTTGGGGATTTTGCAGATAGCTCTGTAAAGAAATGCAGGGGGGGAGCAGCTGGTACCTCATCGGACTCTTGGTTTCAGCTCAGGTCATGATCTCAGGGAGATAGCTAGATAGATAATAGAGTTATTAAAATAAATGAATATATCTTAAAAAAAAACCACTTACGGTCAAGAGAATAATGGGAACAATTAGATACAGCCTCAGAGAGAATGAAACATGTGTTACACACTTGTTCACACATAAAAGATAACACAGAGGTCTCAGAATATAATAATGAGGTTGATGCATTGACAGAAAATACTAAGGCAATAGAAAAAAAGGAAGGATTGTCATCAAAATTAAAAAGGGATAAGGAAGGGTGGAGACACACATGGCCACCAAGAATATTACACAGAGAGGGATGGAAAATGAGAGGGACCTAAAGTACCACCACTGAAATTAAAAAAGCAGGGAAACCAATATCACAGAGATAAGGAAAAAACAGAAAGACTAATAACCCCACACACAGAATTATGGGAATACATAGAAAGCACATACAGGAACACATGCCTTAGATAAGTGGTTCCCTGAAAGAAATCGTAGGGCCAGTTGGCAGGACATAAAAAGAGCGTTCCCAGGATGCCCCCACGTAAACAGATGGTAGGTAAGAGCAGGCACACGGCACCAACAGACACACAAGCCCACCACGTTCACTTTCACTGTACAAAGAGACTGTCGTGGGACTACTAAATCACAGCTCTCAACAGAAATAGGCCTCTAGCATGGTAGACATACATACAGCATTAGGATAGCGCTGGCTGCCTCTAGCCCTTCAGCTCACGCAACAATCGGGGCTCCCGAGTCGTGGGCAGCTCCCTTCGGAGCACCAGGAAGAGCAGAACGTGATCCGGGAACTCATTTTACAGCCACCTCGGTTACAAAGCTCTGTGATCCATGGGACTTACGATGGAATCGCCATCTAGCTTACAGCCCTACAGTCGCTGGATATATAGGGAGAGCGAATGGATCACTCACTAGAAAGAGAATTAGGACTGATAGAAAAGCAAGGAAGTTTTCAACAGGCCCTGGATGCAGCTTACTTTTGCAAAGTTAAAGAGACAGATTAGAAAAAGGTAGTCCTCAGAAGATGTCAGACACCCTATTAACTTATCTTCTTTCTTTTTGACTTAATTGACTTCTTATTAGATGTGACTTCGAGTTGGAGTCTGTGACTTAAATCCTTACTGAAGTTTGCTTGATTCAGTTTAATGCACACATCTTGTTGTGATGTGATTTTTATCTTACATGGTTGGAATTTCATTGTTGTGTTTGATTTCTAGTGAACACTTGATTGAATTACCTAAAGATGTCCTTGTTCTGTTCCCAAGCTAGTACAGCTCTCCTGCTCTAAGACATATTCGATTCCTGCATGACCCTCACAGAATTTGCCATAAAGAACCACGGGGTGAAATGTAGAGAGCAAAATGGAGTCTCTCACGTCAAGTGGGACCCTGTGTCAAGCAGGGCCCTGTGTCAAGCCATGACAAGTAGTTCAAGGTACGGCAGCTAGGAGATATTCCCTGGGACCAGTGTCAGCTGACAGCCCAGAACTGAGAAGGAGCAGAACCAGGGGAGATCTGCAGGGGCCTGAGACCCTCAATCCCTTTAGAAAGGGGAGGACTTGGGCAGCAAACTGTCAGACTCTTCAGACCTTAACCCTCTGTGTTGGACCACTTAAAAAGCCAACTGCCCCCGATTGGCTCTGCCCCATTGATCTCCAAACAGAACCGAGATCCTTCCGTGCTTGAACATAAGAAGTGAGTGCCCAGAGCTGACCCAGATCTGACCGCGGCCTTATCTCAACTGTGCGCCCACAGACTGATTTCAAGTTTGGTCGTTAACTTACTACACCCTCTGTTATCTGCGTGGTTCTGTGGTTTGTCTGGTGTCCTGCTCTGTGTGCTGCGTAAGAAGCCAAGTGACTGACATGGTGAAATGTCATCGAGTTTGGAATGCTGAACCTGCTTATAACTGTGCTTTAACTTTGCTCTATGATTGACTAAAGCTGGCGTTGTGGAAAGACAACATCATAGCAGGCTCACGACACCACCGCCCTTCAGTCCATCAGCCTATGATGCCCTGATATTCAGGAATTCTTGGCTTGAGCTGGGTTTTGAGGAGCACCAGAGTTTTGTACAGAATCACCAACGAGTTTCTATAAATGCCAGTATTTCTCCATCTAATCCTGATGACTAGTTCCCATTCAAGGAGAGAATCAGGAGACTAGACGCCAGGATGCATTGCTTCCAATACACGTTTGAAGAGAAGTTCTGGGTGTAAACTGAACATTTGGACTAAAAAACAAAAGATCAATCCCCCCCCCCCCCCCGTGAAGGTGAAGTGAGACGGAGTCACGTACGGGGCATCTGATGGCGCAGCTGGTAGAGCAGGTGACTCCTGATCTTAGGGTCATGAGTTCGAGCCCCACTTTGGGGGCAGAGTTTACTCCAAAACAAAAATAAGTAAAGTCACTTACGTCCAGGGGGTTTAAAATCCAGCATGGAGGCGATTGAGGAGGTGGCCCTTCCGCACACCCTCACTGGGTGGAGTCAGGATTCTGAACTGGGCCAAACCAAAAAGACTCTAACAACTGCGGAACCCCCGAACTTGCTGCCGTAGCTACCGGCCTTTGCGCAGCGATCCCCGCAGCAACCAGTGATGTGCAGGCCAGATTAGTTTTCTGCCACCAACACAGTCAAACTTCTCTGTAAACAAGGTGGAGAAGCATTCCCCTTGGGGCGCCTGGGTGGCTCACGCAGTTAAGGGTCTGCCTTTGGGTCCTGGGATGGAGCCTAAAGTCGGGCTCCCTGCTCAGTGGTTTGTCTGCTTCCCCCCTGCCCCTCCCCCAGTCAGACTGGCGCGCTCTCTCTCTCTAAAATAAATAAAATCTTAAAAAAAAAAAAAAAGAATAAAAGAAAAACATTCCTCTTTTCTGTCCGGAAACCCCTATTCTTTCCGCTCTAGTGGGACATCATCTGCCTTCTGAAATCAGTTTATACCAAACTACAAGTCTTGATCTCAAATAAAAACTTTTGTTTTATCATTGGCCCCTTATAATTTTTGGTGGACACTTTCTAGGTACTTTACTATCTCTGTAATAAAAAGAGATTGAGAAAAGAAAAACAAACCAAAGTTTAAGAGCGTATAATCTCCGGTATATTGGAGACATCCAGAAAAACTGAGTAAAATGGCCCAAAACGACTCACGCCCCCACTTTGAAAACCATCTTTAGCTAAAGAAAATAGAAAGGTGTTGGAGTGGGGGTGGGGAGGCCAATTATGGGAGGTTACCAGGAAAAGCCCAGCAAACAATGGTAGGGTTGGATAGGCATATTTAAGTCAGTGCCTTCCCCATTGGTAACAGTTTCTTTCTTTCTTTCTTTCTTTCTTTCTTTCTTTCTTTCTTTCTTTCTTTCTTTCTTTCTTTCTTTTTCTTTTCTTCCTTCCTTCCTTCCTTCCTTCCTTCCTTCCTTTTCTTTCTTTCTTTCTTTCTTTCTTTCTTTCTTTCTTTCTTTCTTTCTTTCTTTCTTTTTCTTCCTCGTTAATAAGAGTTTCTTGTGATTCACAGACTCATCCTCCTCTTTCTGGCACTAAGAGGGAGATACACTTCCAGTGGAAATTTCCTTTATAAATGTAAATGTTCCTCTAAGGAGGCTAACTTCCGCTCTGGTTTAGAGCTTCTCCTGTGTTTGTGGTTTCTTCAAATTCATCCTTCTGCCCCAGAGGTAACATTTGCAGTGGCAAACTCTGCTCTCCTTCCTGCCTCTCCGATACTAAGGTGGCCCAGGGAGAGACTCACCCAAGGCGGCTTGGCTAGAAGCAGCTGTTGAAGAAATGGGCTGATGGAAACATGTTCAGCTTCTCACTTTATCAACACCCTGCGCCTTTGACAACACACTCTCCCCTCTCCATGAAGATTCCACAGTCCACAGCTCCAGAGCTGGGTCATTGTGTTTTTTGTTTTTTCCACTGAAGTTCTCATTGAGCATAGCCTAGCCGGCTGGGCACTTGTCCCGGAAGTTTTTCAGAAGGTGAATTTAGGGGCTAGAGTTGACCATCTCCTGGCAAGTTCACATTACCCTTCCAGTGTGACCCCTCCCAGGGCCTTAACTTTCCTCTGTACCCAGCAATGAGTCTTTGATGTAGGACACCTTTGCTCCGGGCTATTCTCAGAGTGAACTTTAGGTGTTCTGGATGAGAAGACACAGGAACAGGTTCACGTAGGAGGGCTGTCCCCCACCCCCCGGGCTCCTCATCAGTTGGAGTGCTGGGCCTCTCACTACTCTTCCCTTCTTCACCGCCGCAGACCGCCCGGCTCTCTGCTCTTCAGGTCCACATATGGATTTCCTCGACCAGTGACACCTGAGTGTTGGAACGGAACGGGGTGAGTTCGAGTTAGGATTGGTGCTGAGGATGCTTGAGGGGAAAGGCCCAGAAACACTGGAAGGGGCCTCACTGAATTTCTACATGGAAGGGTTAAGACTGGAATGTGATCCAATTTGTAGGAAGCAAAGACCTGAATTCAACAGAGGATCAATCCCAGTGATACAGTCTCTCCCCACAACCCCTCCACCCCTACTCCCACTTCCTCCCCCAAAGTACATTGGGGGAGGCATAATACACTGCATAATAAATTGAAGCAGCTTGAATCCTGGTCTTCTATCCTGGTTAGGACCTTTGGGTGAGGTATAGGGTGGCCCAGGTGTGAATGTGCCTGTCTACTGTGCCTGACAGAGCACTTGACATGATAGAGGACAAAAAAATTTCCTTCTATCCTTCCGGATTCTTCCAGCAAGTTTTAGATTAAAGTTGACACAAGACAGATTTAATAGGAGGAAAAAGGCAAAGATTTTTTGTGCTCACAGAGGCCCAACAATGAAGTTGAGGTCCCAAAGAAGTGACCGAGGCAGGCAGTTTTCATACATTTTAAACAATGAGACAATAGATTCGTGAGGAATTGACAGGACAGAGAAAACAAATGTTTGGGTGTTTTAATTAGTAAGGAATTCCAAGCAGAATCTGGGCTGAAGTAGTAGATAAAAAAAAGCAAGAAAGTTTGGTTATACAGCTTTCCTGGCTTCAAAATCCCTATCCCTGTGGGTGCCTGGTCACATCAGTTACTGGAACAGGCGACTCTTTTTTTTTTTTAAATAATATTTTTTATTATATTATGTTAGTCACCATACAGTGCATCCCTAGTTGTTGATGTAAAGTTCCATGATTCATTAGTTGCGTATAACACCCAGTGCACCATGCAATACGTGCCCTCCTTACTACCCATCACCAGCCTATCCCATTCCTCCACCGCCCTCCCCTCTGGAGCCCTCAGTTTGTTTCCCAGAGTCCATAGTCTCTCGTGGTTCATTCCCCCTTCTGTTTACCCCCTCTTTCTTCTTCCCTTTCTTCCCCTACCATCTTCCTACTCCTTTTGTTCCATAAATGAGTGAAACCATATGATAATTGTCTTTCACTGCTTAACTTATTTCACATAGCATTATCTCCTCCAGTCCTGTCCATGTTGCAGCAAATGTTGGAACAGGTGACTCTTAATATCAGGTTTATGAGTTCAAGGCCCATGTTGGGCATAGAGCTTACTTAAAAAATAATAACAAAAAATCCCTATCTCTGGTGATAAGAATGTCTTTTTATTTCTTAGGGCACGGAAGGTATCATTCATAAGAGAGACTCAATTTCTGCTTTTGGGGGACAGAAGAGGGTTTCAGTGTCCTCGCACTGGCTGTTTTCCAAGTAGCTTCAATTCAACATAATAAATATGCCACTGGGAGACCTTTTGGGGCGGCCTGTCCTGGGTCCCTACAACATTCTCAGAAGTGCTCTCACTTACATCTCTCATTAGATGGTCACGGGTCCATGACGCAGATATTCTCAGGCCCGTTTGTGAACACAGTGCTCAGAGAGCTGAGAACCAGGTTAGAGATGCCATAGGACCAGCTGCACTCCTTGTGGAATGAGGACAGAGAGCTGGTTTAAAGGGGAGACTTTTGCAAACGAATCTATGCCCTCATTATGACCAGAGTAGCTGCTGTGAGGGTAGTTTCAATCTTGTTGTTGATGGATGAGAACACTATTTCAAAACTGGAGATCCTGTATGACTGCATTCTGCACCACAAATCAAGATGATTTATGATTATGAGAATGAGGTAAATGGCCGCTGAGAAGTATGTGGGTAGTCAGAAGTGACAACAGGTTTCACACAGGCGTTGGGGAAGTGTTCTAAGGAAATCAGGGTCATTTTGCAGAATCAATGGAACTGTAGCCTGGGGTTTGAGGGAACCAAAGCCTTCTTGCTTGGAAAATATCACCCAGGTCTTCACCTAACACCCTCATTGCCTTAAGTGGGGCCGACCCTTCCCACTTCACGGCCACAGATCTTGACCTACCAGTTTCTTTTAGAGCCGCGGCCTTCAGAGACTTGATCCGGACTGTTGAACAGTTAGCTAGAGGGTGACGGGCTCCTCAGTGCGGGTGGAAGATTGGGCAGGCGGCAGCTGTCTCCACTTCTCAAAATCAACTTCACCTATTTGGGGGCATTTTGTGTTTGTCTCCCTCAGGCTCCAGCATGTTTCCAGTTCTGGTAAAGCTGATTCCTAAGGACATAGATCCTCTTGGAGCCCGGGAACAAAGTGGTCAAATTGGGCCAAGAGCCTACGTCGGCAGGAGAGGAATTTCAAGGTGCAGGTCAGCTCTCGAGGCAGTGCCGAGCTAATGCTCTCCTCTCTCTTCCCCGTGGCCCCGCAGCTGGCTCTGCTGACTCAGATGGCGTCCTCCCTAAAGGTCCTAGGCCCTCTCTTGGCCCTGCTGGTTCCCCTCGGCGGCCTGCTCGTCCGCAGCCAGAGCCCATCCTGGAGGGAATTCAGGACACAGCACTACCTGAG
The DNA here is from genome assembly GCF_023065955.2 of Ursus arctos. NCBI lineage: Eukaryota > Metazoa > Chordata > Mammalia > Carnivora > Ursidae > Ursus > Ursus arctos. The sequence continues at coordinate 3,590,324 of NW_026623053.1, forward strand.
CGCAAGCTGGAAATTCAGCGACTACAAATGCGACGAGCTCATGCGGGAGAGAGAAGCTCCCCAAGACAGGGACCACCACGTCTTCATCTATACGTCTTGGCACAAAATCGAGCAGATCTGCCTCAGGAAGTGGAGAGACCGTTCCAGAAATGTGTACGTATGGGCCCAGCATCCCTTCAGAATACTCCGGTGCTACCAGGAGGGTAACGGGAAGAGCTACCGAGGGCACGGCAGCTACAGCTACGTGGAGTTCCACTGCGGCGGGGACGGGCACGTGGACGGCATAGAGGACATCCAGGTGTTAGACATCAAGACATAGAAAGTCTTCCCACACCCCCAGGCTCGAGTAGGGTGTCCAGTGCTGCCCACGTGGGAGCCCCTGCCTCCGTCAACAGCCCTTGTACTCTCTCCTTTGCATGGATGTGCCCGTGTTTTCCGCCTATGTAAGAGTCATGCCTCATCACACGCTTTCCTCCCGTCAAAACCACCTGCACGGTTTCTCTGCGCGAATTCCCTTGTGCGCTCGTTCATCTGATTTGCTCTTGCAGTTTTGTAAGATTAAGCTCTATGGCTTCTCTGTGGCTTCTCTGGTTTACTGAACCAGGGATGTTCCTGACATTCATTCTCCTTATACCGACCCGAGCAGAATGGTCCCCGCTTCCCTAAATAAATGGTATCATGCCAATGTGTATGACATTCATGTATGTTACGTGTTGTGTGATTGGTGCAGGTGTTCCAGGGTGCGTGATGCAGGTTATGCTTGGATATGATGTGTGCAGAGTGTAAGGTTTAAGGTGCGTGTCCTTGGTCTCATTCCTTAAACGTGTCTCTAAGCAAACGCACGCATTTTAGATAGGCGAAGGCAGTATGTTTCCCGAGCAATAATAAACTAAGTAGAAGATAATGGTAGAACTGAGGTTATCTGATATTAATAATTTTCACTAGAAAGAGATACAGAGTGGGATATGGGGCTTTAAAATGGAACCTTCAAGAATGGGTCTAAAGACTTATATTTTGTTGGAGGAAAGAGGAAGTAAATTGCAGAAGGAAAAGTTGAGGACACAAGTAAGTACCGTCCATGAGAATTCGGTTTGCTAAATGGGGAAGAGAGATACAGAGAAAGATAAACCTTGGTTTTCGCCTCGAGCAGGGATGGGGAGCAGGAACGCGAAACATTCAAGTACCTTGTGTTCTTTAGCCTCCTGCACTGTTGAATGACTCCGGTCTTGAAACAGTTGGAGAAAAGTCCAAGGGCGTAACATTTTCAGGTAGGTGGCTGCATTCCTAGTCCCAGATGTCTAGCCCAAGGAGTAGCAAGGAATGTGGGTCGGTCAGCACGTTCCAAGAGCAGCTGCTCTTGCAGCTTTGCAATTTCTCAGTGCACCTGGGGCCGAGCAGACACTGGGAGGTGAGGACCTATAGTGAGTAACCAAAGACACAAGAGGTTAGTGTTGAACCAATAGTTCTGTATCATTAATCAATTTACAGATGAGCAATACTGATTGTTTTTCTCAGTTCATAAAAGCTGCTTCAAAATGTATGGCGTGGGGCACCTGGATGGCTCAGTCTAAGTGTTGACTCTGGATGTTGGCTCAGGTCATGATCTCAGGGTCATGAGATCGAGGCCCACATCCAGCTCTGTCCTGAGCGTGGAGCTGCTTGGGATTCTCTCCCTCTCCCTCTGCCACCTGCCCCCTACTCACACGTGCTGTCTATGTCTCTCTAAAACAATGAAAACAAAACAAACAAACAAATAAAACCAAAATGTAGGGGCATATCTTGTGGTAGCATAGTGTGGGTGCCTATACTTATTTTCCAGAGTGCTCTATTCTGGTCTCCCACAGTAAGTTTTCACAACTACTTCATTCTAAAACCTCTAAAAATTCCTTGTATTAAAGGGTTAAAAGATGGTATGAATACCATAGGGAAGGAAAATGGATTTAAGCACAATGAATAGAATAGATTTGTGGTGCTGCTTGGGTTTTCGCACATCCACTTTCCCCATTTGGGTAGTGAATATTCTTTTCCTTTCAATAACTATCCCTCCCCCACTGGTGTGTGGTATTTGTGAGATTAACCATCGAGGTTTCAAATCCCCTCTACTAAGTTAATTAATGGTCATGGGATTCAAGCTAGGCCAACCAGACTCTTTCCTGTAGGAGACCAGAATGTACTACCCAAAAAGATGGCTCCTTGGCACAAACATGATTTTGGGGTGATCATTTTGATAAACAGAAGACAAGGGAGAAGCTCTGAAAGCAGCCTATAAATTACGTATTTTCCAATAAGGGACATTTATCATCATAGAGAACATCTCTATTCCTAAGGGTGTTTCCCTCTGTCTACTGACAAGATCACGATGACTGTAAATCACCAGAAACTCTTACCAATGGCGAAGGCACAGCCCTAACCCTGCATGACGGACCTTCCCTTTGTTTACCAAGCCTTCCAGGATGGAGCCTGCCTTCCCCACACTCTCCTTCCTTTGCTTTAGCTGAGGATGGTCTGTTCGCCCAAGGTCTCACCACCTCTTTGAGTGACTCTTCCTGATGTGAAGAACAAATCAAAAGTAATGTAGAAAGAAAATTAAATTTCCTTACGACATGCAGCCCACTGACAAACACTTGGGACAGGCAGAGTGACCTTCTTCTAAGAGCTCAGCTGCCTCAATGTTAAATTTGCTAGAGGAAACAGGAAACCTTAGCCTGACATTAGCCCAACCCCCAGGGTCCTGTCAGTCCCCTTTAACATACAAAAATCCCTTTGGACACTTCCTTTATCTCTGCCCCATCCAGGTTATCGGTTAGCAAGCATCCTCCAAGCCCGCGGCCCCCTGATATTCATCTGAAGGGTCTCATGACTCATGCTGTACCAGACAGTAGTAAATGAGCTCATCTGAGCGCCGCTAGGCCTGCAAGGTCCTAAAACTCTTGCCTCCGAATTCCTTGGAGACTTGGGCTATCCCTAACCGCACCCCAACTTCAAAGTGTAGAGTCAGCCAATCCTCACAACCGCACTGCGGCTCTTTCTGCCCACGGGTCCTGTCCCAGGACATTAATAAAATCACCATTTTTGCACCAAAGACGACTCTAGAATTCGTTCTTGACCGTTCGGTCCTGGTCCCCAGCATCCCACATTTCGCACCAATCCCTGCATCACTCCCATGTATACATGACATATCCATGCTAACAAACTTCTGTTGGTTTTTCTCTTGTTAATCTGTCTTATGTTGTAAAGGCCATAGCTGAGAAGGAAGGAGAGAGAAAAAGATTGCTTCTTCCCCTTCACTCTTCTTAGAGTCTGAATCTCGAGCAGTGATGCCAGTGATGTGGGAACAAGGCCAAAGAAAAACTTAAATTTCCGTACGTCCTCCAGTGCATTGACCAGCGCTTGAAACCGCTAGAGGGACATTCCTGTGGGATCTCAGCTGCCTCCATGTTGACAATTTATTAAGGACAAAAGGCCATCTTAGCTCAACATTACCCCAAGCCCCCAGGATCCTGTAAGTCTACCGTCATATACAAAAATTCCTTTGGAATCTTCCTTTGTCTCTTCTCCCCAAGGTATATATTGGCAATCATCCCCCAGGCATATGGCCCACCGGTGTACATCCGAAGGGTCTCGTGACTAGGGTTCAATTAGACAGGAATAAATGACCTTTTCCTAACACTAGCGAGTCCCCTCAAGGTCCTGGAAACTTTCCTTCCAAAGTTCCTTAGAGACTTACCCTCTCCCTAACCCCCTCTCAACTTGAAAGTAGGTCATGGGCCACTCCTCAAGACCCCAGTGCAGCTCTTTCTACCCACGGGTCCTGTCCCCTGCTTTCATAAAACCACCTTTTTACTCCAAACATGTGTCAAGATTTCTTTCTTGGCCATCAGTTTCAAACGCTAACATCTTTCCCACGTCATCTACGTGGAGGGTGATGCACCCCAACACCATGAAAAAGACGGTCCTTCACTAGTTTGCCTACCCCCTTACTCTAGGGAGCTCCTTATCTGGCTCTTCCTCTGTCTCCTTTATCATATCCGTAGGAAACTGGTCAACCATCAGTGTTTCCTTGAGTTCTGTGCGCCACTCCAGCAAAGTAACGGAGCGAGCAAGGGAGTTGGCGGAAGGTCAGATTCATAGCCAGGCAGTCAGAAGCGCAGGGGACCAGCTGGACTTGCAACTGGCAGCTGGACTGGAGGAGTCTTGTGCGTTTGTGGTGTGTTTTCTCCTAAAGAACTGAAATCATGGAGCGTGAAACACTAAAGCCTGAGGGAAGGAAGCACTCAATGGGTATCAGGAAGTCATAATTTCCTCACAACTTCTTTGAGGAAGTTATTGCTTCTTCTTTGTGCCTATAAGTAGACTTGCTCTTCCTGTGTCTGCAGGGACACTGGCTTTAAACAGTGAGTTGGAGAGCGTGGGTCTCATCCACACCGGGCACGAGCAGTGCATCTTCCAAGCACTAGGTTCCCTGTCCTCTGTCCTGGGGCTCGGAACCCTTCCCTGCTGCACGCACGCGGCGCTGACCTACCTGGCAGAGGAACAGCAGACCAAAGCCTCTGAGCCTGGCACTCACTACTGCCTCTGTTCTCAGCGGGAGCCCCAGCAGGAGACCTGGTAAGAGCAGAAGCCTGGGGGCTGGGGAGGGTAGAGCCGTGAAGATGGCCAGAAGGTCCATGTCAAATAGATGGGGGAGAAATATTGCAGGAGGGAGGAGGGAAGAGACTAGGTTCTGGACCAGTAAGTACAGGACAAAGAGAAGAATGGGATCTGCCAGTCGGAGGAACAGTCATCTTACCTCACATTCCTCCTCCCTGAGCTTCGGGTCCTTCAGAGAATTGTGAGACTCAAGTCAGAAAGAAGGTGATGCAAAAAACTAGAAAAGGACCAATGAAATCTTAAAAGGCACACTAAAGGTCTAAATGGTTGTGGGTAATAATTTTGCTCTTATGGCTTCTACTACTATCATTCTCTCATTTTCTTCCCTCTTCCTGCACAGGAGAGATGATGCTGAATCTTCTGGGACCCTTTCCTCTCCTCCTGTTGCTGCTGGGATCATGGGGGCCGGTGCATCCACTTGGTGCTTGGGCTCAACCCCGCACCAGGGCCCAATGGTTTCAAATTCAGCATATAAGTGGAGGTCCTGTCCAATGCAACGATGCAATGGGTCGTGTCAATAATAATAATCAGCGCTGTAAACCTCAGAACACCTTTTTGCACACCAACTTCCAAAACGTGGCTGCTACCTGTCGTTTGCCCACCAGGCCCTGCAGGAATGGTCAGAATAACTGTCACCGGAGTGCAAATCGTATCGGCATGACCTTCTGCAATCTCACTGGAGGGAGATTCCCCAACTGCCGCTACAGCACCACTCCCCAGAACCAGTTCTACACTGTTGCCTGCAACCCTCCTCAGCCGGGGGACCCTCCCTATCCTCTGGTTCCTGTCCACTTAGATTAGACTAAGGTTTCCATTACTTCCTCTCTCACTCGCTGCAGGCTCTCTCATGATCTCTTCTGCCTTTCTTCTCCTTTGTTGACTTCCATGGTTCCCATAGAAGAAAGAAGGAGGGGAGTGGGAGAATTACAGGGCCAAGGTGCGAGATCAGAGTTGGGGATGAAAACAAATAGGATTCTTTTCTGCTCTGGAGCTCTGCGTGTTTTGAAGGAAGGCACTAGGGAAGAGGCAAAGAAAGACCCAGGCCCCCTATTGTTAACCTTGGAACTTCTGCCAAGCTTTGTTGCACTGTGTTCACAGCAATAAAATCACTTTCTGCTGCATCGTAATGACCTTGAGTGTGTGTGTTTCGGATCCCTTGCACGTCGTTGCCGGCCTGGGGCCATCTACATTGCATTTGTCGACATTCTCAGGGGAACTAGTTGGGCCCAGGTGACCTTTGAGGTTATTCAGCAACCCAAGGCTCCTGCCACTTGCCCTTCAGGGTGTCTCTGGAACTTAGGAGCAAGAAAGTTCATCAGTCCTTCAAACTCTGCTCAAGGCTTTTACACATTTCCCTTGAAAAAATGGTCTCTGTTTATTTGGCGGTGGCACGGAGAGCTCGCGGAGTGTGCATAGTACGTTCACACACGGTTCTAACCCTGACAACCCGGGGATCTGCTAAATAGGTCTGGGCTCCCCAGTGAATGCACAGGGTATAGCCGGGGGTCTCTCAAGATTCTGTGCTCAGGATTCACTCTGTCTCCCTCTGCCTCTCCCCTCCCCCAAATAAATATATAAATCTTTTTAAAAATTGAACTACCATAGGATCCAGCAATCCCACTTCTGGGTGTTTATACAAAGGAATTCAAGTCAAGATCTCAAAGAGATATCCACGCCCCTACGTTCATTGCAGCATCGTTCACAGTAGCAAGATAGGGAAATAACCAAAAAGACCATCAACAGAAAGAAATCTTTTTTTTTTTAAGTTGTATTTATTTAAGTCACCTCTACACCCAATGTGGAGTATGAACTCATACCCCACAATCAAGAGTCTCATACTCTTCCGACTTAGCCAGCCAGGTGCCCCCAGAAATGAAGGAATTGTTAAATTTCAGTGGCAGGTTAGTGAAAAGAAAGATGTTAATTTTTTCCCCTGTGAAAATTAATAAAAGGAAACCTGGTTTAGAATGGCTGTGGCGGCCAGCAGGGGGCGCGCTCGTGCCCTACGACTCTCACCAATTACAGCTCCAACAGGAAAGGACTACTTTGCAAGGCAAACTGCTCCACTAGCCCCGCAGAAGATGGGCTTCTCCACTCTGCTCCTGAACAGTCCAGCCGGTTTAGACCGTCACAACCCAGCCAAGCAAAGCTACTACACTTCCAGCTCCCAGGCTGGGCACTTTCTGTTTACGACAGCCTTCTAAACTTCTTCCTTTCCCCTAGAAAAAAGTGCTCTTCTCTTTTGTTCAGGCACATGCCTATAGTTTTGCTGTAGCTTGCTTGTCCCTGGTTACAATTCTCTGCTATTCCTGAATAAGCCCATTTTTGCTGGTAAAATAACTGGTAGATTTTTATTTATTTATTTTTTTTTTACTTTTTAATGATTTTTTATTATATTATGTTAGTCACCATACAGTACATCCCCGTGGTAGATTTATTTTTTGAAGTTAACAGTCCATCCCAGTCCATGACCCTGTAAATTCCATCCACGGAGTCCTTGGGAGACCATGGATTCCAGGTTGAGACACCCTAAGACATTATCGTCATCTGCATGAGGAAATGCATCACCGATGTGGTTTTGAGAAGCCGTTGTCCCAAAACACTGAAAAAATTGAATGACGGTGAACAAAAGGCAATATCAAGGAATTAGTAGAAAGGAGTTAAAGTCAAGGAAAATGTTTACAGAAAGAATATAATTAACACATGATTTTAAATGGATATTCAAGGGATACTATCTCTTTAGGAACTCAAATGAGAAGCCGCAACCCAAGCGGCTTCTGTTACAGAAGCTGGTAGACGGGCTCGAGGAAGCACACCGACTGAACGGCTCTCAGAAGCAATGGTTACCGGACTTGCCCGGGCTGCTTTGGTGCTTGATTCCTGTGGATATGAAGGGATATGTTCCCACAGGTCAGTCTAGGGTGCTTCCTAACGGCTTCATTTCAGAGACGCCTGAGAGCTTATGGCTTAGCTCACGATTGAATGTATGGGTATGGATGCTTTGGTATCACAATAATTTTTCTTCCATATCAAAAGTGGAATATCACACTTCTTTGAGAAACACTGGATTAACTGGTTAAAACTGGCAATGACTGGGGTAGAACAACGTGATGATGATATTGTCAACAATTCAGATCAACATTAACCCTTGATTGTTTAACAAACTACTTTTACATGCATTGCTTCCTACATTCTCAACATTCCTCACTGAAGTCCTATACTATTCTGTAAAACAGGGTGCCTTGGAAACCTGTGGCTCTGTCTCTGAGCTTGTCCCTTCACCTGTCAGCCCTCCTAGCTTCTCCCGCTGCCTCTCTCTGCATTCACTGAGTCACTACCTGATTCAGGTCTTCAGGGGTCACGTGAACTTGTTAGGAAGGGCTGTGCATATACGGCCACGGGACGGCCATCTTGATTTTTCTCCCACTCGCCTTTCAAGTCGTCCAGACCCAGGTGCCCAGCATTCCTGTGTTTCTACTTTCCTTTTTAATCCCAAATTGCTAGACAGTAGTTGGGTTTACACAGTGTGATCTGAGACAACCTGTAGAGAGCAAAATGGAGTCTCTCAAGTCAAGTGGGACCCTGTGTCAAGCAGGGGCCTGTGTCAAGCCATGACAAGTAGTTCAAGGTACGGCAGCTAGGAGTTATTCCCTGGGACCAGTGTCAGCTGACACCCCAGAACTGAGAAGGAGCAGAACCAGAGGAGATCTGCAGGGGCCTGAAACTGATTCAATCCCTTTAGAAAGGGGAGGACTTGGGCAGCAAACTGTCAGACTCTTCAGACCTTAATCCTCTATGTCGGACCACTTAAAAAGCCCCCGATGGCTCTGCCCCATTGATCTCCAAACAGAACCGAGATCCTTCCGTGCTTGAACATAAGAAGTGAGTGCCCAGAGCTGACCCAGATCTGACCGCGGCCTTATCTCAACTGTGCGCCCACAGACTGATTTCAAGTTTGGTCGTTAACTTACTACACCCTCTGTTATCTGCGTGGTTCTGTGGTTTGTCTGGTGTCCTGCTCTGTGTGCTGCGTAAGAAGCCAAGTGACTGACATGGTGAAATGTCATCGAGTTTGGAATGCTGAACCTGCTTATAACTGTGCTTTAACTTTGCTCTATGATTGACTAAAGCTGGCGTTGTGGAAAGACACAACTAATGTGACCCCTTCATAGCAGGCTCATGACACAACCGCCCTTCAGTCCTTCAGCCTATGATGCCCTGATATTCAGGAATTCTTGGCTTGAGCTGGGCTTTGAGGAGCACCAGAGTTTTATACAGAATCACCAACGAGTTTCTATAAATGCCAGTATTTCTCCATCTAATCCTGATGACTAGTTCCCATTCAAGGAGAGAATCAGGAGACTAGACGCCAGGATGCATTGCTTCCAATACACGTTTGAAGAGAAGTTCTGGGTGTAAACTGAACATTCGGACTAAAACAGAAAAGAACAATTTCCCTTGCCCCCCCCCCCCCCCCCCCCGTGAAGGTTAAGTGAGACGGAGTCACGTACGGGGCATCTGATGGCGCAGCTGGTAGAGCAGGTGACTCCTGATCTTAGGGTCATGAGTTCGAACCCCACGTTGAGGGTAGAGTTTACTCCAAAACAAAAATAAATAAAGTTCACTTATGTCAATGCGTTTAAAACGGAGTAGGGAGCCACGGAATGGGAGAAGATATTTGCGAATGACACTGCATATAAAAGACTGGTATCCAAGATCTACAAAGAACTTCTCAAACTCGATACACAAGAAACAAATAAACAAATCATAAAATGGGCGGAAGATATGAACAGACACTTTTCTAATGAAGACATACAACTGGCTAACAGACACATGAAAAAATGTTCAAAATCCTTAGCCATCAGGGAAATTCAAATAGAAACCACACTAAGATACCACCTTACGCCAGTTAGAATGGCAAAAATTGACAAGGCAGGAAACAGCAATTGCTGGAGAGGATGTGGAGAAAGGGGATCCCTCCTACATTGTTGGTGGGAATGCAGGTTGGTGCAGCCACTCTGGAAAACAGTGTGGAGGTCCCTTAAAAAGTTAAAAATGGAGCTACCCTATGATCCAGCCATTGCACTACTGGGTGTTTACCCCAAAGATACAGACGTAGGGAAGAGAAGGGCCATATGCACCCCAATGTTCATAGCAGCAATGTCCACAATAGCTAAATCGTGGAAGGAGCTGAGATGCCCTTCAACAGATGACTGGATTAAGAAGCTGTGGTCCATATATACAATGGAATATTACTCAGCTATCAGAAAGAACGAGTTCTCAACATTTGCTGCAACATGGACGGCACTGGAGGAGATAATGCTAAGTGAAGTAAGTCAAGCAGAGAAGGAAAATTATCATACGGTTTCACTCATTTATGGAACATAAGAAGTAGGAAGATCAGTAGGAGAAGAAAGGGAAGAAGAAAGGGGGGGTAAACAGAAGGGGGAATGAACCATGAGAGACTATGGACTCTGGGAAACAAACTGAGGGCTTCAGAGGGGAGGGGGGTGGGGGAATGGGATAGACCGGTGATGGGTAGTAAGGAGGGCACGTATTGCATGGTGCACTGGGTGTTATATGCAAGTAATGAATTATGGAACTTTACATCAAAAACTAGGGATGGTGACTAACATAATATAATAAAAAAAAATTAAAAAAAGAAGTCCTCAAACATTAATAAAGAATGGAACTAAAAAACTAACTAACTAACTAACTAAATAAATAAAATAAAATAAAAAATAAAATGGAGCAGGGAGGTGATTGAGGAGGCGGCCCTTCCGCACACTCTCACTGGGTGGAGTCAGGATTCTGAACTGGGCCAAACCATAAAGACTCTAACGACTGCGGAACCCCCGCAACTTGCTGCAGTAGCTACGGGACTTTGCGCAGCGATCCCCGCAGCAACCAGTGATGTGCAGACCAGATTAGTTTTCTGCCACCAACACAGTCAAACTTCTCTGTAAACAATGTGTAGAAGCATTCCCCTTGGGGCGCCTGGGTGGCTCACGCAGTTAAGGGTCTGCCTTAACTGGGATGGAGCCCCAAGTCTTGCTCCCTTCTCAGTGGTTTGTCTGCTTTTCCCTCTACCCCTCCCCTAGTCAGACTGGCTCTCTCTCCCTTTGTCTAAAATAAATAAATACTTTTAAAAAAAGATAAAAGAAAAGCATTCCTCTTTTCTTTTCCTTACAAGTTTTGGTGTACACGTTCTAGTTTCTTTTATTATCTCTGTAATAAAAAGAGGTTGAGAAAAGAAAAACAAACCAAAGTTTAAGACCATATATCTCCGATATATTGGAGATATTCAGAAAAACTGAGTAAAATGGCCAAAAATGACTCAAGCCACCACCTTGAATACCATCTTCAGCTAAAGAAAAAGGAAAGATATTGGAATGGGGGTGGGGAGGCCAATTATGGGAGGTTACCAGGAAAAGCCCAGCAAACAATGGTAGGGTTTGTTAGACATATTTAAGTCAGTGCCTTCCCCATTGATAAGAGTTTCTTTCTTTCTTTTTTAAAGATTTTATTTATTTATTTGACAGAGAGAGAGACAGCCAGAGAGAGAGAACACAAGCAGGGGGAGTGGGAGAAGAAGAAGCAGGCTCCCAGCAGAGCAGGGAGCCCAATATGGGGCTCGATCCCATAACGCTGGGATCACGCCCTGAGATGAAGGCAGACGCTTAAGGACTGAGCCACCCAGGCGCCCCATGACTTTCTTTCCCTTTCTTTCTTTCTTTCTTTCTTTCTTTCTTTCTTTCTTTCTTTCTTTCTTTCTTTCTTTCTTTCTTTCTTTCTCTTTCTTTCTTTCTTTCTTTCTTTCTTTCTTTCTTTCTTTCCTTGGTAAGAGTTTCTTCTGATTTGTAGACTCATCCTCCTCTTTCTGGCACTAAGAGGGAGATACACTTCCAGTAGAAATTTCCTTTATAAATGTAAATGTTCCTCTAAGGAGGCTAACTTCCGCTCTGGTTTAGAGCTTCTCCTGTGTTTCTGGTTTCTTCAAATTCATCCTTTTGCCCGAGAGGTAACATTTGCAGTGGCAAACTCTGCTCTCCTTCCTGCCTCTCCGATACTAAGGTGGCCCAGGGAGAGACTCACCCAAGGTGGCTTGGCTAGAAGCAGCTGTTGAAGAAATGGGCTGATGGAAACACGTTCAGCTTCTCACTTTATCCACACCCTGCGCCTTTGACAACACACTCTCCCCTCTCCATGAAGATTCCACAGTCCACAGCTCCAGAGCTGGGTCGTTGTGTTTTTTGTTTTTTCCACTGAAGTTCTCATAGAGCATAGCCTAGCCGGCTGGGCACTTGTCCCGGAAGTTTTTCAGAAGGTGAATTTAGGGGCTAGAGTTGACCATCTCCTGGTAAGTTCACATTACCCTTCTCCAGTGTGACCCCTCCCAGGGCCTTAACTTTCCTCTGTACCCAGCAGTGAGTCTTTGATGTAGGACACCTTTGCTCTGGGCTATTCTCAGAGTGAACTTTAGGTGTTCTGGATGAGAAGACACAGAAACAGGTTCACGTAGGAGGGCTGTCCCCCACCCCCGGGCTCCTAATCAGTTGGAGTGCTGGGCCTCTCACTACTCTTCCCTTCTTCACCGCCGCAGACCGCCCGGCTCTCTGCTCTTCAGGTCCACATACGGATTTCCTCGACCAGTGACATCTGAGTGTTGGATCTGAACGGGGTGAGTTCAAATCAGGGTTGGTGCTGAGGATGCTAGAGGGGAAAGGCCCAGAAACACTGGAAGGGGCCTCACTGAATTTCTACATGGAAGGGTTAAGACTGGAAAGTGATCCAATCTGTAAGAAGCAAAGACCTGAATTCAACAGAGGATTAATCCCAGTGATACAGTCTCTCCCCACAACCCCTCCACCCCTACTCCCACTTCCTTCCCCATCTTCACAAGCATAATACATTGAAGCAGCTTGAATCCTGGTCTTCTATCCTGGTTAGGACCTTTGGGTGAGGTATAGGGTGGCCCAGGTGTGAATGTGCCTATCTGTCTTCTGTGCCTGACTGAGCACTTGACATGATAGAGGACGAAAAAATTTCCTTCTATCCTTCCAGATTCTTCCAGCAAGTTTTAGATTAAAGTTGACACAAGACAGATTTAATAGGAGGAAAAAGGCAAAGATTTTTTGTGCTCACAGAGGCCCAACAATGAAGTTGAGGTCCCAAAGAAGTGACCGAGGCAGGCAGTTTTCATACATTTTAAACAATGAGACAATAGATTCGTGAGGAATTGACAGGACAGAGAAAACAAATGTCTGGGTGTTTTAATTAGTAAGGAATTCCAAGCAGAATCTGGGCTGAAGTAGTAGATAAAAAAAAGCAAGAAAGTTTGTTTATACAGCTTTCCTGGCTTCAAAATCCCTATCCCTGTGGGTGCCTGGTCACATCAGTTACTGGAACAGGCGACTCTTCTTTTTTTTAAAATAATATTTTTTATTATATTATGTTAGTCACCATACAGTACATCCCTAGTTTTTGATGTAAGGCTTGATGATTCATTAGTTGCATATGACACCCAGTGCACCATGCAATACGTGCCCTCCTTACTACCCATCACCAGCCTATCCCATTCCCCCACCCCCCTCCCGTCTGAGGCCCTCAGTTTGTTTCTCAGAGTCCATAGTCTCTTGTGGTTCATTCCCCCTTCTGTTTACCCCCTCTTTCTTCTTCCCTTTCTTCTCCTACCAATCTTCCTATTTCTTATGTTCCATAAATGAGTGAAACCATATGATAATTGTCTTTCTCTGCTTGACTTATTTCACTTAGCATTATTTCCTCCAGTCCGTCCATGTTGCAGCAAATGTTGGAACAGGTGACTCTTGATATCAGGTTTATGAGTTCAAGCCCCATGTTGGTCATAGAGCTTACTTAAAAAATAAAAAAACCCCTATCTCTGGTGATAAGAATGTCTTTTATTTCTTAGTGCAGGGCGGGTATCATTCATAAGACAGACTCAATTTCTGCTTTTGGGGGACAGAAGAGGGTCTCAGTGCCCTCGCACTGGCTGTTTTCCAAGTAGCTTCAATTCAACATAATAAATATGCCACTGGGACACCTTTTGGGGCGGCCTATCCTGGGTCCCTACAACATTCTCAGAAGTGCTCTCACTTACATCTCTCATTAGATGGTCACGGGTCCATGAGGCAGATATTCTCAGGCCCGTTTGTGAACACAGTGCTCAGAGAGCTGAGAACCAGGTTAGAGATGCCATAGGACCAGCTGCACTTCTTGTGGAATGAGGACAGAGACCTGGTTTAAGGGGAGACTTTTGCAAACAGATCTATGCCCTCATTATGACCAGAGTAGCTGCTGTGAGGGTAGTTTCAATCTTGTTGTTGATGGATGAGAACACTATTTCAAAACTGGAGATCCTGTATGACTGCACTCTGCACCAAAAATCAAGATGATTTATGATTATGAGAATGAGGTAAATGGCCGCTGAGAAGCATGTGGGTAGTCAGAAGTGACAACAGGTTTCACACAGGCTTTGGGGAAGTGTTCTAAGGAAATCAGGGTCAGATAAACACCATTTTGCAGAATCAATGGAACTGTAGCCTGGGGTTTGAGGAAACCAAAGCCTTCTTGCTTGGAAAATATCACCCAGGTCTTCACCTAACACCCTCATTCCCTTACGTGGGGCCAACCCTTTCCACTTCACGGCCGCAGAGCTTGACCTACCAGTTTCTTTTAGAGCCGCGGCCTTCGGAGACTTGATCCGGACTGTTGAACAGTTAGCTAGAGGGTGACGGGCTCCTCAGTGCGGGTGGAAGATTGGGCAGGCGGCAGCTGTCTCCACTTCTCAAAATCAACTTCACCTATTTGGGGGCATTTTGTGTTTGTCTCCCTCAGGCTCCAGCATGTTTCCAGTTCTGGTAAAGCTGATTCCTAAGGACATAGATCCTCTTGGAGCCCGGGAACAAAGTGGTCAAATTGGGCCAAGAGCCTACGTCGGCAGGAGAGGAATTTCAAGGTGCAGGTCAGCTCTCGAGGCAGTGCCGAGCTAATGCTCTCCTCTCTCTTCCCCGTGGCCCCGCAGCTGGCTCTGCTGACTCAGATGGCGTCCTCCCTAAAGGTCCTAGGCCCTCTCTTGGCCCTGCTGGTTCCCCTCGGCGGCCTGCTCGTCCGCAGCCAGAGCCCATCCTGGAGGGAATTCAGGACACAGCACTACCTGAGCGCAAGCTGGAAATTCAGCGACTACAAATGCGACGAGCTCATGCGGGAGAGAGAAGCTCCCCAAGACAGGGACCACCACGTCTTCATCTATACGTCTTGGCACAAAATCGAGCAGATCTGCCTCAGGAAGTGGAGAGACCGTTCCAGAAATGTGTACGTATGGGCCCAGCATCCCTTCAGAATACTCCGGTGCTACCAGGAGGGTAACGGGAAGAGCTACCGAGGGCACGGCAGCTACAGCTACGTGGAGTTCCACTGCGGCGGGGACGGGCACGTGGACGGCATAGAGGACATCCAGGTGTTAGACATCAAGACATAGAAAGTCTTCCCACACCCCCAGGCTCGAGTAGGGTGTCCAGTGCTGCCCACGTGGGAGCCCCTGCCTCCGTCAACAGCCCTTGTACTCTCTCCTTTGCATGGATGTGCCCGTGTTTTCCGCCTACGTAAGAGTCATGCCTCATCACACGCTTTCCTCCCGTCAAAACCACCTGCACGGTTTCTCTGCGCGAATTCCCTTGTGCGCTCGTTCATCTGATTTGCTCTCTCAGTTTTGTAAGATTAAGCTCTATGGCTTCTCTGTGGCTTCTCTGGTTTACTGAACCAGGGATGTTCCTGACATTCATTCTCCTTATACCGACCCGAGCAGAATGGTCCCCGCTTCCCTAAATAAATGGTATCATGCCAATGTGTATGACATTCATGTATGTTACGTGTTGTGTGATTGGTGCAGGTGTTCCAGGGTGCGTGATGCAGGTTATGCTTGGATATGATGTGTGCGGAATGTAAGGTTTAAGGTGCGTGTCCTTGGTCTCCTTCCTTAAACGTGTCTCTAGGCAAACGCACGCATTTCAGATAGGCGAAGGCAGTATGTTTCCCGAGGAATAATAAACTAAGTAGAAGATAAAGGTAGAACTGACGTTATCTGATATTAATAATTTTCACTAGGCAGAGATACAGAGTGGGATATGGGACTTTAAACTGGAACCTTCAAGAATGGGTCTAAAGACTTATATTTTGTTGGAGGAAAGAGGAAGTAAATTGCAGAAGGAAAAGTTGAGGACACAAGTAAGTAACGTCCATGAGAATTCGGTTTGCTAAATGGGGAAGAGAGATACAGAGAAAGATAAACCTTGGCTTTCGCCTCGAGCAGGGATGGGGAGCAGGAACGCGAAACATTCAAGTACCTTGTGTTCTTTAGCCTCCTGCACTGTTGAATGACTCCGGTCTTGAAACAGTTGGAGAAAAGTCCAAGGGCGTAACATTTTCAGGTAGGTGGCTGCATTCCTAGTCCCAGATGTCTAGCCCAATGAGTAGCAAGGAATGTGGGTCGGTCAGCACGTTCCAAGAGCAGCTGCTCAGCTTTGCAATTTCTCAGTGCACCTGGGGCCGAGCAGACACTGGGGGGTGAGGACCTATAGTGAGTAACCAAAGACACAAGAGGTTAGTGTTGAACCAATAGTTCTGTATCATTAATCAATTTACAGATGAGCAATACTGATTGTTTTTCTCAGTTCATAAAAGCTGCTTCAAAATGTATGGCGTGGGGCACCTGGATGGCTCAGTCTAAGTGTTGACTCTGGATGTTGGCTCAGGTCATGATCTCAGGGTCATGAGATCGAGGCCCACATCCAGTTCTGTCCTGAGCGTGGAGCTGCTTGGGATTCTCTCCCTCTCCCTCTGCCACCTGCCCCCTACTCACACGTGCTGTCTATCTCTATCTACAACAATGAAAACAAAACAAACAAACAAATAAAACCAAAATGTAGGGGCATATCTTGTGGTAGCATAGTGTGGGTGCCTATACTTATTTTCCAGAGTGCTCTATTCTGGTCTCCCACAGTAAGTTTTCACAACTACTTCATTCTAAAAGCTCTAAAAATTCCTTGTATTAAAGGGTTAAAAGATGGTATGAATACCATAGGGAAGGAAAATGGATTTAAGCACAATGAATAGAATAGATTTGTGGTGCTGCTTGGGTTTTCGCACATCCATTTTCCCCATTTGGATAGCGACTGATCTGTTACTTTCAGGAACTATGCCTCCCCCACTGGTGTGTAGTATTTGTGGGATTAACCATCAAGGGTTCAAATCCCCTCTACTAAGTTAATTATGGTCATGGGATTCAAGCTAGGCCAACCAGACTCTTTCCTGTAGGAGACCAGAATGTACTACCCAAAAAGATGGCTCCTTGGCACAAACATGATTTTGGGGTGATCATTTTGATAAACAGAAGACAAGGGAGAAGCTCTGAAAGCAGCCTATAAATTACGTAGTTACCAGTAAGGGACATTTATCATCATAGAGAACATCTCTATTCCTAAGGGTGTTTCCCTCTGTCTACTGACAAGATCACGATGACTGTAAATCACCAGAAACTCTTACCAATGGCGAAGGCACAGCCCTAACCCTGCATGACGGACCTTCCCTTTGTTTACCGAGCCTTCCAGGATGGAGCCTGCCTTCCCCACACTCTTCTTCCTTTGTTTTAGCTGAGGATGGTCTGTTCGCCCAAGGTCTCACCATCTCTTTGAGTGACTCTTCCTGATGTGAAGAACAAATCAAAAGTAATGTAGAAAGAAAATTAAATTTCCTTACGACGTGCAGCCCACTGACAAACACTTGGGACAGGCAGAGTGACTTTCTTCTAAGAGCTCGGCTGCCTCAATGTTAAATCTTGCTAGAGGAAACAGGAAACCTTAGCCTGACATTAGCCCAACCCCCAGGGTCCTGTCAGTCCCCTTTAACATACAAAAATCCCTTTGGACACTCCGAATTCCTTGGAGACTTGGGCTATCCCTAACCGCACCCCAACTTCAAAGTGTAGAGTCAGCCAATCCTCACAGCCGCACTGCGGCTCTTTCTGCCCACGGGTCCTGTCCCAGGACATTAATAAAATCACCATTTTTGCACCAAAGACGACTCACGAATTCGTTCTTGACCGTTCGGTCCTGGTCCCCAGCATCCCACATTTCACACCAATCCCTGCATCACTCCCATGTATACATGAGATATCCATGCTAACAAACTTCTGTTGGTTTTTCTCTTGTTAATCTGTCTTATGTTGTAAAGGCCATAGCTGAGAAGGAAGGAGAGAGAAAAAGATTGCTTCTTCCTCTTCGCTCTTCTTAGAGTCTGGATCTCTAGCAGTGATGCCAGTGATGTGGGAACAAGGCCAAAGAAAAACTTAAATGTCCGTACGTCCTCCAGTGCATTGACCAGCGCTTGAAACCGCTAGAGGGACATTCCTGTGGGATCTCAGCTGCCTCCATGTTGACAATTTGTTAAGGACAAAAGGCAATCTTAGCTCAACATTACCCCAAGCCCCCAGGATCCTGTAAGTTGACCATCATATACAAAAATTCCTTTGGAATCTTCCTTTGTCTCTTCTCCCCAAGGTATATATTGGCAATCATCCCCCAGGCATATGGCCCACCGGTGTACATCCGAAGGGTCTCGTGACTAGGGTTCGATTAGACAGGAATAAATGACCTTTTCCTAACACTAGCGAGTCCCCTCAAGGTCCTGGAAACTTTCCTTCCAGAGTTCCTTAGAGACTTACCCTCTCCCTAACCCCCTCTCAACTTGAAAGTAGGTCATGGGCCACTCCTCATGACCCCAGTGCATCTCTCTCTACCCACGGGTCCTGTCCCTGCTTTCATAAAACCACCTTTTTGCACCAAACATGTGTCAAGATTTCTTTCTTGGCCATCAGTTTCAAACGCTAACATCTTTCCTACGTCATCTACGTGGAGGGTGATGCACCCCAACACCAAGAAGAAAGACGGTCCTTCACTAGTTTGCCTACCCCCTTACCCTAGGGAGCTCCTTATCTGGCTCTTCCTCTGTCTCCTTTATCATATCCGTAGGAAACTGGTCAACCATCAGTGTTTCCTTGAGTTCTGTGCGCCACTCCAGCAAAGTAACGGAGCGGGAAAGGGAGTTGGCGGAAGGTCAGATTCATAGCCAGGCAGTCAGAAGCGCAGGGGCCCAGCTGGACTTGCAATTGGCAGCTGGACTGGAGGAGTCTTGTGCGTTTGTGGTGTGTTTTCTCCTAAAGAACTGAAATCATGGAGCGTGAAACACTAAAGCCTGAGGGAAGGAAGCACTCAATGGGTATCAGGAAGTCATAATTTCCTCACAACTTCTTTGAGGAAGTTATCGCTTCTTCTTTGTGCCTATAAGTAGACTTGATCTTCCTGTGTCTGCAGGGACACTGGCTTTAAACAGTGAGTTGGAGAGCGTGGGTCTCATCCACACCGGGCACAAGCAGTGCATCTTCCAAGCACTAGGTTCCCTGTCCTCTGTCCTGGGGCTCGGAACCCTTCCCTGCTGCACGCACGCGGCGCTGGCCTACCTGGCAGAGGAACAGCAGACCAAAGCCTCTGAGCCTGGCACTCACTACTGCCTCTGTTCTCAGCGGGAGCCCCAGCAGGAGACCTGGTAAGAGCGGAAGCTTGGGGGCTGGGGAGGGTAGAGCCGTGAAGATGGCCAGAAGGTCCATGTCAAATAGATGGGGGAGAAATATTGCAGGAGGGAGGAGGGAAGAGACGAGGTTCTGGACCAGTAAGCACAGGACAAAGAGAAGAATGGGATCTGCCAGTCGGAGGAACAGTCATCTCACCTCACATTCCTCCTCCCTGAGCTTCGGGTCCTTCAGAGAATTGTGAGACTCAAGTCAAAAAGAAGATGATGCAAAAAACTAGAAAAGGACCAATGAAATCTTAAAAGGCACACTAAAGGTCTAAATGGTTGTGGGTAATAATTTTGCTCTTATGGCTTCTACTACTATCATTCTCTCATTTTCTTCCCTCTTCCTGCACAGGAGAGATGATGCTGAATCTTCTGGGAACCTTTCCTCTCCTCCTGTTGCTGCTGGGATCATGGGGGCTGGTGGATCCACTTGGTGCTTGGGCTCAACCCCGCACCAGGGCCCAATGGTTTGCAATTCAGCATATAAGTAGAGGTCCTGTCCAATGCAACAATGCAATGCGTCGTGTCAATAATAATAATCAGCGCTGTAAACCTCAGAACACCTTTTTGCACACCACCTTCCGGAACGTGGCTGCTACCTGTCGTTTGCCCACCAGGCCCTGCAGGAATGGTCAGAATAACTGTCACCGGAGTGCGCGTCCTATCGGCATGACCTTCTGCAATCTCACTAGAGGGAGATTCCCCAACTGCCGCTACAGGACCACTCGCCAGAACCGGTTCTACACTGTCGCCTGCAACCGTCCTCAGCCGGGGGACCCTCCCTATCCTCTGGTTCCTGTCCACTTAGATTAGACTAAGGTTTCCATTACTTCCTCTCTCACTCGCTGCAGGCTCTCTCATGATCTCTTCTGCCTTTCTTCTCCTTTGTTGACTTCCATGGTTCCCATAGAAGAAAGAAGGAGGGGAGTGGGAGAATTACAGGGCCAAGATGTGAGATCAGAGTTGGGGATGAAAACAAATAGGATTCTTTTCTGCTCTGGAGCTCTGCGTGTTTTGAAGGAAGGCACTAGGGAAGAGGCAAAGAAAGACCCAGGCCCCCTATTGTTAACCTTGGAACTTCTGCCAAGCTTTGTTGCACTGTGTTCACAGCAATAAAATCACTTTCTGCTGCATCGTAATGACCTTGAGTGTGTGTGTTTCGGATCCCTTGCACGTCGTTGCCGGCCTGGGGCCATCTACATTGCATTTGTCGACATTCTCAGGGGAACTAGTTGGGCCCAGGTGACCTTTGAGGTTATTCAGCAACCCAAGGCTCCTGCCACTTGCCCTTCAGGGTGTCTCTGGAACTTAGGAGCAAGAAAGTTCATCAGTCCTTCAAACTCTGCTCAAGGCTTTTACACATTTCCCTTGAAAAAATGGTCTCTGTTTATTTGGCGGTGGCACGGAGAGCTCGCGGAGTGTGCATAGTACGTTCACACACGGTTCTAACCCTGACAACCCGGGGATCTGCTAAATAGGTCTGGGCTCCCCAGTGAATGCACAGGGTATAGCCGGGGGTCTCTCAAGATTCTGTGCTCAGGATTCACTCTGTCTCCCTCTGCCTCTCCCCTCCCCCAAATAAATATATAAATCTTTTTAAAAATTGAACTACCATAGGATCCAGCAATCCCACTTCTGGGTGTTTATACAAAGGAATTCAAGTCAAGATGTCAAAGAGATATCCACGCCCCTACGTTCATTGCAGCATCGTTCACAGTAGCAAGATAGGGAAATAACCAAAAAGACCATCAACAGAAAGAAATCTTTTTTTTTTAAGTTGTATTTATTTAAGTCACCTCTACACCCAATGTGGAGTATGAACTCATACCCCACAATCAAGAGTCTCATACTCTTCCGACTGAGCCAGCCAGGTGCCCCCAGAAATGAAGGAATTGTTAAATTTCAGTGACAGGTTAGTGAAAAGAAAGATGTTAATTTTTTCCCCTGTGAAAATTAATAAAAGGAAACCTGGTTTAGAATGGCTGTGGCGGCCAGCAGGGGGCGCGCTCGTGCCCTACCACTCTCACCCATTACAGCTCCAACAGGAAAGGACTACTTTGCAAGGCAAACTGCTCCACTAGCCCCGCAGAAGATGGGCTTCTCCACTCTGCTCCTGAACAGTCCAGCCGGTTTAGACCGTCACAACCCAGCCAAGCAAAGCTACTACACTTCCAGCTCCCAGGCTGGGCACTTTCTGTTTACGACAGCCTTCTAAACTTCTTCCTTTCCCCTAGAAAAAAGTGCTCTTCTCTTTTGTTCAGGCACATGCCTATAGTTTTGCTGTAGCTTGCTTGTCCCTGGTTACAATTCTTTGCTATTCCTGAATAAGCCCATTTTTGCTGGTAAAATAACTGGTAGATTTTTTTAATTTATTTATTTTTTACTTTTTAATGATTTTTTATTATATTATGTTAGTCACCATACAGTACATCCCCGTGGTAGATTTATTTTTTGAAGTTAACAGCCCATCCCAGTCCTGACCCTGTAAATTCCATCCACGGAGTCCTTGGGAGACCATGGATTCCAGGTTGAGACACCCTAAGACATTATCGTCATCTGCATGAGGAAATGCATCACCGATGTGGTTTTGAGAAGCCGTTGTCCCAAAACTCTGAAAAAATTGAATGACGGTGAACAAAAGGCAATATCAAGGAATTAGTAGAAAGGAGTTAAAGTCAAGGAAAATGTTTACAGAAAGAATATAATTAACACATGATTTTAAATGGGTATTCAAGGGATACTATCTCTTTAGGAACTCAAATGAGAAGCCGCAACCCAAGCGGCTTCTGTTACAGAAGCTGGTAGACGGGCTCGAGGAAGCACACCGACTGAACGGCTCTCAGAAGCAATGGTTACCGGACTTGCCCGGGCTGCTTTGGTGCCTGATTCCTGCGGATATGAAGGGATATGTTCCCACAGGTCAGTCTAGGGTGCTTCCTAACGGCTTCATTTCAGAGACGCCTGAGAGCTTATGGCTTAGCTCACGATTGAATGTATGGATATGGATGCTTTGGTTTCACAATAATTTTTTTCCATATCAAAAGTGGAATATCACACTTCTTTCAGAAACACTGGATTAACTGGTTAAAACTGGCAATGACTGGGGTAGAACAGCGTGATGATGATATTGTCAACAATTCAGATCAACATTAACCCTTGATTGTTTAACAAACTACTTTTACATGCATTGCTTCCTACATTCTCAACATTCCTCACTGAAGTCCTATACTATTCTGTAAAACAGGGTGCCTTGGAAACCTGTGGCTCTGTCTCTGAGCTTGTCCCTTCACCTGTCAGCCCTCCTAGCTTCTCCCGCTGCCTCTCTCTGCATTCACTGAGTCACTACCTGATTCAGGTCTTCAGGGGTCACGTGAACTTGTTAGGAAGGGCTGTGCATATACGGCCACGGGACGGCCATCTTGATTTTTCTCCCACTCGCCTTTCAAGTCGTCCAGACCCAGGTGCCCAGCATTCCTGTGTTTCTACTTTCCTTTTTAATCCCAAATTGCTAGACAGTAGTTGGGTTTACACAGTGTGATCTGAGACAACCTGTAGAGAGCAAAATGGAGTCTCTCAAGTCAAGTGGGACCCTGTGTCAAGCAGGGGCCTGTGTCAAGCCATGACAAGCAGTTCAAGGTACGGCAGCTAGGAGATATTCCCTGGGACCAGTGTCAGCTGACACCCCAGAACTGAGAAGGAACAGAACCAGAGGAGATCTGCAGGGGCCTGAAACCGATTCAATCCCTTTAGAAAGGGGAGGACTTGGGCAGCAAACTGTCAGACTCTTCAGACCTTAACCCTCTATGTTGGACCACTTAAAAAGCCAACTGCCCCCGATTGGCTCTGCCCCATTGATCTCCAAGCAGAACTGAGATCCTTCCGTGCTTGAACATAAGAAGTGAGTGCCCAGAGCTGACCCAGATCTGACCGCGGCCTTATCTCAACTGTGCGCCCACAGACTGATTTCAAGTTTGGTCGTTAACTTACTACACCCTCTGTTATCTGCGTGGTTCTGTGGTTTGTCTGGTGTCCTGCTCTGTGTGCTGCGTAAGAAGCCAAGTGACTGACATGGTGAAATGTCATCGAGTTTGGAATCCTGAACCTGCTTATAACTGTGCTTTAACTTTGCTCTATGATTGACTAAAGCTGGCGTTGTGGAAAGACAACATCATAGCAGGCTCACGACACCACCGCCCTTCAGTCCATCAGCCTATGATGCCCTGATATTCAGGAATTCTTGGCTAGAGCTGGGCTTTGAGGAGCACCAGAGTTTTGTACAGAATCACCAACGAGTTTCTATAAATGCCAGTATTTCTCCATCTAATCCTGATGACTAGCTCCCATTCAAGGAGAGAATCAGGAGACTAGACGCCATGATGCATTGCTTCCAATACATGTTTGAAGAGAAGTTCTGGGTGTAAACTGAACATTCGGACTAAAAAACAAAAGATCAATCCCCCCCCCCCCCCCCCGTGAAAGGTTAAGTGAGACAGAGTCACGTACGGGGCATCTGATGGCGCAGCTGGTAGAGCGGGTCACTCCTGACCTTAGGGTCATGAGTTCGAACCCCACGTTGAGGGTAGAGTTTACTGCAAAAGAAAAATAAATAAAGTCACTTATGTCCAGAGGGTTTAAAATGGAGCAAGGAGTCACGGAATGGGAGAAGATATTTGCGAATGACACTACATATAAAAGACTGGTATTCAAGATCTACAAAGAACTTCTCAAACTCGATACACAAGAAACAAATAAACAAATCATAAAATGGGCAGAAGATATGAACAGACACTTTTCTAATAAAGACATACAAATGGCTAACAGACTCATGAAAAAATGTTCAAAATCATTAGCCATCAGGGAAATTCAAATAGAAACCACACTAAGATACCACCTTACGCCAGTTAGAATGGCAAAAATTAACAAGGCAGGAAACAGCAATTACTGGAGAAGATGTGGAGAAAGGGGATCCCTCCTACATTGTTGGTGGGAATGCAGGTTGGTGCAGCCACTCTGGAAAACAGTGTGGGGTCCCTTAAAAAGTTAAAAATGGAGCTACCCTATGATCCAGCCATTGCACTACTGGGTGTTTACCCCAAAGATACAGACGTAGTAAAGAGAAGGGCCATATGCACACCAATGTTCATAGCAGCAATGTCCACAATAGCTAAATCGCGGAAGGAGCCGAGATGCCCTTCAACAGATGACTGGATTAAGAAGCTGTGGTCCATATATACAACGGAATATTACTCAGCTATCAGAAAGAACGATTTCTCAACATTTGCTGCAACATGGACAGCACTGGAGGAGATAATGCTAAGTGAAATAAGTCAAGCAGAGAAAGACAATTATCATATGGTTTCACTCATTTATGGAACATAAGAAATAGCAGGAAGATCGGTAGAAGAAGAAAGGGAAGAAGGAAGGCGGGTAATCAGAAGGGGGAATGAACCATGAGAGACTGTGGACTCTGGGAAACAAACTGAGGGCTTCAGAGGGGAGGGGGGTGGGGGAATGGGACAGGCCGGTGATGGGTATTAAGGAGGGCACATATCGCATGGTGCACTGGGTGTTATACGCAAGTAATGAATCATGGAACTTTACATCAGAAACCAGGGATGTACTGTATGGTGACTAACATAATACAATAAAATATTAAAAAAAAAAGTCCTCAAACATTAATAAAGAATGGAACTAAAAGACTAAATAAATAAATAAAATAAAAAATAAAATGGAGCATGGAGACGATTGAGGAGGTGGCCCTTCCGCACACCCTCACTGGGTGGAGTCAGGATTCTGAACTGGGCCAAACCAAAAAGACCCTAACGACTGCGGAACCCCCGAACTTGCTGCCGTAACTACTGGCCTTTGCGCAGCGATCCCCGCAGCAACCAGTGATGTGCAGGCCAGATTAGTTTTCTGCCACCAACACAGTCAAACTTCTCTGTAAACAAGGTGTAGAAGCATTCCCCTTGGGGCGCCTGGGTGGCTCACGCAGTTAAGGGTCTGCCTTTGGGTCCTGGGATGGAGCCTGAAGTCGGGCTCCCTGCTCAGTGGTTTGTCTGCTTCCCCCCTGCCCCTCCCCCAGTCAGACTGGCTCGCTCTCTTTCTCTCTCTAAAATAAATAAAATCTTAAAAAAAAAAAGATAAAAGAAAAGCATTCCTCTTTTCTGTCCGGAAACCCCTATTCTTTGCTCTGTAGTGGGACACTATTTGCCTCGTGTAATCTGTTTACATCAAATTACAAATCTTGATCTCAAATAAACACTTTTGCTTAATTATTGCCTCCTTACAATTTTTGGTGGACACCTTCTAGGTTCTTTTATTATCTCTGTAATAAAAAGAGATTGACAAGGAAAAGCAAACCGAAGTTCAACAGCACGTATAGTTCCTGTATATGTGGGAGATATCCAGGAAAACTGAGTCAAATGCCCCAGAATGGTTCAGGACCCCCCTTGAAGACCACCTTTAGCTATGGACAAAAGAAGGATGTTGAAATGGGGGTGGGGAGGCCAATTATGGGAGGTTACCAGAAAAAAGCCCAGCAAACAATGGTAAGGTTTGGGGCGCCTGGGTGGCTCAGTCGGTTAAGCATCTGCCTAAGGCTCAGGTCATGATCTCAGGGTCCAAGGACAGAGCTCTGCATCAGGCTCAGCAAGCATACAGAAGTCTAGAGAGAGAGAGAGAGAGAAAAGAATGTATAGATAATTCTCATGGGCATCTCCCTTCCCCACTTTCCTACCCACACAGCCTACAGTTTTCCTGTTATTAACATCTTGCATTAGTGTGAGACTTCTGGTATAACTGATGAGCCAATATTGATTATTATTAACTAAAGTCCACAATTTTTTTTAAAGATTTATATATTTATTTGACAGAGAAAGAAGGTGAGAGAGCACAAGCGGGGGGAACGGCAGAGGAAGAGGGAGAATTAGGCTCTCCACTGAGCAGGGAGCCCAACGTGGGGCTCAATCCCAGGGCTCTGAGATCATGACCTGAATGGGAGGCAGACACTTAACTGACTGAGCCACCCAGGCACCCCTGCATTTACTAATTCTTAACTGCCTTTAGTGCAAAATAATTTTTATGTCAAAGAGCCATAGTCTGGGGTGACATGGTCTGGTTTCCTTCAGCACTAACAAGGAATACCTCCTCATTTTTTGTACATTTTCTTTAATTTCTTTCATCAGACTTTTGTAGTTTTCTTTATATTGATCTTGTTCATTTTTTATTAGATTCGTAACTAGGTATCACATTTTTCTTTGTTCTAATGTAATTTTTTCCCAAATATCAATTGTTCCTTGCTGGTATATAAGAAAGGAATTGATTTTCATATATTAACCTTGTATCTTGTGATTTTGCTCTAAAAAGACATCATTTGTATCCTGTAGATAATTGAAGACATTAAAAGCAAGAGTGTTCCAGTATTCTATTTATGCTCAAGAGTACTAATCTGCAAGGGATATGTAGGACAGAGCAGAAGGAAAAGAGGCTAGAGGCAGGGAGTCCCTGTAGGAGGCTTTTCTGTGAGCCCTCCAGGAGACAGTAAGAGTCCAAATATGTGTATCACCGCACCAATGGAAGAGTAAGGACAGATTCAAGAGGCAAATACCCTAAAGTGGCCCTTCTCCTTCACGCCTCTGGGTCTCTTTCTTCCCAAACTCCAACTTGTCCTCGTACCCAGTGTGCAGGAAGCCAAATTTTGAGACACTGCATTTAAAGCAAGGAAAGCTTTATAGCCAAGAGGGCAGCCCAAGGAGAAAGCAGGGGAACATTCCCAAAGCTGCCTTGCCCTGTGAGCTCAGGGACCACTTATACACATGAAAGGAAGGTAAGGGGTTTCCTGAAACTTGTTGGGGAGTCCTTGAAACAATCTAGAGGTAATTATTCTTGTGGACAATGAGGTGCTACTGGGACCTGGAATCAGATACATGAAAACAGATGTTACTGTCTGGTCCCCGTTATGTTTCTACAATCAGTGGGTAAACAGGGAGTAGGAGTAAAAAGGCAACATTAATGATTGATCGTGCATGAGGTTAAGAGGTAAGGAAAACAAGGGTATCGATGGCTCAGGCAATTGAACCTCTGACACTTGGTTTCAGCTCAGGTCCTGATCTCACGGGTGGTGGGACCGAGCCCCTTTCCGGCTAAGTGGTAGGTGGGGAATCGGCCTGGGGATTCTCTCCCGTTGCCCCTCCACCCACTCATGCTCTCTCTGTCTCCAAATAAATAAATAAATCTTTCAAAGAAAAACAGAGATACATAAAATAACTAAGTAGGGGACAAAACAACGTAGAGTTGAGTTAATAGTGCAACTAATACCACGATAGTTTGGCTTATGCTTTCAAAATGAGTCCGGAGGCAAGGGTCTTGCCTCCTCCTCCGACGCAGGTCCCTCTTGGGATGCCCTTCCCATCCTCTAACTTCTAATTGCTCCTCAGATTTCAGTTCAGGTGTTGTGGCCTTCTCTCCACCAGCTCCTCACACACCCTGGTATGCCCCCTACCACAGCCGAAAGAGTTGTTTACAGTTATTAATATACAGTGTATTCTCCATTTATCTCACCGTCTTTTTCATTAGATCATGAGCTTCTGAATCTGAGAAGCCCCGTATCTGGCCCAAGAAACGTGCATGTAAATGAATAATTCATTCAAGTCCGCTGTTGCGACTCCCAACAGTAGCTCGTACACGGTTACTATTATATCACATTTACATACTGCGTTTCTTCTTAAAGAATTGAAATCATACAGCT
Organism: Ursus arctos; assembly: GCF_023065955.2. Classification (NCBI taxonomy): domain Eukaryota; kingdom Metazoa; phylum Chordata; class Mammalia; order Carnivora; family Ursidae; genus Ursus; species Ursus arctos. The sequence continues at coordinate 3,618,375 of NW_026623053.1, forward strand.
TGAAAACACTGAAGTTTCGTATCGAGAAGGAAGCACTCAACCCATACTGAAAATTAATCATTTTGTCACAACTTCTTTGAGGAAGTTATCACTTCCTTGTGCCTATAAGTAGCCTTGATCTTCCTGTGTCTGCAGAGACACTGGCTTTAAACAGTGAGTTGGAGAGCGTGGGTCTCATCCACACCGGGCACGAGCAGTGCATCTTCCAAGCACTAGGCTCCCTGTCCTCTTTCCTAGGGCTCGGAACCCTTCCCTGCTGCACGCACGCGGCGCTGGCCTACCTGGCAGAGGAACAGCAGACCAAAGCCTCTGAGCCTGGCACTCACCACTGCCTCTGTTCTCAGCGGGAGCCCCAGCAGGAGACCTGGTAAGAGCAGAAGCCTGGGGGCTGGGGAGGGTAGAGCCGTGAAGATGGCTAGAAGGTCCAGGTCAAATAGATGGGGGAGAAATATTCCCGGAGGGAGGAGGGAAGAGACGAGGTTCTGGACCAGTAAGTACAGGACAAAGAAAAGAATGGGATCTGCCAGTCGGAGGAACAGTCATCTTACCTCACATTCCTCCTCCCTGGGCTTCGGGTCCTTCAGAGAATTGTGAGACTCAAGTCAGAAAGATGGTTTAAAAAACAAAAAAAAGGACCAATGAAATCTTAAAAGACACACTAAAGGTCTATATGGTTGTGGGTAATAATTTTGCTCTTATGGCTTCTACTACTGTCCTTCTCTCATTTTCTTCCCTCTTCCTGCACAGAAGACATGATGCTGGATCTTCTGGGACCCTTTCCTCTCCTCCTGTTGCTGCTGGGATCATGGGCGCCAGTGCATCCATTGGGTGACTGGGCTCAACCCTCCGCCACTCTTCGAACATTTATAATTAAGCATCTAAGAGCAGGTCCTGTCCAATGCAACAGGGAAATGCCTCGTGTCAACATTCTTAATCGGCGATGTAAGGGTCAAAACACCTTTCTGCATGACTCTCTCAACAATGTGGCTGCTACCTGTCTTTTGCCCAGCATGAACTGCACGAATAGTACTCGGACGAACTGTCACCAGAGTGCAAGTCCTATCGGCATGACCTACTGCAATCTCACTGGAGGGAGATTCCCCAACTGCAGCTACAGCACCACTCCCCAGCACCGGTTCTACGTTGTTGCCTGCGACCCTCCTCAGCCACGGGACCCTCCCTATCCTCTGGTTCCTGTCCACTTAGATTTAACCATTCCTGTGGTTCCCTTACACTTAGGTTAAGACCAAGGTTCACTCGCTGCAGGCTCTCTCATGATCTCTTCTGCCTTTCTTCTCCTTTGTTGACTTCCATGGTTCCCATAGAAGAAAGAAGGATGGGAGTGGGAGAATTACAGGGCCAAGATGCGAGATCAGAGTTGGGCACAAAAACAAATAGGATTCTTTTCTGCTCTGGAGCTCTGCGCGTTTTGAAGGAAGGAACTAGGGAAGAGGCAAAGAAAGACCCAGGCCCCCTATTGTTAACCTTGGAACTTCTGCCAAGCTTTGTTGCACTGTGTTCACAGCAATAAAATCACTTTCTGCTGCGTCGTAATGACCTTGAGTGTGTGTGTTTGGGATCGCTTGCGGGTCGTTGCCGGCCTGGGGCCATCTACATTGCATTTGCGGACATTCTCAGGGGAACTAGTTGGGCCAAGGCGACCTTACAGGTTATTCAGCAACCCAAGGCGTCTGCCACTTCCCCCACCCCTGCGTCCTTGGGATGTTGGATCAAGAGAGTTCATCAGTCCTTCAAACTCTGCTTGAGGCTTTGACATATCTCCCTTGAAACCATGGTCTATGTTTATTTGGCGGTGGCACTGAGAGCTCACAGAGTGTGCATAGTACGTTCACACACGGGTTCTAACGCTGACAACCGATGCCTCCTACATCTTTACTATTGGATTCCGTATTTCATCAGATAATGTTTTAAATATAAGTAATAGTAGGGATAATAATCCACTGCACCTTAGAATCAGTTCTCCCATGATCTATGGGAATGCAGGAAGAGAAGGCATAGATCAAGGGGAAAAAAAATCATTGGGGAACTAAAAACATTCCTGCCTTGCCTAAATATTAAAATATCACAGAAGTAATGGTGTTTCGGAACAGGCAGTCGGTTTAGACCCTGAAGGACAGGAAGTGGGTATTTGGTTGGGGGGCACCTGGATGGCTCATTGGTTAAGCCCTTAGGCCTCTGCCTTACTCAGGTCATGATCTCTGGATCCTGGGTTCTCGCCCCTTTAGGCTCCCTGCTCAGAGGGCAGCCTGCTTCTCCCTCTCCTTCTGCCTCTGCCCCTCCTCCTCCCTGCTGCTCCATCTCTCTCTATCTCTCAAATAAATAATAAAATCTTAACACAAAAGGTATTTGGCTGGGATTAAGAATTTAGGTCTTGTGTTTGCGTAAGAAGGAATTCTAGCCGAGTTAGAAGGAAGGAGGGAAGCCACTGTGGGCAGGTGGGGTTAGTAAAAGCCACGCTGTCTTGAAAAGCTGCAGTAAGGAGCAGAGCAGTGAGACAGCAGATCTGAAGTTTTTTGTTCACTTAAGATTTAGTTTTATTTTAGAGGGAGAGAGAGAGAGAGCACGAGCAGGAGGGGCAGAGGCTGAGGAAGAACAATTTCAAGCAGACTCCACGCTGAGCCCAGAGCCCCACTCAGGACTCAATCTCACAACCCCGAGATCAAGGCCTGAGCGGAAACCAAGAGTTAGTTGGTGGCTTCACTGACTGTGCCACCCAGGCCTCCAGATCTGAAGTTTTCTAACTGAATTTACCCTTCAAGTGCACTTTGGTATAAAGATAATGTAATTAATAATTATAATAGAATGCAGTGGGTGCTAGTAAGATCTGGACAAAGGAAGGCTGAAACAGTAGCCCTGAGCCTAGAGAGGGGACAGCTCAGAGGAGGGGACATCTGAGGACAGCCTGGAACGATGGCTAAGTAAGCAAGCAGACGAGGTTAGAAAGAGTATTCCGGGCAAAGAAACAACACCCTGAAAGTGTGAAGGGTTAAATTATAATTTTTCTAAAACTAAAACAACTGGCTATCATGAAAGCTTAAAAAAATATGGGGCGCCTGGGTGGCGCAGTCGTTAAGCGTCTGCCTTCGGCTCAGGGCGTGATCCCAGCATTCTATGATCGAGCCCCACATCAGGCTCCTCCGCTAGGAGCCTGCATCTTCCTCTCCCACTCCCCCTGCCTGTGTTCCCTCTCTCGCTGGCTGTCTCTCTCTGTGTCAAGTGAATAAATAGAATCTTTAAAAAAATAAAAAATAAAAAAAAAATAAACCCATGTCATTGAATAAACTCATAAATAAACCCCTTTTATTCAGCTCATTGGTTAATAATGAGGAAATCGGTAACATGTTAAAAACAATTCAAACATGATCTTGGTTTATAGAAAATTCTATTCTCTGCTGGACAATATTCATTTGCAGTGCAGTGAATAGGATACACCTGCGTTATCACCAGTTTTGGACAATTTCCTTTGTATCCTGCAAGTCAAGCAAAGGTATACACCTCTGTAGTGTCTGTCCGTCCCCCGGGGATCTGCTAAACAACCCCAGCACCCCAGTGAAAGGATGCACTATAATCTCTGGTCTATTTCCAGGTCTTGGATGGTTTTCCCCTCAGCAGATATGGAAAACTTACTGCTCATACAGGAAAACATTTGGAGTTCCTTATGAATAGTAGGGAAAGAAGAAGGAAGTCATAAGATATAGTCTGACCGAGCAACTGGACAAAAAGAAAAAGACATTACATGCTTGAACTGAGCAATGGGCTAAGGGTTGGGAGCCATTTTGACAGCCAAGTCCATAGCTCTGCAGAAACAATAAAACGCAACCTCACAAATGTCACAAAACTAAACTTGGAGCTCATCACTTAGCATCTGTCTCTGACTCCCTGTTCTGACCACTCACTCGTCAGATGCCTGACACAGAAAGACCTCAGCAACCAGGGAAGAAGGATTGTTCTCTCAATATGGTTGATAGTGTTGTCATAACTGTCGTTTGGGTAAGGATACTAAACTTCTGTTATTTCAGTGACATGAATTGGGCACCATTCCTTTGGCAATCAGCAAGCATATAAAAGTCTAGAGAAAGGAACAGCCTGAATAGCAGGCCTTCGACCTGATCCCCTTCCAGCCAGGCAGTACTGTGCATCGAGACCGGCTCTATGCGAGGGGCAGTCGGCAGTGGAAGCTCGTCTGGGGCTTACCCCTCTGCATGTGGGGCATGAGATGGAACCAGCCAAAGCCGACACCAAGGAAGATCGCCTCAGAAAGGTACTTGGAAGGCTCAGAAAAATTAAAGCACTGGGGACACTGCAATGATACACGCACTACTGACCAAACTAATCTTAACTTGGCAGAAAGATGTGAACAAAAATTGTGGGAAAATCTGTACAAATATCCCAGGTGTAAGTGAGAAACAGAGCTCTACAAAGTGCAGGAATTGTATAAAGCAGCTGGTAGGTTTCCAAAATGGAAGAAAGATATGGGCAGTAGGTCAATGCCTCAAAAGGATGGTGAAAAGGGCTCACAGTCCTGACGCCATACTTTATATAGAAGACCCATGGTACCCCTTGGAGTTAGAAGTTAGAAAGAAGTTCACAACCAGGACCCTGGGAAATGTAATCATGGATCTGGAGGATCTTAAAAATGGAAAGCCCTTAGCGACCTGAGCGCCCATCACAGAGGTTCCCATCTTTTTTTTTAAGATTTTTTTTTTTATTTGACAGAGATAGAGACAGCCAGCGAGAGGGGGAACACAAGCAGGGGGAGTGGGAGAGGAAGAAGCAGGCTCATACCAGAAGAGCCTGATGTGGGGCTCGATCCCAGATCGCCGGGATCACGCCCTGAGCCAAGGCAGAAGCTTAACCGCTGTGCCACCCAGGCGCCCCACAGAGGTTCCCATCTTACTGATGAAACCATCTGGCAGCTAGACCGGGACAGGCCAAGAGGCAAAGGGCTAGCTAATAAAGTAATAAGGAAGGTCAAATCAATGAATAATTTAAGTCTAAAACACAACAAACTCTTAAGACCCCAGAATCCCCATCCTGAGGACTCAGGAGAATATGATAACCCTTGGGGGGGGATTATCACAGCAGACCTCTAATTACAAGGACGAAAGTATTCGATTATAGCAATGGACAAGGAAAACCCATGGAAGTAGCAGAGGATAGAGAATACCCTCGTGCTGAGCTTCAGAAGGTTAGAACGCATTTCTGTCAAAAACATTTATCTGATGTAGACTGGTTGCTCCATGCATGGAGCTCAGTCATTGTACAAATCTCTAGTAGTATCCTGGACCGATGATATAATAACGACAAATAATGATAAGGGGCAATTCAGACAAGGAAAGGAAAAGTTAATACAGCATTTAAGGGACCAGGGATGGACTATTAATAATGCAAAACATCAGGCCCAAACACTCATTGCAAATTTCTAAGAATTCAGTGGTCTTCGGAAGGAAGGAAGGTGCCAGATAAAGGTAGAGATGAAATACAAGCAATAGGGCCACCGAAAGATAAAGCAGAGGCACAGAGACTTATAAGCCATTTAGGATCTTGGAGGCAGGCACGTACCGTGCTTCAATGGGATTTTAAACCCATATACGAAATAACTACTAAAGCACAGATTGTGAACGGACAGAACAACAACCGGTTTTAAATACGTTAAAGGATTTCATTAAGACATTTCAAACCGTACGCTACCCAGCACCGGGAACACCATTAAGAACAGAAATATCAACGAGTAGAGAATACGGTACACAGTCCCCGTAGACAAAGAAAGACACAAGGCTAATGTTCTACTGGTAGGATTTTGGACTACAACGTTCCTATATTCAGAACCTAAATATTCAATACCTGAAAAATATATATGATTGCACTATGAAGCTTTAATGGGAAACCAAAAATAGTAGTGCAGAATCATATACATTTGCTCCGTTGGATAAAACTGAGCCTGGAAGAATTGACAGGAATTCAAATTGATTTGAAATTGCTAACTTGGAAATGATACATCCAAGGAAGGGACGCCTCTTTCCAGGGACACCTCACCAAGGAGATACGTAAGACTGAAACAGACTTGTGGGAATTCATTCCGAGGGAAGGGCAAATGCACACTTGAAACCTAGGGAAATGGGGCCCACCCTGCTCTAAAGGTCTATCAAATGCCTGGATTACAAACGGATTGGCCTCCACAGTCTCTGGAAAACAGAATGGACAGCTGCAGCGTTGAGACCCTGAGACAAACTGATCCTCAGAGAGAAAGGTAAGACTCATTGGACACAACGTGCGGAATTATTTCCGGTAGTACTGGCTGTAAGAAAAGCAGTAGAGGAGAACCAGGCGCCAGATATATTTTTACTGACTCTTGGGCAGTAGCAAATGGAATAGCCCTAGGGTCTGGAAAATGGAAAAAAAAATTATTTTAGGGGTGCCTGGGTGGCTTGGTTGGCTAAGCGTTGGACTCGTGGTTGGTTAAACTCAAGCCATGATCCCAGGTTTGTGAAACTGAGCCTTGCATGGGGCTCTGTGCTTAGCCTGGAGTCCGCTTGAGATTCTCTCCTCTCCATCTGCCGCCCCATCAAATAAATATCTTTTTTTTTTTAAAGAAAGAAATTTCTTCTGCCATTTAAAAAAGATGGCAAAGAGTATGGTCAAGAGAATAATGGGAACAATTAGATACAGCCTCAGTGAGAATGAAACGTGTTACACACTTGTTCGCACATAAAAGATAACACAGAGGTCTCAGAATATAATAATGAGGTTGATGCATTGACAGAAAATACTAAGGCAATAGAAAAAAAGGAAGGATTGTCATCAAAATTAAAAAGGGATAAGGAAGGATGGAGACACACATGGCCACCAAGAATATTACACAAAGAGGGATGGAAAATGAGAGGGACCTAAAGTACCACCACTGAAATTAAAAAAGCAGGGAAACCAATATCACAGAGATAAGGAAAAAACAGAAAGACTAATAACCCCACACACAGAATTATGGGAGTACATAGAAAGCACATACAGGAACACATGCCTTAGATAAGTGGTTCCCTGAAAGAAATCGTAGGGCCAGTTGGCAGGACATAAAAAGAGCGTTCCCAGGATGCCCCCACGTAAACAGATGGTAGGTAAGAGCAGGCACACGGCACCAACAGACACACAAGCCCACCACGTTCACTTTCACTGTACAAAGAGACTGTCGTGGGACTATTAAACCACAGCTCTCAACAGAAACAGGCTTTAGCATGGTAGACATACATACAGCATTAGGATAGCGGTGGCTGCCTCTAGCCCTTCAGCTCACGCAACAATCGGGGCTCCCGAGTCGTGGGCAGCTCCCTTCGGAGCACCAGGAAGAGCAGAACGTGATCCGGGAACTCATTTTACAGCCACCTTGGTTACAAAGCTCTGTGATCCATGGGACTTACGATGGAATCGCCATCTAGCTTACAGCCCTACAGTCGCTGGATATATAGGGAGAGCAAATGGATCACTCACTAGAAAGAGAATTAGGACTGATAGAAAAGCAAGGAAGTTTTCAACAGGCCCTGGATGTAGCTTACTTTTGCAAAGTCAAAGAGACAGATTAGAAAAAGGTAGTCCTCAGAAGATGTTAGACACCCTATTAACTTATCTTCTTTCTTTTTGACTTAATTGACTTCTTATTAGATGTGACTTCGAGTTGGAGTCTGTACTTAAATCCTTACTGAAGTTTGCTTGATTCAGTTTAATGCACACATCTTGTTGTGATGTGATTTTTATCTTACATGGTTGGGATTTTATTGCTTGTGTTTGATTTCTAGTGAACACTTGATTGAATTACCTAAAGATGTCCTTCTTCTGTTCCCAAGCTAGTACAGCTCTCCTGCTCTAAGACATATTCGATTCCTGCATGACCCTCACAGAATTTGCCATGAGGAACCATGGGGTGAAATGTAGAGAGCAAAATGGAGTCTCTCACGTCAAGTGGGACACTGTGTCAAGCAGGGGCCTGTGTCAAGCCGTGACAAGTAGTTCAAGGCACGGCAGCTAGGAGATATTCCCTGGGACCAGTGTCAGCTGACACCCCAGAACTGAGAAGGAGCAGAACCAGGGGAGATCTGCAGGGGCCTGAGACCCTCATTCCCTTTAGAAAGGGGAGGACTTGGGCAGCAAACTGTCAGACTCTTCAGACCTTAACCCTCTATGTTGGACCACTTAAAAAGCCAACTGCCCCCGATGGCTCTGCCCCATTGATCTCCAAACAGAACCGAGATCCTTCCGTGCTTGAACATAAGAAGTGAGTGCCCAGAGCTGACCCAGATCTGACCGCGGCCTTATCTCAACTGTGCGCCCACAGACTGATTTCAAGTTTGGTCGTTAACTTACTACACCCTCTGTTATCTGCGTGGTTCTGTGGTTTGTCTGGTGTCCTGCTCTGTGTGCTGTGTAAGAAGCCAAGTTGAATCACATGGTGAAATGTCATCGAGTTTGGAATGCTGAACCTGCTTATAACTGTGCTTTAACTTTGCTCTATGATTGACTAAAGCTGGCGTTGTGGAAAGACACAACTAATGTGACCCCTTCATAGCAGGCTCATGACACAACCGCCCTTCAGTCCATCAGCCTATGATTCCTTGATATTCAGGAATTCTTAGCTTGAGCTTTGAGGACCACCAAAGTTTTTGGAAATCCCAACGAGTTTCTATAAATGCCAGTATTTCTCTATCTAATCCTGATGACTAGTTCCCATTCAACGAGAGAATCAGGAGACTAGACGCCAGGATGCACTGCCTCTAATACACGTTTGAAGAGAAGTTCTGGGTATAAACTGAACATTCGGAATAAAACAGAAAAGAACAATTCCCCCCCCCCCCCCGCCCCGTGAAGGTGAAGTGAGACGGAGTCACATACGGGGCATCTGATGGCGCAGCTGGTAGAGCAGATGAATCCTGATCTTAGGGTCATGAGTTCGAGCCCCACGTTGGGGACAGAGTTTACTCTAAAAGAAGAATACATAAAGTCACTTATGTCCAGGGGGTTTAAAATGGAGCAGGGAGGCGATTGAGGAGGTGGCCCTTCCGCACACCCTCACTGGGTGGAGTCAGGATTCTGAACTGGGCCAAACCAAAAAGACTCTAACGACTGCGGAACCCCCGCAACTTGCTGCCGTAACTACCGGCCTTTGCGCAGCGATCCCCACAGCAACCAGTGATGTGCAGACCAGATTAGTTTTCTGCCACCAACACAATCAAACTTCTCTGTAAACAAGGTGTAGAAGCATTCCCCGTGGGGCGCCTGGGTGGCTCCCGCAGTTAAGGGTCTGCCTTTGGGTCCTGGGATGGAGCCTGAAGTCGGGCTCCCTGCTCAGTGGTTTGTCTGCTTCCCCCCTGCCCCTCCCCCAGTCAGACTGGCGCTCTCTCTCTCTCTCTAAAATAAATAAAATCTAAAAAAAAGAAGAAAGAAAGAAAAAAAGAAAGAAAGAAAGAAAGAAAGAAAGAAAGAAAGAAAGAAAGGAAAAAGCATTCCTCTTTTCTGTCCAGAAACCCTGTTCTTTGGTCTCTAGTGGGACACTATTTGGCTTGTGTAATAGGGATACAGGAAATTAAAATTCTTGATCTTAAATAAAAGCATTTGCTTAATTATTGTCTCCTTACACTTTTTGGTTGACACCTTCTAGGTTCTTTTATTACCTCTGTAAAAGAAGAGCATGAGAAAAGAAAAAAAAAAGTTTAAGAGCGTATATCCCGGGTATTTTGGAGATATACAGAAAAACTGAGTCAAATGGCCCAAAATGGCTCAAGCCACCATCTTGAATACCATCTTCAGCTAAAGAAAAAGTAAAGTGTTGGAACGGGGGTGGGGAGGCCAATTATGGGAGGTTACCAGGAAAAGCCCAGCAAAGGATGGTTCGGTTTGTTAGGCATACCCTAATTAAGTCAATGCCTTCCCATTGAAAAGGGTTTCTTTTTCTTTCCTTCTTTCCTTCTTTCTTTCTTTCTTTCTTTCTTTCTTTCTTTCTTTCTTTCTTTCTTTCTTTCTTTCCTTGGTAAGAGTTTCTTCTGATTTGTAGACTCATCCTCCTCTTTCTGGCACTAAGAGGGAGATACACTTCCAGTCGAAATTTCCTTTATAAATGTAAATGTTCCTCTAAGGAGGCTAACTTCCGCTCTGGTTTAGAGCTTCTCCTGTGTTTGTGGTTTCTTCAAAATCATCCTTTTGCCTGAGAGGTAACATTTGCAGTGGCAAACTCTGCTCGCCTTCCTGCCTCTCCGATACTAAGGTGGCCCAGGGAGAGACTCACCCAAGGCGGCTTGGCTAGAAGCAGCTTTGAAGAAATGCGCTGATGGAAACACGTTCAGCTTCTCACTTTATCCACACCCTGCGCCTTTGACAACACACTCTCCCCTCTCCATGAAGACTCCACAGTCCACAGCTCCAGAGCTGGGTCGTTGTGTTTTTTGTTTTTTCCACTGAAGTTCTCATAGAGCATAGCCTAGCCGGCTGGGCACTTGTCCCGGAAGTTTTTCAGAAGGTGAATTTAGGGGCTAGAGTTGACCATCTCCTGGTAAGTTCACATTACCCTTCTCCAGTGTGACCCCTCCCAGGGCCTTAACTTTCCTCTGTACCCAGCAGTGAGTCTTTGATGTAGGACACCTTTGCTCCGGGCTATTCTCAGAGTGAACTTTAGGTGTTCTGGATGAGAAGACACAGGAACAGGTTCACGTAGGAGGGCTGTCCCCCACCCCCCGGGCTCCTCATCAGTTGGAGTGCTGGGCCTCTCACTACTCTTCCCTTCTTCACCGCCGCAGACCGCCCGGCTCTCTGCTCTTCAGGTCCACATACGGATGTCCTCGACCAGTGAAACCTGAGTGTTGGATCTGAACGGGGTGAGTTCAAATCAGGGTTGGTGCTGAGGATGCTAGAGGGGAAAGGCCCAGAAACACTGGAAGGGGCCTCACTGAATTTCTAGATGGCAGGGTTAAGACTGGAAAGTGAACCAATTTGTAGGAAGCAAAGACCTGAATTCAACAGTGGATTAACACCAGGGATACAGTCTCTCCCCACAACCCCTCCACCCCTACTCCCACTTCCTTCCCCATCTTCACAAGCATAATACATTGAAGCAGCTTGAATCCTGGTCTTCTATCCTGGTTAGGACCTTTGGGCCAGGTATAGGGTGGCCCAGGTGTGAATGTGCCTATCTGTCTTCTGTGACTGATAGAGCACCTGACATGATAGAGGACAGAAAAAATTTCCTTCTATCCTTCAGGATTCTTCCACCTAGTTTAAGATATAAGTTGACACAAGAGGGGCGCCTGGGTGGCTCAGTAGCTAAGCGTCTGCCTTCGGCTCAGGGCATGATCCCGGCGTTCTGGGATCGAGCCCCATGTCAGGCTCTTCTGCTGGGAGCCTGCTTCTTCCTCTCCCATTTCCCCTGCTTGTGTTCCCTCTCTCGCTGGCTGTCTCTTTCTCTGTAAAATAAATAAATAAAATCTAAAAAAAAAAAAAGTTGACACAAGACAGATTTAATAGGAGGAAATAAGCAAAGTTTTCTGGACATAGAGGCCCAACCATAAAATTGAGGTTCCAAAGAAGTGACCGAGGCAGGCAGTTTTCATACATTTTAAACAATGAGACAATAGATTTGTGAGGAATTGACAGGACAGAGAAAACAAATGTCTGGGTGTTTTAATTAGTAAGGAATTCCAAGCAGAATCTGGGCTGAAGTAGTAGATTAGAAAAATGAGAGAAAATTTATATGGCTTTCCTGGCTTTAAAATCGCTATCCCTGTGGGTGCCTGGCTGACTCCGTTACTGGACAGGCAACTCTTGATCCTTGGTTTATGAGTTCAAGCCCCATGTTGGGCATAGAGCTTACTTAAAAATGATAAAAAATAAAATAAAATCCCTATCTCTGGTGATAAGGATGTCTTTTATTTCTTAGTGCAGGGCGGGTATCATTCATAAGAGAGACTCAATTTCTGCTTTTGGGGGACAGAAGAGGGTCTCGGTGTCCTCACACTGGCTCTTTTCCAAGTAGCTTCAATTCAACATAATAAATATGCCACTGGGACACCTTTTGGGGCGGCCTGTCCTGGGTCCCTACAACATTCTCAGAAGTGCTCTCACTTACATCTCTCATTAGATGGTCACGGGTCCATGAGGCAGATATTCTCAGGCCCGTTTGTGAACACAGTGCTCAGAGAGCTGAGAACCAGGTTAGAGATGCCATAGGACCAGCTGCACTCCTTGTGGAATGAGGACAGAGAGCTGGTTTAAGGGGAGACTTTTGCAAACAGATCTATGCCCTCATTATGACCAGAGTAGCTGCTGTGAGGGTAGTTTCAATCTTGTTGTTGATGGATGAGAACACTATTTCAAAACTGGAGATCCTGTATGACTGCACTCTGCACCACAAATCAAGATGATTTATGATTATGAGAATGAGGTAAATGGCCGCTGAGAAGTATGTGGGTAGTCAGAAGTGACAACAAGTTTCACACAGGCGTTGGGGAAGTGTTCTAAGGAAATCAGGGTCAGATAAACACCATTTTGCAGAATCAATGGAACGGTAGCCTGGGGTTTGAGGGAACCAAAGCCTTCTTGCTTGGAAAATATCACCCAGGTCTTCACCTAACACCCTCATTCCCTTACGTGGGGCCAACCCTTTCCACTTCACGGCCACAGAGCTTGACCTACCAGTTTCTTTTAGAGCCGCGGCCTTTGGAGACTTGATCCGGACTGTTGAACAGTTAGCTAGAGGGTGACGGGCTCCTCAGTGCGGGTGGAAGATTGGGCAGGCGGCAGCTGTCTCCACTTCTCAAAATCAACTTCACCTATTTGGGGGCATTTTGTGTTTGTCTCCCTCAGGCTCTAGCATGTTTTCAGGTCTTGTAAAGCTGATTCCTAATGACATAGGAAGCCTCTTGGAGCCCGGGAACAAAGTGGTCAAATCGGGCCAAGAGCCTACGTCGGCAGGAGAGGAATTTCAAGGTGCAGGTCAGCTCTCGAGGCAGTGCCGAGCTAATGCTCTCCTCTCTCTTCCCCGTGGCCCCGCAGCTGGCTCTGCTGACTCAGATGGCGTCCTCCCTAAAGGTCCTAGGCCCTCTCTTGGCCCTGCTGGTTCCCCTCGGCGGCCTGCTCGTCCGCAGCCACAGCCCTTCCTGGAGGGAATTCAGGACACAGCACTTCCTGAGCACAAGCTGGAAATTCAGCGACTACAAATGCGATGAGCTCATGCGGGAGAGAGAAGCTCCCCAAGACAGGGACCACCACGTCTTCATCTATACGTCTTGGCACAAAATCGAGCAGATCTGCCTCAGGAAGTGGAGAGACCGTTCCAGAAATGTGTACGTATGGGCCCAGCATCCCTTCAGAATACTCCGGTGCTACCAGGAGGGTAACGGGAAGAGCTACCGAGGGCACGGCAGCTACAGCTACGTGGAGTTCCACTGCGGCGGGGACGGGCACGTGGACGGCATAGAGGACATCCAGGTGTTAGACATCAAGACATAGAAAGTCTTCCCACACCCCCAGGCTCGAGTAGGGTGTCCAGTGCTGCCCACGTGGGAGCCCCTGCCTCCGTCAACAGCCCTTGTACTCTCTCCTTTGCATGGATGTGCCCGTGTTTTCCGCCTACGTAAGAGTCATGCCTCATCACACGCTTTCCTCCCGTCAAAACCACCTGCACGGTTTCTCTGCACGAATTCCCTTGTGCGCTCGTTCATCTGATTTGCTCTTGCAGTTTTGTAAGATTAAGCTCTATGGCTTCTCTGTGGCTTCTCTGGTTTACTGAACCAGGGATGTTCCTGACATTCATTCTCCTTATACCGACCCGAGCAGAATGGTCCCCGCTTCCCTAAATAAATGGTATCATGCCAATGTGTATGACAGTCATGTATGTTATGTGTTGTGTGATTGGTGCAGGTGTTCCAGGGTGCGTGATGCAGATTATGCTTGGATATGATGTATGCAGAGTGTAAGGTTTAAGGTGCGTGTCCTTGGTCTCCTTCCTTAAACGTGTCTCTAAGCAAACGCACGCATTTTAGATAGGCGAAGGCAGTATGTTTCCCGAGCAATAATAAACTAAGTACAAGATAAAGGTAGAACTGAGATTATCTGATATTAATAATTTTCACTAGGCAGAGATACAGAGTGGGATATGGGGCTTTAAAATGGAACCTTCAAGAATGGGTCTAAAGACTTATATTTTGTTGGAGGAAAGAGGAAGTAAATTGCAGAAGGAAAAGTTGAGGACACAAGTAAGTAACGTCCATGAGAATTCGGTTTGCTAAATGGGGAAGAGAGATACAGAGAAAGATAAACCTTGGCTTTCCCCTCGAGCAGGGATGGGGAGCAGGAACGCGAAACATTCAAGTACCTTGTGTTCTTTAGCCTCCTGCACTGTTGAATGACTCCGGTCTTGAAGCAGTTGGAGAAAAGTCCAAGGGCGCAACATTTTCAGGTAGGTGGCTGCATTCCTAGTCCCAGATGTCTAGCCCAATGAGTAGCAAGGAATGTGGGTCGGTCAGCACGTTCCAAGAGCAGCTGCTCAGCTTTGCAATTTCTCAGTGCACCTGGGGCCGAGCAGACACTGGGGGGTGAGGACCTATAGTGAGTAAGCAAAGACACAAGAGGTTAGTGTTGAACCAGCAGTTCTGTATCATTAATCAATTTACAGATGAGCAATACTGATTGTTTTTCTCAGTTCATAAAAGCTGCTTCAAAATGTATGGTGTGGGGCACCTGGATGGCTCAGTCTAAGTGTCGACTCTGGATGTTGGCTCAGGTCATGATCTCAGGGTCATGAGATCGAGGCCCACAAGCCACTCTGTCCTGAGCGTGGAGCTTGCTTCTCCCTCTGCCCCCGCCCCCTACTCTCACATGCTGTCTATCCCTCTCTACAACAATTAAAACAAAAACAAACAAACAAATAAAACCAAAATGTAGGGGCATCTCTTGTGGTAGCATAGTGTGGATGCCTATACTTATTTTCCAGAGTGCTCTATTCTGGTCTCCCACAGTAAGTTTTCACAATGACTTCATTCTAAACGGTCTAAAAATTCCTTGTATTAAAGGGTTAAAAGATGGTATGAATACCATAGGGAAGGAAAATGGATTTAAGCGCAATGAATAGAGTAGATTTGTGGTGCTGCTTGGGTTTTCGCACATCCACTTTCCCCATTTGGATAGCGACTGATCTTTTCCTTTCAGGAACTATCTCTCCCCGCTTGTGTACAGTATTGGTGGGATTAACCATCAAGGTTTCAAATCCCCTCTACTAAGTTAATTAATGGTCATGGGATTCAAGCTAGGCCAACCAGACTCTTTCCTGTAGGAGACCAGAATGTACTACCCAAAAAGATGGCTCTTAGGCACAAACATGATTTTGGGGTGATTATTTTGATAAACAGAAGACAAGGGAGAAGCTCTGAAAGCAGCCTATAAATTACGTAGTTACCAGTAAGGGACATTTATCATCATAGAGAACATCTCTATTCCTAAGGGTGTTTCCCTCTGTCTACTGACAAGATCACGATGACTGTAAATCACCAGAAACTCTTACCAATGGTGAAGGCACAGCCCTAACCCTGCATGACGGACCTTCCCTTTGTTTACCGCGCCTTCCAGGATGGAGCCTGCCTCCCCACACTCTCCTTCCTTTGCTTTAGCTGAGGATGGTCTGTTCGCCCACGGTCTCACCATCTCTTTGAGTGACTCTTCCTGATGTGAAGAACAAATCAAAAGTAATGTAGAAAGAAAATTAAATTTCCTTACGACGTGCAGCCCACTGACAAACACTTGGGACAGGCAGAGTGACTTTCTTCTAAGAGCTCGGCTGCCTCAACGTTAAATCTTGCTACAGGAAACAGGAAACCTTAGCCTGACATTAGCCCAACCCCCAGGGTCCTGTCAGTCCCCTTTAACATACAAAAATCCCTTTGGACACTTCCTTTATCTCTGCCCCATCCAGGTTATCGGTTAGCAAGCATCCTCCAAGCCCGCGGCCCCCTGATATTCATCTGAAGGGTCTCATGACTCATGCTGTACTGGACAGTAGTAAATGAGCTCATCTGAGCGCCGCTAGGCCTGCAAGGTCCTAAAACCCTTGCCTCCGAATTCCTTGGAGACTTGGGCTATCCCTAACCGCACCCCAACTTCAAAGTGTAGAGTCAGCCAATCCTCACAGCCGCACTGCAGCTCTTTCTGCCCACGGGTCCTGTCCCAGGACATTAATAAAATCACCATTTTTGCACCAAAGACGACTCACGAATTCGTTCTTGACCGTTCGGTCCTGGTCCCCAGCATCCCACATTTCGCACCAATCCCTGCATCACTCCCATGCATACATGAGATATCCATGCTAACAAACTTCTGTTGGTTTTTCTCTTGGTAATCTGTCTTATGTTGTAAAGGCCATAGCTGAGAAGGAAGGGGAGAGAAAAAGATTGCTTCTTCCTCTTCACTCTTCTTAGAGTCTGAATCTCGAGCAGTGATGCCAGTGATGTGGGAACAAGGCCAAAGAAAAACTTAAATTTCCGTACGTCCTCCAGTGCATTGACCAGCGCTTGAAACCGCTAGAGGGACATTCCTGTGGGATCTCAGCTGCCTCCATGTTGACAATTTGTTAAGGACAAAAGGCAATCTTAGCTCAACATTACCCCAACCCCCCAGGATCCTGTAAGTCTACCGTCATATACAAAAATTCCTTTGGAATCTTCCTTTGTCTCTTCTCCCCAAGGTATATATTGGCAATCATCCCCCAGGCATATGGCCCACCGATGTACATCCGAAGGGTCTCGTGACTAGGGACCAATTAGACAGTAATAAATGACCTTTTCCTAACACTAGTGAGTCCCCTCAAGGTCCTGGAAACTTTCCTTCCGAAGTTCCTTAGAGACTTCCCCTCTCCCTAACCCCCTCTCAACTTGAAAGTAGGTCATGGGCCACTCCTCATGATCCCAGTGCAGCTCTTTCTACCCACGGGTCCTGTCCCCTGCTTTCATAAAACCACCTTTTTGCACCAAACATGTCTCAAGATTTCTTTCTTGGCCATCAGTTTCAAACGCTAACATCTTTCCCACGTCATCTACGTGGAGGGTGATGCACCCCAACACCAAGAAGAAAGACGGTCCTTCACTAGTTTGCCTACCCCCTTACCCTAGGGAACTCCTTATCTGGCTCTTCCTCTGTCTCCTTTATCATATCCGTAGGAAACTGGTCAACCATCAGTGTTTCCTTGAGTTCTGTGCGCCACTCCAGCAAAGTAATGAAGCGAGCAAGGGAGTTGGCGGAAGGTCAGATTCATAGCCAGGCAGTCAGAAGCTCAGGGGACCAGCTGGACTTGCAACTGGCAGCTGGACTGGAGGAGTCTTGTGTGTTTGTGGTGTGTTTTCTCCTAAAGAACTGAAATCATGGAGCGTGAAACACTAAAGCCTGAGGGAAGGAAGCACTCAGTGGGTATCAGGAAGTCATAATTTCCTCACAACTTCTTTGAGGAAGTTATTGCTTCTTCTTTGTGCCTATAAGTAGACTTGATCTTCCTGTGTCTGCAGGGACACTGGCTTTAAACAGTGAGTTGGAGAGCGTGGGTCTCATCCACACCGGGCACGAGCAGTGCATCTTCCAAGCACTAGGTTCCTTGTCCTCTGTCCTGGGGCTTGGAACCCTTCCCTGCGGCACGCACGCGGTGCTGGCCTACCTGGCAGAGGAACAGCAGACCAAAGCCTCTGAGCCTGGCACTCACCACTGCCTCTGTTCTCAGCGGGAGCCCCAGCAGGAGACTTGGTAAGAGCAGAAGCCTGGGGGCTGGGGAGGGTAGAGCCGTGAAGATGGCTAGAAGGTCCAGGTCAAATAGATGGGGGAGAAATATTCCCGGAGGGAGGAGGGAAGAGACAAGGTTCTGGACCAGTAAGTACAGGACAAAGAGAAGAATGGGATCTGCCAGTCGGAGGAACAGTCATCTTACCTCACATTCCTCCTCCCTGAGCTTCGGGTCCTTCAGAGAATTGTGAGACTCAAGTTAGAAAGAAGATGATGCAAAAAAGTAGAAAAGGACCAATGAAATCTTAAAAGATCTAAATGGTTGTTGATGAGGCAAGAGAAGGCTAGCTGAGGAGGACAAAGCCGGAACTGACACCCCACACCCACCCCCCACCATGGGGTGGACGTGACATTCCGCAGGCACTCCCGGCTGCCCTAAAGGGCAAAGAAATAGTTCACCCATAGACACCACAATCCTGCAAGACTTAAGTCTCCCTCAGTTTCCCAATGTCTTAGCACTTTCCAAGAACCAAGCCTTTCTATCAATTACTTAGCTTCCTGAAGGGAAAGTAGATACAATGAAATGTCCTTCTAATCTGCAGCCTCCAGGAAGTTCCCAACCGTCTTAATGTTCATGCCTTGCTAGAGGGCAAAACCACCTTCCCTAGACAATGGCAAGGCCTCTGTACCTTGGGAGTCTTCTTTAACATATGCAAGTATTATCTCAACCTCCCTTTTTCCTTCCCTTCCCCCAACCCCATAGTCTTATCATCAGCCACCCCTCACAAGCCGGGGCAGCAGCTCTTTCTGCCCACGGGTCCTGTCCCCGTGCTTTAATAAACCACCAATTTAGCACCAAAGACGTCTCAAGAATTCTTTCTTGGTCGTCGGCTCCAGACCCCACCCCACTGAACCTCACCTATATTCCACAACCTCATCAGGTGTGAATAATTTTGCTCTTATGGTTTCTACTACTGCCCTTCTCTCATTTTCTTTCCTCTTCCTACACAGATGATGCTGCATCTTCTGGGACCCTTTCCTGTCCTCCTGTTGCTGCTGGGATCATGGGCGGCACTGCTTCCCCCTGGTGCTTGGACTCAACCCCCCACCAGGGTTCAAAAGTTTATAATTCAGCATTTAAGTGCAGGTCCTGTCCAATGCAACATTGCAATGCGTGCTGTCAATAATCTTAACCAGACCTGTAAGGATCAAAACACATTTCTGCACGACAACTTCCCAAATGTGACTGTTACCTGTGGTTGGCCCAATAGGAATTGCAGGAATGGCCAGAATAACTGCCACCAGAGTACATACGCTGTTGGCAAGACTCACTGCAATCTCACTGGAGGGAGATTCCCCAACTGCAGCTACAGGACTACTCCCCAGCACGGGTTGTACATTGTTGCCTGTGACCCCCGTCAGCGAGGCTACCCTCCCAATTGTCTGTTTCCTGTACACTTAGACTAAGACTAAAGTTTCCATTATGTTCCTTCTTACTCGCTGCAGGCTCTCTCATGATCTCTTCTGCCTTTCTTCTCCTTTGTTGACTTCCATGGTTCCCACAGAAGAAAGAAGGAGGGGAGTGGGAGAATTACAGGGCCAAGGTGCAAGACCAGAGTTGGGCGCAAAAACAAATAGGATTCTTTTCTGCTCTGGAGCTCTGCGCGTTTTGAAGGAAGGCACTAGGGAAGAGGCAAAGAAAGACCCAAGCCCCCTATTGTTAACCTTGGAACTTCTGCCAAGCTTTGTTGCATTGTGTTCACAGCAATAAAATCACTTTCTGCTGCAACGTAATGACCTTGAGTGTGTGTGTTTCGGATCGCTCGCACGTCGTTGCCGGCCTGGGGCCATCTACATTGCATTTGCCGACATTCTCAGGGGAACTAGTTGGGCCCAGGTGACCTTTGAGGTTATTCAGCAACCCAAGGCTTCTGCCACTTGCCCTTCACGGTTCACGGTGTCCCTGGGACTTTGGAGCAAGAGTGTCCGTCCCTTCAAACTCTGCTCATGGCTTCGACATATCTCCCTTGAAACCATGGTCTATGTTTATTTGGCGGTGGCACAGAGAGCTCATGGAGTGTGCAAAGTACTTTCACACACAGGTTCTAACCCTGACAACCGATGCCTTTCCTATTGGATTCCGTATTTCATCAGATTTTTAAAAATGATTTTATTTATTTATTTGACAGAGAGGGAAAGAGAGCACAAGCAGGGGGAGCAGCAGGCAGAGGGAGAGAGAAGCAGGCTCCCCGCCGAGCAGGGAACCCAACGCAGAGTTCGATCCCGGGACCCTGGGATCATGACCCAAGCCGGAGGCAGACACTTAACCAACTGAGCCACCCAGGTGCCCCAGATAACGTTTTAAATATAGGATTAGTAGGGATAATAATCCACTGTAGCCTTACAGTCACTTCTCCCATGATCTATTGGAATGCAGGAAGAGAAAGCGCAGATCAAGGGGGAAAAAAAGCACTGGGGAACTAAAAACATTCCTGCCTTACCTAAATACTGAAATATCACTGAAGTAATGGTGTTTCGGAACAGGTAGTGGTTTTAGACACTGCAGGACAGGGATTAAGTATTTGTTAATACTGGGGCCTGGGTGGCCCAGTGGGTTTAGCTGTTAAGTCTCCGCCTTTGGCTCGGGTCATGATCTCTGGGTCCTGGGTTCCAGCCCCTTTAGGCTCCCTGCTCAGAGGGCAGCCTGCTTTTCCTTCTCCCTCCGCCCCTCCTCCTCCTTCCTGCTCCCTCTCTTTCTCTGTCTCTCTCAAGTAAATAATAAAATCTTAAAAAAAAGAGAGAGAATTTGGCTGGGATTAAGAATTTAGGTCCTAGGTGTAGGTAGGAGAAATAGTTTCCCCTCTACCATTCTAGGAACTTGGCTGAGACTCCCCCAACCCATTAGAAAAAGGCAGATTAATAGGACAAGAACTATTTTAATTATGTACATACATACAGTAGCCCCTGTATGTATGTAAAAAACATATGAGACTTAAAGGCAGCTAGCCATCTGAGGCTTACGGATTTCTAGTCTGCTTTCAGAACTCCTGGTCTGCACTTTCTCAAAATAAATAGCTGAAAATAATTCTTATGCCAAAAATGCATCGTTTGGGGTGGCAGATTCTGTTACCCTTTATTAATCAATCAGTGACTGGATCCTTGTGAGATAGTAGAAAATATATATTGATTTCTGCCTCTGATTCCTGGTATAAGGCTGCTGAAACCCCTGTAAATTCGTAAGTGATAAGAGCTGAAAACATCTTTTGTTCTAAGAAAACAACCTGGGTGGTCTGAGGAGGGGGTGATCACCAGATTAAAAGTTTGGCAATTTCAGCCACACCCCATCCTCCAGAGAGTGGACAGGGGCTGGAAATGGAGGTAAAAATTGATCCAGCCTCTATAAAAATCCCAAAGTTACGGGGTTTGAGGAACTTCCAAGTTGGCAAACACATCTATGATGTGGGAAAAAAGGCAAAAGAAAAATTTCCCAACTACCTACAGCCCACTGTCAAGTCCTTGAGAGAGGCAGAGTGACCTTCGTCTGGGAACTCAGCTGTCTTGATGTTAATACCTTGATAAGGGCAAAAGGCAATCTTAGCCAGACCCCCCCAGGATCCTGTAAAAATTCCTTTGGAAACTTCCTTTATCTCTACCCACTCCCCCAAGAAAAATGACGGCAATCATCCCCCGAACATATGGCCCACTGATACACATCTGAAGGGTCTCATGACTAGGGCTTTGTTAGACAGTAATAAATGACCTTTTCCTTACAATATCTAGCCCCTTTAAGGTCCTGGAAACCTTCCTTCCAAAGTTCCTTAGAGACTTACTCTATCTCTAACCCCCTCCTAACTTGAAGGTATATCTTGGGCCACTTCTCATGACCCCAGGGCAGCTCTTTCACGGATCCTGTCCCTGTGCTTGAATAAAGCCATCTTTTTGCATGGAAGACGTCTCAAAAACTGTTTTTTGTCCATCGGCTCTGAAGCCCAACCAATTCCTACACCAGTTTTTGACCATGAAGGGATTCATCTTCCTTTTTGGACTCTGAGCTTCAGTACAAACTTGGGGAGTACTTTTACTTCTCTTCCTTTACTTTCATTCCAGGGGCTCTTATTGGAACACTTTCATGCCTATAGCTCAGGCTGCAATCCTCTAGCCTGTGGCTACTCTAGAGAGAGGAGAAAGCCTGACTTTTTGCTGGAAGAGAGTACACTGGCTGGAAAAGTAATAAAAACCAGAAACTTGATGCCCTCTCTTTATTCCTGTCCTTATACAAGGTTGTCTGTTTGGGACCTGGCACAGCCACCTAAGTCACGAGGACGGCCGCCAATCTTGACTCCCCTGTGTGGTTACCTCTTGATTGATCTAAGGTGATTCCCTAAACATCCCTGGTCTAGTCACTTCTGGCCACAAGACCTCCACTGGACCCGCGGAAACCAGTACCAATGGAATTAAAACCCAACTGGGGCCTGTTTCCTAGAGAAGTTGGCTTTAAGACTACATGGGTTAGAATGTCACTTAGACCATGATGGATTTCTACCTTTACTGTTTTCAATCAATGCCCTCTACTAATTACTTAAACCACACAATCGGGTAATTTCCCCTAGTAAAACTTTCTAGTGTTTTCAATGGTTAAAAATGGTGAGTTCTTCACAGCACAACCTTCATGGCAGGGCAATAACACGGCCTTCAGGGCACGGGAAGGCATGGCATGATATTGCAGTCCATTGCCAACCCCCGTCTGTAGCCTAGGATGTGACGAGGACGGGCGGTGGGGGGAATGTCAGCATCCCTCCTACAGGGCCTTTTATGGCAGGAATGCCTTCACGGCTGGCAAGATGGTGAATAGTAACGATGTTCTGTTTGAGGGATGCATCCAGTCGCTTCTAAAGCAGGAGCCTCTGACATATCTGTGTGGGATGCCACTGGGCGTTGGGAGTTTTGGTAATGGGCCTTCTCTCTCTTCAGTTCCCAAGGACTCTCCCTTGGAATGCCTTTAACCCAGCAGGAACAATGCAGATCACAAAATTTAAGAAAGGACTGATCTTGTCAACAGTGCACGGCCTCCGTAGGATCGACCAATTAGATCTCTGCTGCAGGAAACAGGGCACATGGACAGAGAGGTACCCTAGATCCAGGCCTTCGGGGCTCTAAAGCAGGACCCTGACCTAAGAGCCTCTTGCAGAATGTGTTTGGCCACTTCACCAGGCCAGTAAACTCCCTCCTGACATGTTGGATGATAATTCTCTGAATTGGCCTTCTCCTGATAGAACTCAGGTTGCTGGAGGAAGCACAGGCCATCTCTAATGAAGTGGACACTGACACCCCCCCATCTCTCACACGGTTCCTCCTCCTAGAATGTAGGACTTCTCCCTCATATCCCACGTTAATGTCTATAATTGGAGCCAACTGTGTTTAGTCTACTTCGGGGCGGGGACTTGAAGGAATATTCCCAAGCAGCTGCCGAAACTCCTTTTGTTTTGAGGAAGTTCCCTGTCTTCTCTGGCCCATCATGGACTGCTTATTTCTACTTTGGTGGAAAAAAAACCATGGTGTCTGCTCACCTGCCCAAGCTGACAAGGTTTAGAACTGGGAACCCTCTTTCTCTGCCTTCTGGAGGCACCTCACCTCTTCTGCCTCCCCGTCCTCCTGCCTCTGCACCACCTTGCGTGCTGCCTATATAACTGGATCCTATACCATCCTATACCATCCTCAGTGCCTCAGGCTCCTCCTCCTACCATGGCTTTTCCTCCTCCCCTGTCAAAGAGCAAAGACACTCTCTTGGAGTTCACACTGCCCACTTCAGATTTCTCCACCAGTGCCCCAGGTAAGCAATGACAACGGGGAACAAATTGATTGACTTTTAAGTGGACCAGGTAGAACATATTTCAGCATTTAAACTAATTTAAGTTTGGTAGTTTAATTAAGATAGACATGTTTTTAGAGTTATAGGATCAAATATGAAACTTGTATTCTACCAAGGATTACTGAAGGTCAAATACACTCGTGTTATCTCTGTTGGAATTTGTTTGCAAAAAGATGACTTAAAATGATGTTTAATTTTGCCAGTCTCAGTGTTTTCATGGGTAATTGTTACAATAGCTTTCAAAGTCTTTGGTAGCTTGCAACTTTAAAGCTTTGCTTGGATATAAACCAGATCAAATTCATTGGGCATCTAGGTCTTTTCAAAATAGGATAAAGTGCTACTGATTATAGGTTTGCGCCTTTGACTTTTTATTGCAGACAAACTAAAGATATTTGGGTCTGTTGGAAAACTGCTTTGTGCTTAACTGATTCATAATTTTGCCATCTGAAGATTTCCGATGTAACACTTGGTTACTACTTAGTTTTCACTGGAGACTAAGGTTTCTAAGAGTTAAAATTGTGCTATATGTAATTACCACTGATGGAAATAAGGGAAGCAACTCTGTGTAAGAAAGATGTAAGGAGTGGAAATACTCTTTTATTGAAGGTAAAAGAATTAATTTTGTTCTAAATGAAACTGGAGAGAAATGGCTTGGGATAAAATCCGAATGCAAAGGAAAGTTGTAGAAGGTTTGTGAAGGGAAATCTTTGGAAAGCTCAATTTTTTTTTTTTTTAGGATTTTATTCATTTGTCAAAGAGACAGAGAGAGCCCAAGCAGGGCGATCAGCACACAGAGGGAGAAGCAGACTCCCCACCAAGCAAGGAGCCTAATGGGGGACTCGATCCCAGGACCCTGGGATCATGACCCAAGCTGAAGGCAGACGCTTAAAAGACTGTGCAGCCCAGTTGCCCCTGGAAAAGAATTTTATTCTTGGTCAGGTGGGACTAAGATTACAATGAATGGATTTTAAAAAGTACACTGGTATTCTGCTCTCTGTGTGTTCAAAAGAAAGTTTTCTTGGATTGTTGGTCTGCTCTTGATAAGAATATGTAAACAATGTTGTTTTCTTTTCTTAGCCCAGAAAAACCAGTTTCTATGTTTTGTCTTTATCAGGTCTTTAATGATCTGTAACCCTATTTAGGCCTGTGGTTTCAAACTTTCACTATTCCCCAAGGTTTAAATCATAAACAAAGTCTCTTTGACTAACTCGGCTTGTTTATGCGGTATGTTACCTTCTGGTGTAAGGTTATCACTCGATATTCTGATTATTGAAGTGTTATGGTCACAGAAATAACTAAATTTCCTTGTCAGTTGTGTCAAAATGAACTCTCATACCAGATTATTAACAATGTCCACTTCTGAGTTTTTGTCATTTATACTTGTTCTGATGTTCTTCCAAAATGGAGATTCATAAAAAGGACTTTTAGGACAAATAGAGGTATTCAATATCTTTAAGATCATAAATGCGAAATGGGTAAGACTTTCCTGAACTGACTAAAAACCTGCCTTCAAACTGAGCAAGAATTAGTAACGTGGGACTAAGTGAATTGAGAAAAATGATTGCAGTTTTTATAACTCTTACTTGAAATGTTGCTGGTTCTCTAATGTTTGCTCTTCCAGATTAAGGAAATTTTCTCATAACACAACTATGATTTATGGGTACCTGGGTGACTCATTGGGTTAAGCATCTAACTCTTGACATGGGCTCAGGTCATGCTCTTAGGTTGTGAGTTTGAACCTCGTGTCAAGCTCTGTGCTCAGTATGGAATCTCCTTAGGATTCTCTCTCTTCATCTCCCTCTACCCCTCCCCCACTGATCACACACTCTCACTTTCTCTGTCTCTTAAAAAAAGAAATCTATGACCTACAGAAATGTAATAAAGTATTCATTTGTGAACCAATTGAAGCATTTAACTTCTCTCTCTACCTGCACCCTCAAATTCAAAAGGTCTCAGTAAGTATGCTTTCGTCCAAGGCAATAAGTCATTTGTGTAAGTTCAATAAGAATCTGTTTTCCTGGGCAGCCCTGGCAGGGTCCCCTCCCTTTTTGGGTGCTTTGTACTATGGCCCAATAAACTTTGCTTTGCTGCCCACCAAAAAAAAAAAAAAAAAAAAAAAGAATCTGTTTTCCTTCTAACAGGACACCATGAAAAACACTGCTTATTTTGCCAAGGCTTTGACTGGAATGTCCCATTTGAGAGAGACATGCATAGACTCAGATACGACTGAACAGTTTTAAGGAGCTGAGGTGGACTTCATGAAACACGGAGCCATAAAGCCCCTTAGGAATGTTGGCCCGATACCTTGCTCACACAGTTCCCAGTAGCCCTACCAGGTGAATGAAGAATGTCACTTCCAGCCAGGTGCAGGAACCTCCGGATACTGTGGGGACCCCGTGAAGAGGAATTAACCCAAATCTACAGGTCTTGCAGGCATGTCCGTTTTGAAGAATTTGGTGGGGCTTCTGGCCCAGAGAGGCTACTAAAAGTTCAATCTAGATTCCTTATGAAAAGTTCCAGCAAAGCCGATTTTAAAAGATCTATATGGCTCATCACTGCTCCTGCTGAGCAGAAGTAAATACTCAGGACAAGTTTGTTGAACTGGACTTGTTTTGCAAACAAGTCTGGATGTGTCTTGATCTGGCTATCTCTGGAAATAACAATATTAGAGAGAAAAATTATGTTTCACTAACCCTCCTTCATGGGTGTTACATTCTGCCGCTGATTGTCTTTGAGTATTTGTTGTTTGTGTAAGACAGACGATTTGAGGTAAACTTCAGAGAAATTGCCACAATAGCTCATGTATAGGCAATCTCACTGCTTGTTATTCTGTGGAGATAACGGATGACCCCCCTTTCTATGACTGGATTAGATGATGCACTTGGGAATGCCCTTATTTCCAGAGACAAGGCTTGTCCCACTTGCCAGTGATTCCTCGGAATGAGGATGTTGTTAAAGCTAGATCTCAGGGGCGCCTGGGTGGCGCAGTCGTTAAGCGTCTGCCTTCAGCTCAGGGCGTGATCCCGGCATTCTGGGATCGAGCCCCACATCAGGCTCCTCCGCTGGGAGCCTGCTTCTTCCTCTCCCACTCCCCCTGCTTGTGTTCCCTCTCTCGCTGGCTGTCTCTGTCAAATAAGTAAATAAAATCTTTAAAAAAAATAAAGCTAGATCTCAAACAAGGAGGGCTTCCTGGTGGTCTTCTCCCTTAGCCATATTCGTTACAGGTCTTACCTCCATTGATGTAAAATTCCAAATAGCGGCTTTAGCCAAGCGTCCAGTGACCACATCTAACTAAGCCGGACATGCGGTCACCTACACATTCAACGTTCTGCATTTCATAATTCTAAGATTTTTTTTTCCAGAGGGGCTTGAACTCATGACCCTGAGATCAAGACCTGAGCTGAGATCAAGACTCAGATGCTTACCTGGCTGAGCCGTCCAGGTGCCCCTGCATTTTATAACCCTCGAATCCATCCTCTCAAATCTTGAAGAATCCTGGTTTTACCAGTAGCTCCTAGGTCAACCTTCGGTACCGAGCTCAAACTTGTCTGTGCCCCCACGTGCAGTGAGCTCATGTGTGAGACACTGGTTTGAAAGCAAAGAAAGCTTTTTTATCGTCAGAAGGGCGGCCCAACAAAAGGCAGGGTATCACTCCCAACGTTGCTCTGCCCGGTTGAGACTTGGAACAGCTTACACAGGTTTGAAGAAGGAGATGAACACACGAGAGGAGGGTAAGCGCGATGTTGAAATATCGATGGCGGTGGGGGCACCCTGAAACAATCTGGAGGTCTGCATTCTTGTGGCCCATGAAGTGTCATTTGGGACCTGGGATCAGATACATCAAGACAGATGTTACTGTCCAGTCTCCATTACGTTTTTACGATCCGTGGGTAAACTCGGAGTAGGAGTAAAAAGGCAACAGTAAAGATTGATCGTGCATGAGGTTTGGAGGTAAGTAAATCAGGGGCGCCTGTGGCTTAGTCAGTGGAGCTCCGGCCTCTTGCTTTCAGCTCAGGTATGATGTCATGGGTAGCGGGATGGAGCCCTAAACCAGCTACATGCTTGGTGGGGAGTCTGCGTGGGGATTCTCTCCCTATGTCCCTCCACCCACTCGTGCTCTCTCTCTCTCTCATTCTCTCTCTCAGATAAATAAATAAATAAATAAATAAATAAATAAATAAATAAATAAATCTTTTGAAGAAAAAAGAGGTACATAAAAACATAATAAAGTAGGGAACAAAACAACATAGACCTAAGTTAATAACGGTTTTGCCTATGCTTTCAAAATAGGTCCAGGAAGCATGTGTCCGGCCTTGTCTTCACACACAGTTCCCTCTCTGGGGTGACCTTACCATCCTCTTCACCTGCCTTCTCATTAATCCTCACAATCGGTTCAGGTGTGTGGCCTTCTCTCTCCCAGCGCCTCACCGCCCCTGGGGTCTCCTCCACCACAGCCAGAGAGCTGTTCGCAGTTAGTGACGGACAGCGTATTTGTCTATTTGTCTGACTGTCAGATAAATAGCAGAAAAGCTGAGACAAAAATCCAGTTGAACTGGATCCTATCCGGGCCTTTTCCCACTTCATCACAAGCAGCGTTTTGAAAGTAACTGCTTTTAGTTATTCCCAAAATCAGTCAGCCGTTGGGAGAAGCATGAGGAATTTGGAAATGCATGCTGGCAAAATGACAGCTCTATCTGGACAATCTGGCTCCCTTGTTGCGCTGGGGTCTAACGGGTCCAAGCAACGATCCAAGAGATTTTCTTTCTGTCTTCCCAGACTTTTGATTCACACTAGTAAGTCAGAATATTAAAACTGTTCTAGATCATTGAAGACTCAGTCACTCTTCCTGACGGAAACATCTTCCATGTTTTCCTTCTAATAAAGGACTTAAACTGCAGGTATCGGAGAAGGCTGTGCTATGGTTCTTGTGGGGCGATTTTTTTCCTCCTACCCTCTTTCAATTCTTCACTTTATAAGCAGGCACACACCTGAATATCCCCATACACTCTGGTCAGAGACTAATGCCCACCTGTCCATGACCACGACACAGAAACCCTTGTCTCATTTACTCCAGAGGAATGAACGCTCTCAGTGCTCACACCCGTCCCTTCTCCCTTGGACTATTTATTTATTTATTTATTTATTTATTCATTCATTCATTCATTCATTCATTCTGGGTTCTTTAAATCATTATTAGCATATAATTATTATATTAGCATATAATGTATTATTATTAGCATATAATGTATTATATATTAGCATATAATGTATTATTTGTTTCAGGGGTGCAGGTCTGTGATTCATCAGTCTTACACAATACACAGCACTCTCCAAGACACATACCCACCCCAATGTCTATCACCCAGCCACCCCATCCCCCCACCCCCTTCCATTTCAGCAACCCTTGGTTTGTTTCCCGAGATTAAGAGTCTCTTATGGGTTTTCTCCCGCTCTGGGTTCATCTTGTTTCATGTTTTCCTTTTTCCCCTATGATCCTCTGCCTTGCTTCCTAAATTCCACATTATGAGTGAGATCATACGATAATTGTCTTTCTCTGATTTACTTAGTTTGCTTAACATAATACCCTCTAGTTCCATCCACATCGTTGCAAATGGCAAGATTTCATTTTTTGATGGCTGAATAATATTCCATTATTTTTATATATAATTATATATATCATAAAATATATAATATATTATATATAATATATAAACATATATAATTTATGTAATATATATAAAAATATAGTTTATATATGCTTATATATATACATATATAAATATATACACACCACTTCTTCTTTATCCATTCATCTGTCGACGGACATCTGGGCTCTCTCCATAGTTTGGATATTGTGGACGTTGCTGCTATAAACGTTGGGGTGCAGGTGCCCCTTCGGATCACTACATTTGTATCTTTGGGGTAAATACCCAGTAATGCAATTGCTGGGTAGCTCTATTTTCGACTTTTTGAGGACCCTCCATACCGTCTTCCAGATCATCTGCACCAGCTTGCAGTCCCACCAACAGTGAGGAGGGTTCCCCTTTCTCCACATCCTTGCCAACATCTGTCATTTCCTGACTTGTTAATTTCAGCCATTCTGACTGGTGTGAGGTGGTATCTCATTGCGGTTTTGATTTGTATTTCCCTGATGCCAAGGGTGTTGAGCACTTTTTCACGTGTCTGTTGGTTTTTGGATATCTTCTTTGCAGAAATGTCTGTTTATTTCTTCTGCCCATTTATTGACTGGATTATTTGTTCCTTGGGTGTTGAGTTTGATAAGTTCCTTATAGATCTTGGATACCAGCCCTTTATCTGTACTGTCATTTGCAAATATCTTCTCCCATTCTGTGGGTTCCCTGTAGTTTTGTTGACTGCTTCCTTTGCTGTGCAAAAGCTTTTTATCTTTTGAAGTCCCAAAAGTTCATTTTTGCTTTTGTTTCCCTTGCCTTTAGAGACATGTCTTGAAAGAGGTCATTTTGGTCAATGTTGAAGAGGTTACTGCCTATGTTCTCCTCTAAGATTTTGATGCATTTCTGTCTCACATTTAGGTCTTTCATCCATTTTGAGTCTATTTTTGTGGATGGTATAAGAGAATGGGCTGGGTTCATTCTTGTGCATGTGGCTGTCCAGTTTTCCCAGCACCATTTATTGAAGAGACTGTCTTTTTTCCATTGGATATTCTTTCCTGAAGATTAGTTGACCATAGAGTTGAGGGTCCATTTACTGATCTATGGGTCTGTGTTCGTGCCAGTACCATGCTGTCTTGATGATCTTAGCTTTGTAATATAGCCTGAGGTCAGGCACCATGATGCCCCCAGCTTTGGTTTTCTTTCCCAACAATCCCCTGGTGATTCGGGGTCTTTTCTGGTTCCATACAAATTTTAGGGTTGTTTGTTTCAGCTCTGTGAAAAATGTCGATGATATTTTGATAGGGATTGCGTTGAAAGTGCAGATTGCTCTGGGCAGCACAGATATATTCACAAAGTTTACTCTTCCAGTCCATGAGCATGGATTGTTTTTCTATCTTTTTGTGTCTTCCTCAATTTCTTTCATAAGTGTTCTATAGTTTCTAGAGTATAGATCCTTTGCCTCTTCGGTTGGGTTTATTCCTAGGTATCTTACGGTTTTTGGTGCTATTGAAAATGGAATTGATTCCTTCATTTCTCTTTCTTCAGTTACATCGTTAGTGTGTAGAAATGCAACTGGCTTCTGTGCATTGATTTCATATCCTGCCACGTTGCTGAACTGCTGTATGAGTTCTAGTAATTTGGGAGTGGAGTCTTTTTGGGTTTTCCACATAAAGTATCATGTCATCTGCAAAGAGAGAGAGTTTGACTTCTTCTTTGCCAATTGGAATGCTTTTTATTTCTTTTCGTTTTCTGATTGCTGAGGCTAGGACTTCTAGTACTATGTTGAACAAATGTGGTGAGAGCGGGCATCCCTGTTGTGTTCCTGACCTTAAGGGAAAAGCTCGCAGTTTTTCCCCAAGAGAATGATATTCTCTGTGGGCTTTTTGCAGATGGATTTTATGATATTAAAATATGTTCCCTCACCCTTTGACTATTTTAAACAAATTGGGTAGCAGAGATGTATGCAGACACTAGCTGCAAAGGAAAGGAGCCGTGTGTGTGTGTGTGTGTGTGTGTGTGTGTGTGTGTGTATGTGTGTGTGTGTGTAAGGACCAAACTGAAATCAGTTGAGTTACAGCAGAGACAGAAAGAAATCTGTTTTAAAATTGATTTGGTATACATATACATTGTGAAATTCTCCCTACAATCAGGCCAGTTAACAAATCTATCATCGCACATAGGGATCCCTTTGTGTGTGTGGTAAGAACACTTAGGATTTACCCTGTCAGCACATTTCTAAGTTTATAGTACTGTATTGCCACCTGTTAAAAAAATTTAACTGAGTAAATTTTTAAAAAATAACTTTCTTTTTTTTTTAAGCTTATTGATTTTTAGTAATCTCTATACCCAACGTGGGGCTCAAACCCACAACCCGAGATCAAGGGTCACACACTCCTCTGACTGAGCCAGCCAGGCACCCCTTAACTGAGTAAATTTTGAAGAGCTTATTGGGTTTATTCAATGATTCATGGGTCAGGTAGCATCCAATCTAACAGAGGGAAGGAGCTGTACAGAATGAAAGACTTTTATAGGCAGGAGGAAGCAGGAACAAGGATGTCATACCAGGCGAAAAAGCAGGTCAGTTATTGCAAAGTTACTTTCCTTTAGGGAATGGCAGGGATCTATCACGCACATTAACTAATTAGTGCTGAACAAGCAGGTCCTGATTTCTGGAAGAACCAAAACTGTAGTGAAGGCTCAATTTGCTGATGTGGGGCTTGGCAGAAGCAACTCCATTTTGAGTTTTAACATACCTACAGTCACTATGCTATACATCACATCTCCAGAATTTATTCAGTTGCAAAACTGAAATTTGACCAACAGGGGTGCCTGTGTGGCACAGTCGTTAAGCGTCTGCCTTCAGCTCAGGGCGTGATCCTGGCATTCTGGGATTGAGCCCCACATCAGGCTCCCCCCACTATGAGCCTGCTTCTTCCTCTCCCACTCCCCCTGCTTGTGTTCCCTCTCTTGCTGGCTGTCTCTCTCTGTCAAATAAATAAATAAAATCTTAAAAAAAAATTGACCAACATGTCCCCCCATTCCCCCTACCTCCCAAGCCCCTAGTAACCACCACTGTACTCGGCTTCTAGGAGTCTGACTGTTGTAGATCCCACACAGAAGTGAGATCATACAGTCTTTGGCTCTCTGTGTCTGCTTTATTTCACTCAACACATGTCCACCAGGTCCACCATGTTGTCAAATATCACAGGATTTCCTCTCCTTTTAAGTCTGAATAGCATCCCATTGCATGTTTATACCATGTTTTCTTCATCCACCCACCATCACTAGCCATCAGGGAAACGCAAATCAAACCGCAGTGAGTTCCCACCATGCACCTGTTACAGGATGGCTATTATTAAAACAAACAAACAAACAAACAAACAAAAACAAAAACAAGCCAAGTGGTGTGATCTTAGAGTTAGTGCCTGGCAATAAGCTTGTGATTGCCAAGGCATCCGTTTCAAACACACACACTGCCAGCTGTACAGCCAGATAAGCAGCCACGCCATCCCACCTGTGAAGCTCCCCCTTTAGCCCTGGGTGACCCTAGATAACTGACCATTTGTGTGACCCTGCTTCTCCTTTCCCATGCTTTCATCCCCACTCTTATGTTTCAAATTCACCAATAAAAAGGGAAACCTCAAAATGCTGAGCATCCCACCCCTGACTCCAATAAAAGCGGGGCCTCAAGTCTGTGCACTCTTTCTCTACACAAGGCCTTGCTGTGTGGCTTTGGGTGGACCAAGTACCTTCCAGAACATATGAGTAGCAACTCTTGTTTTTTCTAAGCCCCCTGATGGTCGTGGCTGAGGTGTATCATAAGAGCCACAAGGGCCAGTCCAGCCAAGAGATCGGCTCTGGATGGGAAATGTCTGTGGGGGCTGACCTCAAATAGCGCGGGCAATGTACATGCCTCCAGGCATCCCTAGTGGATGGCATGACTCTCCAATAGCTGAGACCAACACGAGACAGTGAGGACACGGAGAAAGGGGACCCTGGTACACTCTTGGTGGGATTGTAAACTGGTTCAGCCATTATGCAAAACGGTATGGAGATTCCTCCAAAAATTAAAAAGAGAACTACTGGGGGGCAGCTGGGTGGCTCAGTTGGTTAAGTGTCTGACTCTTGATTTTGGCTCAGGTCCTGTTCTCAAGATTGGGAGATCAAGTGCCACATTGCGCTCCCTGCTCATCAGGGAGTCTGCTCAGGAGTCTCTCTCTCCCTCCCTCCCTCCCCCTCTCTCTCTGCCCCTATCCCCCAAATAAATATATAAATCTTTTTAAAAAATTGAACTACCATAGGATCCAGCAATCCCACTTCTGGGTGCTTATACAAAGGAATTCAAGTCAAGATCTCAAAGAGATATCCACGCCCCTACGTTCATTGCAACATCGTTCACAGTAGCAAGATAGGGAAATAACCAAAAAGATCATCAACAGAAAGAAATCTTTTTTTTTTAAGTTGTATTTATTTAAGTCACCTCTACACCCAATGTGGAGTATGAACACATACCCCACAATCAAGAGTCTCATACTCTTCCGACTGAGCCAGCCAGGTGCCCCCAGAAATGAAGGAATTGCTAATTTTCAGTGGCAGGTTAGTGAAAAGAAAGATGTTAATTTTTTCCCCTGTGAAAATTAATAAAAGGAAACCTGGTTTAGAATGGCTGTGGCGGCCAGCAGGGGGCGCGCTCGTGCCCTACCACTCTCACCCATTACAGCTCCAACAGGAAAGGACTACTTTGCAAGGCAAACTGCTCCACTAGCCCCCAGAAGATGGGCTTCTCCACTCTGCTCCTGAACAGTCCAGCCAGTTTAGACCGTCACAACCCAGCCAAGCAAAGCTACTACACTTCCAGCTCCCAGGTTGGGCACTTTCTGTTTACAACACCTTCCAAACTTCCTTTCTTCTAGAAGAAAGTGCTCATCTCCTTTGCTCAGGGAGTTGCCTATAGCTTTGGTGTAGGTTGCTTGTCCCTGGTTACAATTCTCTGCTATTCCTGAATATTCCATTTTTGCTGGTAAAATAACTGGTAGTTTTTTATTTTTTGAAGTTAACAGCCCATCCCAGTCCATGACCCTGTAAATTCCATCCACGGAGTCCTTGGGAGACCATGGATTCCAGGTTGAGACACCCTAAGACATTATCGTCATCTGCATGAGGAAATGCATCACCGATGTGGTTTTGAGAAGCCGTTGTCCCAAAACACTGAAAAAATTGAATGACGGTGAACAAAAGGCAATATCAAGGAATTAGTAGAAAGGAGTTAAAGTCAAGGAAAATGTTTACAGAA
This sequence comes from Ursus arctos, assembly GCF_023065955.2. Classification (NCBI taxonomy): domain Eukaryota; kingdom Metazoa; phylum Chordata; class Mammalia; order Carnivora; family Ursidae; genus Ursus; species Ursus arctos. Next base: position 3,652,921 of record NW_026623053.1, read on the forward strand.
AGAATATAATTAACACATGATTTTAAATGGATATTCAAGGGATACTATCTCTTTAGGAACTCAAATGAGAAGCCCCAACCCAAGCGGCTTCTGTTACAGAAGCTGGTAGACGGGGCTCGAGGAAGCACACTGACTGAACGGCTCTCAGAAGCAATGGTTACCGGACTTGCCCGGGCTGCTTTGGTGCTTGATTTCTGCGGATATGAAGGGATATGTTCCCACAGGTCAGTCTAGGGTGCTTCCTAACGGCTTCATTTCAGAGACGCCTGAGAGCTTATGGCTTAGCTCACGATTGAATGTATGGGTATGGATGCTTTGGTTTCACAATAATTTTTCTTCCATATCAAAAGTGGAATATCACACTTCTTTGAGAAACACTGGATTAACTGGTTAAAACTGGCAATGACTGGGGTAGAACAGCGTGATGATGATATTGTCAACAATTCAGATCAACCTTAACCCTTGATTGTTTAACAAACTACTTTCACATGCATTGCTTCCTACATTCTCAAAATTCCTCACTGAAGTCCTATACTATTCTGTAAGACAGGGTGCCTTGGAAACCTGTGGCTCTGTCTCTGAGCTTGTCCCTTCACCTGTCAGCCCTCCTAGCTTCCCCCGCCGCCTCTCTCTGCATTCACTGAGTCACTACCTGATTCAGGTCTTCAGGGGTCACGTGAACTTGTTAGGAAGGGCTGTGCATATACGGCCACGGGACGGCCATCTTGATTTTTCTCCCAGTCGCGTTTCAAGTCGTCCAGACCCAGGTGCCCAGCATTCCTGTGTTTCTACTTTCCTTCTTCACCCCGAAATACCAGAGAGTAGTTGAATTTATAGAACACGATCTGAGACAACCATTAGAGAGCCAAATGGAGTGTCTTGTATCAAGTGGGACCCTACGTCAAACAGAGGCCTGTGTCAAGCCATGAGTGACACTGTAGGTAAAGGTACCGTAGCTGGGGCGCCTGGGTGGCACAGCGGTTAAGTGTCTGCCTTCGGCTCCGGGCGTGATCCCAGCGTTATGGGATCGAGCCCCACGTCAGGCTCCTCCGCTATGAGCCTGCTTCTTCCTCTCCCACTCCCCCTGCTTGTGTTCCCTCTCTCGCTGGCTGTCTCTATCTCTGTCAAATAAATAAATTCTAAAAAAAAAAAAAAAAAAAAAGGTACCGCAGCTGGGAGATATTGCCGGGAGCAACGTTAGCTGGCACCCCAGAACTCATAACGACCAGAACCAGAGGAGGTCTACAGCGGCTGGAGACTGATTCATTGCCAAGAGCCGACCCGGACCTTATCTCAACTGTGTGTCCACAGATTCACTTCAAGTTTGGTTCGTTAACTTACTACATCCGTCTGTTATCTGCGTTGTTGTGTGGCTTTTCTTCTGTCCTGCTCTGTGTGCTGCGTAAGAAGCCAAGTTGAATCAATGGTGAAATGTTATTGAGTTTGGAATCCTGAACCTGCTTTAAAATTATGATTTAACTTTGCTCTGTGATTGACTAAAGCCGACGTTGTGGAAAGACACAACTAATGTGACCCCTTCATAGCAGGCTCGTGACACGACCCCCTTCAGTCCATCAGCATGTGATTCCTTATTATTCAAGAAATGCTTGACATGAGCTGGGCTTTGAGGAGCACCAGAGTTTTGTACAGAATCACCAACGAGTTTCTATAAATGCCAGTATTTCTCCATCTAATCCTGATGACTAGTTCCCATCAACGAGAGAATCAGGAAACTAGACGCCAGGATGCATTGCTTCCAATACACGTTTGAAGAGAAGTTCTGGGTGTAAACTGAACATTCGGAATAAAACAGAAAAGAACAATCCCCCCCCCGCCCCGGCCCCGTGAAGGTGTAGTGAGACGGAGTCACGTACGGGGCATCTGATGGCGCAGCTGGTAGAGCAGGTGACTCCTGATCTTAGGGTCATGAGTTCGAGCCCCACGTTGGGGACAGAGTTTACTTCAAAACAAAAATAAAGTCACTTATGTCTAGGGGTTTAAAATGGAGCAGGGAGGTGATTGAGGAGGTGGCCCTTCCGCACACCCTCACTGGGTGGAGTCAGGATTCTGAACTGGGCCAAACCAAAAAGACTCTAACGACCGCGGAACCCCCGCAACTTGCTGCAGTAGCTACGGGCCTTTGCGCAGCGATCCCCGCAGCAACCAGTGATGTGCAGACCAGATTAGTTTTCTGCCACCAACACAGTCAAACTTCTCTGTAAACAAGGTGGAGAAGCATTCCCCTTGGGGCGCCTGGGTGGCTCATGCAGTTAAGGGTCTGCCTTTGGGTCCTGGGATGGAGCCTGAAGTCGGGCTCCCTGCTCAGTGGTTTGTCTGCTTTTCCCTCTGCCCCTCCCCCCACTCGTGCTTGCCCTGTCTTTCTCTCTCTTAAAATAGTTAAATAAAATCTTTAAAAAAAAAATTCCCCTTTTGCGTCTGAAAACCCCTGATTTTTGCTGTCTGGTGGGACACTCTCTGGCTTGTGTAATCAGTATACCCCAAATTACAAACCTTGATCCCAAATAAACGCTTTTGCTTAACTATTGCTTCATTACAATTTTTGGTGGACACCTTCTAGGTTCTTTTATTATCTCTGTAATAAAAAGAGATTGACAAGGAAAAGCAAACAGAAGTTCAACAGCACGTATAGCTCCTGTATATGTGAGAGATATCCAGGAAAACTGAGTCAAATGCCCCAGAATGGTTCAGGACCCCCCTTGAAGACCACCTTTAGCTAAGGACAAAAGAAGGATGTTGGAATGGGGGTGGGGAGGCCAATTATGGGAGGTTACCAGAAAAAGCCCAGCAAACAATGGTAAGGTTTGGGGCGCCTGGGTGGCTCAGTCAGTTAAGTGTCTGCCTACGTCTGAGATCATGAACCTGGAGTCCCAGGATAAGGCTCTGCATCCGGCTCCCAGCTCAGAGGGGAGTCTGCTTCTCCCTCTGCCCCTTCCCCCTCTCGTGCTCTCACTCTGTCTCTCAAATAAATAAATACTATCTTTTAAAACATGGTAAGGTTTGTTATGCATGTTTAAGTTTGTGTCTTCTCTATTGAAATGAGGATTTTTTTCTCTTTTCATTGATAAGAGTTTCTTGTGAACATTTCTCCAAAGAAGACATACAAATGGCCAACAGACACATGAAAAAATGCTCCACATCATTTGGCATCAGGGAAATACAAATCAAAACCACAATGAGATACCACCTCACACCTGTCAAAATGGCTGAAATTAACAAGTCAGGAAACAACAGGTGTTGACGAGGATGCGGAGAAGGGGGCACCCTCCTCACTGTTGGTGGGAATGCAAGCTGGTGCAGCCGCTCTGGAAGACAGGATGGAGGGTCCTCAAGAAGTTAAAAATAGCGTTACCCTATGACCCAGCAATTGCACTACTGGGTATCTACCCCAAGATGCAATTGTAGTGACCTGAAGGAGCCCTTGTACCCCAATGCATATGCCAGCAATGTCCCCAATTGTCAAACTATGGAAAGAGCCTAGATGTCCATTGACAGATGAATGGATAAAGAAGATATGGTATTTATACACACACACACACACACACACACACACACATACACACAGAATATTACTCAGCCATCATAAAGGATGAAATCTTACCATTTACATCGACATAGATGGAACTGGAGGATATTGTGCTGAGCAAAATAAGTCAACCAGAGGAAGACAATTATCAAATGGTTTCCTCATATGTGGAGTATAAGAAATAGCACAGAGGATTATAGGGGAAGGGAGGGAAAACTGAATATGAAGAAAGCAGAGAGGGAGACACACCATAAAAGACTTTTAACTATAGGAAACAAATTGAGGGTTGCTGGTAGGGAAGTGGGTGGGGGTACGGGGTAACAGGGTGCCAGGCATTAAGGAGGGCACGTGATGTGATGAGCACTGGGTGTTATTGGCAACTGATGAATTAGCGAACTCTACATCTAAAACTAAAGACGTCCTATGTGATGGCTAATTGAATTTAATAAAAAAAAAACAGTTTCTTGTGATTTATAGTGTCATCTCTCTTTTTGGTACTAAAAGGGAGATACTCTTACAGTAAATGACCTTTTCCTAACAATAGCGAGCCCTCTGAAAGTCCTGGAAACCTTGCTTCCAAATTCCCTAGGAACGAACACTGTCTCTAACCTCCTCCCAACCTGAAAGTATGTAATAGGCCACCCCTCATGACCCCAGTGCAGCTCTTCCTGCCCACGGGTCCTGTCCCCCTGCTTTCATAAAACCACCTTTTTACACCAAAGACGCCTCGAGAATTGTTTCTTGGCTGTTGGCTCCAAACCCCAACCAATTGCCACACCTCAAGGATTTTATGAAAAAAAAAAAAAAAAAGAGTTAAAATGGATTCATGCCTATTAGGCCCTGGACTCCAGCTCACCCAGGATCCAGCTATTTCCAAAGACTGATCCTTCTCTATTTTTTCATAATGTAATATCTCCCAGATTCCTTCAAAATATCCCTAGTCCATTCCTACCACGACTTAAAAAAAATTTTCCCTAGGATACCTCAAATAGTGGTAGCTCAATTTGTGGTGCTTGCAACCAAAAAAAATCTTTTTTTTTTTTAAAGATTTGTATTTACTTATTAGAGATGGAGCGAGTGAGAGAGAGCGAGCACAAGCAGGGGGAGGAGCAGAGAGACAGGAAGAAGCAAAGTCCCCACTGAGCAGGGAAACCAATGCAGAGCTCCATCCCAGGACCCTGGGATCATGACCTGAGCTGAAGGCAGACACTTAACCTGCTGAGCCACCCAGGCGCCCTCCCATCAGATTCTTACAATCAGTGTCCAAACAAAGGGTAGAGTGAAAAGGGCAAAGTTAATGATTAATCATGCACAGGGCTTCAGAGGTGCATAAAACATAGTTAAGCAGGGACCAAAACAGAATGTGAAGGTAAGTTCGTAATATAACGAATTAAGTTTAGTGCTGCTTATGCTCTCAAAACAGGTCCAGGAACCAAGTGTCCTACCCCCTCATCAAAATTCAAAATTAAACAACAAAAATTCAACTGAGCAAATTTCAAGATTAATTCCCTTTATCCAGTGATTCATGAACGGGACGGCATCCCACCAAACAGGTGGAAAGGAGCTCAGAGGAGCTGTAGAAAAGGGAAGGCTTCTATAGGCAGGGCTGTGGGGCAAGGACATCTTAGCAAAAGAAAGGATTGTTTGAGGCAAGGTCACCTTCCTTTAGGGGGAAGAACTGGGGGGCTTATCATGCCGCTGACCTCCTCTTCCTTTGAGGAACGTTAAGAACGCAAGTGGCACATTATCTCCTTGGCGCTGACCAGACGTTTCCTGACCGATCGGCTGAGACGACACTGCGCGGGGAGGTCGAAGCGCAGCTTGGTCGGTGCGAAGCCCCAGCTCGGTGACCGCTCGTAGCAACAATGACTCTACCTGGGGCTTCTGGTGCTCTTGTCACGTTCCTCGATTTCCATTCCAGACACGGGGGCACACGTTCGTGTCTCCCCCAGTAGTCTGACTACAGGAAAGCTGAGGTCCGAGGTCAGAGGTCAATCTGCTTACTGGGGGAATTCGAGCCCAATCAGAAGAAGGAGGGGAGCCGCTGTGTGAACGTGTGGGTGGTAAAAGCCACGCCGCCTCGAGGGGCTGCAGAACAGAGCAGAGCGGGAGACGGCAGATCTGAACTTTTTGCTTTTTATTTTTAAGATTTATTTATTTTTTGTTTTAGAGAGAGAGAGAGAGAGTACAAGCAAGAGGGGCAGAGGGAGAGGGAGGGAGAATTCCAAGCGGACTCCACACTGAGCCCAGAGCCCCACTCAGGACTCGATCTCACAACCCTGAGATCAAGGCCTGAACCCAAACCAAGAGTTAGTTGGTCACTTAAGTGACTGTGCCACCCAGGCGTTCCAGATCTGAAGTTTTCTAGCTGAATTTACCCTTCAATTATACTTTGGTATATGATAATGTAATAATTAGAGCAGACTGCAGTGGGTGCTAGTAAGATCTGGACAAAGGAAGGCTGAAACAGTGGCTCTGAGCCTAGAGAGGGGACAGCTCAGAGGAGGGGACATCTGAGGACAGCCTGGAAAGACGGCTAAGTAAGCAAGCAGACGAGGTTAGAAAGAGTATTCCGGGCAAAGAAACAACACCTGTAAAAGTGTGAAGGGTTAAAATAAAATTTTTTCTAAAAGGAAAAAAACATGGCTATCATGAAAGTTTATAAAATAAATCCATGTAATTGAATAACCTCAGAAATAAATCACTTTTATTTGGCTCATTAATTAATGAGGAAATCAGGAACATGGGGAAAAATTCAAATGTGATCTTGGTTTATAGAAATTTCTATTCTCTGCTGGACAAAATTCATTTGTACTGCGGTGAAGAGGAAACATAGGCCTTATCACCAGTTTTGGACAATTTCGTTTGTATCCTGCAAGTCAAGCCAAGGTATACACTTCTGTAGTGTCTGTCCGTCCCCCGGGGATCTGCTAAACAACCCCAGCACCCCAGTGAAGGGACGCACTATAATCTCTGGTCCATTTCCAGGTCTTGGACAGTTTTCCCCTCCGCAGATATGGAAAACTTACTGCTCATACAGGAAAACATTTGGAGTTTCTTCTGACTGGTGTGGGAAGAAGAAGGAAGTCATAAGATATAGTCTGACCGAGCAATTGGATAAAAAGAAAAAGACATTGCATGCTCGAATTGACCAATGGTTGGGAGCCATTTTGACAGGCAGGTCAGTAGCTCTGCAGAAACAATGAAACGAAACCTCACAAAGGAACGTGGAGCTCATCACGTAGCATCCGTCTCTGACGCCCTGTTCTGACCACTCACTCGTCAGATGCCTGACACAGAACACCTCAGCGACCAGGAAAGAGGGAGTGTTCTCTCAATATGGCTGATAGTTGTTGTCATAACTGCTGTTTGGGTAAGGATACGAAACTTCTGTTACTTCAGTGACAACATTTGGTACGATTACTTTGGCAATCAGCAAGCATATGAAAGTCTAGAGAAAGGAACAGCCCGAATAGCAGGCCTTCGCCCTCATCCCCTTCCAGCCAGGCAGGACTGTGGAGAAGACACAGGCATGTTTCAACAGAGACCCCACAACGGACACATCAATGCCCTGAACTCGCTTCAGGATTGTAGGGCAGGAACAAGGGCCAAGACAGCCACCAGGGTCCATTCCCATCACAGGGAGCGCCTGACAGGGTTCAGGACATGCTACCCCAGAATATGGCCACTTGGCAACGTGAATCTTTTCAGCTGAAGAAATCTGAGTAATGACAGGTGCGGGAAGGCCCTTCTGACCTTCTCCAGAAGCAGGTCATAAAACCCTCATGGGAGAGGGTTTCCTACACCCAGAGGAAAGGAGCGCCCTTATCTCCAGAGATGGAGAGACATGTGAACAAACGTCTTGCTAAGTTTCTCCCCATTTACTACGCTTAGCTCATACCCTTTGTTCTATCACACCTTTCCACCACTTCCCACCCTCCATCAAACCTAGCACACAAACACTCAGGTTTAAGCACTTCTTTCAGGCTTCATGTCCTTGGGAAGGCTCCCATGTCACCTCAAACCTATGTGAGATAAATGTGTGTGCTTTTCTCTTGTTAATCTGTTCTTTTGTTATGGGGGCCCAGCTGAGAATGTAGAAGGGTAGGAGGAATGGATATTTTCCTCCCCTACACTTGCCAGATTTGGGATAATTTAAGAGAGAGGGAGGAGAGGGAGACTCTCCAGGTGTGTCCTCCCCAGTCTGTCTTGCACGGTACTTGGGGTAGAAAACAGTCATTCAGCTGCCTGAATTAAGACAAAGGGGAAACTTGGTTTCTGGAATCAGGCAGAGGCCAGTCTTGAGAACTTGGGGACTGGGTGAAAATCAGTGTCAGCTGAGAAAAATGGGTCTCCACTAGGAATGGGTGTGCGATTCACCGTGGAGTTCATCAAATCCCGACGTGGTTCCCAAAGATTCTGTTTCATGAGGCCTGGGATCTAGGCATTCTTAAAGTTTCTTAGGCACTTCTGATGTGAGGCCAGGGTCGGAAACTCCTGCCTAGGCACAGGGGTAATCTGATACTGTTTTCCTCTGCTGGTGGGCTTGGGGTGCTATCAAACTGTGGGACTGCAGGGAGAAGGGGGATGTCCTAACATCTGTGGCTATAGAATCGGATAGATGAGTGCTAGCAAACAGACAGCTTGGTTGGGTTATTTTTTTGTTTTTCGTTTTTTTGTGTTTAATTAATAAGTTTATTTGTTCAGAGCAGTTTTAGGTTTCCAGAAAAATTGAGTAGAAAGTATAGACAGTTCTCAAGCACCTGGGTGCCTCAGTCGGTTAAGCGTCTGCTTTCAGTTCAGGTCATGATCCCAGGGTCCTGGGATGGAGTCCGACATAGGGCTCCCTGCTCAGTGGGGAGTCTGCTTCTCCCTCTCCCTCTCCTGCTCCCCCTTCTTGTGCTCTCTCTTTCAAATAAATAAAAATCCTTTCTTAAAAAAAAGTATGGACAATCTCATATGCTGCTCCTTTCCCCACTCTTCTACCTACACAGCCCATAGTTTTCCTGTTATGAACATCTGCATTAATTAGTGTGGTCCTTTTGCAATAACTGATGTGCCAATGTTGATTATTCTTAACTGAAGTCCACAAATAATTAGCATTAATTCGTTGCATTAAATGGTTCTAGGGTTTTGACCATGCGTAATGTTGTTGTAGGAGAGGAACACACTTTCCTCAGCTCTCTTATGGTCTCTGGCTGGGTCTGAACATTGAACTGACAGAGGAGAAGCACAGCAATAATTTTTCCATGTACACGGGAGCCTTCGCAAGGGAACGAGGACCTGAAGAAGTGACCAGAGCAGGAAGCTCTTATGCCTTTTAAACAAATAAATAATACATTTGTGAAGAATTGACAAGATAAAGGGTTTGGTCTATGGCTAGTAGATGGTGAAGAAGAAACTAGAAAGAAAAAGGTTAGTTCAACAAGGGTTGTTTGCAGATTCCTCTGGTACCACCTCTGGCTGGGAAGAGATTGTCTCCAGGAAAAGAATTTATTTCCTGCCTTTAGGCAAACAAGGGAGAGCCTTTTCGGCAGTTACTGATTCTTAACTGCCTTTAGTGCAAACAAATTTCTGTCTCAAAAGCCATAGTTTGGGGTGACATGGTCTGGTTTCCTTCAGCATCAACAAGGAAAAATTCTTCATGTATTTAGACTTTCCTTGATTTCTTTCAGCAGAGTTTTGTAGTTTTCCTCATATTGATCTTGTCCATTTTTTTTTAGACTCACATCTAAGTATTTCATTTGTGCTAATGTAAATTTTTTTTCATATTTCAATTATTCATCGCTGGCATATAAGAAAGCAATGGATTTTTGTGTATTAACCTTGTATCTTGCAATTTTGCTCTAAAAAGACATCATTTGTATCCTGTACATAATTGAGGACATTAAAAGCAAGAGTATTCCATTATTTATGCTCAAGGAGTACTAATCTGCAAGGGATATGTAGAACAGAGCAGAAGGAATAGAGGCTAGAGGCAGGGAGTCCCTGTAGGAGGCTTTTCTGCCAGCCCTCCGGGAGACAGTAAGTTTCCAAATAAGGGATTTACCGCACCAATGGAAAAGTAAGAACAGATTCAAAAGTCACATACCTAAACTGGCCCTTCTCCTTCATGCCTCTGGGTCTCTTTCTTCCCAAACTCCAAGCTGTCCATGCACCCAGGGTGCAGGAAACCAAATTCTGAGACACTGCATTTAAAGCAAGGAAAGCGTTATAGCCAAGAGGGCAGCCCACGGAGAAAGCAGAGGAACATTCCCAAAGCTGCCTTGCCTGTGAGCTCAGGGACCACTTAATACATGAAAGGAAGGTAAGGGGTTTCTTGAACTTTGTTGGGGAGTCCTTGGGACAATCTGGAGGTCTGCATTCTTGTGAACAATGAGGCGCTATTTGGGGCCTGGGATCAGAAACATGAAAACAGATGTTACTGTCTGGTCCCCAGGACGTTTCTGCGATCAGTGGGTAAACAGGAGGTAGGGGTAAAAAGGCAAAGTTAACGATTGATTTTGCAGGAGGTTAAGAGGTAAGGAAAGCAGGGTACCTGGGGGGCTCAGAAAGTCGAGCTTCGCATTCTTGGCTTCAGCTCCGGTCCTGATCTCACGTTGGTGGGATCGAGCCCGATCCGGCTATCCACTTGGTGGGGAGCGTGCTTGGAGATTCTCTCCCTCCACCCACTCATGCTCTCTCTCTCTCAAATAAATAAATAAATCTTTCAAAGAATAAAAAGGATTTATAAAACATAGTAGGGAACAAAACCATGAAGAGTAACTTAATATTGCCACTAGTACACTGTTTTTACTTATGCTTTCCAGACGGGTCCAGACCCGGTCCGCCTGCTCTTCACACGCAGCTCCCTCTTTGGAATGACCTTACCATCTTCTTCACCTAACTTCTAAATGATCCTTGAAATTCGGTTCAGGTGTGTGGCCTTCTCTCTCCCAGCGCCTCAGAGTCCCTGGGGTCTCCTCCACCACAGCCAGAGAGCTGTTTACAGTTATTAATATGCAATGAATTTGTCTATTTATCCGACCGTCTCTTTCATTCCATCATGAGCTTCTGAATCTGAATAGCCCAGTATCTGACCCAAGAAATGTGTACATAAATGAATAATTCATTCAAGTCTGTTGTTGGAACTCGCAACATTACCAGCTACATGACTAACTGTTATATCAAATTTACATGGTGTGTTTTCTCCTAAAGAACTGAAATCATGGAGCTTGAAACACTAAAGCGTCAGATCAGGAAAAAAGCACTCAACTGATACCAGGAATTCATCATTTCCTCACTTCTTTGAGGCAGTTATCACTTCTCCTTTGTTCCTTTAAGTCAGCTTGAGCTCCCTGTGTCTGCAGGGATACGGGCTTTAAACAGTGAGTTGGAGAGCATGGGTGTCATCCACACCGGGCACGAGCAGTGCATCTTCCAAGCACTAGGTTCCCTGTCCTCTGTCCTGGGGCTCGGAACCCTTCCCTGCTGCACGCACGCGGCGCTGGCCTACCTGGCAGAGGAACAGCAGACCAAAGCCTCTGAGCCTGGCACTCACCACTGCCTCTGTTCTCAGCGGGACCCCAGCAGGAGACCTGGTAAGAGCGGAAGCCTGGGGGCTGGGGAGGGTAGAGCCGTGAAGATGGCCAGAAGGTCCAGGTCAAATAGATGGGGGAGAAATATTGCAGGAGGGAGGAGGGAAGAGACGAGGTTCTGGACCAGTAAGTACAGGACAAAGAGAAGAATGGGATCTGCCAGTCGGAGGAACAGTCATCTTACCTCACATTCCTCCTCCCTGGGCTCCGGGTCCTTCAGAGAATTGTGAGACTCAAGTCAGAAAGATGGTTTAAAAAACAAACAAAAAAGGACCAATGAAATCTTAAAAGACATACTAAAGATCTAAGTGGTTGTAGATAATAATTTTGCTCTTATGGCTTCTACTACGGCCCTTCTCTCATTTTCTTCCCTGTTCCTGCACAGAAGACATGATGCTGGATCTTCTGGGACCCTTTCCTCTCCTCCTGTTGCTGCTGGGATCATGGGCGCTGGTGCATCCATTGGGTGACTGGGCTCAACCCCCCACCAGCGTTCAAATGTTTATACTTCGGCATCTAAGAGCAGGTCCTGTCCAATGCAACACCGAAACGCCTCATGTCAATCATCTTGAACAGTGCCAGAAGCCTGAAAACACCTTTTTGCACGACTCCTTCCAGAACGTGTCAGATACCTGGCTTTTGCCCAACAGGACCTGCAGTAGAGGCCAGAAGAACGGCCAGCAGGGTGCAAATCGTACTGACATGACTCACTGCAATCTCACTGGAAGGAGATACCCCCACTGCCGCTACAGCACTGCTCCCCAGAACCGGTTCTACGTTGTTGCCATAACGACTCTCAGCAAGGCTACGCTCCCCATCTTCTGCTCCCTGTGCACTTAGATTTTACCAACCTCTGGTTCCCGGACACTTAGGTTAAGACCAAGGTTTCCATTACTTTCCCTCTCACTTGGTGCAGGTCTTTTATGGTCTCTTCTGCCTTCTGTTTCCCTTGTTGACTTCCATGGTTCCCTTAGAAGAAAGAGGGGAGTGGGAGAATTACAGGGCCAAGATGCTAGACCAGACCGGTGGACAAAAACAAATAGAATTCTTTTCTGCTTTGGAGCTCTGTGTGTTTCGATGGAAGGCAATAGGGAAAGCGTCAACGAAAGACCCAGACCCCATATATTCAATCTTGGAAGCTCTGTCAAGCTTTGTTGCATTGTGTTTGCTGCAATTAAATCAATTTCTTTTGCACTGCACCTGCATGGACACGAAGCTCCTTTGCTAGGGACCTCCCAGACCTTACCCTAGGGATCTCTTTATCTGGCTGTTCCTCTCTCCCCTTATCATATCCTTTCATAAACTGGTAAAGCACAAGTGTTTCCCTGAGTTCTGTGAGCAGCTCCACGGAATCAGTACAACAAACAAGGGGGTTGGGGGGGGGGAGCTCAGATTCATACCCAGGCAGTCAGAAGCACAGGTGACAAGCTGCACTTGGGATCGGCATCTGGACGGGGGAGCCTCGTGGGACGGAGCCTTTCACCCGGGGGAGCGGACACCATCTCCAGAGAGGTAGCGTCAGAATTGAGTTAAACTGTAGAATGTCCAGCCGGTGTCCCAGAGTGGCCTGCGGTAGGAACCCCCCACCCCCCGCCCCGCACACATGCGGGATTGCATGTGCTGCGAGTGTGCTAGCGTGGGACAGCAAAGGAGAGGCACAGAAGTTGTCCCAACTCAATCCCTTTAAATGAAATTACGAATACTTAATAAACAGCTGAATGAATTTCCGAGGGTGGGGCCTGGGCTGGATGAAATGTTTTTAAAGGTCCCTGCCTCACTGCAATGGGCAGTCTGATCTAGGAACCGCTGTCCACCTAGAGGCTGGAACACCTGGAAGGGGGAAGGGGTAGAGGGGGAGGGGAGGGGAAGAGAGACACCACATGTAGCCCGCAAAGACGAAATAGTTACTGTCTGGCCCTTTATAGAAAGGTCTGCTACTTCTGGTCAACGGACCTATTCCATGGATTTTGTCTTCTGGCTGTGGCTGACCCAGGTGGCTAGAATTCAGTAGCAGGCTGAGAATTTTCAACTGGTGCCTCGGGAAATCATGGACTCAGGACTGGAAAGGTAGGGCCTTCTGGCGTCTCTCATTGATGCTCCTTTCTATGCGTTCCCTCAGTCTGTCGGTAGTGAATGCACTTCCTCGGCCCTCGTGTTTCACGTGCTGAGCACATGGTCGTCTCTCTATTTCTCCCTTAAATAGAATTTCCTGCTGAAGGATGGCTGATTGACCCACCTGCATCAGTCAATCACATCACTCAGACAGAGTTCAGTTGCACAAAAGTGCCTTCTGGAACCTTCTTCTGTGAGCCACGCAGAAGATAAGATTAGAGCTGGAACTGCCCTTACACGGAAAAATGAAGTCTTGGGTCTGGCCCACGACTCAGAGACACCTGCATGCTTTGCAACACTTTTGAAGTTCTCCTCTTTTAAGTTTTTATTTAACTTTTTTTTTTCAAAGTAGACTACACTAAACGTGGGGATTAAACTCATGACCCTGAGATGAAATGTCTCATGCTGTACTGACCTTTTAAGGCACCCCTTAAAAGTCTGCCTGTAGTGATGGGAGTTGGCCAGAGCCAGCAGGGCCCCGACTGAGACCCACATGAGCTCCCATGCTCCCATCCTGGGTCTCCCCTTCCAGGCTTTCCTGACACGCTGCCTTTCCTCCCAGCACAGGAAGGAAGAGGCCTGGTTCCAAGAGGGTGAGCCCTGGTTTAAAGATGTCACAGCTCTCAGAGTAAATGAGAAAAGAAGACAGTTCAAAACATGTCACCTACCAACACCATGTGGAAACAGAATTTGACTATTGGATCTGATGACAGTGTACTTTTAAAGAACAAAAGAAAATTTATATTGACTAGAAGACGTGGGGCCGGTGAGAGCATGGTGCCGCTCTGACAGCTTGACCTGTCTTAGACAGATGCCTTAGTTAGTTCCATGGGAAAGGCTGGGGAGTAGACAGTCTAAACCTGTCTCGAACAATTAATTTCCTAGTATGAGTGTTTTTTCTGTAAGTCACCTTTTCAGTTTGAAAAGTTATTTTTGAAAATGTCATACTATTTCTAGACAGTGCTAATAGAAACAGAAAGTGGTGTTTGTCCACATTTGCGGCAAGCCTGCAAAGGACAGCCCGGTGTGAGGTGGGCAGAAGCAGGGCCAGAAAGCCTCACAGGAGAGGAGAAGCTAAGCTCAGGAGATGGGGATTCTTCTGGAGTTTTATTAAGTCTTTCCCCTGCCCTCCCATGGGCTCATTTCATTTTTAAGCTGGTTAATTACTTTTTGAAAGCTAAGCAATGTAGAAAACTAAGAGCCAATATATAGCACTCAACACAAATAAATACTTTGTCATTGGCTTAGCAGTTTTTCAATAAAGAATATATAAAACCACTGGAGTCCTCTTTATTCCTCTGTCCATCCTCACTCCCTTTAACTCTTCTGAGATGAAAGCATAAATTTGGAACGTATCCCATCCTATTTTCACATTGTAGTCATCTAGAACATACTCTGAAGTGGCATTAGCCTTTCCAGAGCCTTACTATTTTTAAACTTGTTTTGGCTAGTCTAGGGGCACTAGGTTGGCTCGATGGATAGAGCACTGGGCTCTTGATCTTGGGGTTGTGAGTTTGAGTCCCACCTTGGATGTAGAGATTACTAAAAATAAAATCTTAAAACAAGAAAGTTCTTTTGGCAGTTCTAGGTTCTTTGCATTTCCATGTGATTTTAGAATCAGCTTATCCTCCAGGGCTTTTGATTAGGATTGAGGGAATCTACAGCCATCCCTTCTGCCCTCACTAACACCAAGCTCCAGGGCTCTAGTCCAGGACGTAGGGGGGCATGAGCTGTGTCAGCGACCGGGGGATGTCACAGTGGCTCACGGAGCGCTGATCCCAGAAATGAAGGATGTAATTCAAGAGGACTGGAAGAACCGGTGACAGGGTGTGTCCGTTTGCTAAGGCCACCATAACAACTACCACAGACCGAGTGGCTTAAGCAACGGAAATGTGTTTTCTCACAGTTCTGGAGGCCGGAAGTCCAAAATCATGACTTTGGCAAGTTTGGTTTCTTCTGAGCCTCTTTCTATGGCTTGAAGAAGGCTGCCGTCCTGCTGCGTCGTTACAGGGTCTTTTCTCTGCTCATGTGCCCCTGACACATCTCTGTGTGTTCCCATTTCCTCTTCTTGTAAGCACACCAGTCACATTGGAGTAGAGCTCCCCCTAAGGGCCTCATTTTAACTTAATCACTTCTTTAAAAGCCATAACTTCAAGTATAGTCACATTCTGAGATACACTCACATTTCTGAGAACGTGGGCTCCGACATATAAACTGTGGGAGAACACAATTCAACACATCACACTGGGGATAAAGACATAGTTTATATGAGCCCCAAGAGACCCAGCAATGGTATGAGGCATCCATCTACGTCAGGCTGTAATGGTAGCTTGGCTACTTTACCCAGGTGAGGACTCCATGAATAAAGTTAACCTGTGCTCTGCTCTTACGCCAACTGTATATTTGGTGCCTACCAACGGTGTTGGGGATTTTGCAGATAGCTCTGTAAAGAAATGCAGGGGGGGAGCAGCTGGTACCTCATCGGACTCTTGGTTTCAGCTCAGGTCATGATCTCAGGGAGATAGCTAGATAGATAATAGAGTTATTAAAATAAATGAATATATCTTAAAAAAAAACCACTTACGGTCAAGAGAATAATGGGAACAATTAGATACAGCCTCAGAGAGAATGAAACATGTGTTACACACTTGTTCACACATAAAAGATAACACAGAGGTCTCAGAATATAATAATGAGGTTGATGCATTGACAGAAAATACTAAGGCAATAGAAAAAAAGGAAGGATTGTCATCAAAATTAAAAAGGGATAAGGAAGGGTGGAGACACACATGGCCACCAAGAATATTACACAGAGAGGGATGGAAAATGAGAGGGACCTAAAGTACCACCACTGAAATTAAAAAAGCAGGGAAACCAATATCACAGAGATAAGGAAAAAACAGAAAGACTAATAACCCCACACACAGAATTATGGGAATACATAGAAAGCACATACAGGAACACATGCCTTAGATAAGTGGTTCCCTGAAAGAAATCGTAGGGCCAGTTGGCAGGACATAAAAAGAGCGTTCCCAGGATGCCCCCACGTAAACAGATGGTAGGTAAGAGCAGGCACACGGCACCAACAGACACACAAGCCCACCACGTTCACTTTCACTGTACAAAGAGACTGTCGTGGGACTACTAAATCACAGCTCTCAACAGAAACAGGCCTCTAGCATGGTAGACATACATACAGCATTAGGATAGCGCTGGCTGCCTCTAGCCCTTCAGCTCACGCAACAATCGGGGCTCCTGAGTCGTGGGCAGCTCCCTTCGGAGCACCAGGAAGAGCAGAACGTGATCCGGGAACTCATTTTACAGCCACCTCGGTTACAAAGCTCTGTGATCCATGGGACTTACGATGGAATCGCCATCTAGCTTACAGCCCTACAGTCGCTGGATATATAGGGAGAGCGAATGGATCATTAGAAAGAGAATTAGGACTGATAGAAAAGCAAGGAAGTTTTCAACAGGCCCTGGATGCAGCTTACTTTTGCAAAGTTAAAGAGACAGATTAGAAAAAGGTAGTCCTCAGAAGATGTCAGACACCCTATTAACTTATCTTCTTTCTTTTTGACTTAATTGACTTCTTATTAGATGTGACTTCGAGTTGGAGTCTGTGACTTAAATCCTTACTGAAGTTTGCTTGATTCAGTTTAATGCACACATCTTGTTGTGATGTGATTTTTATCTTACATGGTTGGAATTTCATTGTTGTGTTTGATTTCTAGTGAACACTTGATTGAATTACCTAAAGATGTCCTTCTTCTGTTCCCAAGCTAGTACAGCTCTCCTGCTCTAAGACATATTCGATTCCTGCATGACCCTCACAGAATTTGCCATAAAGAACCACGGGGTGAAATGTAGAGAGCAAAATGGAGTCTCTCACGTCAAGTGGGACCCTGTGTCAAGCAGGGCCCTGTGTCAAGCCATGACAAGTAGTTCAAGGTACGGCAGCTAGGAGATATTCCCTGGGACCAGTGTCAGCTGACAGCCCAGAACTGAGAAGGAGCAGAACCAGGGGAGATCTGCAGGGGCCTGAGACCCTCAATCCCTTTAGAAAGGGGAGGACTTGGGCAGCAAACTGTCAGACTCTTCAGACCTTAACCCTCTGTGTTGGACCACTTAAAAAGCCAACTGCCCCCGATTGGCTCTGCCCCATTGATCTCCAAACAGAACCGAGATCCTTCCGTGCTTGAACATAAGAAGTGAGTGCCCAGAGCTGACCCAGATCTGACCGCGGCCTTATCTCAACTGTGCGCCCACAGACTGATTTCAAGTTTGGTCGTTAACTTACTACACCCTCTGTTATCTGCGTGGTTCTGTGGTTTGTCTGGTGTCCTGCTCTGTGTGCTGCGTAAGAAGCCAAGTGACTGACATGGTGAAATGTCATCGAGTTTGGAATCCTGAACCTGCTTATAACTGCTTTAACTTTGCTCTATGATTGACTAAAGCTGGCGTTGTGGAAAGACAACATCATAGCAGGCTCACGACACCACCGCCCTTCAGTCCATCAGCCTATGATGCCCTGATATTCAGGAATTCTTGGCTTGAGCTGGGTTTTGAGGAGCACCAGAGTTTTGTACAGAATCACCAACGAGTTTCTATAAATGCCAGTATTTCTCCATCTAATCCTGATGACTAGTTCCCATTCAAGGAGAGAATCAGGAGACTAGACGCCAGGATGCATTGCTTCCAATACACGTTTGAAGAGAAGTTCTGGGTGTAAACTGAACATTTGGACTAAAAAACAAAAGATCAATCCCCCCCCCCCCGTGAAGGTGAAGTGAGACGGAGTCACGTACGGGGCATCTGATGGCGCAGCTGGTAGAGCAGGTGACTCCTGATCTTAGGGTCATGAGTTCGAGCCCCACTTTGGGGGCAGAGTTTACTCCAAAACAAAAATAAGTAAAGTCACTTACGTCCAGGGGGTTTAAAATCCAGCATGGAGGCGATTGAGGAAGTGGCCCTTCCGCACACCCTCACTGGGTGGAGTCAGGATTCTGAACTGGGCCAAACCAAAAAGACTCTAACAACTGCGGAACCCCCGAACTTGCTGCCGTAGCTACCGGCCTTTGCGCAGCGATCCCCACAGCAACCAGTGATGTGCAGGCCAGATTAGTTTTCTGCCACCAACACAGTCAAACTTCTCTGTAAACAAGGTGGAGAAGCATTCCCCTTGGGGCGCCTGGGTGGCTCACGCAGTTAAGGGTCTGCCTTTGGGTCCTGGGATGGAGCCTAAAGTCCGGCTCCCTGCTCAGTGGTTTGTCTGCTTCCCCCCTGCCCCTCCCCCAGTCAGACTGGCGCGCTCTCTCTCTCTAAAATAAATAAAATCTTAAAAAAAAAAAAAAAAGAATAAAAGAAAAACATTCCTCTTTTCTGTCCGGAAACCCCTATTCTTTCCGCTCTAGTGGGACATCATCTGCCTTCTGAAATCAGTTTATACCAAACTACAAGTCTTGATCTCAAATAAAAACTTTTGTTTTATCATTGGCCCCTTATAATTTTTGGTGGACACTTTCTAGGTTCTTTACTATCTCTGTAATAAAAAGAGATTGAGAAAAGAAAAACAAACCAAAGTTTAAGAGCGTATAATCTCCGGTATATTGGAGACATCCAGAAAAACTGAGTAAAATGGCCCAAAACGACTCACGCCCCCACTTTGAAAACCATCTTTAGCTAAAGAAAATAGAAAGGTGTTGGAGTGGGGGTGGGGAGGCCAATTATGGGAGGTTACCAGGAAAAGCCCAGCAAACAATGGTAGGGTTGGATAGGCATATTTAAGTCAGTGCCTTCCCCATTGGTAACAGTTTCTTTCTTTCTTTCTTTCTTTCTTTCTTTCTTTCTTTCTTTCTTTCTTTCTTTCTTTTCTTCCTTCCTTCCTTCCTTCCTTCCTTCCCTCCTTCCCTCCTTTCTTTCTTTCTTTTTCTTCCTCGTTAATAAGAGTTTCTTGTGATTCGCAGACTCATCCTCCTCTTTCTGGCACTAAGAGGGAGATACACTTCCAGTGGAAATTTCCTTTATAAATGTAAATGTTCCTCTAAGGAGGCTAACTTCCGCTCTGGTTTAGAGCTTCTCCTGTGTTTGTGGTTTCTTCAAATTCATCCTTCTGCCCCAGAGGTAATATTTGCAGTGGCAAACTCTGCTCTCCTTCCTGCCTCTCCGATACTAAGGTGGCCCAGGGAGAGACTCACCCAAGGCGGCTTGGCTAGAAGCAGCTGTTGAAGAAATGGGCTGATGGAAACATGTTCAGCTTCTCACTTTATCAACACCCTGCGCCTTTGACAACACACTCTCCCCTCTCCATGAAGATTCCACAGTCCACAGCTCCAGAGCTGGGTCATTGTGTTTTTTGTTTTTTCCACTGAAGTTCTCATTGAGCATAGCCTAGCCGGCTGGGCACTTGTCCCGGAAGTTTTTCAGAAGGTGAATTTAGGGGCTAGAGTTGACCATCTCCTGGCAAGTTCACATTACCCTTCCAGTGTGACCCCTCCCAGGGCCTTAACTTTCCTCTGTACCCAGCAATGAGTCTTTGATGTAGGACACCTTTGCTCCGGGCTATTCTCAGAGTGAACTTTAGGTGTTCTGGATGAGAAGACACAGGAACAGGTTCACGTAGGAGGGCTGTCCCCCACCCCCCGGGCTCCTCATCAGTTGGAGTGCTGGGCCTCTCACTACTCTTCCCTTCTTCACCGCCGCAGACCGCCCGGCTCTCTGCTCTTCAGGTCCACATACGGATTTCCTCGACCAGTGACACCTGAGTGTTGGAACGGAACGGGGTGAGTTCGAGTTAGGATTGGTGCTGAGGATGCTTGAGGGGAAAGGCCCAGAAACACTGGAAGGGGCCTCACTGAATTTCTACATGGAAGGGTTAAGACTGGAATGTGATCCAATTTGTAGGAAGCAAAGACCTGAATTCAACAGAGGATCAATCCCAGTGATACAGTCTCTCCCCACAACCCCTCCACCCCTACTCCCACTTCCTCCCCCAAAGTACATTGGGGGAGGCATAATACATTGCATAATAAATTGAAGCAGCTTGAATCCTGGTCTTCTATCCTGGTTAGGACCTTTGGGTGAGGTATAGGGTGGCCCAGGTGTGAATGTGCCTGTCTACTGTGCCTGACAGAGCACTTGACATGATAGAGGACAAAAAAATTTCCTTCTATCCTTCCGGATTCTTCCAGCAAGTTTTAGATTAAAGTTGACACAAGACAGATTTAATAGGAGGAAAAAGGCAAAGATTTTTTGTGCTCACAGAGGCCCAACAATGAAGTTGAGGTCCCAAAGAAGTGACCGAGGCAGGCAGTTTTCATACATTTTAAACAATGAGACAATAGATTCGTGAGGAATTGACAGGACAGAGAAAACAAATGTTTGGGTGTTTTAATTAGTAAGGAATTCCAAGCAGAATCTGGGCTGAAGTAGTAGATAAAAAAAAGCAAGAAAGTTTGTTTATACAGCTTTCCTGGCTTCAAAATCCCTCTCCCTGTGGGTGCCTGGTCACATCAGTTACTGGAACAGGCGACTCTTTTTTTTTTTTTAAATAATATTTTTTATTATATTATGTTAGTCACCATACAGTGCATCCCTAGTTGTTGATGTAAAGTTCCATGATTCATTAGTTGCGTATAACACCCAGTGCACCATGCAATACGTGCCCTCCTTACTACCCATCACCAGCCTATCCCATTCCTCCACCGCCCTCCCCTCTGGAGCCCTCAGTTTGTTTCCCAGAGTCCATAGTCTCTCGTGGTTCATTCCCCCTTCTGTTTACCCCCTCTTTCTTCTTCCCTTTCTTCCCCTACCAATCTTCCTACTCCTTTTGTTCCATAAATGAGTGAAACCATATGATAATTGTCTTTCACTGCTTAACTTATTTCACATAGCATTATCTCCTCCAGTCCTGTCCATGTTGCAGCAAATGTTGGAACAGGTGACTCTTGATATCAGGTTTATGAGTTCAAGGCCCATGTTGGGCATAGAGCTTACTTAAAAAATAATAACAAAAAATCCCTATCTCTGGTGATAAGAATGTCTTTTTATTTCTTAGGGCACGGAAGGTATCATTCATAAGAGAGACTCAATTTCTGCTTTTGGGGGACAGAAGAGGGTTTCAGTGTCCTCGCACTGGCTGTTTTCCAAGTAGCTTCAATTCAACATAATAAATATGCCACTGGGACACCTTTTGGGGCGGCCTGTCCTGGGTCCCTACAACATTCTCAGAAGTGCTCTCACTTACATCTCTCATTAGATGGTCACGGGTCCATGACGCAGATATTCTCAGGCCCGTTTGTGAACACAGTGCTCAGAGAGCTGAGAACCAGGTTAGAGATGCCATAGGACCAGCTGCACTCCTTGTGGAATGAGGACAGAGAGCTGGTTTAAAGGGGAGACTTTTGCAAACAAATCTATGCCCTAATTATGACCAGAGTAGCTGCTGTGAGGGTAGTTTCAATCTTGTTGTTGATGGATGAGAACACTATTTCAAAACTGGAGATCCTGTATGACTGCATTCTGCACCACAAATCAAGATGATTTATGATTATGAGAATGAGGTAAATGGCCGCTGAGAAGTATGTGGGTAGTCAGAAGTGACAACAGGTTTCACACAGGCGTTGGGGAAGTGTTCTAAGGAAATCAGGGTCAGATAAACACCATTTTGCAGAATCAATGGAACGGTAGCCTGGGGTTTGAGGGAACCAAAGCCTTCTTGCTTGGAAAATATCACCCAGGTCTTCACCTAACACCCTCATTCCCTTACGTGGGGCCAACCCTTTCCACTTCATGGCCACAGAGCTTGACCTACCAGTTTCTTTTAGAGCCGCGGCCTTCGGAGACTTGATCCGGACTGTTGAACAGTTAGCTAGAGGGTGACGGGCTCCTCAGTGCGGGTGGAAGATTGGGCAGACGGCAGCTGTCTCCACTTCTCAAAATCAACTTCACCTATTTGGGGGCATTTTGTGTTTGTCTCCCTCAGGCTCCAGCATGTTTCCAGTTCTGGTAAAGCTGATTCCTAATGACATAGATCCTCTTGGAGCCCGGGAACAAAGTGGTCAAATCGGGCCAAGAGCCTACGTCGGCAGGAGAGGAATTTCAAGGTGCAGGTCAGCTCTCGAGGCAGTGCCGAGCTAATGCTCTCCTCTCTCTTCCCCGTGGCCCCGCAGCTGGCTCTGCTGACTCAGATGGCGTCCTCCCTAAAGGTCCTAGGCCCTCTCTTGGCCCTGCTGGTTCCCCTCGGCGGGCTGCTCGTCCGCAGCCACAGCCCTTCCTGGAGGGAATTCAGGACACAGCACTACCTGAGCGCAAGCTGGAAATTCAGCGACTACAAATGCGACGAGCTCATGCGGGAGAGAGAAGCTCCCCAAGACAGGGACCACCACGTCTTCATCTATACCTCTTGGCACAAAATCGAGCAGATCTGCCTCAGGAAGTGGAGAGACCGTTCCAGAAATGTGTACGTATGGGCCCAGCATCCCTTCAGAATACTCCGGTGCTACCAGGAGGGTAACGGGAAGAGCTACCGAGGGCACGGCAGCTACAGCTACGTGGAGTTCCACTGCGGCGGGGACGGGCACGTGGACGGCATAGAGGACATCCAGGTGTTAGACATCAAGACATAGAAAGTCTTCCCACACCCCCAGGCTCGAGTAGGGTGTCCAGTGCTGCCCACGTGGGAGCCCCTGCCTCCGACAACAGCCCTTGTACTCTCTCCTTTGCATGGATGTGCCCGTGTTTTCCGCCTACGTAAGAGTCATGCCTCATCACACGCTTTCCTCCTGTCAAAACCACCTGCACGGTTTCTCTGCGCGAATTCCCTTGTGCGCTCGTTCATCTGATTTGCTCTCGCAGTTTTGTAAGATTAAGCTCTATGGCTTCTCTGTGGCTTCTCTGGTTTACTGAACCAGGGATGTTCCTGACATTCATTCTCCTTATACCGACCCGAGCAGAATGGTCCCCGCTTCCCTAAATAAATGGTATCATGCCAATGTGTATGACAGTCATGTATGTTATGTGTTGTGTGATTGGTGCAGGTGTTCCAGGGTGCGTGATGCAGATTATGCTTGGATATGATGTATGCAGAGTGTAAGGTTTAAGGTGCGTGTCCTTGGTCTCCTTCCTTAAACGTGTCTCTAAGCAAACGCACGCATTTTAGATAGGCGAAGGCAGTATGTTTCCCGAGGAATAATAAACTAAGTACAAGATAAAGGTAGAACTGAGATTATCTGATATTAATAATTTTCACTAGGCAGAGATACAGAGTGGGATATATGGCTTTAAAATGGAACCTTCAAGAATGGGTCTAAAGACTTATATTTTGTTGGAGGAAAGAGGAAGTAAATTGCAGAAGGAAAAGTTGAGGACACAAGTAAGTAACGTCCATGAGAATTCGGTTTGCTAAATGGGGAAGAGAGATACAGAGAAAGATAAACCTTGGCTTTCGCCTCGAGCAGGGATGGGGAGCAGGAACGCGAAACATTCAAGTACCTTGTGTTCTTTAGCCTCCTGCACTGTTGAATGACTCCGGTCTTGAAGCAGTTGGAGAAAAGTCCAAGGGCGCAACATTTTCAGGTAGGTGGCTGCATTCCTAGTCCCAGATGTCTAGCCCAAAGAGTAGCAAGGAATGTGGGTCGGTCAGCACGTTCCAAGAGCAGCTGCTCAGCTTTGCAATTTCTCAGTGCACCTGGGGCCGAGCAGACACTGGGGGGTGAGGACCTATAGTGAGTAACCAAAGACACAAGAGGTTAGTGTTGAACCAGCAGTTCTGTATCATTAATCAATTTACAGATGAGCAATACTGATTGTTTTTCTCAGTTCATAAAAGCTGCTTCAAAATGTATGGTGTGGAGCACCTGGATGGCTCAGTCTAAGTGTCGACTCTGGATGTTGGCTCAGGTCATGATCTCAGGGTCATGAGATCGAGGCCCACAACCCGCTCTGTCCTGAGCGTGGAGCTTGCTTCTCCCTCTGCCCCCTGCCCCCTACTCTCACATGCTGTCTATCCCTCTCTACAACAATTAAAACAAGAACAAACAAACAAATAAAACCAAAATGTAGGGGCATCTCTTGTGGTAGCATAGTGTGGATGCCTATACTTATTTTCCAGAGTGCTCTATTCTGGTCTCCCACAGTAAGTTTTCACAACGACTTCATTCTAAACGGTCTAAAAATTCCTTGTATTAAAGGGTTAAAAGATGGTATGAATACCATAGGGAAGGAAAATGGATTTAAGCACAATGAATAGAATAGATTTGTGGTGCTGCTTGGGTTTTCGCACATCCACTTTCCCCATTTGGATAGCGACTGATCTTTTCCTTTCAGGAACTATCCCTCCCCGCTTGTGTACAGTATTGGTGGGATTAACCATCAAGGTTTCAAATCCCCTCTACTAAGTTAATTAATGGTCATGGGATTCAAGCTAGGCCAACCAGACTCTTTCCTGTAGGAGACCAGAATGTACTACCTAAAAAGATGGCTCTTAGGCACAAACATGATTTTGGGGTGATTATTTTGATAAACAGAAGACAAGGGAGAAGCTCTGAAAGCAGCCTATAAATTACGTAGTTACCAGTAAGGGACATTTATCATCATAGAGAACATCTCTATTCCTAAGGGTGTTTCCCTCTGTCTACTGACAAGATCACGATGACTGTAAATCACCAGAAACTCTTACCAATGGCGAAGGCACAGCCCTAACCCTGCATGACGGACCTTCCCTTTGTTTACCGCGCCTTCCAGGATGGAGCCTGCCTTCCCCACACTCTTCTTCCTTTGTTTTAGCTGAGGATGGTCTGTTCGCCCAAGGTCTCACCACCTCTTTGAGTGACTCTTCCTGATGTGAAGAACAAATCAAAAGTAATGTAGAAAGAAAATTAAATTTCCTTACGATGTGCAGCCCACTGACAAACACTTGGGACAGGCAGAGTGACCTTCTTCTAAGAGCTCGGCTGCCTCAATGTTAAATCTTGCTAGAGGAAACAGGAAACCTTAGCCTGACATTAGCCCAACCCCCAGGGTCCTGTCAGTCCCCTTTAACATACAAAAATCCCTTTGGACACTTCCTTTATCTCTGCCCCATCCAGGTTATCGGTTAGCAAGCATCCTCCAAGCCCGCGGCCCCCTGATATTCATCTGAAGGGTCTCATGACTCATGCTGTACTGGACAGTAGTAAATGAGCTCATCTGAGCGCCGCTAGGCCTGCAAGGTCCTAAAACCCTTGCCTCCGAATTCCTTGGAGACTTGGGCTATCCCTAACCGCACCCCAACTTCAAAGTGTAGAGTCAGCCAATCCTCACAGCCGCACTGCGGCTCTTTCTGCCCACGGGTCCTGTCCCAGGACATTAATAAAATCACCATTTTTGCACCAAAGACGACTCTAGAATTCGTTCTTGACCGTTCGGTCCTGGTCCCCAGCATCCCACATTTTGCACCAATCCCTGCATCACTCCCATGCATACATGACCTATCCATGCTAACAAACTTCTGTTGGTTTTTCTCTTGGTAATCTGTCTTATGTTGTAAAGGCCATAGCTGAGAAGGAAGGAGAGAGAAAAAGATTGCTTCTTCCTCTTCACTCTTCTTAGAGTCTGAATCTCGAGCAGTGATGCCAGTGATGTGGGAACAAGGCCAAAGAAAAACTTAAATTTCCGTACGTCCTCCAGTGCATTGACCAGCGCTTGAAACCGCTAGAGGGACATTCCTGTGGGATCTCAGCTGCCTCCATGTTGACAATTTGTTAAGGACAAAAGGCAATCTTAGCTCAACATTACCCCAACCCCCCAGGATCCTGTAAGTCTATTTTAATATACAAAAATCCTTTGAGGGGGTGCCTGAGTGGCTCAAAAGCAGCTGCCTTTGACTCAAGTCATGATCCAGGGTCATGAAATTGAGTCCCATGTCAGGCTCCCTGCTCAGCAGGAAGTCTGCTTCTCCCTCTGCCCCTGTCCCCTGTCCCTGCTTTCTCTCTCTCTCTCAAAATTAAATAAATTAAGTCTTTAAAAAAAATTCACTTTGGAATCTTCCTTTGTCTCTTCTCCCCAAGGTATATATTGGCAATCATCCCCCAGGCATATGGCCCACCGGTGTACATCGGAAGGGTCTCGTGACTAGGGTTCGTTTAGACAGGAATAAATGACGTTTTCCTAACACTAGCGAGTCCCCTCAAGGTCCTGGAAACTTTCCTTCCAAAGTTCCTTAGAGACTTCCCCTCTCCCTAACCCCCTCTCAACTTGAAAGTAGGTCATGGCCACTCCTCAGGACCCCAGTGCAGCTCTTTCTACCCACGGGTCCTGTCCCTGCTTTCATAAAACCACCTTTTTGCACCAAACATGTGTCAAGATTTCTTTCCTGGCCGTCAGTTTCAAACGCTAACATCTTTCCCACGTCATCTACGTGGAGGGTGATGCACCCCAACACCATGAAAAAGACAGTCCTTCACTAGTTTGCCTACCCCCTTACCCTAGGGAGCTCCTTATCTGGCTCTTCCTCTGTCTCCTTTATCATATCCGTAGGAAACTGGTCAACCATCAGTGTTTCCTTGAGTTCTGTGCGCCACTCCAGCAAAGTAATGGAGCGAGCAAGGGAGTTGGCGGAAGGTCAGATTCATAGCCAGGCAGTCAGAAGCGCAGGGGACAAGCTGGACTTGCAACTGGCAGCTGGACTGGAGGAGTCTTGTGCGTTTGTGGTGTGTTTTCTCCTAAAGAACTGAAATCATGGAGCGTGAAACACTAAAGCCTGAGGGAAGGAAGCACTCAATGGGTATCAGGAAGTCATAATTTCCTCACAACTTCTTTGAGGAAGTTATCACTTCTTCTTTGTGCCTATAAGTAGACTTGATCTTCCTGTGTCTGCAGGAACACTGGCTTTAAACAGTGAGTTGGAGAGCGTGGGTCTCATCCACACCAGGCACGAGCAGTGCATCTTCCAAGCACTAGGTTCCCTGTCCTCTGTCCTGGGGCTTGGAACCCTTCCCTGGTGCACGCACGCGGCGCTGGCCTATCTGGCAGAGGAACAGCAGACCAAAGCCTCTGAGCCTGGCACTCACCACTGCCTCTGTTCTCAGCGGGAGCCCTAGCAGGAGACCTGGTAAGAGCAGAAGCCTGGGGGCTGGGGAGGGTAGAGCCGTGAAGATGGCCAGAAGGTCCAGGTCAAATAGATGGGGGAGAAATATTGCAGGAGGGAGGAGGGAAGAGACAAGTTTCTGGACCAGTAAGTACAGGACAAAGAGAAGAATGGGACTTGCCAGTCAGAGGAACAGTCATCTTACCTCACATTCCTCCTCCCTGGGCTCCAGGTCCTTCAGAGAATTGTGAGACTCAAGTAGAAAGAAGATGATTCAAAAAACCAGAAAAGGACCAATGAAATCTTAAAAGATACACTAAAAGTCTAAATGGTTGTAGATAATAATTTTGCTCTTATGGCTTCTACGGCCCTTCTCTCATTTTTTTCCCTGTTCCTGCACAGAAGACATGATGCTGCATCTTCTGGGACCCTTTCCTCTCCTCCTGTTGCTGCTGGGATCATGGGGGCCAGTGCATCCACTGTGTCACTGGGGTCACCCCTCTGCCAGTGTTCAAACATTTATACTTCGGCATCTAAGAGCGGGTCCTCTCCAATGCAACAATGCAATGCGTCTTGTCAATCTTTCTAATCGGACTTGTATGCGTCAAAACACTTTCCTGCACGACATCTTCCGAAATGTGGCTGATACCTGTGGTTGGCCCACCAGGCCCTGCAAGAATGGTCAGAATAACTGCCACCTGAGTGCAAACCGTATTAACATGACTTACTGCTATCACACTGGAGGGAGGTATCCCAACTGTAGCTACAGAACTATTCCCCGGCAGGGGTTCTACAGTGTTGCCTGTGACCCTCGTCAGCCAGGCTTCGATGCCAATTGTCTGTTTCCTGTAGAGTTAGACTAAGAATGAAGTTTCCTTTATGTTCCTTCTCTCTCACTGCAGATTCTCTCATGATCTCTTCTGCCTTTTCTTTTCCTTTGTTAATTTCTGTGGTTCCCATAGAAGAAAGGAGGGGAGTGGGAGAATTAGAGTCCCAAGATGTCAGACCAGAGCTGGGGACAAAAACTAATAGGATTCTTTTCTGCTTTGGAGCTCTGTGTCTTTTAAAGGAAGGGAAAAGGGCAAAGAAAGACCCAGACCCCATATTTTAACCTTGGAACTTCTGCCAAGCTTTGTTGCATTGTGTTCACAGCAATAAAATCACTTTCTGCTGCACCGTAATGACTTTGAGTGTGTGTGTTTGGGCTCCCTTTCACATCGTTGCCGGCCTGGGGCCATCTACATTGCATTTGCCAACATTCTCAGGGGAACTATTTGGGCCCTAGGTGACCTTTGAGGTTATTCCTCAATCCAAGGCTTCTGACACTTCCCCCACCCCTGTGTCCTTGGGATGCTGCAGCAAGAATGTTCTTCATCCCTTCAAACTCTGCTCAAGGTTTTCACATATTTCCCTTGAAAAAATGGTCTATGTTTATTTGGCGGTGGCACGGAGAGCTCACAGAGTGTGCATAGTACATTCACACACGGGTTCTAACGCTGACAACCGATGCCTCCTACATCTTTACTGCTGGATTCCGTATTTCATCAGATAATGTTTTAAATATAAGTAATAGTAGGGATAATAATCCACTGCACCTTAGAATCAGTTCTCCCATGATCTATGGGAATGCAGGAAGAGAAGGCATAGATCAGGAAGAAAAAAAGCACTGGAGAACTAAAAACATTCCTGCCTTGCGTAAATACTGCACTATTATAGAAGTAATGGTGTTTCGGAACAGGTAGTGGATTCAGACACGGAATGACAGGGAAGAAATATCTGGTTGGGGGGCACCTGGATGGCTCATTGGTTAAGGGGGAAGCCTCTGCCTTTGACTCAAGTACTGACCTTGGGTCCTGGGTTCAAGCCCCTTTAGGCTCCCTGCTCAGAGGGGAGACTTCTTCTCCCTCTCCCTCTGCCCCTCCTCCTCCCCGCTGCTCCATCTCTCTGTCTCTCTCAAGTAAATAATAAAATCTTGAAAAAAGAAAAAAGAATTTGGGTGGGATTAAGAGTTTAGGTCCTAGGTTTGCTTAACGGAGGAATACTAACCGAGTTAGAAGGAAGGAGGGAAGCCACTGTGGGCAGGTGGTGCTAGTAAAAGCCACGCTGTCTTGAGAAGCTGCAGTAAGGAGCAGAGCAGTGAGACAGCAGATCTGAAGTTTTCTGTTTATTTAAGATTTAATTTTATTTTAGAGGGAGAGAGAGAGAGAGCACGAGCAGCATGGGCAGAGGCTGAGGAAGAACAATTCCAAGCAGACTCCACGCTGAGCCCAGAGTCCCACTCAGGACTCGATCTCACAACCCTGAGATCAATGCCAAAGCCGAAACCAAGAGTTAGTTGGTGGCTTCACCGACTGTGCCACCCAGGCCCCTAGATCTGAAGTTTTCGAACTGAATTTACCCTTCAAGTGCACTTCTGTAAAATGATAATGTAACTTAATAATTATAATAGAATGCAGCGGGAGCTAGTAAGATCTGGACAAAGGAAGGCTGAAACAGTAGCTCTGAGCCTAGAGAGGGGACAGCTCAGAGGAGGGGACATCTGAGGACAGCCTGGAAAGACGGCTAAGTAAGCAAGCAGACGAGGTTAGAAAGAGTACTCCGGGGGCGCCTGGGTGGCACAGCGGTTAAGCGTCTGCCTTCGGCTCAGGGCGTGATCCCGGTGTTATGGGATCGAGCCCCACATCAGGCTCCTCCCTGTGAGCCTGCTTCTTCCTCTCCCACTCCCCCTGCTTGTGTTCCCTCTCTCACTGGCTGTCTCTATCTCTGTCGAATAAATAAATAAAATCTTTAAAAAAAAAAAAAAGAAAGAAAGAGTATTCCGGGCAAAGAAACAACACACATAAAACTGTGAAGTGTGGAAATAGAATTTTTTCTAAAAGTAAACGTGGCTATCGTGAAAGTTTAAAAATAAACCCATGTCACTGAATAAACTCATAAATAAACCCCTTTTATTTGGCTCATTGATTAATAATGAAGAAATCGATAACATGTTAAAAATGGTTCAAATGTGATCTTGGTTTATAGAAATTTCTATTCTCTGCTGGACAAATTCAATCGCATGGCGGTGAACAGGATACATCTGCGTTATCACCAGTTTTGGACAATTTCGTTTGTATCCTGCAAGTCAAGCCAAGGTATACACTTCTGTAGTGTCTGTCTGTCCCCCGGGGATCTGCTAAACAACCCCAGCACCCCAGTGAAGGGACGCACTATAATCTCTGGTCCATTTCCAGGTCTTGGACAGTTTTCCCCTCCGCAGATATGGAAAACTTACTGCTCATACAGGAAAACATTTGGAGTTCCTTCTGACTGGTGTGGAAAGAAGAAGGAAGTCATAAGATATAGTCTGACCGAGCAATTGGATAAAAAGAAAAAGACATTGCATGCTTGAATTGACCAATGGTTGGGAGCCATTTTGACAGGCAGGTCAGTAGCTCTGCAGAAACAATGAAACGAAACCTCACAAAGGAACGTGGAGCTCATCACGTAGCATCCGTCTCTGACTCCCTGTTCTGACCACTCACTCGTCAGATGCCTGACACAGAAGACCTCAGCGACCAGGAAAGAGGGAGTGTTCTCTCAATATGGCTGATAGTTGTTGTCATAACTGCTGTTTGGGTAAGGATACGAAACTTCTGTTACTTCAGTGACAACATTTGGTACCATTACTTTGGCAATCAGCAAGCATATGAAAGTCTAGAGAAAAGGGGCACCTGAGTGGCTCAGTCGTTAAGCGTCTGCCTTCGGCTTAGGGCGTGATCCCAGTGTTCTGCGATCGCGCCCCACATCAGGTTCTTCCGCTGGGAGCCTGCTTCTTCTTCTCCCACAACCCTGCTTGTGTTCCCTCTCTCGCTGGCTGTCTCTGTCAAATAAATAAATAAAATCTTAAAAAAAAAAAAAGTCTAGAGAAAGGAACAGCCCTAATAGCAGGCCTTCACCCTCATCCCCTTCCAGCCAGGCAGGACTGTGGAGAAGACACAGGCATGTTTCAACAGAGACCCCACAACGGACACATCAATGCCCTGAACTCGCTTCAGGATTGTAGGGCTGGAACAAGGGCCAAGACAGCCACCAGGGTCCATTCCCATCACAGGGAGCGCCTGACAGGGTTCAGGACATGCTACCCCAGAATATGGCCACTTGGCAACGTGAATCTTTTCAGCTGAAGAAATCTGAGTAATGACAGGTGTGGGAAGGCCCTTCTGACCTTCTCCAGAAGCAGGTCATAAAACCCTCATGGAAGAGGGTTTCCTACACCCAGAGGAAAGGAGCGCCCTTATCTCCAGAGATGGAGAGACATGTGAACAAACGTCTTGCTAAGTTTCTCCCCATTTACTACGCTTAGCTCATACCCTTTGTTCTATCACACCTTTCCACCACTTCCCACCCTCCATCAAACCTAGCACACAAACACTCAGGTTTAAGCACTTCTTTCGGGCTTCATGTCCTTGGGAAGGCTCCCATGTCACCTCAAACCTATGTGAGATAAATGTGCGTGCTTTTCTCTTGTTAATCCATTCTTTTTATGGGGGCCCAGCTGAGAATGTAGAAGGGTAGGAGGAATGGATATTTTCCTCCCCTACACTTGCCAGATTTGGGATAATTTAAGAGAGAGGGAGGAGAGGGAGACTCTCCAGGTGTGTCCTCCCCAGTCTGTCTTGCACGGTACTTGGGGTAGCAAAACAGTCATTCAGTTGCCTGAATTAAGATGAAGGGGAAACTTGGTTTCTGGAATCAGGCAGAGGCCAGTCTTGAGAACTTGAGGACTGGGTGAAAATAAGTGTCAGCTGAGAAAAATGGGTCTCCACTAGGAATGGGTGTGCGATTCACCGTGGAGCTCATCAAATCCCGACGTGGTTCCCAAAGATTCTGTTTCATGAGGCCTGGGATCTAGGCATTCTTAAAGTTTCTTAGGCACTTCTGATGTGAGGCCAGGGTCGGAAACTCCTGCCTAGGCACAGGGGTAATCTGATACTGTTTTCCTCTGCTGGTGGGCTTGGGGTGGTATCAGACTGTGGGACTGCAGGGAGAAGGGGGATGTCCTAACATCTGTGGCTGTAGAATAGGATAGATGAGTGCTGGCAAACAGACAGCTTGTTTTCGTTTTTGTTTTGTCTGTTTTGTTTTGTTTTTATCAGTAGGCTTATTCGTTCACAGCAGCTTTAGGTTTATAGAAAAATTCAGTAGAAAGTATAGACAATTCTCATACGCTGCTCCCTTCCCTTCTCTCCTACCCCCACAACCCACGGTTTTCCTGTTATTAACATCTTGCATTAGTGTTGTACTTTCTCTAGAACTGATGAGCCAATATTGATTATTATTAACTTAAGTCCACATTTAATTAGCATGAATTCGTTGCATTATATAGTTCGAGGGCTTTAGACGAATGCATAATGTCATTGTAGGAGAGGAAACCTTTTTCCTTGGCTCTCATGGTCTCTGGCTGGGTCTGAACATTGAACTGAAAATGTAGGAGAAAAGCATAGAAATTTGATTAAATTTTTACATGTACGTGGGAGTCTTTCACAACGGAATGAAGACCTGAATGGGTGACCGGAGCAGGAAGCTTTTATACCTCTTAGACAAAGAAAAGCACATTTGTGAAGAATTCACAAGATTATGGTGTTTGATCTATGGGTTGTAGCGGTGAAGAAGTAACTAGAGAGAAAAGGATTAGGATTTTTTAAAATTTAAATTCAATTAATGAACATATAGTGTCTTATCAATTTCAGAGGTAGAGTTTAGTGATTCATCAGTTGCATACAACACCCATGCTCATTACATCACGTGCCCTCGCATCATCCAGTTACCACATCCCCCATCCCCCTCTCTTCCAGCAACCCTCAGGTTTTTTCCCCCATAGTTAAGAGTCTCTCACGGTTTGTCTCCCTCTAATTTCGTCTTATTTTATTTTCCTCCCTTTCCCTATGATCCTCTGTTTTTTCCTTAACTTCTACATATGAGTGAAATCATATGATAATTGTCTTTCTCCGAATGACCTATTTCACTTAACATAATACCCTCCAGTTCCGTCCACATGCTGTGGCAAATAGCATGACTCTTTTTAATGACTGAGTAATAAACCATTGTATATACACACCACCTCTTCTTTGTCCATTCATCTGTCAAAGGACATTGGGCTTTCCATGGTTTGGCTATTGTAGACATTGCTGCTATAAACATTGGGGTGCAGGTGTCCCTTTGAGTCACTATGTTTGCATCCTTTGGGTAAATACCTCATAGTGCAATTGCTGGGTCATATAAATAGGTCTATTTTTAACTTTTTGAGCAACTTCCATACTGCTTTCCACAGTGGGCACACTAGTTTGCATTCCCACCAACAGTGTAAGCAGTTTCCCCTTTCACCGTATCCTCGCCAACATCTGTTATTTCTTGACTTGCTAATTTTACCCATTCTGACCAGTGTGAGGTGACATTTCACTGTGGTTTTGATTTGTATTTCCCTGATACCAAAGAGCTGTTTTTCATATGTCTGTTGCCATTTGTGTATCTTCTTTGGAGAAAATTCTGTTCATGTCTTCTGCTCATTTCTTGACTGGATTATTTGGTTTTGGAGTGTTGAGTTTGAGAAGTTCTTTAAAGATTCTGCCTTTTAGCTGATTAGACATTTGCTAATATCTTCTCCCATTCTGTCAGTTGTCTTTTAGCCTTGTTCACTGTTTCCTTTGCTGTGCAAAAGCTTTTTTATCTTGATGAAGTTCCAATAGTTCATTTTTGCCTTTGTTTCCCTTGCCTTTGGAGAAGTGTCTAGCAAGAAGTTTTTGCGGCCAAGGTCAAAAAGGTTGCTGCCTGTGTTCTCTTCTAGGATTTTGATGGTTTCCTGTCTCACATTTAGGTATTTCATACATTTTGTATTTATTTTTGTGTATTCATTCTTCTACATGTGGCTATCCAATTCTCCCAATACCATTTGTTGAAGAGACTGTCTTTTTTCCATTGGATATTCTTTTCTGCTTTCTCGAAGATTCATTGACCATAGAGTTGAGGGTCCATCTCTGAGTTTTCTCTCCTGTTCCATTGATCTTTGGGTCTGTTTTTGTGCCAGTACCATACTGCCT
The DNA here is from genome assembly GCF_023065955.2 of Ursus arctos. NCBI lineage: Eukaryota > Metazoa > Chordata > Mammalia > Carnivora > Ursidae > Ursus > Ursus arctos. The sequence goes on from NW_026623053.1 coordinate 3,687,298, forward strand.
TGATTACAACTTTTGTAATATAGCTTGAAGTCCGGTATTGTGATGCCACCAGGCTTGATTTTTTCTTAAATATTTTATTTATTTATTTGAGAAAGAGAGAGAGAGAATGGGAGGGGTGGGAAGGAGAGGGAGAAGCAGACTCCCTGCTGAGCAGGAAGACTGATGTGGGGCTCCATTCCAGAACTCTGGGATCGTGACCTGAGCCGAAGGCAGATACTTAACAAACTGAGTCACCCAGGTGCCCCTGGTTTTCTTTTTCAACATTCCTTTGGCTATTCAGTGTCTTTTCTGGTTCCATACTAATTTTAAAATTATTTGTTCCAGCTTTGTGAAAAATGTTGACGGTATTTTGTTAAAGATTACATAGAATGTGTAGATTGCTTTGGGTAGCATAGATATTTTAACAATATTTGTTCTTCCAATCCATGAACATGGACTGTTTTTCCATTTCTTTGTGTCTTCCTCAATTTCTTTCATAAGTGTTCTATAGTCTTCAGAGTACAGATTATTTACCTCTTTGGTTTGGTATATTCTTAGGTAACTTATAGTTTCCTTATGCAATTGTGAACGAGATCGATTCCTTAATTTTTCTTTCTTCTGTCTCATTGCTAGCGAATGGAAATGCAACTGGCTTTTGTGCATCGATTTTATATCCTGCCACGTTGCTGAATTCCTGTATGAGTTCTAGCAAATTTTGGTGCTGTCTTTGGGGTTTTCCACAGAGTATCATGTCATCTATGAAGAGTAAAAATTTGACTTCTTCTTTGCTGATTTGGATGCCTTTTATTTCTTTTTGTTGTCTGATTGCTGAGCCTAGGATTTCTAGTACTATGTTGAACAACAGTGGTGATAGTGGACGTCCCTGCCATGCTCCTGACCTTGGGGGAAAAGCTCTCAGGTTTTCCCCATTGAGAATGATATTTGTTGTGGGCTTTTCATAAATGGCTTTTATTTTTTTTATTTTTATTTTTTAAAGATTTTATTTATTTATTTGACAGAGAGACAGCCAGCGAGAGAGGGAACACAAGCAGGGGGAGTGGGAGAGGAAGAAGCAGGCTCCCAGTGGAGGAGCCCGATGTGGGGCTCGATCCCATAACGCCAGGATCACGCCCTGAGCCTAAGGCAGACGCCCAACCGCTGTGCCACCCAGGCGCCCCCATAAATGGCTTTTATGATATTGAAGTATGTTCCCTCTATCCCTACACTGTGGAGAGTTTTAATCAAGAAAGGATGCTGTATTTTGTCAAATGCTTTTTCTGCATCTATTGAAAGGATCATATGGCTTTTGTCCTTTTTTTAATTAAAAAAAAGGTGTATGACATTGATTGATTTGTGGATGTTGAACCACCCTTGCAGCCCAGGAATAAATCCCACTTGGTCATGGTGAATAATCCTTTTAATGTACTGTTGGGTCCTATTGGCTAGTATGGTGGTGAGAATTTTTGCATCCATGTTCATCAGGGATATTGGTCTGTTATTCTCCTTTACAGTGGGGTCTTTAACTGGTTTGGAGATCAAGGTAATGCTAGTCTCATAGGAGTTTGGAAGTTTTCCTTCCATTTCAATTTTTTGAAACAGCTTCAGAAAAATAGGTATTAATTCTTCTTTATTTTTTTAAGATTTTATTTATTTATTTGAGAGAGAGAGCAAATGATACACAGAGAGAGAGAGTGAGCGAGAGAGAGCACAGGAGCACGAGCTGGGGGAGGGGCAGAAGGAGAGGGAGAAGCAGACCCCCCACTGAGCAGGGAGCCCAACTTGGGGATGGATCCTGGGACTCTGGGATCATGATCTGAGCCAAAGACAGATGCTAAACTGACTGAGCCATCCAGGCGCCCCAGTATTCATTCTTAAGTGTTTGGTAGAATTCCACTGGGAAGCCATCTGGTCCTGGACTGTTGCTTGGTGGGAGAATTTTAATTACTGCTTCAATTTCCTTGTCAGTTATGGGTCGGTTCGGGGTTTCTATTTCTTCCTGTTTCAGTTTTGGTAGTTTATATGTCTCTAGGAATGCATCCTTTTCTTCCAGATTATCTAATTTGTTGGCATATAGTTGCTCATAATATGTTCTTAGAACTGTTTGTATTTCTTCGATGTTGGTTATGATCTCTCCTCTTTCATTCATGATTTTATTAATTTGGGTCCTTTCTCTTTTTTTTATGATAAGTCTGGCTAGGGGTTTATTGATCTTATTAATTCTTTCAAAGAACCAGCTCTTAGTTTCATTGATCTGTTCTACTATTCTTTTGATTTCTGTTTCATTGATTTCTGCTCTAATCTTGATTATTTCTCTTCTCCTGCTGGATTTATGGTTTATTTGCTGTTCTTTCTCAAGCTCCTTTAAGTGTAAGGTTAGATTGTGTATTTGAGACTTTTCTAGTTTCTGGAGAAAGACTTGTATTGCTATCTACTTCCCTCTTATGACTGCCTTTTCTGCATCTCAAAGACTGACTTGTGCTTTCATTTTCACAGGTTTCTATGAATTTTTAAAATGATTCTTCATTAATTTCCTTGTTGACCCATTCATTCTTTCATAGGATGCTCCTTAAGCTCTATGTATTTGAGTTCCTTCCTAATTTTCTCTTGTGATTGAGGTCAGGTTTGAAAGCACCGTGCTCTGAAAACAGAAAGGAACAATCTCAATCTTTTGGTACCAGTTGAGACCTGATTAGTGAAGCAGCATGTGATCTATTCTAGAGAAGTTTCCATTGGACTCGAGAAGAATGTGTGTTCTGTGACTTTAGAATGAAATGCTCTGAATATATCTGTGAAGTCCATCTGGTTCACTGTGTCGTTCAAAGCCCTTATTTCCTTGTTGGTGCTCTTTTACATAGATAATCTGTCCATTGCTGTGCCTGGGCTGTAAATTCCAATAATAATATTATTATTGTATTATTATCAGTGTGTCCTTTACATTTGTTATTAATTGGTTTATATAATTGGCTGCTCCCAAGATAGGGGCAAAAATATTTACAATTGTTAGAACTTCTTGTTTGATAGATGAAAAGGGTTAGTATAATGAGGTTTGTTTGCAGATTCCTCTGGTCCCACCTCTGGCTGGTAAGAGTTTGTCTCCAGGAAAAGAACTTATTCCCTGCCTTTAGGCAAACAAGGGAGAGCCTTTTCTGCAGTTACTGATTCCTATCTGCCTTTGGTGTGAAATGATTTTTATGTCAAAAAGACAAACCAGACTATGTCAAGTTCCCTTCACTGTGAACAAGGAATATCTCATTTATTTAGACTTTCATTGATTCCTTTCATCACAGATTTGTAGCTTTCCTCATATTGATCTTCCTTATACTTGAGTAGTTTCACATGTAGATACCTCATTTTTCTTTGGTGGTAATGTAATTTTTTTTAAGATTTCAATTGCTTATTGATGGTATATAAGAAAACAATTGAATTTTTTATATTAACATCGTATCTTGCAATTTTGCTCCAAAAAAGACATCATTTGTATCCTGTAGATAATTGAAGACCTTAAAAGCGAGAGTGTTCCACTATTCTACTTATGCTCAAGAGTACTAATCTGGAAGTGATACGTAGAACAGATTGGAAGGAAAAGAGGCTAGAGGCAGGGAGTCCCTGTAGGAGACTTTTCTGTGAGCCCTCCAGGAGACAGTAAGTTTCCAAATAAGGGATTTATAGCACCAATGGAAGAGTAAGAACAGATTGAAGAAGCAAATACCTAAACTGGCCCTTCTCCTTCACGCCTCTGGGTCTCTTTGTTACCAGATTCCAACTTGTCCATGCACCCAGTGTGCAGTAAGCCGAATTCTAAGACACTGGATTTAAAGCAAAGACAGCTTTATAGTCAAGAGGGCAGCCCACGGAGAAAGCAGGGGAACATTCCCAAAGCTGCCTTGCCTGTGAGCTCAGGGACCACTTATACACATGAGAGGAAGAAAAGGGGTTTCTTGAACCTCCTTGGGGAGTCTTTGAAGCAATGTGGAGGTGAGCATTCCTGCGGACAATAAGGCGCCATGTGGGACCTGGGATCAGATACATCAAGGCAGATGTTACTGTCTGATCCCTGTTATGTTTCTACAGTCAGTGGGTAGACTCGGAGTAGGAGTAAAGGCAAAATTAGTGACTGATCGTGCATGAGGTTTAGAGGTATGCCAAACAAGGGCACCTGGGTGACTCAGTCAGTCGAGCTTCTGACTCTTGATTTCACTTCAGGTCCTGATCTCATGGGCGGTAAGACTGAGCCCTAACCAGACTACACGATCTGTGGGGAGTCTACCTGGATATTCTCTCCCTTTACTCCCCCATCCACCTGTGATCTCCATTTCTCTTTCTCTCTCTCAAGTAAATAAATATTACAAAGAAAGAATGAGTATATAAAACATAATTAAGTAAGGAACAACACAGCCTAGACCTAAGTACCTAATGCAACTAATACAGGTATAGTTTGCTTTCAAAACGGGTCCAGGAACCAAGCATCTGGCTTCCTCGTCACACGCAGCTCCCTCTTTGGGGTGACCTTACCATCCTCTTCGCCTAACTTCTCATTAATCCTCAAACCTCAGTTCAGGTGTGTGGCCTTCTCTCTCCCAGCGCCTCACAGCCCCTGGGGTCTCCTCCACCACAGCCAGAGAGCTGTTCGCAGTTATTAATATGCAATGTATTTGTCTATTTATCCGACCGTCTCTGTCATTAGATCATGAGCTTCTGAAGCTGAGAAGCCCCGTATCTGGCCCAAGAAACGTGCACATGAATGAGTAATTCACTCAAGTCTGCTGTTGCAACTCACAACATTACCAGGTACGTGACTATTTTATCAAATATACATGGTGTGTCCTCTCCTGAAGAACTGAAATCATAGAGCTCCAACACACTGAAGCTTCAGACCAGGAAGGAAGTTCTCCACCCATATCAGGAAGTCATCACTTCCTCAAAACTTACGTCTATAAGTAGGGTTGCTCTTCCTGTGTCTGCAGGGACACTGGCTTTAAACAGTGATTGGAGAGCGTGGGTCTCATCCACACCGGGCACGAGCAGTGCATCTTCCAAGCACTAGGCTCCCTGTCCTCTGTCCTGGGGCTCGGAACCCTTCCCTGCTGCATGCACGCGGCGCTGGCCTACCTGGCAGAGGAACAGCAGACCAAAGCCTCTGAGCCTGGCACTCACCACTGCCTCTGTTCTCAGCGGGAGCCCCAGCACGGAGACCTGGTAAGAGCAGAAGCCTGGGGGCTGGGGAGGGTAGAGCTGTGAAGATGGCCAGAAGGTCCAGGTCAAATAGACAGGGGAGAAATATTCCCGGAGGGAGGAGGGAAGAGACAAGGTTCTGGACCAGTAAGTACAGGACAAAGAGAAGAATGGGATCTGCCAGTCGGAGGAACAGTCATCTCACCTCACATTCCTCCTCCCTGGGCTTCGGGTCCTTCAGAGAATTGTGAGACTCAAGTCAGAAAGAAGATGGTTTAAAAAACAAAAAAAGGACCAATGAAATCTTAAAAGGCACACTAAAGGTCTAAATGGTTGTGGGTAATAATTTTGCTCTTATGGCTTCTACTACTATCATTCTCTCATTTTCTTCCCTCTTCCTGCCACAGACGAGATGATGCTGGATCTTCTGGGACCCTTTCCTCTCCTCCTGTTGCTGCTGGGATCATGGGGGCCGGTGCATCCACTTGGTGCTTGGGCTCAACCCCCCACCAGGGCTCAATGGTTTCAAATTCAGCATATAAGTGGAGGTCCTGTCCAATGCAACAATGCAATGCGTCGTGTCAATAATTATACTCAGCGCTGTAAACCTCAAAACACCTTTTTGCACACCTCCTTCCAGAACGTGGTTGCTACCTGTAGTTTGCCCACCAGGCCCTGCAAGAATGGTCAGAATAACTGCCACCGGAGTGCAAATCGTATCGGCATGACCTTCTGCAATCTCACTGGAGGGAGATTCCCCAACTGCCGCTACAGCACCACTCCCCAGAACCAGTTCTACACTGTTGCCTGCAACCCTCCTCAGCCGGGGGACCCTCCCTATCCTCTGGTTCCTGTCCACTTAGATTAGACTAAGGTTTCCGTTACTTCCTCTCTCACTTGGTGCAGGTTCTCCTATGATCTCTTCTGCTTTTTGTCCTTCGTTAATTCCTGTGATTCCCATAGAAGAAAGAAGGAGGGGAGTGCGAGAATTACAGGGCCAAGATGCAAGACCAGAGTTGGGAACAAAACCAAATAGGATTCTTTTCTGCTTTGGAGCTCTTGTGTTTTGATGTAAGGCAATACGGAAGAGGCAAAGAAAGACCCAGGCCCCATATTGTTAATCTTGGAACTTCTGCCAGCTTTGTTACATTTGTGTTCACAGCAATAAAATCACTTTCTGCTGCATCGTAATGACCTTGAGTGTGTGTGTTTGGGCTCCCTTTCACGTCATTGCCGGCCTGGGGCCATCTTGATTGCATTTGCCAGCATTCTCAGGACCCTAAGTGACTTTTGAAGTTACTCCTCAATCCAAGGCTTCTGCCACTTCCCCCACCCCTGTGTCCCTGGGACTTTGGAGCAAGAGAGTTCATCAGTCCTTCAAACTCACTCTTGGCTTCGACATGTCTCCCTTGAAACCATGGTCTATGTTTATTTGGCGGTGGCACGGAGAGCTCATGGAGTGTTGGAGTACTTTCACACACGGGTTCTAACCCTGACAACCGATGCCTCCTACATCTCTACTATGGTTTTTGTATTTCATCAGATAACATTTTTGTTTTTTTTCAAGATTTCACTCGTTTATTTGACAGAGAGAGAGCAAGAGCATAAGCAGGCAGAGTGATAGGCAGAGGGAGAGGGAGAAGCAGGCTCCCCACTGATCAGAGAGCCCAAAGCTGGTCTAGGTCCCAGGACCCTAAGATCGTGACCTGAGCAGAAGGTAGATGCTTAATAGACTGAGCCACCCAGGTGCCCCCAGATAATGTTTTAAATATAAGTAGAAGTAGAGATAATAACCTACTCTAGTTTAAAGTCAATTCTCCCATCATCTGTTGGAGTGGATGAAGAGAAAGCATAGACCAAGGGGGGGAAAAAAGCACTAGGGGATTAAAACATTCCTGCCTTACCTAAATACTGAAATATCTCAGAAGTAGTGGTGTTTTGAAACAGATAGTGGATTTAGACCCTGAAGGACAGAGATGAAGAATTTGGCTGGGGGACACCTGGGTATCTTAGTGGGTTAAGCTGTTAAGCCTCTGCCTTTAGCTTAGGTCATGAATTTGGGGTCCTGGGTTCCAGGACAATGGAGCTCCCTGCTCAGAGGAGAACCAGCTTTTTCTCTACCTTTGCCCTTCCCCACCCATCCGCTCTTGCATGTGCTCTATCTGTCTCTCTTAAATAAATAAAATCTTAAAAATAATAATAATAATAATTTGGCTGGGATTAAGAATTTAGGTACTAGGTATAGGTAAGGAAAAATAATCTTTGCTCTACCATTCTAGGTCTTGGCTCAAGACCCACATGCGCTTAATAAAAATGCAGCTTAATAGAAAAAAAACTATTCTAATTGTGTACATACCTACAGGAGCCCCACAAAAGTATGAGAGTAAATAGCAGCTAACCAACTGAGGCTTATGGACCATCCTGGGAAAAGGAAAGGATACGCAGTAGGGCTTTAAAAGGGGGGAAGGCAATTCAGAGGAAACTAAGAGAAGGAAATTTCAGAAAGGAAATTCGCCCTGCCATGCAGATGACTCTCTCAGATGAAAGTGACCCCATAATGGCTCACTTCCGTGCACAGGCCCCGTTTCGGATGTAAATTTCCCCTACAGAAGGGTAACCTCTCCTCTGCTTTCAGAACTTCTCCTGGTCTGCATTTCCTCACAATAAACAGCTTAACAGAATTCTTTTGCCAAAAAGGCATATTTGGGGGTGGCATAGTCGGCTAATCCTTCATACCTTTCCCTTCTCAACTTCTAGACTCGTGGGGTTAGCAGGCCAGCGGAAGTCAAAGTGCTCTGTAGGCCGATCTGTCTTCGAGTAGCAGCCAAACATAATTCCTATCAGAAAGGCCACCTACTAAAGTAGTTCTGAGTGTGTCAGTTATCTGCACTGCACATGGGTCTTTCCAAACCAAACCATTCCTTGAACAGGTGTGCTGATGGGACTCACGTTCCTTTATGCCACATATGTGTGTCATGTCTTAGAAACAAAGACAGAAATATGAAGTGTCAGGTTCCAGGAGCGCGGATTCCAAGGCTGCTGAGCACTCAAGGCCCCTCCCCGTGGGAGGACATACGAAGGCCAGGACCACTCGGCACTGAGGAAGCGGGTACCCAGTAGGGGAACTTCTCTGGTGGGACTTGAGTCCTCCCGTCTAGAGCGGCTTTCGGTAGTGTTCATCGTTGAGCAGCGCGGCATTTACATCGCATAGTTTCAAAGCATTCAAGCCCGGTCCGGGGGCAGCGGACACAAGCGTCCGTGTGCACGTGCGGTGTGACCCGTGTAGGGGTGGCACCATCCTCAGGGAAAGGGGTCTTCTGATGGCAGCGTCGAGCTGATCAGTGATCCCGATGGCCTTCTCTACTCTCTACACATTACCTGGACGTTCAGGACATTCTTGGAGAAGGTAACCTAGTAAAAGGCTGACTTGCCTTTCATCCAACCTCTCAGTTACTCACTCTTACTCAACCATTGCTCAACTACGGTTATTTATACATTAGGGAACTCCTACCTTAAAGAAATTGTGGGAGGGAGTAAGCATGAGGATAACTTGGGGAAAATCTTTTCTGCCCAGAGGTGTTTGTTCTAAACTAACGGACCAGACCAGGGTGGTCTTGGTCAGCTGTGCGCTATTTGCTGCGTGCAATCATGTATCGTGGGAGAGTCAAGATAATTGACTAAATCGGATAATCATTTCGGTATATCCCTAAGTTAGCGTCAGTGACCTGACGGTCGCCACAGAATGATCCGAATGTAGCAAAGCTTAGAAAGAAATTGAGCAGATGTTCCAGCAGCTCTCAACTCTGGTTGCATATGAAATTCACCTGGGAGCTTAAAAAAAAAATCAATGACTGGATTCCTGTGATAGAGTAGAAAATATACGTTGATTTCTGCCTCTGATTCCTGGCACAGGGTGCCTGCAACCCTTGTAAATTCCTAAGTGATAAGAGCGCTGAGAATATCTTTTGTTCTAAGAAAGCAACTCTTGGCAGCCTCCTGAGTGGTCCCTGGATGGGGCCGATCACCAAAGGATGTAGCCAAGATGAAAAGCTTGGCAATTTCAGCCTCACCCCCCTCCTCGAGGGAGGGGAGAGGGGCTGGATATGGAGGTAATAATTGATCCTGCCTATGTGAGGTAGCCACTATAAAATTCCCCAAAGTATTGGGTTCAGGAAACTTCCAGGTTGGCAAACACATCTATGAGGTGGGAAACAAAGTCAATAGAAGAATTAAATTCCCCTACTACCTCCAGCCCACCGATAAGACTTTGAAAGAGGCAGAGTGACATTCCTCTAGGAACTCAGCTGCCTCGATGTTAATACTTTGCTAAGAGCAAAAGGCAAACTTAGCCTGAAACCCAGGATCCTGTAAGTCTATTATACATATAAAAATTCCTTTGGAGACTTCTTTTATCTCTAATCCCCAAGATATATGATCGCAATGATCCCCAATCATAATGCCCACTCTTATACATGTGAAGGGTCTCATGACTAAGGTCTTACTTGAGAGTAATGCATGACCTTCTCCTAGCAATAGCTAGCCCCCTCAAGGTTCTGGAAACCTTCCTTCAAAAATTCCATAGAGACACACCCTATCCTTAACCCCCTCCCAGTTTGAAGGTATATCATGGGCCACACCTCATGACCCCAGTGCAGCTCTTTCTGCCCACAGGTCCTGTCCCCCTGCTTTCATAAAACCACCTTTTTGCACCAAAGACGTCTCAAGAATTCTTTCTTGGCTGTTGGCTCCAAATTCCAACCAATTGCTACATCTCAAGGGTTTAAGGGGGGAAAAAAAAGCTAAAGTGGTTTCATGCCCAATAGGCCCTGGTCTTCAGCTCAGCCGAAGATCCAGTTATTTCCAAAGACTGATCCTTCATGATTTTATTTTTAAGATTTTATTTTATTTATTTGACACGCAGAGAGAGAACAAGCAGGGAGAGTGACAAGCAGAGGAAGAGGGATAAGCAGGCTTCTGCTGAGCAGGAGCCCGATGCGGGGCTCGATCCCAGGACCCTGGGACCATGACCTGAGCCGAAGGCAGACGCTTCACCGACTGAGCCACTCAGGCGCCCCTTTCATGATTTTTTTATAATGTAATTTCTCCCAGATTCTTCTAGAAAATCCCTACCCGTTCCTACCAGCATTTAAAAAGTAATCCCCATAAGGTAGCTCAAATTGGTCTGTGGTGCTTGCAACCAAGAGGTCTTCATGGATGAACTATTTGCCACATGGACCCTTCTGGTCACCACGGTGGTCTTGCCGTCCCAACGTTGGGATCCGCCATGCATACAAGGTGCCTGTCCTACGGAAACACCCACCTTCTCTACTGACGCAGTTTGTTTGAATATTGGTGAGGTTGGTCCAGAGCTGATGGCCAAGAAAGAATTCTCGAGAGGTCTTCTGTGCAAAATGGCGGTTTTATTAAAGCACGGGGACAGGCCCCGTGGGCAGAAAAAGGAGCTGCCTTTGCCGCCTGCTGCCCCGGGATCGTGAGGAGCAAGTGATTTTATATTTGGGGGTGTTGGGAGATTTGGGTATTGGGAGAAGTGAAGATGAGGGAATTTCCAAAAGGACTTTCCTGTGTTAAAGAAGGAAATCTTTACGGGATCCTGGAGGAGTGTTATAATCTGCCTAATCTCAAGCATCTGTCCATGGGCTGCAGGTTATAAGGAGAGTTACTTTTATCTGCATTTCCTTCTGCCTTTGTTTCCCACATAGTAGCACAGCAATGCCGCAGTCTCCACAGCCTGACCTCTGCCCACATGTCCAGCCTTGTTTCCTCTCACTCACGCCACTTGGTCTCTTCATAGCAGCCATACCTAGCCACTGACAGCTCCAGGAACACACCATACACCTTCCAACCACACAAACCTCCTTCTTACTTGCTGTTACTTGGTGAGAGTCCGCCCAGCCTTTACCTCCCAGTTCAGTCCAGGTATCAAGAAGCCTCTAGATTCCAGCTCATGGTGATCCCTCCCTCCTAATTGCTTCATACCACACTTTTGGTACTTACCAGCCGTACTTTGTATGGTTACATTTTTTCTCGTCTTCGTTCATTCGTTCGTTCAAGTATTCACTTATTCAACAACACTCGTAGAATGTCTCCTGTGTGGTAAATGCTGTGCTAAGCAATAGTGATATAAGGATGAAAAAGCCAGTGTCCATGCACTCAAGGGGAGCAAGCTTTCTAGAACAGTTGCTTCTAACCTGAGGGCTTCAAGACGTTCATGAACCTACTGAAATTGTTTGAATGCATCTTGTTCTGCTTCCATCTTGGACAGCTGGTCAACAGGTTTTATCAAATTATCACAGAATTGTATGGCCTTGGGTCTAGTGGCTAAAATATAAACACCAGATATATGCATGTAACTACCAAAAATAGAGGTAAAACTGGTCAGAACTCATTTTACCAACTCGGACGGGTGGTCTCAAAGTAATTTATAGTAAAGTAGAGATAGACTGGCAGAATTTCCGATATTAGTGGTCACATGGTATAGCCCGTATCAGAGGAGTCGGCATGATCCTGAACAAAGATATTATTCAAAGGTCTTATTCAAAGACAGACATTTCCGTAAGATATTAAAGAATCAAAATCATACGACCTCTATAAATACGCTTACACTGATTTCTAAGTCAAAGCGACCCTAAATTCGTGTCCATACTCTGGATGATGAGTGGGTGTGAGAGGGCATATGGAGAGAGAGCTTGCTAAGCTCTCTTTGCTATTTGCCCTGTATTGAGAAATTTCCTATCCCATCTGCTTTTGTGAACACTCTGCATTTTCTTTTTTTTTTTTTTAAGATTTATTTATTTCTTTATTAGACAGAGACAGCCAGTGAGAGAGGGAACACAAGCAGGGGGAGTGGGAGAGGAAGAAGCAGGCTCCCAGTGGAGGAGCCCGATATGGGGCTCGATCCCAGAACGCCGGGATCACGCCCTGAGCCAAAGGCAGACGCTTAACGACTGCGCTACCCAGGCGCCCCATGCATTTTCTAATTATTAGATGATTATTTTTAAGTGAGGACTGAACTCAGAGACCTGAAATCAATTCTGATCTGAGATGAAGAGTCAGATGCTAACTGACTGAGCCACCCGGGCACCGTGCACTTTCTAATTATTGAATCCTTCCCAACACACCTTGAAGAATCCTGGTTTTACCAGCTAGTAGAATGTCCTATGTCATCCATTGGTACCGAACTCAAACTTGTCTGTGCCCCCATGTGCAGTGAGCCAATGTGTGGACACTGGTTTGAAAGCAAAGAAAGCTTTTTTATCATCAGAAGGGCGGTCCGACAAATAGGGAGCAGATCATTCCCAAAGTTGCTTTGTCCTGTTAAGACTAGGAACAGCTGACATATGTTTTGGGAAGGAGGTGAACACAGGAGAGGAGGGTGAGGGCTTTCTTGAATCCTTGATGGGGTTTGGTGGGGGGTGGGGCTTTGAAACAGTCGGGAGGTATGCATTCTGCCAGACAAGGAGGTGGCACTGGGGACATGAGGCATCAGGTAATTTTTTTTATTAGAAATAAAGAAGAATATTATAATAGCTTAAGGTTAGGAAAACTTAAGCAATTCTCAGGGATTGGCTAAGTAAAACGGGGAACACCAGCAAATGAAATCGCAAAGTTCACTATATGATGCTATCAAATAATTTTACAGTTCAGGAAATTCTTAGAGCTTATTATTAAATCGAAATCTAAGTTATAGGATAGTATATGATATGATCCACTCTACACAAAAATACAAATATAAAATATAGAAAAGCTAGTATAACTAAGACCATATTGACAATGGTAATTTTACATAAGGGTATTTATAGTAGATTTTAAATGACTTACTACTTTTGAAAGGTCCAAATTTTCTTTTTTCTACCTTTTTTAAAAATTTATGCATCAGGTAATTTTGAGACAAATGTTATCATCTGTTTCCCATCAGATTCTTATCATTAAGGTGCAAAAAATAGAGTTAAAAGGGCAAAGTTAATGATTAATCATGCACAGGGCTTCAGAGGTGCATAAAACATGCTTCAGCTGGGACCAAAACAGAATGTGAAGCCAAGTTCATGATGTAACTAATTAAGTTTAGTGCTGCTTATGCTCTCAAAACAGGTCCAGGAACCAAGTGCCCTACTCCCTCATCAAAATTCAAAATTATAGAACAAAAATTCAACTGAGCAAATTTCAAGATTAATTCCCTTTATCCAGTGATTTCATGAACGGGACGGCATCCCACCAAACAGGTGGAAAGGAGCTCAGAGGAGCTGTAGAAAAGGGAAGGCTTCTATAGGCAGGGCTGTGGGGCAAGGACATCTTAGCAAAAGAAAGGATTGTTTGAGGCAAGGTCACCTTCCTTTAGGGGGAAGAACTGGGGGGCTTATCATGCCGCTGACCTCCTCTTCCTTTGAGGAACGTTAAGAACGCAAGTGGCACATTATCTCCTTGGCGCTGACCAGACGTTTCCTGACCGATCGGCTGAGACGACACTGCGCGGGGAGGTCGAAGCGCAGCTTGGTCGGTGCGAAGCCCCAGCTCGGTGACCGCTCGTAGCAACAATGACTCTACCTGGGGCTTCTGGTGCTCTTGTCACGTTCCTCGATTTCCATTCCAGACACGGGGGCACACGTTCGTGTCTCCCCCAGTAGTCTGACTACAGGAAAGCTGAGGTCCGAGGTCAGAGGTCAATCTGCTTACTGGGGGAATTCGAGCCCAATCAGAAGAAGGAGGGGAGCCGCTGTGTGAACGTGTGGGTGGTTAAAAGCCACGCCCCCTCGAGGGGCTGCAGAACAGAGCAGAGCGGGAGACGGCAGATCTGAACTTTTTGCTTTTTATTTTTAAGATTTATTTATTTTTTGTTTTAGAGAGAGAGAGAGAGAGTACAAGCAAGAGGGGCAGAGGGAGAGGGAGGGAGAATTCCAAGCGGACTCCACACTGAGCCCAGAGCCCCACTCAGGACTCGATCTCACAACCCTGAGATCAAGGCCTGAACCCAAACCAAGAGTTAGTTGGTCACTTAAGTGACTGTGCCACCCAGGCGTTCCAGATCTGAAGTTTTCTAGCTGAATTTACCCTTCAATTATACTTTGGTATATGATAATGTAATAATTATAGCAGACTGCAGTGGGTGCTAGTAAGATCTGGACAAAGGAAGGCTGAAACAGTGGCTCTGAGCCTAGAGAGGGGACAGCTCAGAGGAGGGGACATCTGAGCACAGCCTGGAAAGATGGCTAAGTAAGCAAGCAGACGAGGTTAGAAAGAGTATTCCGGGCAAAGAAACAACACACGTGGAAGTGTCAAGTGTTAAACTACCATTTTTTCTAAAAGTAAAGCAAATGGCTATCATGAAAGCTTAAAAAAACAAACCCAGGTCATTGAATAAACTCATCAATAAACTCCTTTTATTTGGCTCATTTATTAATAATGAGGAAATCCGTAACATGGTAAAAACAGTTCACTGTGGTCTTGGTTTATAAAAATTTCTATTCTCTGCTGGACAAAATTCATTTGCAGTGCTGTGAACAGGCAACATCTGTGTCATCACCAGGTTTGGACAATTTCATTTCTATCCTACAGTCTGTATTCCCCTGGGGATCTCTTTTTTTTTTTTTTTAAGATTTTATTTATTTATTCAACAGAGATAGAGACAGCCAGCGAGAGAGGGAACACAGGCAGGGGGAGTGGGAGAGGAAGAAGCAGGCTCCTAGCGGAGGAGCCTGATGTGGGGCTCGATCACCATAACGCCGGGATCATGCCCTGAGCCGAAGGCAGACGCTTAACCGCTGTGCCACCCAGGCGCCCCTCCCCTGGGGATCTCTTGAACAACCCCAGCAACCCAATGAAAGGACACAATATAATGTCTTTGGTCCATTTCCAAGTCTTGGACACTTTTCCCCTCAGCAGATATTATGCAAAACTTACGACTTAGACAGGAAAATGTAGAGAGCTCCTTACGACTGGTGTGGAAAGGAGAAGGAAGTCACAAGCAGTAGTAGGACCTAGCAATTGGACAAAAAAAAAAAAAAAAAAGCATGACATGCCCGAATTGAGCAATGGGCCGTTTTGAGTGCCAGTTTCTATTTAACCAGGAACATAGAAACTGGAATATGTTGCAGGGAAGAGAGGAATAACTTTGAAGGAAAAGTAGAAAATTCTGAGGATTTGTGGTGGTTGTGTCAGATGCCAAAAGGTGGTACTGAAAAATGTCTCCTGGCTTTGCCAGTTATAAACGGAGACCTTAGCACAAATTAAACTGCCAGAGACGGGGGCCCCTGGGTGGCACAGCGGTTGAGCGTCTGCCTTCGGCTCAGGGCGTGATTCCAGCGTTACGGGATCAAGCCCCACATCAGGCTCCTCCGCTATGAGCCTGCTTCTTCCTCTCCCACGCCCCCTGCTTGTGTTCCCTCTCTCGCTGGCTGTTTCTATCTCTGTCAAATAAATAAATAAAATCTTTAAAAAAATAATAATAAATAAATAAACTGCCAGAGAAGAATAGGACAAAAGCACACACATTTGATTCAATTTTTACATGTGCGTGGGAACCTTCCCAAGAGAATGAAGACCTAAAGAAATGAGCAGCGCAGGATCGAACTGCATTAGATCATGTTTCTTTTAGACAAACACAATACATTTGTGAAGAATTGACAAGATAAAGGGGTTTGGTCTATGGGTAGTACATGGTGAAGAAGTAACTAGAAACAAAACAGTTAGTTTAACAGGGTTTGTTTGCAGAATCCACTGGTACCCCGTCTGGCTGGTAAGAGTTTGTCTCCAGGAAAAGAATTTATTCCCTGCCCTTAGGCGAAAAGGGAGAGCCTTTTCTGCAGTTACTGATTCTTAGCTACCTTTAGTGTGAAATGATTTTTATGCCAAAGAACCATAGTTTGGGGTGACATGGTCTGGCTTCCTTCAGCAGGAATAGGGAATATGTCCTCACGTATTTAGACTTTCCTTGACTTCTTTCAGCAGAGTTTTGTAGTTTTCCTCATATTGATCTTGTCCATTTATTATAGATTCACGTCTTCATATTTCATTTTTCTTTGGTGTTAACGTAATTTTTTTTTCAAATTTCAATTGTTCATTGCTGGTCTCTAAGAAAGCAACTGGTTTTTGTATATTAACCTTGTATCTTGCAATTTTGTTCTAAAAAGACATCATTTGTATCCTGTAGATAATTGAGGACATTAAAAGCAAGAGTATTCCACTATTTATGCTCAAGAAGTACTAATCTGCAAGCGATATATAGAACGGATTGGAAGGAAAAGAGGCTAGAGGCAGGGAGTCCCTGTAGGAGGCTTTTCTGTGAGCCCTCCAGGAGACAGTAAGAGTCCAAATATGTGTATCACCGCACCAATGGAAGAGTAAGGACAGATTCAAGAGGCAAATACCCTAAAGTGGCCCTTCTCCTTCACGCCTCTGGGTCTCTTTCTTCCCAAACTCCAACTTGTCCTCGTACCCAGTGTGCAGGAAGCCAAATTCTGAGACACTGCATTTAAAGCAAGGAAAGCGTTATAGCCAAGAGGGCAGCCCACGGAGAAAGCAGGGGAACATTCCCAAAGCTGCCTTGCCTGTGAGCTCAGGGACCACTTATACACATGAGAGGAAGGTAAGGGGTTTCCTGAAACTCGTTGGGGAGTCCTTGAAACAATCTAGAGGTCTGCATTCTTGCGGACCACGAGGTGCTACTGGGACCTGGAATCAGATACACCAGGACAGTTGTCACTGTTTGGTCCCCAGGTTTCTACAGTCAGTGGGTAAACAGGAAGTAGGAGTACAACAGCAAAGTTAAGGGCTGCTCCTGCATGACCTTAGGAGGTAAGGCTCACAGGGACACCTGGGTGGGGCAGTACGTTGCGCTGGGCTCTTGGTTTCAGCTCCAGGCATAATCTCAGGGATACTGAGATTGAGCCCTAATCAGGCTACAAGCAAGGTGGGGACTCTACCAGGGGATTCTCTCCCTTTGCCCCACCACCCACTCATGCTCTCTCTCTCGTTGTCTCTCTCAGATAAATAAATAAATCTTTCAATGAAAAAACGAGGAACATGAAACATAAGTAGCAAATATAACAACGTAGACCGAAGCTAATAATGCAACTAGGACCAGTAGAGTGTGCCTATGCTTCCAGACGGGTCCGGGACCCAAGCATCTGGCTTCCTCGTCACACACAGTTCCCTCTTTGGGGTGACCTTACCATCCTCTTCGCCTACCTTCTCATTAATCCTCACAGCTCAGTTCAGGTGTGTGGCCTTCTCTCTCCCAGCGCCTCACCGCCCCTGGGGTCTCCTCCACCACAGCCAGAGAGCTGTTCACAGTTATTAATATGCAATGAATTTGTCTATTTATCCGACCATCTCTGTCATTAGATCATGAGCTTCTGAAGCTGAGAAGCCCCGTATCTGGCCCAAGAAACGTGCACATGAATGAGTAATTCACTCAAGTCTGCTGTTGCAACTCACAACATTACCAGGTACGTGACTATTTTATCAAATATACATGGTGTGTCCTCTCCTGAAGAACTGAAATCATAGAGCTCCAACACACTGAAGCTTCAGACCAGGAAGGAAGCTCTCCACCCATATCAGGAAGTCAGTACTTCCTCAAAATTATGTAAGTCACGTTGTTTCTAGGAGTAGCCTTGCTCTTCCTGTAACTGCAGTGACACTGGCTTTAAACAGTGATTGGAGAGCGTGGGTCTCATCCACACCAGGCACGAGCAGTGCACCTTCCAAGCACTAGGCTCCCTGTCCTCTGTCCTGGGGCTCGGAACCCTTCCCTGCTGCACGCACGCGGCGCTGGCCTACCTGGCAGAGGAACAGCAGACCAAAGCCTCTGAGCCTGGCACTCAGCACTGCCTCTGTTCTCAGCGGGAGCCCCAGCAGGAGACCTGGTAAGAGCAGAAGCCTGGGGGCTGGGGAGGGTAGAGCCGTGAAGATGGCCAGAAGGTCCAGGTCAAATAGATGGGGGAGGAATATTCCCGGAGGGAGGAGGGAAGAGACGAGGTTCTGGACCAGTAAGTACAGGACAAAGAGAAGAATGGGATCTGCCAGTCAGAGGAACAGTCATCTTACCTCACATTCCTCCTCCCTGGGCTTCGGGTCCTTCAGAGAATTGTGAGACTCAAGTCAGAAAGAAGATGGTTTAAAAAACAAAAAAAAAAAGGACCAATGAAATCTTAAAAGGCACACTAAAGATCTAAATGTTGTGGGTAATAATTTTGCTCTTATGGCTTCTATTACTGTCCTTCTCTCATTTTCTTCCCTCTTCCTGCACAGGAGAGATGATGCTCGATCTTCTGGGACCCTTTCCTCTCCTCCTGTTGCTGCTGGGATCATGGGGTCGGTGCATCCACTTGGTGCTTGGGCTCAACTCCTCACCAGGGCTCAAAAGTTTGAAATATCACATGTAAGACCAGGTCCTGTCCAATGCAACAATGAAATGCCTCGTGTCAATAGTCTTTTGGAGAAATATCAGGGACAAAACAGCTTTGTGAGCCAGAGGTTTGAAACATCAAATACAAGATCAGGTCCTCTCCAATGTAGGAGTGAAAGGCCTCGTCCTAAGAAATGTAAGGATCAAAACACCTTTCTGCACGACTCCTTCCACAACATGGCTGCTACCTGTCTTTTGCCCAATAGGGTCTGCAGGAATGGCCAGAATAACTGCCACCAGAGTGCAAATCCTATTGGCAAGACTTACTGCAAACTCATCAGAGATACGGACGGCGACTGCCGCTACAGCACTATTCCCCAGTACGATTTCTACACTGTTGCCTGCGACCGTCCTCAGCCGGATGACGTTCCCTATCCTCTGGTTCCCGTACACTTAGATTAAGACTAAGGTTTCCATTACTTTCCCTCTCACTTGGTGCAGCTTCTCTTATGATCTCTCTGCTTTTTTGTCCTTTGTTGATTTCCGTGGTTCCAGTGAAGAAAGAAGGACGGGGGCACCTGGGTGACTCCTGGTTAAGCATCTATCTTGGACTCTGGTCCTGGGCCCGGAGTCCCAGGATCGGGCCCTGTTTCGTGCTCCATGTTCTGCGGAGAGTCGCCTTCTTCCTCTGCTCTTCACCCTGTTTTTGCTCTCTCTCTCTCTCTCATGCTCTCTCTGTCTCTTATATAAATACATAAATCCTTAAAAAAAAGAACACAGAAGGAGGGGAGTCGGAGAATTACAGGGCCAAGATGCAAGACCACAGCTGGGAAAAAGCAAACAGGATTCTTTTCTGCCTTGGAGCTTTTTGTGATTTGAAGGAAGGCACTAGGGAAAAGGACAAAGAAAGACCCAGGCCCCATATTTTTAGCCTTGGAATTTCTGCCAAGCTTTGTTGCATTGTGTTCACAGCAATAAAATCACTTTCTGCTGCGTCGTAATGACCTTTAGTGTGTGTGTTTGGGATCGCTTGCACGTCGTTGCCGGCCTGGGGCCATCTAGATCGCATTTGCCAGCATTCTCAGGGGAACTAGTTGGGCCCTAGGTGACCTTTGAGGTTATTCCTCAATCCACGGCTTCTGCCACTTCCCCCACCCCTGTGTCCCTGGGACTTTGGGGCAAGAGTGTCCATGCCTTCAATCTCGGCTCATGGCTTCGACATATCTCCCTTGAAACCATGGTCTGTGTGTATTTGGCGGTGGCACAGCTACCTCATGGAGTGTGCAAAGTACTTTCACACACAGGTTCTGACACATAACTGAGGTATCCTGCGTCTCTACTGTTGGTTTCCATATCTCATCAGATAATGTTTTAAATACGAGTAGTAGTAGGGATAATAATCCACTGTCCCCTTAGAGTCACCTCTCCCATGATCTATTGGAATGCAGGAAGAGAAAGCATAGATCAGAAAGAAAAAAAACCACTAGGAAACTGAAAGCATTCTTGCCTTCCCGAATACTGAAATATCACAGAAGTAGTGGTGTTTTGGAACACGTAATTGATTTAGACCCTGAGAGACAGAGATTAAGAAATTGCCTGGGGGGCACCTGGGTGTCTCAGTGGGTTAAGCTGTTAAGCCTCTGCCTTGGACTCCGGTCATGATCTCAGGATCTTGGCTTCGAGCCCCTTCTTGCTCCCTGCTTAGAGGAGAACCTGCTTTTCCCTCTCCCTCTGCCCCTCCTGCCCTCTTGGGTACCCGCTCGCTTTCTCCCTCTGTCTCTCTCAAATAAATAAATAAAATCTTTAAAAAAAGAATTTGGCTGGGACTAAGACTTTAGGCCCTGGTTCAGGGGATGAAAAATAATTTTTCCTCTACCATTTTAGGTTTTTGGTTGAAAACCCCCACCCCCTAATAAAAAATCAGCTTAATAGGACAAAAACTATTTTAATATGTACATACATATGAGAACCCCACAAAAATATGAGAATAAATAGCAACTAGCCAACTGAGGCTTATGGACTATTCCAGCCTAAGTAAAAGATACAGGTCTAGGGCTATTAAAGGGGGTGGGGGTGGGGGCAATTCAGAGGAAGGTGGGAAGAGGAATTGTTTCAGAAAGGAAATTCGCCCTGCCATGCAGATGACTCTCTCAGATGAAAGTGACCCCATAATGGCTCACTTCCGTGCACAGGCCCCGTTTCGGATGTAAATTTCCCCTACAGAAGGGTAACCTCTCCTCTGCTTTCAGAACTTCTCCTGGTCTGCATTTCCTCACAATAAACAGCTTAACAGAATTCTTTTGCCAAAAAGGCATATTTGGGGGTGGCATAGTCGGCAAATCCTTCATACCTTTCCCTTCTCAACTTCTAGACTCGTGGGGTTAGCAGGCCAGCGGAAGTCAAAGTGCTCTGTAGGCCGATCTGTCTTCGAGTAGCAGCCAAACATAATTCCTATCAGAAAGGCCATGGGAGACTATGGACTCTGAGAAACAAACTGAGGGCCTCAGAGGGGAGGGGGGTGGGGGAATGGGATAGGCCGGTGATGGGTAGTAAGGAGGGCACGTATTGCATGGTGCACTGGGTGTTATACACAACTAATGAATCATCGAGCCTTACATCGGAAACCGGGGATGTACTGTATGGTGACTGACATAATATAATAAAAAATCATTAAAAAAAAAAAAAAAGAAAGGCCACCTAGTAAAGTAGTTCTGAGTGTGTCAGTTATCTGCACTGCACATGGGTCTTTCCAAACCAAACCATTCCTTGAACAGGTGTGCTGATGGGACTCACGTTCCTTTATGCCACATATGTGTGTCATGTCTTAGAAACAAAGACAGAAATATGAAGTGTCAGGTTCCAGGAGCGCGGATTCCGAGGCTGCTGAGCACTCAAGGCCCCTCTCCGCGGGAGGACATATGAAGGCCAGGGCCACTTGGCACTGAGGAAGCGGGTACCCAGTAGGGGAACTTCTCTGGTGGGACTTGAGTCCTCCCGTCTAGAGCGGCTTTCAGTAGTGTTCATCGTTGAGCAGCGCGGCATTTACATCGCATAGTTTCAAAGCATTCAAGCCCGGTCCGGGGGCAGCGGACACAAGCGTCCGTGTGCACGTGCAGTGTGACCCGTGTAGGGGTGGCACCATCCTCAGGGAAAGGGGTCTTCTGATGGCAGCGTCGAGCTGATCAGTGATCCCGATGGGCTTCTCTACTCTCTACACATTACCTGGACGTTCAGGACATTCTTGGAGAAGGTAACCTAGTAAAAGGCTGACTTGCCTTTCATCCAACCTCTCAGTTACTCACTCTTACTCAACCATTGCTCAACTACGGTTATTTATACATTAGGGAACTCCTACCTTAAAGAAATTGTGGGAGGGAGTAAGCATGAGGATAACTTGGGGAAAATCTTTTCTGCCCAGAGGTGTTTGTTCTAAACTAACGGACCAGACCAGGGTGGTCTTGGTCAGCTGTGCGCTATTTGCTGCGTGCAATCATGTATCGTGGGAGAGTCAAGATAATTGACTAAATCGGATAATCATTTCGGTATATCCCTAAATTAGCGTCAGTGACCTCACGGTCACCACAGAATGATCCGAATGTAGCAAAGCTTAGAAAGAAATTGAGCAGATGTTCCAGCAGCTCTCAACTCTGGTTGCATATGAAATTCACCTGGGAGCTTAAAAAAAAAAAATCAATGACTGGATTCCTGTGATAGAGTAGAAAATATACGTTGATTTCTGCCTCTGATTCCTGGCACAGGGTGCCTGCAACCCTTGTAAATCCCTAAGTGATAAGAGCTCTGAGAACATCTTTTGTTCTAAGAAAGCAACTCTTGGCAGCCTCCTGAGTGGTCCCTGGATGGGGCCGATCACCAAAAGATGTAGCCAAGATGAAAAGCTTGGCAATTTCAGCCTCACCCCCCTCCTCGAGGGAGGGGAGAGGGGCTGGATATGGAGGTAATAATTGATCCTGCCTATGTGAGGTAGCCACTATAAAATTCCCAAAAGTACCGGGTTCAGGGAACTTCCAGGTTGGCAAACACATTTATGGTGGGGGAAACAAAAGAGAAACTAAGTTTCCTTACTACTCCAGCCCACTGACAAGTCTTGACACAGGCAGAGTGACATTCTTCTAGCAACCACAGTAGCCAAACTATGGAAAGAGCCCAGATGTCCATGGACAGGTGAATGTATAAAGAAGATGTGGTCTACATATACAATGGAATATTACTCAGTAATCAAAAAAAAAAAATCTTGCCATTTGCAAAGATGTGGATGGAACTAGAGGGTATTTTGCTAAGCAAAATAAGTCAATCAGAGAAAGACAGTTATTATATGATTTCACTCATATGTGTAATTTAAGAAACAAAACAGAGGAGCATAGGGGAAAGGAAGGAAAAAGAAAACAAGATGAACTCATAGAGGGAAACAAACCGTGAGAGACTCTTAACCATAGGAAACTAAGGGTTGCTGGAGGAGTGGGGGTGGGGCAATGGGGTAACTAGATGATGGACATTAAGGAAGGCACCTGGTGTTATATACAACTGAACCCTGGTGTTATATACAACTGAACCCTACCTCTGAAACTAATAATACTCTCTATATTAATTAATTGAATTTAAATAAAATAAATTTAAATTAAAAAATAAAATTTTGAGTTTTGAGATTTATGTGTTCTGGATACGTATTTCAAAATCAGACATCGAATTTGCAAATATTGTCCAGTTAGTAGCTTGCCTCTTCATTCTCTTGACACTTCTTTTAAACCCAATGGTGTTTATAGCTTTATTGACATAGAGCTGACACACACGGCACCACATATATGTAAAGAATACAATCCGGTAAGTTTTGACATATGTGTATACTCATGAAACCACCACCATAATCAAGACCATAAAGGTATCCATTCTTCCCTCAAATTTTCTTCATACTACTTTAGAACCTCTCCCTCCCGAATTTACTGTCCCCAACCCACAACTTCGTAGTAAGTTTCGAAACCAAGTGGCGTTAGCCTTTCAACTTTGCTCTTTTTAAAGTTGTAGGTTGTTGTTGTTGTTTTGGCTAGTCTAGGGGTGCTAGGCTTGCTCAGTGGGGTGAGTATGCGACTTTTGATCTTGTGGTTGTTAGTTTGACCCCTGCCTTGGATGTAGAGATTACTTAAAAATATTACCTTAAAAAAAGTTCTTTTGGCCATTCTAGGTTCTTTGCATTTTCATATGAATTTTAGAATCAGCTTATCCTCTAGGGCTTTTGATTAGGATTGAGGGAATCTACAGATCAATTTGGGGAGAATCCACGTCTTCACGATATTGAGTCTTTAGACCCATGACCATAGCATGGCTCTCTGCTTTAAATTCTCTTGGCACATTTGGGGATTTTTAGTACTGAGGGGGTTCCGGGTGTGCTATCCCAAACTGTGACACCTCGGCAGAATCAAAGTGAACCTCCTCCATCTGTTCCCATTCCCGGGATGAAGAGGGAAAGCGTGGAGCCGTCCCTTCTGCCCTCACTAACACCAAGCTCCAGGGCTCTAGTCCAGGACGTAGGGGGGCATGAGCTGTGTCAGCGACCGGGGGATGTCACAGTGGCTCACGGAGCGCTGATCCCAGAAATGAAGGATGTAATTCAAGAGGACTGGAAGAACCGGTGACAGGGTGTGTCCGTTTGCTAAGGCCACTATAACAACTACCACAGACGGAGTGGCTTAAGCAACGCAAATGTGTTTTCTCACAGTTCTGGAGGCCGGAAGTCCAAAATCATGACTTTGGCAAGTTTGGTTTCTTCTGAGCCTCTTTCTATGGCTTGAAGAAGGCTCCCCTCCTGCTGCGTTGTTACAGGGTCTTTTCTCTGCTCATGTGCCCCTGACACATCTCTGTGTGTTCCCATTTCCTCTTCTTGTAAGCACACCAGTCACATTGGAGTAGAGCTCCCCCTAAGGGCCTCATTTTAACTTAATCACTTCTTTAAAAGCCATAGAGTGGACCCAGCATTTCTCAAAGCCCAAGAGAGGAAGGTAGCATTCTGGAAAAGTGAAGCTATAGTTCCTGTAAGAAAAAGATAGATTTTCCTTGTACTCTTGAGTGTTTTGATCAGTGAACTTTCCAGAACTGGAAGTCAACAGAACCAAGGGAACTATGCACCCAACTATGCCATGCTTTCTGATCTTGTTTTCTCATCCTTTTTTTCCTCCAAGTCTCTCCAGACCTACTTCCTTGATGCCAGATCCATAATTTCCTCTGCCTTACTTTTTTAAAAAGATTTATTTATTTATTTTAGAGAGAGAGAGAGCACATGCAAGCAGGGGGAGGGGCAGAGGGGGAGAGAGAGATTCCCAAGCAGGCTTTGTGCTGAGCACGGAGCCCAACACAAGGCTGGATCCCAGGACCTTGAGATCATGACCTGCACTAAAATCAAGAGTAGGCCTCTTAACCGGCTGAGCCACCCAGGCAACCCCCTCTACCTTCCTTCTTCTAACTTCCTCTGCTTTCACTGCCTACCCTGTCCCAACCTCAAGGCTACCACTTACTCACTCTCTAGATGAGAGCAGATCCAGCTGGTGGGTCCAGGACTAAGAAGCACATCATAGGTCTCTCCAGTGGTACAGAACTGCCTCTGTGAAAAGAGTGGGCAGGGGATCAAAAAGAATGAAATCTTCCATTTGCATCAACATGGATGGAACTAGAGGGTATTATACAAAGTGAAATAAGTCAGAGAAAGATAAATACCATATGATTTCACTCGTATGTGGAATTTAAGGAACAAAACAGATGAACGTAGGGGAAGAGAAGGAAATAAGATAAAAACAGAGAGGGAGGCAACCATAAGAGACTTAACTATAAGGAACAAACTGAGGGTTGATGGAGGGAGGTGGGTGGGGGATGGGGTAACTGGGTGATGGGCATTAAGGAGGGCACGTGATGTGATGAGCACTGGGTGTTACATGCAACTGACGAATCACTGCATTCTACCCCTGAAACTAATAACTATACGTTAGCTAATTTGAGTTTAAACAAATGTTTAAAAAGAGAGGGCAAGAGAAGGAACATTTAAGGTTTGAAAGTTTGGGGAAGGGGGTTGCATGGGTTTGTTTGTTTGTTTATGTTCAATTACCTTCTTTTCTGCCTAAAATTGCTTTGCACCTTTGTCAAAAAACCATTTGATCGGGGACTCCTGGGTGGTTCAGTCACTTAAGTGTCTGCTTTGGCTCAAGTCATGATCCCAGGGTCCTGGGATCGAGTCCCACACTGGGCTCCTTGCTCAGCAGGGAATCTGCTTCTCCCTCTGCCTGATGCTCTCCCTGCTCGTGCTGGCTTGCTCTCTCTCTGACAAATAAATAAATAATTCTTAAAAAAAAAATTGATCATATTTGTGTGGGCCTGTTTCTGGGTTCCTGATATCATTCTGTTGATCTGTGTGTCTGTTCTTCCACCAATTCAACAAAAATATGTACACAGATGTTTAAAGCAGCTGTCTTCATAATCACCCAAAATGGAATCAATACAAATGTCCTCCGGTAGGTGAAGGGACAGACAAGCTGTGGAACATCCATGCACTAGAACACTACCGAGCAATAAAAATGAATGAACTATGGAGCCACACAACAACTTGGATGAATTTCAAAGGCATTACTTTGAGTAAAGAAGCTGGTCTTGGAAAGTTACATACTGTGCAATTCTATCTGTATGATAGTTTGGAAAGACAGAACAATAGTGACAGAGAATAGATCAGTGGTTCCCAGGTGTTGGGGGTGGGTGGGAAGTGTTTGACTATAAAAGATTGCACAAGGGGAAATGAGAGTGATAGAACTATTGTGTGTCCTGGTTGTGATAATGGTTGTACAATTCTGTCAGTGAGCCTCTCGCTCAAGTATAGAACCCAAGAGTTATTTCTTTTTTTCTTTTTCTTTTTTTTAAAGATTTTATATATTTATATATTTATTTGACAGAGAGAGAGAGAGCCAGGGAGAGAGGGAACACAAGCCGGGGGAGTGGGAGACGAAGAAGCAGGCTCCCAGCGGAGGAGCCCAATGTGGGGCTCCATCCCAGGACCCTGGGATCATGCCCTGAGCCGAAGGCAGACGTTTAACGACTGAGCCACCCAGGTGCCCCCCAAGAGTTATTTCTTATTGCACTTTCTTGAAGCATTGACCATTTGAAGGGACACTTGAAGCTGTAGGAGTAAGGAGAAGCTGGGACATGGAGATGGGCTTACCTGTCCACCGAGAATGCAGAATTCCTGAAGCTTGTTTGTTTTGAAGAATTTTCTGGAAAGTAGCATTATCCTTTTTTTTTTTTTTAAAGATTTTATTTATTTATTCGACAGAGACAGAGACAGCCAGCGAGAGAGGGAACACAACAGGGGGAGTGGGAGAGGAAGAAGCAGGCTCATAGCGGAGGAGCCTGATGTGGGGCTTGATCCCGGAACGCCGGGATCACGCCCTGAGCCGAAGGCAGACGCTTAACAGCTGAGCCACCCAGGCGCCCCAGCATTATCCTTTTTAAAAGAATCACTGGATATGTCCATTTCTGCCTTCAAGCAGATACGCGCCGTAATATGTTAGCACCTCAAATTTAAAATTAATCTGCCTGGATTAGTTTCCTGAAAGGGGTTAGTACTCCTTTCTTTGTGAGGTAGCAATAGTCTCCCCACTGAACAGAAAACTCCAATTTGTCACCAGAGTATTTGAGGTGTTTCTCTCCTTGATTGGGCCTGACCCTCTCCAGGACACTTTTCTTCCCCAACGGCTGGTCTGGATCACTGTCACCACCTATCACTTTCTTCCTCAGACAGAAGCCCCCAGCAGTCCCAGGCCCAGAACTTGCAGGGAGTCAGAAGCCAGAGCTGGTGACTGTGCACATAGAGAAGCAGCAAAACCCCAAGTGAGTATTCTTAAAAGCTCCAGGAATGTGTGCTCTTAGCACCAGCAAGAGGGAAACGAGGAGGTTTGGGTTTGGGAAAAGGGTGAGATGAACTTAAGACAAATTCTGGCTCAAGGCACCTATCGAGAAACTCCAAGTTTCCTTCTCCATCCTCACTGCTCGTAAGGGCTGAGATCCCCATCACCACAGAAGTGCAGGGATGTCTGGCCCCCGTCACCCAAAGCCCCTCTCCCCTCTACAGAAGCGAAAGGTTCGCTTCACTTAAGAGAAACACAGTCTCTTCCGACATTTATGAACGTTGTACGCAAGGACAATGACAGAACTGGTCAGACTCGGTGGAAGCAGGGCCTTTCTCTAGTTCTAGGAGCCAGAACCAACTGTGAACAGGGCGTCCAATGAGATGATGGAGTCATGACAGAAACAGAGTCTAAGCATTTTCCAGGGCTGTATAGAAGCGGGGCCAGGCACGGAGCACTCACAGACCCGGTGTCCTGGAAACCTGAGAGAGAGCAACCAGCGAGCGCAGGGAGAGCCCTCGCCCCTTCCTCAGCACTTTGGGGTGTTTTGCTTGTTTGTTAATTGTTTTTTTTTTTTTTTTTTCCAAAGTAAGCTTCATGCCTCCAGTGGAGACTAACACAGGGCTGGAACTCATGACCCTGAGACCCTGCGATGGAGACCTGAGCTGAAATCGAGAGTAGGCCCCTTCACCCCCTGAGCCACCCAGGTGCCTTCCTCCACCGCACTTAGGAAAAGGGAGACTGCAGGATAGTCTTCCTGAGTCCACTCTGGTGGCAGAAAGAACAAGGACTGGAAGCCAGGAGACCCAGGGTCTAGGCCCAGCTGTGCCGCTAACCAGCAGCAGCCATGAGCAAGCCACTTACCCTTTCTGAGATCCAGGCTGCTCCTCTATAAAAGTGGGGATTACGTTAGGTCAGGGATGGCAAGTGGCACACACACCTTTACCTCTATCCTGCCTTCGACAGAGGCTACTGTTCAACCACATCCCTTATTAGAATTTTTTCTACAGCATTCTAAGCAGGCCCTTCCCACTGAAGTGGATACACAAGCCAAAATCTACTTATTCTCCTTCGATTTAATCATCTCTACAGTCTCCTCTAGCTCCTAAATTGGAGGTTCTGACTTTCCAATGGAAGGATTCTACCTGGGGCTTACCACGGCGAGCCAGGTTTACAGTCCTCATCCCCGCAGGAAAGCAATCACACGGACATTACCAAGATGGTGACAGCCCCGGAAATCCAGGTGGTTGCAAGTATGTTTTATTGGAAGAAGCAGTGAAGTGGTTCACACGGGGCCCACCTTACCCCCCAAACCACGCCGGGCGAGCCCTGGGCAGGGAAGCATGTGTTTTGGATAGGAGCCCTCACCGGAGTTGTTTCCCTCCGAGCAAGGAAGGGAGAGGGGAGCAGCAGGGGCCACCATGGGGACGGGGGCCTCTCGCTGATCTGGCCTCAGGGGGAGCCCTACACGGAAGCGTCGAAGTGGACCGGCACATACGGGTTCCCCCCACAGGCCACGATGATGGATTTCTCTTGCTGCTCCATCTGGTACTCGCATTTCGGGTACTTGGAGCCACGCTTCAGGCGGCAGTCGGTGATGTGCATCCTGGAGCTGCTCTGGTGGCAGTTGGGTTGCCCGTTCTTGCAGGTGACATTTCCCTGGAGGCAGACGGCCTGGACGTCGGGCAGAGGCTCGTGCACAAAGGTGTTCACCGGCTTGCACCACCCGGCTGTCATGTTCCGGCGCTTCATCATTTGGTTGCAGTAGCTGGAGCCCACGGTGGAGGTGTTCGAGTCCATGTGCTGCCGCTGGAACTTCTCAGCCTGGGACTCCTTGCCCAGAGACGGCTGGACACAGCCCAGCGCCAGCAGCACCAGGACCAGTAGTGGGAACAGGATGAAGAACTTCTGAGCCATAGTGGTCTCGCTGCTCCAGAAGAGCCTAGCCGGGAAAGGGAGAGAAGGGAAAAAGCATTGCCTTAGAAAGGACCCCGGCTCTAGCTGTGGCCTCCCCGGCTCTAGCTGTGGCCTCCCCGGCTCACAGTCTCCCTTTGGGTCAGCGGAAAGATACCCCTCCTCCTGCACAATTTCCCAAGTACTGAGACACTCACACAGTCCTCTCGAAGAGCATTTAACTCCCACTAGCTAGAGAGAGGGGGTCTTCGCCTCTGGGGGGTGACCTTGACAGGGAACTAAAATCCTACAGTCCTGTGTCAGTACTAGAGATTTTTAAAATTTAAAATACATTTGAGGGGGGCGCCTGGCTGGCTCAGTCTGTTAAGTGTCTGGCTTAGGGCTCAGGTCACGATCCCCAGGTCCTGGGATCGAGTCCCGCATCAGGCTCCCTGCTCAGCGGGGAGCCTGCTTCTCCCTCTCCCTCTGCTGCTCCCCCTGCTTGTGCTTCCTATCGCTCTCTGTCAGATAAATTTTTTTAAAAACTTTAAAACAATCGAACAATAATAAATAAATAAATAAATAAATAAATAAATAAATAAAGTACATTTGAAAAATAAATACATTTATACCCAATGCTCAAGGGGCTAATTAGAAAATCCTTTTGAATAAACCCGAGCTGAACTGCATCCCTAAAATACCACCAGGACCTCCAGGATGGTGACAGACAGAGGCCTATTGTCCTCCAACACAAGGGAAACAGCCCAGTGCCTAACACCAGCATCATAAGGGGATGCCGTTGTATTACCAAGAGCGATGCTTCCCTCCCCCAGCACCACTGGTTCCCTGCAGCCCACACGCTCCATCCCCATATTGGCCTGGCCCAAGCTTTCTCAGGTGCTAACCTCACCCACCCTGGTCCCTCCAATCCAACGCATAAGCAGAAGTTCCTGAGACCACCTCTTCAGCCACTGACCTGGGTCTCTAGCTTGGTCTCTAGGACAGAGCAGAAGACCAGTCTCTGTGATCCCTGGATTCTTATACGGATTACAAAGGGGCTTGGCCTCCAAGGAAAGATAGGTGGGAGGAGCATCTTGGTTTCACTTTAGAGGGAACCAAGGACCTCGTGAGGAAGAGACATTGTAGGGAATCATCCACGCCACTCTTTTTCAGGACTGCTGGGAAGGGAGTCTTGGCCCATAGGAACCGTACCACGTGAATCTCATCTGTCTGCTGGCTCACAAGCAGCAGCACAGAAAGCCACTATAGTGCTGATGCCGGAACCCCAGCAAAGTCCTCATAATCGCAGGGGGCCATTGGCACCAGATAGTGCTTGGTGGTTCGCAAAGGATACATAAACTTGTGATCACCAGAGCAGCAGAGAAAGGGAGGTCCTCTCTCTCCCCAGGAGTCCCGGCTGGAATTCCAACAGCACCTCTTCTGTGGGGAGGGGAGTGAAGTTCCAGCTGCCAGCCGCTGGACGGCCGCGTGGATCTGGGGTCTGGGGGGGGGCAGTTCCCAGGCAGGGCGGTGGAAGAGACTTGTGACCTCGCCCAGTGCTGGCCACTTCAGCTCTCCTGGGTGTGGGTGGCGGGTGTGCGGCCGTTCTCGGCTGCGGCAACCGCTCCTGGAACATCAGAGTTGAGGAGAGGAACTAAAGCCAAACCAAACCCCCAAGGGATGTCAGCCTGGCTCAGTCACTAGAGCGTGGGACTCCTGATCTCCTGGTTGCAGAGTTGAGCCCCATGTTAAGTGTGGAACCTACTTAAAAAACAAAAAACAAAACAAAACACCCAAATCCCTTTCGGAGAAAAAATAGAGATCACCGTATTTTTTCACAGCAAAATTCCCTCTGTCGACCAAGAAACAGAGGCAAAACTGAAACAGAACAAGAGCCCTTACTGGGGAGTCTCAGGATTGCGTTTTTTGGAACGCAGATTCCAGAATGCCCAGAGAAGTGTCCTCCCGCACAGGAAGAACAGGGTGTTGGGGAGAAAGATGGAGAGGGGGCAAGAACCCGACCTGAGTCAGGGAGGCGAAGTCCTGACAGATCGAGCCCTGCTGATTTACACTTGGATTGACTGATGTGTTGGTGTTATCACACCACACGATTCCTGATCTGCATGAATTAATTATCTGTCATCAGAAGGCCACACTGGCAGTTTTATGACCCAGGTGCCAGGTGTCCCATTGACTTTATACACAACAGCTTGTAAAACAATTACTGAGTCTGGCCCAGTTTGAAAGGTCTTTTTGCCCAGTTCAAAAGTTCATTAGAAGGGGAAATGGAGCTTCAAGATGGAGTCTGTCATGTCCAGAAATTTTATGCAACGTCACACCTCCTAGAAAGAGACCTGTCTTTGCTGGGTGACAATTTCAGTTCTTCTGGAGTGAGGATAATCACAATTCCCTCCGTTCTCTGGATTTAGATGGTCTCAGTCCAAATTCTGATTTAACGTCTGAGGAGCTGGGCAACTTACAGAACTGAATTTCTTCCCTGTTCCTCAGTTTCCTCATCCCTGAAATGGGGATGATGATATGTATGTCTCAGATTTATTATGAGGACAAAATAAGGTAAGATGGGCAGAGGGCTTGGAGAGGTCCCCGGAAAGCGTGATAAATGCTAGCTGTAGCGACGGCTCGCGTAGGGTGGCGCTGAGCTCCTCCCCAGAGAATCTCTTGCATTGACACTGAGCCGTCTCTGACTTCCTAAAAAAGTAGGGGTGAAGTAAAGGACTTCCCAGGATTTTGTTTTGCGAAAAACCTGAACTGAAAAAAGTAGAGAGTTTTGAAACCCTGAGGAGGGGAAGAAGAGAGAAGAGAAGGACCTCGGGGAAGGAACAGAATTCTTTAAAGGGAAGTGTTTTTATTATGTTGCCACATGATATCCAAAAAATCTTTAGTGAAGTCAGCCTATTTGCTAGCGCGTATGAATCAGAAAGTGAAAGTGGGCTGAGGAAGATGTGGTATGGTGTAAGCTTTTACTTACGTGCTGTTATCATTTGTCCCACACCCTACCCTGCACCCAGGTTTGGCCTCTTAGGCCTTACGTAGCACTCATCATGTGGAGTGGACCTAACCACTTAGGTTCATGTCAGAGAGCCTGCAAAGTCACTGACAAAAAGAGACAGATTAACGGGAAAACAGACAGTGTTTATTCATACGCTTGTGTCGGAGTGCCAAAACGTGGCTCCCTGAACAGCTGGAGATAAGGGTTTCCCTATTAACTTCATAAGGGAAGGAAGCGAGGGAAAGGAGCTCTGTAGGACATAAATGGGGTCTTGTTTTTGTGTTTTTAGGAGAGATAAATGAGCTTTTAGGGGAACAAGTGTGAAGTAAGACAGTTTGTGATGTTTGTTTATGCAGGTGTGAATGGTCTGTCTTCTTCCAGGCTGTAAAACTCCCCCAGTGGGGATTTAGGGCAGCCTCACTCTCAGAAGACTCTGCCTTTATTCAGGTAAGAGAGTCTCTGAGGGACTCCTGGGCGGCTCGGTCGGTTAGGCATCCAGCTCTTGATTTCAGCTCAGGTCATGATCTCAGGGTCTTGGGATCCAGCCCAGCATCAGGCTCCTCGCTCAGCCGGGAGTCTGCTTAAGATTCTCTGTCCCTCTCCCTCTGCCCCTCCCTCCCACCTCTCAAAAATAAAATAATAAAATAAAATAAAATAAAATAAAATAAAATAATCACTTTAGCTGAGAAGGTGAAAAGTTAGCGACCTCCACACCAACCACCTTTTAAGGGATAGGTGCTTGCTCCCTTGCTCTCTATCTCCTGCTTGCTCCTGACCAGGGACGAGGGACTGCTCCGTCCCCTGGTTCACTGTGCCATTGACCCATCCTCTTCCCCCAACTCTCCATCTCCCCATTTCTGGGAACTGTAAGTAACAAATCTTATGACTTTGCTTCTGTGTCCACGTTCTGAAACTGCGCCCTGGGCTTTTCACTTCCCCAAAGTGACAGCTGAAATGCTAAGGGGGTAACCTGGCCGTGGGAATGGCTTGGGTCTCCTCTTCGGCAGGTCATAATCTTAACTGAATACACTAGCTCTGATTTCTCAACACACAGACCTAGAATTACTCACCCTGTCACGTAAAAATGAAGGTAAAATAAGGCATTTGCAGACAAAACGATAAAATAAAACAAAACCTAATGGAGTTTAAACTCCACTATAGCAGCCCTCCACTAAAAAAGTCTCTAAGCATGGATTTCAGATTAGAGAGAAAAGCTACTCAACGGAAGTCTGAAATTCAGGAAGGAATAATGAAAAGAAAGATGACAATAAATATGTGGCAAATAAAAAAACGTTTTCACTATATAACGCAATAATGTCTTGTTGAATTAAGAAAATAAAATTAAAATATATATCAGGAACATAATTTGGAAATGATGTGAATTGCCAAGTGTTCAAGAGGTACTAAGAGATGTTGATTAGACTTTTCTATGTTTATTATGTATTTGAGAATTTCTAAGGTAACAATGAAAAGAACAGAGGGTATGAATTGCGAACTAGCAGAGAATAAGCGCACGGTGGGTCAGTTAGGGGGATCCAGGCTGTGCTGCGGTAACAAGCAAACTCAAAATTCCAGGAGTTTCAAGCCCTTTCTCATTTCTGCTGCATGTCTGTCCTGGTCCAGCCAAGCGGCTCTGCCCACGGTAGTCACTTGGAAAAACAGGCTGACGCAGGCTTCATCCTGACACACACTGTCATAATCGCAGAGGCAGAGGAAAGACAGTGGCACTGGGATGCCCAGGTGGCTCAGTCACTGAAGCAGCCCGCTCTGGGTTTTGGCTCAGGTCACGATCTCGGTCGTGAGACCAAGCCCCAAGGTGGGCTCCAGGCTGAGCGTGGAGCCTGCTTGGGATTGTCTCTCTCTCCCTCCCCCTCAGCCTTCCACCCACTCTCTCTCTCTCTAAGTTCATAAATAAAATCTTAAGAAAAAAACAAACAAACCACAGCACCCCACAGGACAGCTCTAAAACCTTCTGCTACAAGGGACACTTGTCACTTCTATTCACACTTCATTGACCAGAGAAAGCCCCATGGTCACATTGAAGTACAAGGGACTGAGAAATAGGATCCTTCTCGGTGCCTGGAACAAGAGAACTATTTGGGAACAGCTTTAATAGCTGTCGCAGAATGACAGACAAATATACCACTAACCCAAAAGAAGGGAAGAAAGGAGAGGAAATAGAAAAGCCAGACAAATGAGACAAATAGAAAAGGCAAAATAAGATAGTAGATATTCACTGAGGAAGATAAAAATGAATAATTACATTATATAAAAGGACTAAATGGTCCAGTTAAAAGACAAGATTGATAAAGGGAAAAAAATTAACACTTTCCCATTCTTTCTCTCTCTATGTGCATACAGAGAGAGACAGCATATATATACACACACACAATATGTGTATATTTATATATATATAACGTATCATTTATATATACATATATAAGGTATATATACACATATATATACCTTACAATTTTTAAAAATGTTTAAGAAGGAAATATTTTATTAGATGGCAAGATATAATAACCAGAAGACTAATGGAGCGTTTGCTGGAGTACTTTCAGAGCACCCTTATTCCAGGAAGTTGAAGAGAAAGTCAGAGACAAAGAAATGGAGTTAAAAAGGACACTGACAGTGAAGAGATGGAGCAAATTTGTGCACTAGCGTGATGGGGGTGCCTGGGGAGAAGCTGACACGAGGGTGTGCACATCTTGAGGAAAGAGTCAGTACAGAAAATACAGCAAGAGATAGAGCATAGCCCCAGGAATGGGGAGAGATGGGTAAAGGAAAGGAGGCGGTCTCGTCTGTGAGGATGGTGGCAAGGGGGAGGTAGGTAGCAGACAAGGAAAAGGATGCAGCTGAGAAACAGCAAAGCTGACTAAGAATATGAGCAGCAGAAGAATGTCCCTTCCAGCAATGGAATTTTCTCCTAGGAGTGGGACTTGAGTCGTGTTTGCCTCAAACCTCTGTTTTAAAATAGGGTTCTGAGAGGGCGCCTGGGTGGCTCAGTCGTTAAGCATCTGCCTTCGGCTCAGGGTGTGATCCCAGCGTTCTGGGATCGAGCCCCACATCAGGCTCTTCTTCTAGGAGCCTGCTTCTTCCTCTTCCACTCCCCCTGCCTGTGTTCCCTCTCTCGCTGGCTGTCTCTCTCTCTGTCAAATAAATAAATAAAACCTTTTAAAATAAATAAATAAATAAATAAATAAATAAATAAATAAATAAATAAAATAAAATAGGGTTCTGAGAAGGTCTGCATCATTTCTGTTGTCCTCTAGGTCATGGGGACAGTTATCCAGTGTAGAATGAGTCTGTGACCCATTACTGAGAGGCCTCGTTTCCTATACATTAAATCACAGTTGCAGTATTTATCTTCATTTCACAGGTTAAAATGTGATAGGAATCTCATGGGGCTCCTGGGTGGCGCAGTCGTTAAGCGTCTGCCCTCAGCTCAGGGTGTGATCCCAGCGTTCTGGGATCGAGCCCCATATCAGGCTTCTCCGCTGGAAGCCTGCTTCTTCCTCTCCCATTCCCCCTGCTTGTGTTCCCTCTCTCTCTAGATGTCTCTCTGTCAAGTAAATAAATAAAATCTTTAAAAAAAATGTGATAGGAATCTCTCAAAAATGGTCCCAAGTAGTTTGACATACATCACAGCTGTCATTTCTTTATGCACATAAAATGTGATGATCGTTTCCATAAACTGCTCTTGAGAATTTGAATAGAGCCAGTAGAGTGAAGAGACCATATGTATTAGTTGCAGCTTCATGACTGGGATGCTGTGTTCAGGAAAATTATTTCACCTCTCTGGACCTCAGTTCCATCATC
Organism: Ursus arctos; assembly: GCF_023065955.2. Lineage (NCBI taxonomy): Eukaryota > Metazoa > Chordata > Mammalia > Carnivora > Ursidae > Ursus > Ursus arctos. Next base: position 3,723,431 of record NW_026623053.1, read on the forward strand.
TATAAAACACACAGGCTGGATGATTGGCAAAGCAATAATAAAAGAGAATTGAAATGCATAGGTATTGGAGTCTATTTGGACAGGGGTGTGGAATCAGTTCACCTTTTAATTATTCCTGCAACACTGACTGGCATTTTTCTGGATGAGTGCAGATGAATACACAAAATCCTGCATCACGATTTTAAAGATCAGTAGTGTATCAACTTGTGTAATTTGTTTCCTTATCTGTAAAGTAGGAATAATTAAAGTACCTTATTCTAAGATGCCATAGACTGAATATTTGTTTCCCTGCCCGCACCCCAAATGTGTATATTACAACCTAAGTCTCAATGAGATTGTATTTGGAGGTGAGGCCTTCAGGAGGTGATTAGGTCATGAGGGTGGAGCCCTCATGAATGGGATTAGTTCCTTTACAAGAGAGACACAGAGAGCTCCCTTAGTCCTCTGTCATGTGAGGTAATAGAGAGAAACTGGTTCGTAGCTATGAAACCATACATATGCCCCTGTTTGCCCAGGACCATCCCTATTTATGCCCGCTCTCTCGGTATAATAAATAGTAATGTCCCTCTTCACTCTCAAAAGTGTCCCAAGTCAGACAGTAATTATATGGTTACCCTATTCAAAGCACATAGGGAGCCCTAAGAGAATTGTAATATTATTTTTATTACCACTAATGATATTGTTTCTTCAAGAGTCAAAATTAAGAGTTCAGTTTTAATACTGATTTAGTAGAGGTGACAGTGATGGAAGGTTCTGATTGGGAGAGAGGGACAGACCGACGATCTCTAAATTCTCTTTATTTTTTTGAACGATTTTATTTATTTATTTATTTGACACAAAGAGGGCATAAGCAGGGGGAGCATCAGAGGGAGAGGGTGAAGGGGATGTGGGGCTCACCTGGGATCATGACCTGAGCCAAAGGCAGACACTTAACAACGGACCCACCCAGGCCCCCTAAATTCTATCTTTATAGAGAATCAGAGAGCAACGAGAGTGGAATGGGCGTATCAGGAAAATGCTGGCAGATGTGGGCGGGGGCATCCTTGTAGACACCCTGAGATTTACACTGGGGTAACTAGCAGCAGGCACTGAGACATCCAGAGCAGCGCCTCCGAGAGCGCCTTGGGATAACCACGTACAACGGAGCATAACTCCACGGGGGCGATGGTGGGAGCCATGGGTGTGCTTGAGTCTCCGAGGGGAAAAACGGGACAGATAAGTTTGCCAACGGGAAGCAAAGGGAGTGAAGGAAGGCTGGAGGAAGAGGTGTCTAAACAATGCTGCTTACCTTGCACTTAAAAGTTGCCTTTGGCTACTCCCTTCTGTGTGGTAGACAGCAGAGTGGCCAGCAGGAGGAGGGGAGCAGATCCAGAGCAGATGGTGTCTTATCCGCAGTCCCCCGTCTTGCCCTATCTCCGGGACTCCCTCTCAAGAGCCCTTGATTCCTGCTGGGCTCCTGGGGGAAGTTGCCTCCAGACAGCGTCAAATGTCCCAGAGACACCCGGCCGCAGCAAAACGGACCATTGCAGATAGCATTTCGGAGCCGGCACTTGGTCAGCAAGCTCGGATGACTGGAATTACAGCCGAAGAATGAAAGCATCATTGACCGAAGTTCTCGGTGAACAATGTAGTTTTTGTTGAACATTTCTGAGCACTTGCTGATTGTTCAAGTCTCGGAAAATACTCTCTTCCAATGAAAAGTATTTAGAGTGGGTGTGGGGAGGAAGGCCGGCAGGTCTGGGCTTTGTCCTGAACTTTCACTGGCCTTCCAGCCCCTTGAGGGGCTGCCCCTTGTGATCAGTTCATCATGTCTGATGACTAGTCTGAGGAGAGAAAAGAGGGCCGTCTCTGGGATGGCCAAATACATGTGCCTGCTTGTCTGCACGTCATCATCTCAGTCTCAAACACGCTTTCTGCTCCTGACTCTACGCCCACTTAACTTCATTTGTGGCTTTGAGGAACCCCGTGTGATGAAAAAAAGTGCAGGCCTGAATCGGAGCCCCAGGGCCACACTCTAGCCCAGGGCTATCAACATGGGGATAGCCTCGCCGTGCGGCACACGGACTAAACAACGATACCTTTATTATCTCTGAGGGTCGGGTAGAGATAAGGGAAAAGCTGCAAACACATCCTAAACGTTGTGAGTAGCCTTGTTCATTAGAGTGGTATGGGCAAAGAGATTCTCAAATTATGTTACATGTATTACAAGACTGAGCAAATGAGCACAAGGGTTAATGTTGTGGAGAGCAGGGGCTCACCCTGGACACGTGATTATGGAACGGGCAGGGGAAACAGAGGGGGCGAAGAAACTTTTTCCTCTACTCTCTTAGATTCAGTGACTGGAACCTGCAAATTAAACTGACAAGAGATAGACTAATGAGAGAAAAAAAATGAGCTACGTACATAGATACAGCCCACGAGTGAACCCTAATGGGTTCCACGGACTTCGGTGTGTGCCGGTGTAGGTCCATCAGCTGTAACAAATGCACTGCCCTAGGGTAGGGTGTTGATAGTGGGGGAGGCTGTGCATGGGGGCCTGGGGGCAGACGGTATATGAGAAGTCTGTGCTTTCTGCTCATTTTTTCTGTGAATCTAAAACTGTCCTTTAAAAAGTGATGTCTATTTAGAAGGAAAATTAAAAAGAGATGCTGATGTCTTCAAAAATTTCAGACCTACGACACGGAGACTGTGGAAATGTTACAGATTAAAGGTAGTTAAAGAGACGTGGCAACTAACTGTGACACCTGACACTAGGCTGGAACCCGCACTAGGGGGAAGCACGCAGCTGAGAGAGCATATGTGACGCAGCAACGGCTCCTGCAGGCTGCTTCCAGGCCCTCGGTGTGACAGCCACAAGCCCTACCCTACACCATCCCTACCGCTCCAATGCGCATGACAGGGAGGTGGAGATGAGTGGCCTCAGGAGATTAAAGCCATTGCTCTACACAGCAGGACCTAGAGTGGGGCAGGTGCAGTTTCAGGATTTGCCAAAAGCAGAGAGACGAGAAAGAAGCCTTGCTCTTCATCAAGAATGTGTGGACAGACCATGGGGTTGATCAGATTCCATGAAAGCCTCCTGAGAACAAGCCGTCAGGCCCTTGGACAGGCTGCACACGTGGCCTTGTACCTGGATAGGATAGGCTGTGGCACTCTTTGTGGACAGACTGACCAGACCACGATAGGTGACGCCAATAAAGGAGACAATTAGGCCACTGAGGAAGGAGGGGACAATCAGAGAGAAGATCTTTATTCCATCAGTGGTGGGAACGCGGATTCTTTCAAAGACCAGCCCAATGTTCCACTTCTTTGGGCAGAAAGAAAACCATATAGAGAAAACCAGTGGAGGGACAGCCCACATTTATCTTTCGTAATCCAGTGGGGCATCTCCCCGCCTTCTCTACCACTTCGTAATAATGGTTCTAAATCTCTGTGTTTGCATTTTGAATACAATTAATTGTTCTCTTTTCTCAGTATTTACGGTAAGTTAACATCCGTACAGAATTTGTCATTACTTAACATAGTTTCTTGTGGCCACCGCCGCTGTCATTTCAACGCCTACTGCTCCTACTTGCTGCTGCCCGTGGGCTTTTGCACTTGCTGTTTTTTCTGCCTGAAATGTTTTTTATATGACTGTCTCTTCATTCAACAAGTTTCCATTTAAATATCCCCTCATCAGAGTTCTTCCCTGACCACCCTGTCTGCGGTCCTCGTCTTTGTTCAGGATGCTACAGCAAGCTTCCATATACTGGATGGCTTATAAACAACACACGTCTATTTCTCACAGTTTAGGGGCCTGGAACGTCCAAGATCAAGGCACCAGCAGATCTGGTGTCTGCTGATAACCCACCTCCTGGTTTGTAGATGGCTCTCTTTCTGCAGTGTCCTTGTGTGGTGGCAGGGCGCGGAGTCCTGGGCGAGCACTTTCATAAGGGCGCATTCTCACTCCCGAGGGCTCCACCCTCATGACCTAGTCACCTCTCAAGGACTTGACCTCCTAATACCATCATATGGGGATTAGGATTTCAACATTTCAAACATTCTGTCTGTAGCAATTCTGTTCTACCCAGTTCTTCTGTTAGGTCACCTTATTTTTTCTTTCATAGCTCTTATTAATATCTGCATTCTTTATCTTATTTGCTTAATATTCTCTGCATCCACTAGAATACATGTGTCAAGAAATAGGGCCTTTCATTTTTCATAGAACTAGAACAAACAAGCCCAAGTTTGTGCGAAACCGCAAAAGAACCAAAGTCATCTTGAAAAAGAAAAACAAACTGGAGGCATCACAATTTCAGACTTCAGGTTATATTACAAAGCTGTAGGAATCAAAACAGTATGGTACTGGCACAAAAATAGACACAGAGATCCATGAAACAGAATAGAAAACCCAGAAATAAACCCACCACTGTATGGTCAATTAATCTTCAACAAGGCAGGAAAGAATATCCAAGGGCAAAAAGGCAGTCCCTTCAACAAATGGTTGGGAAAACTGAACAGCGCGTGCCATAGAGTGAGACAGGACCACTTTCTTTTCTAAGCACAAAGACAGCCCCAAATGGATTAAGGACCTAAATGTGAGACCCGAAACCATAAAAATCCTAGAAGAGAGCACAGGCAGCAATCTCTTTGAAATCAGCGATAGCAACATATTTCTAGATAGGTCTCCTGAGAGAAGGGGAGTAAAGGCAAAAATACACTATTGGGACTACATCAAGAGAAAAAGCTTCTGCACAGTGAAGGAAACCGTCAATAAAACTAAACAGCGGCCTACTAAATGGGAGAAGACAGTTGCAAGTGACATGTCTGATACAGGGTTAGTGTCCAAAATATATCAAGAACTTCTACAACGCAACACCCAAAAAACAAATAATCCCATTATAAAATGGGCAGAAGCCATGAACAGACATTTCTCCACAGAAGACACCCAGCTGGTAAGAGACATGCGGAGAGATGCTTATCATCACCTCCCATCGGGCAATGCGGATCGGAACCATAAGGAGCTATCCCCTCGCACCCGTCAGAATGGCTAAAATCAAAAACACAAGCCACAACAAGTGTTGGCGAAGATGTGGAGACAAAGGAACCCGCTTGCACTGTTGGTGGGAATGCAAACTGGTGCAGCCCTTGTGGAGAACAGTCCGGAGCTTCCTCAAACACTTAAAAATAGAACCACCCTACCATCCAGTAATCTCACTACCGGGTATTTATCCAAAAAACACAAACACTAATTCAAAGGGATACACGCACCTCGATATTTTCGGCAGCATTGTTTACAATAGCCAAATTACAGAAGCAGCCCAAGCGTCCATCGACTGATGAATGGAAATAGAAGATGTGGTGTATAGATATGCAGTGGGATATTATTCAGCCATAAGGAAATTCCCTTATCTTTTATTTGTCCCGAAGGAAAGGAAGACATAGTAACTCCAACAGGAAAAGTGAGGATTATACACCCACTCCTCACCTAAGACTGGATCTGGGACAAGCACCTTATTCTAGAACTTTCCTTGGAAGAGACACGCTAAAAGGAAGAATAGGAGTGGATATCTGTGGGCGGTTGCCTTTCCTTTGATTCAAAGAAGGACCCCTGGGTCCAGTGCCTAAGAAGCTGCCTCTTTTGCCAGGGGGCTGACCTGCAGGGACCTCAGGATGTGTGGGCTACGCTGTCTGCCATGGTTACTACTTTTGTGTTTGCTAAGTTTCCTGTAGGTCTTTGTTTTTCCTTTGTTATGAAGACACTTCCCAAAATGCCAAATGGATTTTCCATCCACGCTGGGCTCTGTGGCAGTTCCTGTCGGAGAGAAAATGAGACAGGGGTAAATGGAAACCTAGGGCAGCGTTCACAGGCCTCGAACTTGATCTGATTAAACCTGGAAGAATTTTCAAGGAAAGGATTCTTTTCTATCTCTAATAATAAATATGTTTAAGACTTTGCTAAATTAGAATTATGTTTCAAATTATCAGTTTCTAAGGAACGGATCAACATTCTAAATAAAATCTCATTCACGATTTTTATGAATCAAGCTCCGTTCAGAGAAAGCCATCCCTTCATCCTCCCTGCATGTGGACACCCATAAAGCTCTGGAACCTTAAGAAGAGGCTCCCTGGCCCCAGAGAGTAGATGTGCATTAAGGAAGAAAGGAATCACAAAATTTCCCATGGGCTAACCTCATTCTGCAACCTCGTTCACTAGCCCCTCTCAGTTTAAACTATTCCCCTCATTCCAGCAACCCACCTCTCAGAAGAAGAACAGAGGAGAGTGCAAATAAGCTTTCATGCTTGTCCTGGAGAAGGAGGACTAGAGGAATTTCTTCGTGTTACTTTTGTGGGCCCTTGGGGTGTCAAGGTAAATGGAGTGACCTTTCCTTCGGCAACTGAAAGCTTCTCTATAACGAGGCTCCTGTAAACTGATTGGCACTAAAAATTCTGTTCAGAACTGTGTGCCCTTCCTACTGTTCCCTTCCCTGCCTGGTGTCACGCCAAGATTACCTGCTACTGGAGAGCAAATACGGGAAGATGAAGAATCCCAGGACCCAAAGGGGGTCATGAAACCAGCCCAGAGCCCTTCCCAAAGTTTATCAGGAATCATGAGGCAAAGGGGTTCCAGGGCCTAAACGGCTGGGGACAAAGAACAAAATAAAGTTAGATCGAATTTCTTTTTTTTTTTCTTTTTCTTTTTTTTAAAGATTTTATTTATTTATTTGACAGAGATAGAGACAGCCAGCGAGAGAGGGAACACAAGCAGGGGGAGTGGGAGAGGAAGAAGCAGGCTCCCAGTGGAGGAGCCTGATGTGGGGCTTGATCCCAGAACGCCAGGATCACGCCCTGAGCCGAAGGCAGACGCTTAACCGCTGTGCCACCCAGGCACCCCCTAGATTGAATTTCTAACAGAGCTTTTCATGTTCCAACATGTATTGTAAATATCTTACAACCAACGACAATCAGCGCCGTTTTTCAACTCTCCTTCACCCGTAGGAACTACGCCTTCTCCTCCACCCGTAGGAACTACGCCTTCTCCTCAACAGAAGATCCAGGACTGCAGGCGTTCCCGTGACTTTATGGCTCCTCCAAGATATAAGAGATTAGTGATCCTTAAAAGTCATTATCAGGAGAACAAAAAGGAGAAGAAAGTCCAAGGGAGAAAAGGCCTTATTTACTTTTACTTCATCAGAACGGCCTTAGGGCTCATTTTAATTATTCTTTTTAAAGCCTTAACCTGTAACTATTAACTACTCTGAATCAGTAAACTTACTTGACCCTTCTCTCTCCCCCGAGGGCACCTGCTGAAATCTTCTTTTCCCACAGTACTAATCTGCTAAGATAACAGGGCACTAAAGACCTTTGAAACTCACGTTGCAGGGGAAGGAAAACGCAAACCACATCGGTGCTATGGTTCTGTTGTAACTCTCCCGGATGGTCCTGCTGACCGTTTAAAGAGCTTTTTTATTTTTTTTTAGCTCTACTTTTTTTTTTTTTTAAGATTTTATTTATTTATTTAACAGAGACAGCCAGCGAGAGGGGGAACACAAGCAGGGGGAGTGGGAGAGGAAGAAGCAGGCTCATAGCAGAGGAGCCTGATGTGGGGCTCGATCCCACAACGCCAGGATCACGCCCTGAGCTGAAGGCAGACGCTCAATGACTGCGCCACCCAGGCGCCCCTAAAGAGCTTTTCTAAAGCCTTCTGAACCCCAGTAGCTATGCATTAGTGTGCGGTAGAACCCAGTATTCCAGCACGCCACCAGTTTTCAGAGGACGAATGAGGAACCTCAGATACTCGCAAATGCATTTTCCAACTTCCCCTTAATCATGTCCCCACTCTTGACTATTGGTCACACGGAAACCCCTGAGATGGGCCGCTGAGTAAAAGAAGAAGCCGGTTCTTATCAGGATATACTGAACTGTCTAAAGAGCTGTTTCCCAAGGAGAGTGACCAGAGTCCAAAGTGAAAGCCCCATTGTATTCAGAATTCTGATGTCAGAATTCTAGAAGAACCGGCTCAATGGGAGGACAGGCCCTCCCGGAGGTTTCAAGCATCGCCAGTACTATCCGTCAGGTGGGAAGCATGGTAATGTTTGCCGTGAATAGCCCGTGGAAGGAAGGTTCCTGCCAACAGCTGGAGGGTCTGGAAAATAGGAGCCAGCCTTCGGCGGGAGAGCACTGGTGAGAGATGGGAATCTCTAGGATTCTGATCATGCTGCCAGTCCTAGAGGACAACTAACATTTAAAACAGAAAACCCAGACGGAAGATCACTGAGATACAGAAGAGAAAGTAGTACCACATATAATTAGTAGAATATTCTGATTTACGTCCTAAAGGATGTTTAGCAAACGTGGTGTGCTGGGTCAGATGTAAACATGTCCCGCCATCCGTCCATCAGACATTTCTGAGCATGGACTCTGTACCAGGTAATAGGGAGGCAAAGACACACCCCGGTCCCAGGGAGCCTCCAGTCCCGCGGACGCAGTAGATATGGCCTCCACACAAGGCCAGACCACAGGCGTTAGGGGAGGAAGAGTGTCCATCACACGGGGAGCTTTCTCTTTACGTGAAGTCTTCATTCATGTCCCCTCATATCCTTACTCCCTCCTTCTTTCAGTTACTGGACTCCTTTTCTCCCTTTCGGGTGTTGCGTATCCCCTGGGCCCTCTCATTGCGCGGCTCGCTCACAGTTTAGAACAGCGCATGCGCGTCTCTTTTCTCATCGGTCGTGTGCTGACCTGGAACCTCCCAGACAGTTATCCGGGCATACTCTGGCTTGGATATTATTAGTGAACCTTCACACATTTTTGTACTTTTACTTAATAAACGTTCAGAATATTGGAGAATGTTCGCGGAGGAGATCCTGACTGATGTTAGAGTCTCTAGACCTCGCTCTCAGAGAAATTCGGGAGCATCTGAATTCACAATGGTGCACAATGATTGAGAGCAGAAAGACACAGTCTAAGGGTGCTCACTTTCAAAATGATTTCATATTTTCATTGAACTATCTTCACAACTGTTAACAAAGACCTGTAGCACAGTAACTTCTAATTTCAGGCAATCCAGTGGCTCTTAGGAATGTTGCCACTCAGTAGAAACTTCCCCAACCCCTCTTTTTGGAGACTAAGGAAGAAATGCTCAATCGTCAAGCAAACCAGCTCCCTTTCCCGGCTCACCTCCCCTGTAAGACACACACACACACACACACACACACACACACACACACACACACACACCGAAAGCCCTAGTTGAAGTTTAAGCTAGGCCAGGGGAGAGCAGCTGAAAGGACAATGCAGGGATCCCTCTACCTTTGCAGAAACGGCCACGGGTCTGTGCAGCTGCAGCTCACGCTGCGACCCGGGTAAATTGGATATTACAGACTGAGGATACCATGCCTTCCGGGTCTCCCTATTCTGAGTCCTGAGGTGGGAAGAGCACAGAGGCCGTGCTCAGAAATTTTTCAGTAAGAAAAAGAAAGGATTTATGCAAGGCAAGATATTTTGCGGAGAGCTTATTTTTCCTTTCTTCTCTTGTCTTTTCCTCATTCCCTTTGTTCTGAGCAGGAAGCCAGATCCTTTGTATTTCCGTGGCCCAGGGATATCTGCACTCTTTGAAGGCTGGACGTCTTTGACGTCAAACTTAATTTTACTATTTTTTGAGAAGCCCGAATACAGTAAAAAGAAATAGTTTCTTAGAAAGTGTGGGAATGTTCTTGGAGAGAGACCTCAAGGGCAAAGTTGGAGGGGAGGAATGATCGCAGGGGGGAGGCAGTCAGGATGAACCTTGGAAAGCTGACCCCAGGCACAGATAATTGTCACTGCCATGAAACCCCAGCTATTACGAGCCCCCTCCAGGCTGAGGAAGGGGAGCCAGCAACAGGTCCAGTGGGACAAGCAGCAACATGGGGCCCAGGCCACCATCAGGCCGGCCATTTCCTGCTCAGAGCTAGAGGAAAAGGCAAGAGCCCAGGGGGCTGGTCTCATGGTGCTCTGCGGAGGGCTGCTCTCTTCTCCATTCTTGCGTTTTCCTTTCTGAGATGAGATCAAGACTCAGTGTGCAAACTATTCTCATCAAAGGTACAAATTCAAGTGTGGTTGTTTGGGGTTTTTTGGGGTTTTGTTTTTTTCTTTTTTTAATTTAAATGCTCATCTCCACAACCACAGAGTATACTTGAGCTCCTGCTTGCTAGGGGTTCTACTCCCCACATTCTCTCCATGACGTCAGATCTCTTTGGTTTTCTCTGCCTTTAAGGGTCAAGTTCTCTGCAGCCCCAGCACGTGACTACAGCTTGGTCTGGCCGTGTGAATCAACAGCCATCCCTGGAAGGCAGATTCTCCCCTTGACACTGACTTACACCAGTCTCTTCTTATCCAAAGGCCTTGGTACCAGAGCTTCCCGTAGGAAATAAGCACATCTTTTATTTCCTCCTTTTCGAGGCCTGATGCCAACACAATCAGATTTTCCCCATTCCTACCCTATAAGAATTCTCACGTTTACCTACAAGATATCTCAAGATATCTTTTTGTTTGTTTCTGTTTGTCTTCCTTATTGGGATGTTAAGTACGACTCAGAGGAAGCAAGAGATAACCAGTGGTTCTGCCTTCCAAGTCCAACGGATATATAAAATCAGAAGAATAAAGAGGGGGTGTTTTCGTACCTTTAGAAATTGTCTAGAGAGAGTAAACTCTCTAGAAACTCCCTGGGTCTATCCATTTTATGCTCAGGACATCTCTTCTCCTTTTGTCTCTCATCAAGTTCTCTTGACCTAAACGCTATGCTCCGGACGCTAGCCCTCTCAGTCTCCAAGCTTTATTCCTGTCCATTCCATTATAGTCCACCACCAGAACTGGCAGCAGGATGATAAGTACAACTGATTTTTTTCCAGCTTGATTGAGGTACAATTGACATATAAAAACCTGCACATGATTAAAGCATATAATGTGGCAGGTTTGGACACATGTATACACCCATGTTACCATCACCACAACCAAGGTAATAAACATATTCATCAGCACTTGCAGATGTTTCTTTGTGTCCCTTTGTTGTTGGGTTGTTGGTGTTGTTGTTGTTGTTGTTTTGTGGTAAAACTTAAACCTGAGATCGGTTCTCTTAAAATGTTAAGTGCTCTATACCTTAGCGTTGATTATACGCACTATGCTGTACAGCAAAGTTCTGAACTTCTGCATCTTCTAGAACTAACTTTATAGAGACTGAACGAATCTCCGCATGTCCCCCCATCTACCACTCTGTTGTTTACTTCTCTACATTTGCCTATTTTAGATACTTCATATATGAAGAATCACGTGGGGTTCATCCTTCCATGACTTGCTTATTTCACTTCAAAACATAATGTTTTGAAGGTCCATCCACAGTGTCACAAATGCTAGGATTTCCTTTTCAAGGCTGAATCATATTCCCCTATGTGTTTATGCCGATTTTTTTTTTTTATCCATTCATCTGTTGATGGACATTTGGGTTGTTTCCATATGTCGGCCATTGTGAATATATGCTGTCACGAACATGAGAATGCAGATTTCTCTCCAGGATCTTGACTCCAATTCTTTTGGATATATATCTACAAGTGGAATTGCTGGATCAAATGGTAATTCCATTTTTAATTTTTCTAAGAAAAAACTCGATAGTGTTTTTCACGGTGGCTGTAGCAATTTGCATTCCTACCACCAGTACAGAAGAGTTCTCTGTTCTTCACACCCTCGCCACAGTGGTTATCTCTTATCCTTTTGATAGGAGCCATTGTAAGAGGTGTGAAGTTGCATCTCAATATCTGAAGTGGTTTTGTTACCATTTCCTGATGATTAATAATGTTGAGCATCTTTTCATATACTTGTTGGCCGTCTGTCTGTCTTCTTCGGAGAGATGTCTATTCAAGTCTGTTGCCCATTTTAAAATTGGATTATTTATTTTTTTGCTAGTGAGTTTTGTTTCCTTATATATTTTGGAAATTACCCTCCTATCAGATATATGAAAAGGAAAAGTGAAATTACCTCTGTTTGCAGATGACATGATCTTTTATGCAGAAAATCCTAAAGAACACACACACAGCTGATACAACTAATAATCAAATTCATTGAAATGCAGGATATGGGGCGCCTGGGTGGCTCAGTCGGTTAAGTTCTGCCTTCGGCTCAGGTCACGATCCCAGAGTCCTGGGATCGAGTCCCACATCAGGCTCCCTGCTCAGCGGGGAGTCTGCTTCTCCCTCTCCCCGTCTTCCCTTTTCCTGATCTCTCTCTTTCTCACTCTCTATCTGTCTCTCTCAAATAAACAATAATATCTAAAAAATACAATAAAATAAAATTGCAGGATACAAAATCAACATACAAAACTCAGTTGCATTTCTACATGCTAACGGCAAACCATCTGAAAAGGTTATTAAGAAAACCCACTACACCAGCACTAAGAAGAATAAAATGCTTAGGAATAAACCTACTCAAAGAAGTGGAATCTTGTATCCTGAAAACTACAAAACACTGATGATAGAAATTAAAGCAGATACAAATAAATGGAAAGACCCGTGTTCATGGATTGGAAGATTTAATACTGTCAAAATGTCCATACTACCCAAATCAATCTACAGTTTCAATGCAATTCTTATCAAAACCCCAAAGACAAATTTTACAGACATAGAGAAAACAACCCTGGAATTCATATGGAACCACAAAGACCCCCAAATAGCCAAAGCAATTTCGAACAAGAAGAACAAAGCTGGAGGGGCACTTGGCTGGCTCAGTCAGAAAAGCATGTGACTCTTGATCTCAGCGTTCATAAGTTCAAGCCCCATGTTGGGTGTAAAGATTGCTTAAAATAAATAAACTGAGGGGTCAAATAAATAAATAAAATCTTTTTTAAAAATAAATAAATAAATAAATAAATAAACTGAAAAAATAAAAAAGAGCAAAGCTGGAGGCATCATCCTTACTGATTTCAAAATGTATTATAAAGCTACAGTAATTACAATAGTACGGTTGTTAATTAAAAAAATTTTAAATAGGGGCGCCTGGGTGGCACAGCGGTTAAGCGCCTGCCTTCGGCTCAGGGCGTGATCCCGGCGTTATGGGATCGAGCCCCACATCAGGCTCTTCAGCTATGAGCCTGCTTCTTCCTCTCCTGCTCCCCCTGCTTGTGTTCCCTCTCTCGCTGGCTGTCTCTATCTCTGTCAAATAAATAAATAAAATCTTTAAAAAAAAAAAAAAATTTTAAATAAAAAAATAGAACAGTGTGGTATTGGCATAAAAATAACTATGATTTAGTCTCCACTGACTTTCTGAGCTTCAAACTAAATAATTCCATTTCTTTTCCCATTTTTCTCATCATCACAGGCTAATACATAATTCCCTTTGTCCTTTTGCCCCATCATCATGAACTTAACCCCAGGTGCCTAGTGCCCTAGGTGAGGGTAACTGGCCAACAGGCTTAGACCTCTGGGCACTCGGTTCAGTGTGTGTGTGTGGGGGGGGGGGGTGTGTGTGTGTGGTTTGAGGTAACACCAGCTCTCTAACTGGATGGAGAGATGAGGAAATTCACTTCAGGAAGTTAAGTGTGGAAGTCTGTCCTGTGTCAAACACAGATCTAGGGTACATGAATAAATATGCATGGACCTTTGTCCTGATGATGTCTCAACCAAATCGAAGATGAGGATCTGGATGTGACAGACATAAAGAGAGTGTATTTTCCATGAAATAATGGATATACACTGTAGTTATGTCTCTGTTCCATAATCCTATAGGAAAGAAAGTCCATATTGTTTTTCATAAGCGTTGAAGGGTGAAGATATGCCCCACCCAGCAATCAGTTTAGTGTGGCTGTCCAAAAAAGCTGATGTCCTGCTCACTGTTTTACAGCTATACTGTTAACTCTATCACACGATGTGATCTTCGTATATATGGCTTTATTTCCCATACAGTCACGGAACTTGTGAGGCAAAGAAACCTGGATCGGGCCCCCATTCTTTCATTTGCTTGCCTTCTGTAGTGTTTGGAACACTGAGTCTCTCACGGCCCCTCGGCAGCTAATACAGGCTCTCTGCAGGCGCCAGGGTGGCTCAGAAGATGAAAGCACCGTGCTCAAGGTCACATGGCTTCAAAGTATCGGGGCTTTTCATGACACTTTTAATAATACCTGAAACTGTCATCATGCAAAAGTCGTGCTTCCTTCCCAACACCAAACTCCCTCCTTAAGAAAGAATGGTAGGACACCCAGGGAGAAGCCAATAACGATTCTTCTTAGAGAAAAATATTTTTGTATCAAAATGGTGTGTGTTACCAATCATCCTTCTGAAAGACATCAAAGAGAAAATTGCTGTGGCCCCTAGCTGCTTCAGTCAGAAGACCACGCTGACTTTCGATCTAGGGGTCATGAGTTTGAGCCCCACACTGGGTATAGAAATTACTTAAAAATCAATCAATCAATCTTTAAAAAATATGGTGGTTGGGGCCCCTGGGGGGTGTAGTCGGCTAAGTGATCCACTCTCAGTTTTGACTTAGCTCTAGATCTCAGGGTCTTGAGATCAAACCCCACATTGGGTTCCACACTCAGCCTGGAGTCTGCTCAAGTTTCTCTCTCCCTCTCCCTCTGCCCCTCCCCACACTTGCTTGCTCTCTCTCTCTAAAATAAATAAATAAATCTTTAAAAGAGTTGCAGTTGTCCAGAGGTTAAGCATTTTTCTTGAAGTCTTCTTGGGGAGAAAGAAGTGAATCAACCCCATAGAAATCAGTCAAGAATTATCTGAGCAAAATAAAGGGTTATAATAAATTTTTTAAAAATGGAAAAAAAAAAAGGATTATCTGAGCAACCCTTGGATTCCAAACATTCCTCTATCAGTATCACCCACCTGGAGGAAGAGTCCAAAAGTCTAGGTGACTGTGTGGTCCCCACTGCAGCAAGAAGAGGGTTTGATGAGGCTGGAAAGAACCTCGACATCTGATTTAAGAAGCCAATATTTTAAATCACATCTTCTTTTTTTTTCTCATTAGAGAAGTAACACATATTCAGTACGGAAATGTTAGGAAATTTGGAAAAAGCACAAATCTTAAAAAAGACCAAAACAAACATAGGGCTGCTTGGGTGGTTAAGTCGGAGAAGTGGCTGCCTTCAGCTCAGGTCATGACCTCAGGGCCCTGGGATGGAGCCCTGAGTGGGACTCCCTGCCCAGCAGGAGCCTGCCTCTCCCTCTGTCCCCTGCCCAGCTTGTGCAAGCATGCTCTCTTTCTCTCAAATAAATAAATAAAATCTTTAAAGCAAAACAAACAAACAAACAAACAAAAAACCTAGTCAGCTGTAATCTCAACAACCAAAGATAAACACTCTTCATATTCACAAATTTCCAACCAGTATTTTTTCTGATTATATTTGAAACGAAAATGTGTGATAGGATACATAGTATTTTATCTTCTGCTTTTTTTTTCCCTTAACAATAACGAGAGAATGTTTTCCCTTCCCATAAGCTTTCTCCTGGGGTGTATTCAACAGTGGCAGCGTTTTCCAGCCGAGATTTCCATCACTTCCTTACCCTTTCTCTTACTGCTGAGTGGTCGGTTATTCTCCCCACTGGGACAACAGCCTGACAGCTGATAACTGTGTCTCAAATTTTGCCTCAGTGCTGGTGGCCTTTCCCCTCGAGCTGTTTCAAGTGCATGTGATCACTAGGGTGGGGGCCTGTTCTGCTTGAAGTTCCTGTCAAGATTTTTCTTTAAGGGGCGCCTGGGTGGCGCAGTCATTAAGTGTCTGCCTTCAGCTCAGGGCGTGATCCCGGCGTTCTGGGATCGAGCCCCACATCAGGGCTCCTCCACTGGGAGCCTGCTTCTTTGCTTCTTCCTCTCCCACTCCCCCTGCTTGTGTTCCCTCTCTTGCTGGCTGTCTCTCTCTCTGTCAAATAAATAAATAAAATCTTAAAAAAAAAAAAAGACTTTAAAAAAAAAAGATTTTTCTTTTAAATTTGGAGACAGGTTTACTGGGTTTGACATGTATTGGAAAGCCAAAGAAAATTATGTTATCGGAGCTTTTGGCTTAGAAAATAAACATATTCCTTCACGGAGATCAAAATCCAGTATTTAGAATTATACCGCAAACCTCCCAAAACTATTCCCATGCACTATCCCCAGCAATTACTCATATTGTCATGTAGTTACAATTTTCAATGTCCTCATTCCTTGTCTACACAATTCATTCCTATTTCCACCTGCTGTCATTTTATTCTCTGTCTGGAGGACTTTCTTCGGGCAATGAACTCTTTTAGCTTCTACATATCTGAAAAATTCTTTGTTTACTAAGGCTCATAAAAGACACATCTCATACGATTTATCAATAAAAAAGATACAAATAAAAGGTCAGACAGAAATAGGATGTAGAACGAGATGTTGCAAATATTAAACAGTATGGACAGCTTTATGCTGATGTATTTATTACGTTTTTATTTTAATTCCAGTAAGTTATATTCCAGTACCCATACAGGGTACCATTAGTTTCCGGTGTACAACGTAGTGATTCAACACTTCCATACAACACCCGGTTGTGCTGTTACATTTAAACACTTTAGATGAAATGGATAAATTCCTGGATAAAAATACAACCTGCTACAGCTATCTCAAGAAGTGTTTCCATAACAATTTTTAAAAATTGAAAAGAAGTTAAAAATGGTCACAAAGAAAATGTCAGGCCAGATAACCTTACAGATGAGTTCTGTAAATAATAACACGCAATTCCAATATAGGAAATAGAAAAAGAAGAAATACTCCTCAACTCATTTCTGAAGGCTGACGTATAACCTGGATACCAAAATCAGACAAGATAAAAAAAAATCACAATAACACATACCAAGTTCATTCATGAACATAAAGGGAAAATGAAATCCTTAAATATTAGCAAAATCAATTCAGTTATATATAAAAAAAGATAATTTAGCATAACCGGAATGGATTAATGCCAAAGTTGGTTTAGTACTCTAAATTCAATTAATGCAATTCACCCCATTGTTAACCAAGAAAAGAAGGCGAAACTGAAAAAAGAGCAAAGGTTTTTATTTGGGGTCCCAGAGTTACAATTCGGGGAGCACAGACTCCAGAATAACCAGAAAAGTGTCCCTTCGTGTGGGGAGAGCTAGAGGTTTTTATGAAAAAGAAGGAAGGGGTAATTATGTGATTTAGATAAAGAAGAGAAGGGGGAAAAAAAAAATCCTGGTAATTTGGTGCTAATCGGTTGAGCCGCTTCTCATTAGTACCTTGTTGATTACTTTATTGGTGCTATCAAATGAAATTGCCCCTGGTATGTATTAATTAACTTTACTGTCCTCACGAGATCCTAATGCCAGTTGCCCTGTTGAAATTTTATGACCAACTGCTTGTAAAACTACTGCCACTTCTGGCCCAGCTCGAGAGTTCATCAGTTGAAAAGGAAAATGCAGCTTCAAGATGGAGTCGCTTCTGTTCAGAAATTTTATACAATCCCACACCATTAACCGATGAGGAGAGAAATACTATATGACTGTATCATTAGATGCAGAAAAATTAGTCAATAAAACACACAATCCATTCACGGGTGGAGACCAGGATAGAAGGGAAGGGAATCTTCCCATCCTGAAAATGGGAGTCTACAAAAAATCCTCGGCACCAACAGGATTTACCACAAGGGCCCATTAAAGATTTCTAGAAAGCATTTTTAGAGCGAGCTGAGGGTCACAAAGGAAGACAATAAACTACAGGGAAATGAAAGTCAGAGAGGGTATCCAGTTTTGTCACCATTATTCCAGGACGGTAAACTGTCCACACCACTTTACTCCATGGTCACCTGGCCAGTCAGTCCATGCCCTGGAGTCGGGTTTCCTTGCTTCAAAGCCTCCACTCCTTTTCGGTGGAGCCACAGGGTAAAGAAAGAAGTCATCTATGGATGCTGCCTTGTGAGTAGAAAAACCTCCTCCAGAAATGGCTTGTGTGGGGGCACCGGGCTGGCTCAGTGGGTAAAGCATGCTGGGCCGTTGCGCGTGGAGCGCACTTAAAATAAAATGTGGGTGGTGTGTATGATGGGTTACAAGATGAAATCAACTCTTTTCCAGTACAGCCGAACTGTCAAGCTGACAGCTAAGTACGAGCTCCGTAGGTATCCTACTTCCTTTTCTTCCTGCCTGCGGTGCTGGAATGCAAATCCGAAGGTGGCCAGTTCGATACTAAGAGCAGCATGAACAGCATGAACGTTATGGCGAAACTCAGAAATCTGTAATCTGAAAGAGAGGCTATAGTTACGCCGGTTGAATCGTCTGCTTTCTCAGCTATTACCCTCCAGTCCTGTGCCGTAACCGGGACACTTCCAAACCCATGTCCCGAGATCTTTTTTTCTTTTTCTTTTTTTTTCTAAGATTTTATTTATCCATGTATTTGAAAGAGAGACAGAGAGTAGAAGCAGGGGGAATAGCAAAGGGAGAGGGAGAAGCAGGCTCCCCGCTGAGCAGGGAGCCCAATGCCCGGCTAGATGCAGGTCTCCATGCGGGGCTCGATGGGGGCTCCATCCCAGGACCCCGGGATCATAATCTGAGCCTAATGCAGACCCTTAACTGACTGAACCACCCAGGCGCCCGCATGTCCCCAGATCTTAAGGGGAGCCCAGGAAAAAGTTCTGGTCTCCACTCGGCCAGCGGATTCAGGGGGCACAGCGCCCCCTGCGGGCCAAGGAGGCGACCGTGGACACCCGCCTGAGTCCTGACTCCGCCTTGTCTCCTTCAGGGAGTGGCTGCTTCGGCGCTGTGCCGGTTCAGGGATGTGCTTCTGTAAAGGCGGTGGGTTTTCCCTTCAGCCGTCATTCCTCATCATCCCGGCGGGAGCCTGCTGCGAAGAAAGGAGCCGAAGGCCGGGCAGAAGGACCCCGCCAGCCAGGACTGGGAGCTGTGCAGGCCCAGCACCATCCAGAGTTCTCTATTTTTTTAAATTAATTTAAATTCAATTAATTAACATATAGTGTGTTATTCGTTTCAGAGGTAGAGTTCAGTGATTCATCAGTCTTATCTAACACCCAGCGCTCATTCCATCACCCACTTACCCCTTCCCCCCCGCCTCGCCTCCAGCAGCCCTCAGTTTGTTTCCTATGCTTCAGAGTCTCTTATGGTTTGTCTTCCTCTCTGGTTTCCTCTTGTTTTATTTTTCCCTCCCTGCCCCTTGGTCTTCTGTTTTGTTTCTTAAATGCCTTCGGGGGTTCCTATGAGAGCAGCCTGTGGGCACATCGGCCCAGCCAGTCTGGCTTGTGTAGCCGCTGGGTGGGAGCCAGGCTTTTCCACAGCAGATGCCCACAACGCGCTCTCTCCCCAGCTCCTCCACCCCCATCATGTCTTGCACCAAACAAAGCGTCACCATGGCAGGCATGTCCGGTGGAGTGGGGCTGGGGGAAGAGGCCGAGAGAGAGATGCAGGACTGCGCGTGATTGGGTACCAGATCCCTCTGCAGGGGAAGAAGCGTTCACAGGCAAGTCTTTGGCCAGGGACTCAAAGATCTGGAGGCGTGGGGTGCGAGTCTGTCAGCTTCTGTGTCAGGTCCAGGAGGAGTCTAGCCAGGCCCGGGAAAAGGCGCCCCCATCTCACAGCCTACAAGGATGGGCCTGAAGTCCTTGTTACGTCGGAGCAGGGCAGGAGTCTGGTTCCCGCACTGGCAAAGCAGGCAGGGCCACTGACATCGTGGGCAGCTTTGCGGCACTTGTGCTTGGAGCAGCTGGTGGTGGAATGCTGCAGAAATCCGCTTTGGTGCCCTTCAACAGATGACTGGATTAAGAAGTTGTGGTCCATATATACAATGGACTATTACTCAGCTATCAGAAAGAACGAGTTCTCAACATTTGCTGCAACATGGACGGCACTGGAGGAGATAATGCTAAGTGAAATAAGTCAAGCAGAGAAAGACAACTATCATATGATTTCCCTCATCTATGGAACATAAGAACTAGGAAGATCGGTAGGAGAAGAAAGGGATAAAGATTCCCAGAAGGGGGAATGAAACATGAGAGACTATGGACTCTGAGAAACAAACTGAGGGCCTCAGAGGGGAGGGGGGTGGGGGAATGGGATAGACCGGTGATGGGTAGTAAGGAGGGCACGTATTGCATGGTGCACTGGGTGTTATATGCAACTAATGAATCATCGAGCCTTACATCGGAAACCGGGGATGTACTGTATGGTGACTAACATAATATAATAAAAAATCATTAAAAAAAAAAAAAAAAGAAATCCACTTTGGTTCCACATCCTTGATCTGATTACATTGACCCCATGCATCAGCCACGGTCACCTCATGATCACATCCCAGGATCGGTGGTATCCTCCAAGGACCCGTGACTTGGGGTTGTCTGTCTGCTGTGTGGAGAGAGGCAGGCTTGGGGTGAAGACATTTGCTCCAGGAGGAAGGGGAGGGGGGTCCACATCAGATTCATGTTCCCTGTGAAAGCAGGTCAAGAAGAGTGGGGTCAGAGAGCAGGCCATGCTCCTTTTCCTCCAAAATACCTATTTTGAGAACTCCTTGTCCAAACACTTCATGTCATAAATCCTCTTCCCCCAACCTATCTACGCTTACGCTTCCTGTACTCGCAGCAAGCCCTGTTCTCACAGCCTCCTTCTCCCTCACCCCCCTTTGTTCTCTGGGTGAGAGGCAAGGAGAGGAGAGGACTTGTCAGTAAAGGAAGTGCCTACCACCTAGTCACCCCTGTATGGGACTGTCACACAAGGTGATTTCCAAACCCCAAAGCGGGTTCTTGCTCCTTATTCAAGCAGTCCAGTTAACCTAACAACTTCCATCTCTCAGGTGTTGGCCTCTCCCAGCCACCAGATTCCACAGCCTGCGAGGGAGGCGGGGGTCCCTGCCAACGCTTTTCTGCCCTGGGCTAGCTTAGAAGGGAATTGACAAACTGTATGCCTTGTATCTGAATAACTATTTCCACTTGTAAATACCTATGCCTGTTTATAATGCTGTTAAAAAGAAAATGTGAGCATTTCAGTTCTGAGGGAGCAGACTTCCTGTTTCCTACACATAGTTCTCTGCCTCAAAATAAAGATCCCAAGTCTTCCTTACATGGGGCCCATCATCAGGAAACTTTCCAGGTGGTGCTTAGGGTTTCTGAGTATCGCCTGGGTGTCACATTCCTGTCTCTGGGTCTAATATTCCGGCTCCCTTTTTTCGTACCTGGGAGTCCCAGGGAAGGGTGTTTGCCGAGCAGATGACATCTGCAGAAATCGGTGTGTCCCTCTCGGACATGGATACTCCTACCCAAAATAGAACGTCGTGCCTCTCTCTTTCCTCTAATCTGTAGAAAGGACACTGTAGATGTTTTCTTCCCAGACTTTAGGGTGAAGGCCACATGGAAAAAGTCTGCAATGGTCTTAAGCAGATTGCCTATCAGAGGGACTAATTTCATGGTTACTGCTTCACATCTAGAAAGTTTACCAGCCTCTGACAGAGAGCCTCTGACGTCCCCACAAACATGAGGAGAGAAACCTGCAGTTTGGTGCCCGTCACGAGCTGGTTGTTGGCAGCCAGGAGGTTGGCAAACCACTTCATCCTCCACTCCTCTGCTCCAAAGTGAAGGTTATGCTCTAAAGATCTCTTTCTGGGGGCGCCTGGGTGGTGCAGTCGTTAAGCGTCTGCCTTCGGCCCAGGGCGTGATCCCAGAGTCCTGGGATCGAGCCCCACATCAGGCTCCTCCGCTGGGAGCCTGCTTCTTCCTCTCCCACTCCCCCTGCTTGTGTTCCCTCTCTCGCTGGCTGCCTCTCTCTCTGTCAAATAAATAAATAAAATCTTTAAAAAAAAATAAAGATCTCTTTCCGCTCCGTCGTTCGTTCACTCCCTAACTGAGCGTGACTTGTGTGTGCGTCGATGTGGGACCGTAGGTGTGTGCGTGCTGGTTTATATATGTTTAGGTAAGAACTGTTTTGTTTGCAAATGGGGTTTCCCTTTGAAAACTGTCAATCCGACGAAGGCTAACTTTTCTTAAAAACAGTTGTTAGTTTATTTAAAGGAAAATAAGTCACTTTTTCGCAAAGATTGCATTGTTTTTGTCTTCATGGTTAAAATTGCGAGTGTTCTCACGACAGGAGAAGCTGCCTGAGACTTGCATCCGCGTTTCATAAGGCGAGGGATGGAATCAGCACATCAGCCTTCCCGGAACTCCAGAACCAGCTAGCCTAAGGACCCTGCTGGTGAACGTGGCAGGAGGTGTAATACAGTCAATCAACAAGCCTCTCAGTCCGCAGACATGAGCGTCGGAGTCGCCGTCCTCAGCTGTCTCCGATAAAGTTTCTTCCCTTCATCTACCTTTGGTCTGATGGGCAATCAAGAGGCCTGGAACATTACACCCACGAGGAAACTTTGACGGGTGCTGTATACCTAACAGAGCGTGGCTTCGCTCATCATATACATACGTCATCATTTTCCACTGAGCATAGGAAATGGAGGAGCCTGACACTACGTGGATGTACAGATTTCATTCTAGACATTTTTATAAAGCCTCGCAACAATGCTGTCCTGCCGGTTACCCCCTCCTACACTTCCCTAGAGATGATATTGACTCTTACCTGTGCTCAGAATCCAGGGTGACCCACCATCAACTGGATTATGTCCGTATCAGAGAATTTTACTGTTTTCCTCGTAGAAAAGAAAGAGTGAGCTCCTTGTCTGAGATCACGAGGTCGGTGAATGGCAGAGCTGTGAGTCAAACTCTAATCTTTTTTCCCACGTTTTCACTTAAATTCCAACCAGTTAACAGACAGTGCAATATTAGTTTCAGGTGTAGAATTTTTTTTTTAAGATTTTATTTATTTGACAGAGAGAGACCCAGCAAGAGAGGGAACACAAGCAGGAGGAGTGGGAGAGGGAGAAGCTGAGCAGGGAGCCCGATGCGGGACTCGATCCCAGGACTCTGGGATCATGACCTGAGCCAAAAGCAGACACTCAATGACTAAGCCACCCGGGCGGCGCCCCTCGGGTATAGAATTTAGTGATTCGTCATTTACATACAACACCCAGTGTTCATCACAAGAAGTGTCCTCCTTAAAGCCCATCACCCATCTAGCCCATCCTTCTTCCAATTCTCAGTACAACCCGTCCCCATTCTGGGGAAGTCACTGATGAGTGACCACATACAGTTGTTTTGCTGACAGATGAGCACCAGCCAACATCCTCCCGCACTGCCTAGGAAAACAACCTCATACTGGGGACGCCTGGGTGGCTCAGTCGTTAAGCGTCTGCCTTCAGCTTGGGTCATGATCCCAGGGTCCTGGGATCGAGCCCCACGTCAGGCTCTCCACTGCGCTGGGAGTCTGCTTCTCCCTCTGCCTCTCCCCTGACTTGTTCTCTCAATCTCTCTCACTCTTGTGCTTTCTCTCTCAATTAAATAAATAAAATCTTTAAAAAATAATAAAATAAAATAACAATAGTGAATCCAGCATATGACATTGATATATTTTTATGAAAAACAATTCCATTTTCCAAAACCAAAACTTAATATGAACTACGGCATTGCTTCACATTTGTGAATATTCCTTTAATGCCTGGTTGGATTGTCCTATCTGCTTTTCCATTCAATCTACGGCACGGTGTTGTTTTGTCGGATTACACAAGGAAAATTCAGCCTCCCACAGATAGTGATATGGGTTAGGACCTCACAGACACCTCAACAGTTTGGGGGACCATCAAGGTCCTTGGACCACACTTTGACAACTACTTTACCATAGTGCCAGCAGCTTACTACATAATATTGCAAACACCCAAAGAGAAACATACATTTATCTTTATTAAAGGTCAATGCAGGGGGGCTAACGAAGAGCTGAATACCAAGTGTCTCTGCTGTGGTGAAACCATTTAACTCAGGGACTGAAAAGCCTCACATAACAATTGTATATATAATATATAGTATACACATGCATGTATGATCAATTAAAACAGCAAACATAATTTTGTTACTTGTGTTGGTAAACACAGCTTGCGGGATGCCTGGGTGGCTCAGTCGGCTGAGCGTCTGCCTTCGGCTCAGGTCATGATCCCAGAACCCCTGCATCTGGCTCCCTGCTCAATGGGGAGCCTGCTTCTCCCTCTCCCTCTGCCTGCCACTCCCCCTGCTTTGTGCTCGCTCTCTCTCTCTGACGAATAAATAAACAAAATCTTTTTAAAAAAATAAAAAATCAATAAACACAGCTCGCACCTGGAGATGACAGGGGTGTGAAAAGTGAGAAAACCACTGGAACGGACACTAGTTCCATCTGTCACACTCTGCAAATACATTTTCTTAAGGAAACACGACTACCTAGGAAACAAAACCCCAACAAGGTGGGTATTTCAGTCTGGGTGATATGCCCTTCTTAGAGATGAGAATCAGAGGCAGCCTGAGTGGGCAGAACTGACCTTAACCCTCCCTCGTACCCTGCCTCCCTCTGAGAAGCCGCGCGCCAGGAAGAACACGCAAGCGTGGAGGCCGGCGCTCAGGATTCTGCTGCTCCCTGCTCTTACCTTCCTGTCTGGGCCTCAGACAATCTCTAACACGGGGACAATCAGACGCACCTTGTAGACTGTTGTGAGGGTTCAACGAGGCAATTTATTGTCTTACACACGGAAACTTTCAGTTTGCTCCAGAATGCGCTCCAAGTGAATGTTAAGTTACTCGTCCATCCTAGTACCTCAGTTTGTCCGCCATATACTAAAATGGCAACATTAAAAGACCAAAGTTCAACCCAATTGATACTGACTTCTCAGATACCCATTACGAAATAAATAAATAATAGTCATAATAAAAACAATAGCTCCGCTGTGCCCAGAATGTTCTTTTCCCAGGCTTCATTTGGTCCGGTAACAGCAGGTGCATCTGGAAGGGTTTCTGTTGTCACCCTACAGCTCCCGGACCCCACACCCGTGCAGGAGCTTCAGAACTTACCTCCGGGAGGACGGGTCGTACCGGACGGCCTTGTGCACAGCATGCGCGCCACAGAGAAGTACATGGGGCTTCATGTTGCTGCTTTGTTCCAGTATAGCCGTCCTCACTGGTTTATACCAGGAAAAGCTGGAAACAAACAGAATGTCCTGAACATGGGACTGGTTAAAATATGATGTATATCCTTACAACAGAATACTATGCAAATAGAACCAAGTATACTTTTGCTACTGGCATGAAATATGTCCAAAATATATTCCTAGTGGGAAAGAGGTAATAGTGTATAACACTGCATATAAAATGTTATTATTTGTGAGGGAAAAAGAGGAGAGAAACACATGCATGAATATATATGTTAATAAACTTATTTTTTTAAAGATTTTCTTTATTTATTTGAGAGAGAGAGAGGGAGAGAGAGCTCCGGCACACCCTAGGGAGCAGTGGGGAGGCGCAGAGGGAGAGGGACAAACAGACAAACCACTGAGCTGGGAGTTGGCAGCTGGCTTCATCCCAGGACCCCGGGATCATGACCTGAGCTGAAGGCAGACGCTTAACCCACTGAGCCACCCAGGCACCCTGTTAATAAACTTTTATTTTTATTTATTTATTTTTTGTAATAGTATATTTATTATTTTAAATTTTTTAATTTAAATTCAATTAATTAATATATAATGTATTCTTAGTTTCAGACGTAGGGGTCAGTGATTCATCAGTCTTATATAACACCCAGTGTTCATTACATCACGTGCCCTCCTTAATGGCCATCACCCAGTTACCCCATCCTTCCATCTCCTTCCCCTCCAGCAACCCTCAGTTTGTTTCCTATGATTAAGAGTCTCTTCTGGTTTGTCTCCCTGTCTGGTTTCATCTGGTTTTATTTTTTTCCTCTTTTCCCCTACGACCCTTTGTTTTGTGTCTTAAATTCCACATATCAGTGAGATCATATGATAATTGTCTTTCTCTGAATGACTTATTTCACTTAGCATTATACCTTCCAGGTCCTTCCACCTTGTAGCAAATGGCAAGATTTCGTTTTTCTGATGGCTGAGTAATATTCCATTGAATACATTAATAACCTTTTAAATGTGTGTAATATATAAAGACTGTGAAGGGATACAAAAAACCTGAGCTGCGTCTGGAAAAGAAAATTGGGGCCTAACAAAAAGGACCGAAGGAAAACATCCTTTTTACCAGATCTGCTTTCTCAATGTCTCATTTACGCTTACCATTCGCATGTGGGATGCATCTATAAAGAAGTCAAAGAGACTACCTCACTGTAGCCCGTTCTCAGTCCGTCAGGAAGACCCTGGTAATAGAAAGTTCAAACAATGAAGTTACGAAGAAAACTTAAAACTACCCAGCGATGCTGCCCAGACTTGACCTGGACACCCCCACCTCTACCCCGCAGCAGCCCAGCAGAGAAGCAGACACCCCGCCTTCCGCCCATCTAACCACCGTCGTAATGAAGAGCTCGTGGTACACAGTAGGCGCTCTTTATTTGAAGCCGATTTGCGTATTTTCCGGCAGGATTTCGAAGAGCCTTTGGCAAGCCACCTCTACGGAAGAACCAGAGGTCGCGCTCTGGTCCCCGGGCGCGCGGAGAACGGCGGCGCAGCGCCCCCTGCCGGCCTGGGCGGCGGTTGGACCCGCCCGCACAAGCGAGGGTGCGGAGGGAGAGGAGGGGTCTCCCCTGCTCCGCGCCCTCCTCTCCGGCAGCGCCTGGTTCCGGGGCTGTGCCCCCAAGTCCGGGGTTTGTTTCTGTGGAGGAGGCGGGAGGCCCTCCGTGTAGAGCCTCCAGACTGCTCTGCACGAGCTGTGACCCGCCCCCGCGGTGGCGGAGCCCCTGGGGGTGAAGGGACCTGAGGAATAACGGGGTGGACCCGGTCTCTCGGGGCTCAGGGGCAGCGCCGCCGGAGTGTTATTCGAGCAGCCCGGGAGCCCGAAGGGCATCATCCCAGGGCGGGAGCCTGGCTTTCCCGAACCGACGCTCGGCACCGCGTCACCCCCACCCCCGCGAGCGCGCATAGACTCCCCGGGGCCCTGGCGCCCTCTCTCACTCCTCCCAGGAAGGAGGCGGGTAGCTGAGGAGGAGCGGGGAACCCGCAGGGAAACTCGGGCAGGAGGCGGGCGCGCGCCCAGCACTGGATTGCCGGGCAGCTCCTGCCCCCTGCTGGCGGAAAGGCGCATTTACACCTGCGGTCATCGAGGGTTGGCAAGGGCGGCCAGCGCCAGCCCCTCTTTGTGGTCAAAGGCCTCAGCTTCTGGAGAGGTTGTGAGAGAGGCGGCGGGCCGGGGGTCAACGGGGGTTGCAGATTTCGGAGAGGAAGCGTTAAGGAGAAAGACTGAGGTTCCCACATATAAAGAGGGGTTGGATCACCTGCACTCTCCACGTAGGAAAAGAGGGGTGTCTACTCCAGCCCCCCCATTAAGCCTCATGGATCGCCAGAGTGGAGATTCAGTTGAGCGAGCAGCTGTTGAGGGCTGGCCTGGAGCTCAAATCAGTCCGTGACCTTGACATCTCAGGAATATTGTGTAGTGGCAGTTGGGCCTCTCGTTTTCAGAGCCTTATTCAGTAATCCTTTCTTGAGTACCTACATGCTAGACACTGAGAGGTACGTGGGACTCATCAGGAATACAGCAGAGCAAAAACAAACAAAAAAGCAAAAAGAAAGACAAAAAATATAATAAGTATGTAAATTATATAGCCGGTTAAGGTGATAAGGTCTATGGGGAAAATTAATAGGACGGAGAATGGGGGGAAGCTATGAATAACATTTTTAAATAGGGTAGTTAAGCAACCTAGATAAGGTGACATTTAAGCAAAGGCTTAAAGGTGGTATGGTCTTTAGCCTTGCCGAAGATCTGGGGGAGGGGAGGTGATTTCTTAAAGCGAGTATGCGTGTCTTTTAGGAACAGCAAAGAGAACAGACCTTAGAAAGAGTGAGTGAGAGGGAAGATAAACAGTAGGGGATTTGTTCTGAAAGGTAAGGGTGTGGGAGGACAGATTACTGCAGAGCATAAGGACTTTTGTAGGGATTTTAGTTTTTACTCGGAGTACGATGAAGCATTAGAGGATTCTGAGCAGAGTTGCATGATCTGAGTTATATTTTGAAAGGATTACTCGGGCTGCTGTGTGAAGTTAAGCATAGAAGCAGGGAGACCAGGTCCCAGGCTTTTACAATGATGCTGGTGGGAGGAAATGGTCTCTCGGACTAGGTGGTAGCAGTGGAGGTAGTGAGAGACGGCTGGATGTTAGATGCTGCAGGAGTTCTGAAGGTGAAAACAACGGACTTCGCTGACAGGGTGGAAGAGGGGGAAAAGGAAAAGAAAGGAATCAAGAACGATACCACAGTTGTTGGCCTCAAAATGCAAAGGATGACATTCCCTTCGACTGAGGAGGGGAACATTAATGGAGGAGCGGTTTCAGGGGAGGAGGAGAAGAGAGGATCGGTGTTTCCATCTGGGACATGGTAGGTTCGACATGTCTATTAAACACCCGCTGGAGAGGTCAAGTGGACACTTGGATACATGAGTCTGAAGCTCAGCAGAGAGCTGAGCTGAAGGAGTAAATCTGGGCATTGTTGGAATATCAGTGGCACTTAAAGCCTTGAGACTGGATAAGATCACTGGGAGTGCGTGTAGGAAGAGGAAAGGACACGCTGACCCTGGGGCTCTTCCCAGTCCAAGTACCAGGGAGAAGAAGAGGCAATGGAAGAGGGGGCTGAGAACAAATGCTCTGCGAGGTCACAGAAGAGCCAGGAGACAGTGGCATCCTAGAGACCAGTCTGCAGCTTGACTGTCTGCCAGGAGGGCAGCAGGACTGACCTCACGATGCTCTTCATCCTTGCTTCCGTCATGAGACGCTGCCTTCCTAGGTCAGCCTCGGCAAGCAGGAGGGGTGGTCAACTGTGCCGAATGCTGCCGAGCACGGAGAAGCAACCCTGTCGGAGAGGGAAGGTCTTGCTTCACATTCACACCCCCGGTGGTAGAGCTGAGGAGTCTGAAGACTTGATTACAAAGTTCTTGGCCTTGGGGCACCTGGGTGGCTCAGCTGGTTAAGCATCTGCCTTCAGCTCAGGTCATGATCCCAGGGTCCTGGGATGGAGCCCCGCATCAAGTCCCATATCGGGCTCCTTGGTTAGCGGGGAGCCTGCTTCTCCCTCTGCCTGCCACTCTCCCTGCTTGTGCTCTCTTTCTCTCTCTCTCTCTCTCACACATAAATAAATAAATAAATAAATAAATAAATAAATAAATAAATAAAATCTTTTTACTATATTTATACCAAGTTCTTGGCTTAGAAGAAGACAGTCTTGTCCAGGAGCGAGTAGGAAGAGGACCCACATGTGAGTCACGCTTTCTGTCCCAGCAGAGGGAACAAAGAGGCAGAGTAGGGCGCCTGTGTCTCACTTCCCCTGGTTTACCTGTCCCTCCTTCCTTAGACCCCAGACCCTCAGCACTTCACATTCTCTCCCCGTCTCCTCTCTCCTCACTCTACATACTCCACTGAAGAGCTCACTTAGTCGTAACCTCCTTCCTCTTACACACTCCGTCCCAGCTCCTGCCTCCCTCTGTCCCTCCATCCCACCACCTGGAGACCTCTACACGTTGCACGTAGACCCACCTCATTTGTTAAATGGCCACATAGTCCTAATGGAATCCTATCAAGGAGCCGTATATTTAATTCCCAATTCTATCAGCTAGACAAATTTTCTGTGTCAGCTAGACAAATCACCCCACCATTCTGGTCCTCAGCTGCTAAATGTGCCTGGATATTCAATCAAACATTATTCTGGAACGAAAGACCTGAAAAATTCCTTCCAGCTCAGACTCTGCAGTTCTCTGAATCCCTGATAGAATTAAGGAGTAGGTACATGTGTGTGTAAAGAACATCTACAGAAAATGCAATTCACATTTCTGAATTTTTCTAATAATATAAATCTGATTTTCTTAAAAGATCATACCTAAATCCAGAAGAAATATCCTGACTACCTGTAATAAAACTTCTTGTATTATACATATGTGATGGCTAATTTTATGTGTCAACTTTTTTAAAAAAGATTTTATTTATTTACTAGAGAGAGCAAGCACAGGGGGAGTGGCAGGCAGAGGGAGAAGCAGGCACCCCAGTGAGCAGGGAGCCTGATGCGGGACTCAATCTCAGAATCCGTGGGACTTCTGGGGCTCAGGGGGCTCGATCCCAGGACCACATGATCATGACCTGAGCCAAAGGCAGACGCCCAGCCCCTAAGCCACCCAGGCGCCCCTATGTGTAAACTTGACTAGACCAAGGGGTGCCTGGATATTCAATCAAACATTATTCTGGATATTTCTGTGAGGATGATTTGGGGTGAGATTAATATATTTTTTAAAGTGTATTTATTTAAGCAATCTCTACACCCACTGTGGGCCTCAAACTCACAACCCCAAGATCAAGAGCCGCACGCTCCCCTGACTGAGCCAGCCAGATACCCTCTTTGTTTGTTTTTTTAAGTTTGGGTGAGATTAGTATTTAATTGGTAAACTGAGTAAAGCAAAGTGCCCTCCCTAATATGGGTGGACCTCATCCAACCACTTGAAGGTCTGAATAGAAAAAAATGGTAGACCCTTCCCCAAATGAAAGAGAATTCTCCTGCTTGATGTCCTTCAACTGGGACATCGGCTTTTTTCTGCCTTCTGACTTGCAGTAAAACATCAGCTTTTCCTGGGTCTCAAGCCTGCCTGCCTGCAGCCTGGGACTACACCATGGGCTCTCCTGTGTCTCCAGCTTGCCGCAACACCTTAGAGACCCTGGAACTTACCAGCCTTCATAACTGCATGAACCAATTCCTTATAATAAATCTCTAATGTAGATCCTTTCAGCTCTGTTTCTCTGGAGAAACCTGACTAATGCAACATGCATATTTATTATTGTTGCTTTGTTATCATTGTTTTAAAATTATCAAGAAAAACATGTAGTGCACGGAAGGCACCGTGCAAATCCCTATCCCTCAGAGCTGTTTTTCAGTTGAGCAAGAGAAAAGTTCTGCACAGAAGACTACAGGGTGATCTTACACCACTGAGACTGTCCAGGTGTGAAGAGTGGTAATTGGCTAATGCCCTGGAGGAGACCTGTCTGTCGGTCCACAAACATCAGCAAAGTAGCTGCCGTCCTTGGCTAACTCCAGGAGGGTTCGACCTCTGGTCTAATAGGAAAACAAGGGGCCTACAACTCATTAAACCTAAGAGGAAGCTTTGATGGATGGGTGCTATCCAGCCTAAAATATCTCAGCATCAGTCACTATGTGTATGCCTTGTGGAGTGCTGGAAATAAACCAGAAAGCCACCACTTCTTTGGTGCACCTGTTTCCTGCTGGGCAATTGGGAGTAAGCCCTACAGGGATGCCGTCCAGGAGGTCACACTGTCTACACTTCCAAGCATTTGTACCTGTGCTCAGGATCTGGAGCAACCCACCGTCAGACGCAGTATGTCTGCGTGTCTGGAAAGAACTTCACTGTTTCCCTGGCAGAAAAGCGAAGACAAGCACCTTGTCTGAGGTCACGACGTGGTAGGTGAATAGCCGAGCTGTAAGTCAAACTCTGAGCTGTCTTTTTAAAAAGCCCACACGCTTTAGCAGACAACCAAGCTTGTCCCTCTTAAGGGAAGGATATGAGGCAAGTAGGAGAGATTAGGGCATGGCGCTCCATCCAGGAAAATACCCTGGCTTTGAAGGAAGAACATACCTTAACAGTTAAGGGGCCAACAATTCCCCGGAAAAGGCATCAAAGGGAAAGACCCAACTACTAAATACATCAGCAGTAATGACTGTTCTTGGAAAACAACATTGTTGGGAAACAAGTTCGCATTGAGAAGCCAGACAATTAGGGCGTAGACCCAGGTAAACCTGTTTATCTCAGAGTTTCCCAGACGTCAGGCTACCTACATCATGGCTCCGTTCCTTCTGGATTATTAATTAACATTTCCTTTTTTATCAGCTCACGTTTTCACATGGTTTGATCCTAAGCAATGATACGTACGAAGCCAGAGATTTAGTGTATTGATTACTCATTCGCATTGAAATAAACACATGACAGTTCGTGCTTTAAATGTTTACGTGTCCTGCCTGACATCAATTATCTCACTTCCTACCGGTCATTCACCGTTTCATCCTTCTACACACAGTTTTATCTCAAGCTTTAACTCAAAAAATTTTACCCGGAAAACGTTTTCACAGAAGGAAAAAACCCAAGGACAATGCAGAAAAAATGAAGCCCAAGGTCAAAGATTTGGTCACGTTTATCCAATTCTGTTCAAAACCAAGCGGGCTCTGTGGTCTCATTGTTATGGAAATGTCCTAACCGCTCGCGAGAGGTGTTCCTCGTATTTTTCATGGAGTTAATAAAAGAGCTAATTCTTGCAACCATTTATTTCTGCTTGCTCTGATTCCAAGAGTAAAGTAGTATTTTAAAAGCTGAT
Organism: Ursus arctos; assembly: GCF_023065955.2. Taxonomy (NCBI): domain Eukaryota; kingdom Metazoa; phylum Chordata; class Mammalia; order Carnivora; family Ursidae; genus Ursus; species Ursus arctos. Next base: position 3,755,767 of record NW_026623053.1, read on the forward strand.
TCTTGGGGCGCCTGGGTGGCGCAGTCGTTAAGCGTCTGCCTTCGGCTCAGGGCGTGATCCTGGCGTTCTGGGATCGAGCCCCACATCAGGCTCCTCCGCTGGGAGCCTGCTTCTTCCTCTCCCACTCCCCCTGCTTGTGTTCCCTCTCTCGCTGGCTGTCTCTGTCAAATAAATAAAATCTTTAAAAAAACAAACAAACAAAAAAAGCTGATTCTTTCTGTCTCAGTTTTAGAAAGGGTCTCGCTGATAGTTACATCGAGGTGATGGTGGTCATGCATTCGGCTACTTTAACACAAGCAGAATCCAAATTTTCTACGTGATAATGCCCATTTGGAGAAGTTACCACTAACTTCAAAACTCCCATTTTAAAAACAACAAGGAACAACAAAAAACCCACTGAATAAGCAAATCAGAGCAGCTCTTGAGCCGGCTATGCCCCCTATGGCTTCAGTGTGTGCGTTTTGCCTCATATTATAAACACTTGGGTGCAGGTAAAGAGCTGTTGACCCTTCACCTGTTGCGACTAAAGCATTACTGTAAGCATTATAGAGACTACAAGCAGGCAGCATTACACTATACCTTATTTTTACCTCCTCATCACCTATAGAAATGCTTCACATTACCATGTATATGAATCAACTTGCTTAATAATCAGAGGAATCAAGGAATTTGACAAAACAAGATGACAAAGCAGAGTCCTACTAGCTCTGCATTCAGTCCTGCCCAGGTCAAAATGTGTGTCCATATTTCTAGAAGGACGTCAACAGTAACATGATTGCATTTTCTGATAAGAATATAGAAAGATAGTAAAAAATCACGTGGGCTAATTTTGTTGGAAGATGATATTATACCAGTTCAAGACTCTAATTCCAGTTTTTCTCCCCTAGAAGCTGGACCAGTGATTTATCATCTACCTCTTAGCAGTTAGACCTTCCCACCTTTGAGCCTTTTTCCACACCAATCCACCTGTCGAGAATGCCCATCCTTTCCCTGTTACCCAGCAAACCCCTGCTCATCCTCATGGCTCTGCTCAGATGGAACTTCCTCCCGTCCGCCTTCCTGAATCCAACAGGGAAAATAACTTCCTCCATCTCCTCAGCTCCCATAAAACCACGTTCATACCAGTGTTATTACTTCTACCACACATTTGGTTTCTCTAATTTCCCGTAAGCTACTTGGGGATCATGTATCTTAATATACCCTATGATTAACAGTTTCAGAAATAGAGTGCACAGTCCACAAATAGCTGGTTTATAAATAAAGATAAAATTCCCATTTTACATAATGAAATACAAGCACTGGGAATATAAATGACAGGTGTGTAGAAAACAGCACGCATGTGAATTAATGCAAGATTCTAGAAGCTTTGATTAGAGTCCTTTACATAACGCTCATTCTTTTTGAGATGTCACAGGACAACCCCAGGTATCGCTAGAGCAGGAAGTCATTCCCTTCTTGCCCTCAACTACCTCTAGCCCGGTAGAAAGCTAGAGGGCGAAATATCTTTAACTGTAGGAATACATCCTGGGTGGTGAGTTGTGATATATAGCTGGACCCCCTCAGCTTGCTTCTCCATTTACCTGCCCTGTGGCTATCTAAGAAGGCACAGAAATAAAGAAAGAAAGCACTAACACTTCTAAATACTTATTTTGTGTCAGGCATACACACACACACACACACACACACACAAATATCCTATATACATATAGAAAGAGATTTACAATGTGTTTCTTATATATTTATAAATACATGCTGCATATATTTGCCACAGAGCAAATCACCTGAGAGACTTAAAACAGCAATCATTTATTAATTTTCATTGTTATGTAAATTGGCTGAACCCAACTAGGTTAGCCCAACTCTGGACAGCTCTGGTGTCAGCTGGGCTGGCTCTTGTGGTTATCATTTAAGATGATTTCACCCACATATTGGGTCCCCTAGATGGGATGACTGGACATTGGGCCTTTCTCTCCTGGTGTTCACTCACCCTCCAGGACCCCTCTCCCCACATGGTTCTCCAGAAAGATAGCTGAGTTTCTTTACATGATGCTTGGAGCTCCAAAAGCGTGAACACAGAGAGGTCACAAGACCCAAATTCAGAAGTTGTATGTGCCCACCTTCCATTAATCAAAGCAGCCCAGAGTCGGTGTGGGAGAGGATCACACAAAGTCATATATGTAGTGTGATAGACTGGGGGCTCCTCTGTAATAACCTCCAGCAGAGGAAAAGCATATCCTACCACAGCCCCAGCCATTCATAGCTCACCAGGACCTCCCAGTTCAGGTGGTATCAGGGGTTTTGTTATCACTGCAGCCTCCATCCCCAAATGGAGCAGATTACAAGCTCCTTTTGGCAGCCATTCTGGACCATCTGATATTCCAGTTGAAACAGGGCTTATGCACCAAGCAGAAGAAATGCTGAAGGTTAGACTAGTTCCCTCACTGCAATGGCGGGGCAACGGAGCTCTTCTCATGACCTCTCAACCTCCAGAGCCTCTCTCTCCCTATGGGCTCTCCGGTAATGAAGGGCTCCAGAAAGACAGTTGGTTTTCATCTTTGTTGAGGGCAGGGCAACAAAAATACTTCCAGTGCCTTCAAATTCTGCAATTTCCCAAATGCAATAGAAGAAAAGGAAAGACTCACTTAATATGGGACCCTTTATGAATCAGGGGAACACAAGGATTATATATGAGTGATCACCACATCAGTTTAAAGTCTTCATGGGGTGCCTGGGTGGCTCAGTCAGTTAAGTGTGGGACTCTTGGTTTCGGCTCAGGTCATGATCTCATGGTTTGTGGGAACGAGCCCCATGGCGGGCTCCCTGCTCATCGGGGAGTCTGCTCGAAGATTCTCTCCCTCTGTCCCTGCCCCCACTCGCTCAGGTGTGCTTTCTCTAAAATAAATAAATCTTTTTAAAAAATAAAAATAAATAGGGGCGCCTGGGTAGCACAGTCGTTAATCGTCTGCCTTCGGCTCAGGGCGTGATCCTGGCGTTCTGAGATCGAGTCCCACATCGGGCTCCTCCACTGGGAGCCTGCTTCTTCCTCTCCCACTCCCCCTGCTGTGTTCCCTCTCTTGCTGGCTGTCTCTCTGTCACATAAATAAATAAAATCTTTAAAATAAATAAATAAATAAATAAATAAATAAATAAAGTAGTAGGCAACGTAGTAAATACTCAAAAACTCCTCCTGGAATCCTAGCTTATTTCACTCCTTAATGCAATAGCTGCCCTTCTGCTCCTCTAGGAAAAGTCATTGACCAAGTGACCAAACCCAGATGTTTGGACTGACAGCTCAGCTCCACTTAACATCCTCCCCCCATTGCCTGGGATAATAGCCTGATAATGGATAGCCAGGTCCGTATCTATAGCCTCAGAGAGCGGTGGGCAGAGAAGCAGCGGTAGGGAAGGCAAGAATTCAGGTGTCAGTGCAGAACAGCTCCTTCCCCTCTGCCTGGATACGCTGCACCTGATAAAACCAGTACGTTACAGGGGCGCCTGGGTGGCTCAGTCCTTAAGCGTCTGCCTTCGGCTCAGGGCGTGATCCTGGCGTTATGGGATCAAGCCCCACATCAGGCTCCTCCGCTATGGGCCTGCTTCTTCCTCTCCCACTCCCCCTGCTTGTGTTCCCTCTTTCTCTAGCTGTCTCTCTCATTGTCAAATAAATACATACATAAATCTTTAAAAAAAAAAAAAAAGAAAACAGGAAACTTCAAAGTGAGTTTCCTTCTAAAAAGAAAAAAAACAAACCAGTATATTACAGAATATATCCCAAACCCGAATGAAAACACGTTTACCCACATTACAGATGAATAGGATGAGCTAACAAAGCATTTGAATGTAAAGTGTTTTTGTAGAGATAATTCCATTTAAATCAGGTAATGAGAAGCGCAGCTTGACCGCTATAGATACATGTAATCAACAAAAATGGCCCCAAATAAACATACCAGTTTACTTAGTATGTTCCAAAAACATGTGTTTGGGGCGCCTGGGTGGCTCAGTCGGTTAAGCGTCTGCCTTTGGCTCAGGTCATGATCCCAGGGTCCTGGGATCAAGTCCTGCATCTGGCTCCATGCTCAGGGGGGATTCTGCTTCTCCCTCCATCTCTTATATTTAGAATGCATATTTTATTATGGAAACAACATTATTACCTAGAAAATAAACCAGATAATACAGACAAGTTATCCTGGATGATTATCCCTATTTTAGAGATGAAGAAACAGTGGCAAGAAGAAAGAAATGATTTACCCTAAAGATACTATGCACCCCAGCTTCCTCCAAGAGGCAGCCCAGAATAAATGGGAACATTCTGGCTTTTGTGGGAGACACTCTTAGTTCTGTGCATACTATCTATGAATTATGTGGGTCTGCTTGCTCATCTTTAAAATGAGGATGAAAGGGGCTCCTGGGTGGCGCAGTCTTAGGCAACCGACTCTTGGTTTCAGCTCAGGTCATGATCGAAGGGTCATGAAATCGAGCCCCGCCTTGGGCCCTGAACTCAGCCAGGAGCCTGCTTCAGATTCTCTGCCCCTCCCTCTGCTCGTGGGCTCACTCTCATTCTCTCTCTAAAATAAATGAACAAAATCTTGAAATGAGGATGATAGTATTTACCTTGTGCGCTGTTTTGAGGACGAAATGGGTCAATTTGAATGAAGTGCTCACCTCATAGGAGTTGCTTGAAAATGAGACCTTGCAATTTGGTCTAAAATTGTCTATATGTGATTAGAAACTAAATTTGTTGCCTTTGCTTGTGTCCAAGTTTATCTAACAAATGTAAACAGGTATTACTTTCACCCACTCAGGTATTAAAAGACCAGAACATTAAAAGAATAATGTTGACTTCTACGTGCAGAGATGTTACTGGGCTCTCATTTCAAGGAAAACATTTCTCTGGCCATGTGGTTATATTCCGAAAAATAATCCTCTCCTAGGATTCCTCCGGGCCAGTGACACACACATGCACCTGGAAGATTTGGTGTTGCGGACGCACAGCCCCCTCTGCCCCGCCCTGTGCGGAAACCTAGGCCAGGTCCTGGGAACACGGAGAGTGCGTAAGAGCGAGCTTGTCAATAGCTAAATACACAGGGCTTGTTGTCGCTGTTTTGTTGCAGGATCTATATGCCAGTTTGTTCATAGTAGTAAAAGATTGGAACAAAGTGTACACCGTGAATAACAGATTGATTAAGAAAATGATTAAATAACCATAGAACAGAACAGGCTACCATGCAGCCATTAACTAGAGCGAGGTACATACTTTGCCAAAACATATTGTTAGTGACCAAAGAAAGAAGGGACAGGACACTGTGTATAGGTTGCTCCTGTGCCTGGAGTGGAATGGAGGAGACACACATGCACAAGCCTGAATACACGCCAGGAAGTTTATGCGTGTGCACAGGCTTATATGGTGTGCACAGACCGTGAAAAGATACAAAGAAACTGAACGCTTGCTGCTTTTAGAAAAAGAACCTTGGGCCCCGAACAGAAAAGCCAAGAGCTCTGCTGATACTCTCTCTCCAGTGCTGGTCCTCCTCCATCTTCACTCTACTGCTAGAGGCTCGTGGCACAGGACGGATGCCCCTTAGACGTGTCTGTTGCTGCCCTTCTCTCTTGGGAGAAGTGTGACTGAAACAGAGCTTGGGGGCCAAAGGGTTAAAACCTGTGCTCTGGAAGCCGATTTGCTTTGAGATATTTAAATCCTATGTGTCTGCTTCTCCATTGTTCTCTGTAAGGCTCAAAACGCCTTTTAAAAGATAAAGTTGGTCTCAGCCTTTGCTAAGCAAAACTGAAAGAAGTTGCCTTCTTGGCTCGCGGGAAGCAGGCAACACAGCGCCCCCTGCGGGCCAGTGCGGGCAGAGGCGGGAGAGAGGGTGCGGCGGCCGCGGAGGAAAGAAGCTGCCAGCCAGGATCAGAGTCCTTGCCTGCGGGCGTTTTATTCTCCGAGAGCAAAGTAGACCAGGGACTCAGAGAACATCACCTTACGGTGGGATCAAGGCTTCCCGCAGGAGATCCTTCCCCCACTCCCACCCCTCGCACTATGCACCCAGCGACGATTCCGCAGGTGAAAGGGGGACTAAGGAAACTTGGGAAAAAGCAAGTGTCAGCCTAGGATGTCGCGTCTGGCCAGAAGGGCAATCGCCCACAGAGGAGACAGAGTGGCCCTTCTCCCATTGTCCACCCATGTCTTCCCACCCCACCCCCTGCACATGAAGAGCCCAGAGAGCTGGCAGGCTGGGGTCAGTGAGGGGTGCAGCTTCTGGGGAAGGAGGGAGGGGGAGGACTACAGAAGGCAGTCCAACCCGGGCTAGGGAGCTCGGTGGCACTGAGATCCCCCAATCGCCCACCTGCGGTGGCCCTAGAGTCCAGCCCTCCAGCTGAACTGGCTAGTTCCACACACGGGCCACGAGGAGACAAAGGGACCAGATCCTAGATCTGGAAGGACAGTCAGGGGACCCGGACCCCTGGAGACCACGCACTTGGCGATCATGAGTTTTCAGAGGCTGAGGTAACAGTTGTCCATTGCAGGATTCTGTCACCTTCTAGGTATGGCGCTGTGTATGTCATTTATCCTTCAGAAGCTCTCATGAATGAGGGTATTGATGGACTTGCAGACCCTGGAGACCATTCCCCTCAGCTGCTTCCTCACCAGGCCATACTGACTGGACCCACGTGGTATCTTGGACCTCCGGGAGCCCGGATGCCACCATAGAAGGGCTAGGCCTTGGGGCACCTGGCTGGCTCAGTCAGTGGAGCATGTGATCTCGGGGTTGCGAGTTCCAGCCCCACCCTGGGCGTGGAGATTACTTAAAAATAAAATCTTTGAAAGAAGAAGAAGAAGGAAAAGTAGCAGCAACAGCGCTAGGCCTGGGAAAAAACAGTCTCATCTAGCAGCAGAAGCAGGAGAATCCACCTCAGAGCCATGTTTTCTGTGAAAGACATGAAGTCGGCGTCAGTCCCTGCCTGGGACATACAGTGGCTTCCCCCTTTCCTAGTCAAGAAATGTAGTGTTGCAAATTCCCTCCACTCTCCACTCCACTTTTTCTACACTGCCTTTTCTGCACATCTCAGAAACACACTTGGTTACCCCCTCTCCTACTTGACCCATCTCGCTCCGGTGAGGAGGAAGCCCCTCAAAGTCAGCTGGAAAGGAGGGATTATCGGTTCGCTTTCCCCCTGCACAATGTCAGTTCCTGAAGGGCACATTCTGCAGTATGGATCTCTGATGTCTCCGCCCAGAATGTTACCCGTCATATGGGACTCTGTAAATGTATACAGTATAACAAAATTGGGATCAATGGATCAAAGTACATCCCTTTGGCTCTTAACATACTCCAGATCACCCTCCAAAACATTTGTACCTATTTACAATGCCATCTGCTATGCATAGAGTGTAGGTTTCACTGCAACCTGCCATTTTATTAGGAGAAATTGTGTCCTAATGTTTTGACATAGCTTTCTTTACTAGTGAGGTTAGATATCTTCCCCAGTGTTCATTTCACTAATCATAATCCATTATTGTGAATTGTCTCTTTATATCCCAGGAATCCCTTTCTGGGAGTTTGCCAAGGCTACAGTCAAATTTCTTTCTCCCCCTGAGCAAGAAGCCATAGGACCGACCTTGCAGTCAAATGGAGGACTTTCCCTAAGCTATGAGTGTGCCCCATATGAGTGTGCCCCAGAAGGCAGCTCACAACCTAGTTTGCGACAAGGCCCAAGGCAGTTACGATTCTCTGCAATACAGACTCTCTTCGTAGGAGGGGCTACAGGTAAGAAATAGAGTCTGACAGCTTTCAGCAGGTCCCTAAAATTTCTGGAGAAGTGCAAGTCTGTGAAAATGGCCCTTCCTTTTTATCCTTGAAAACTTACCATGTCTGTTCTCTAGATCTCTCCCCTTAAACCTCTAGATGGAAAGGGAAAGCAGAAGTAGGTGGCAAGCGCTAGTGACAGACGGTAGCTCGAGGACATGTCCACACTGAGAACTTCCTAGCCGGCTTTGTGGTCAGCTGCTTAGTTGTTGTGATACAAATTGGAGAGACAAAGTCTTTTCCTTCAGAAAGTGTACCATGAGGTTCTATCCTGGTCGAACACCTCTCTGGTATGGGCCTCCCCGTTTCCTCTGATTGGCAGTTATATAAAGAGCAAATCTTATGTTTCCTCCGTAACAATGACTTTTCACGGTCAATGCTTCCCTAGATAGCGTTAATGTATAGATGCTATCTCATGCCGCACAATTTAGCACAATCTCACCCACTATGGAGGCTCTGAAGCCTGCGCCAGTTTCTTTCCAAGTCCTGTACTGCCGGTCCCTGTTTTAGGCCAGAGCTCCCTTCATCTCTAAAGCAGAAGCGTTGTTTCAATCTGAATTCCAGGCCCAGCCTTCGTGGCTCAAATAGAAACTACTTTCCTAATGTCCATACAAAGCCAACTCAAGGGTTTGTCTATATTTGTACTTTGCTTGGAGAACATTTCTAAACTAATCTCTTTTTGGCCAATGATTCTAAACTTCTCCTGCCCCAAAGGCTTTCTCCCTCTTATCTGTACTCTCAAGAAACTCTTCTTGGCTTAAAATTCACTAACTACAGGGCATCCAGAAAGCCAGCAACACATCCCTTTCAGGCACCCGTTGCCCTCACTCAAAAAATATTTGATCAGATATTATTAGGAATCACCTATTACTATGTACTTGACTTTGAGCGCTGAAGATACGGCCAGAACTGCCCCAGACCAAGGTCCTTCCCTGGGCCTCACATTTCAGAAAGGCCAACAGGTAACTAACACAAACATATAAAATAATAAACGCATTAAGGAACACAGAGGTGCCTCTGTGACTGGAGATCCAGTGCAGCCAATAATCCTAAACCTCCGGTTTTATGACTGACACGGCTCTAATCCAAGGGAAATACTGCTCCACGTCTCCTGCCCAACAGCCTTAAAAGGGAACTATTTCTGGGTGACGAGACTGCTTATAGATTGTGCCCCTGCCGGGGTAGGAGACGGACACTGCTTTCAAGTACTGGAAGGATCTGAGGAGCAAAAGCCCTCAGTAAAACAAAAGGCTGACTTGCCACATTCTTCCCTTCAGATGGCATGAGTGCAGTGCATTTTTCTATGGTGATGTATCATGGTACCAAGCATCTCTTTCCTTCTTTTCCTTCATGTTCCAATGCACAGTTCTGAAGGTACTCACGAATTAGCACAATTTCCCCCCACAGTGGTACATGGCGGCTGAAGCACGTTTCGCAGTAATCAATGTCTTTACCCTTAAATTTGTACGTACGCAGTGTGACACTTCATACTAATTCTCTACAAGGCTCTATATCTAGATATTGCTTCAAGAAGTGGTAAAAATAGCAATAGAAGTCACAGAACTTTATATAATAAAATGAAAATAATCCGTAACACTTACTGCGATAATCTTAATTTAAATATGCAACCCCATTTCAGTGTTACAACATGATATGTAAAACTCATTACAAATACGCTTTAATATTTGTAAATATTGCTTTATTTTCTTTTAAAGATTTATTTATTTGAGAGAGACAGAGAAAGCACGCAGCGGGAGAGGTAGAGGGAAGGGGCAGAGTGAGGAGGAGAGAGAGAATCTCAAACAGACTCCATACTGAGCACAGAGCCCAACAAGGGGCTCAGTCTCATGACCCTGAGATCATGACCTGAACCCAAATCAAGAGTTCGATGCTTAACCAACTGAGCCATGCAGGCGCCCCAAATATTGCTTTAAGAACAGAACTACCCTAGATCAGGCCCTTCCCCGGGCCTCACATTTAAGAGAGGCCAACAGGTAACTAACACAAACATATAAAATAATGAGTTGTTGATAATTATTAACTAATTGATAATACTTTACCATAATCTTTTAACAGAGCAAAATATCTTCAAATGGAAATTAATTTTTAAACACTAATAACCTACAATGATCCAAGAAAAATTAGCTAATTTGACATCCATTGCTGTCATAAGAAGAACATAAATTGTGTGAAAATCTAGACTGCAACAACAGTGATTTTGCTGAAACAAAGGCAAAAAATAAATTTCCAGCTGTGCCTTTAGAAGGCCAATCTGTCTTCCTTCCTTCAAACAGAAGACATGAAGCATGCCGTCCACTCTCTGCTGCTTTCCACTCAACTGGTCTTGCCAGGACTTTGGAAGGAGGAACTAGAAGGGACACAAGTATACAGACATTAGCTATTTTAGGTGCAGAGGGTTTGGAGGACTACAGAAAGGAGACTTGAGGAGAAGGCCACCAGACTCCGGGGCTCTTCGTGTGTTTCTGGGTCACCGATGCTATCAGCATCTGAGGGCAATGAGCAGAGGTTGGGAGATTCCAAGCACGGGTGAGTCATGCCCTTTTTGCCTCCTCCTACCCTGGGAGCCCTTACATTCGCCTTCAGCCCCCTCTGCTTTCAGCCATCAGTGCTTTCTCTCCTTCTCATGAGCAAGCACTTCCTTTCCTTTTCCCAAGACCTTACGAACCCGAACAGGAACCCTCTTTAGTTCAAACTGTATCATAGCAAGAGCTGGAATAAAGTGAGAGAATGGCTCCTTAGAACATCAGGACAGGGCGCCTGGTTGAGTCAGTCCATTAAGCGTCTGCCTTTGGCTCGGGTCATGATCCCAGGGTCCTGGGGTTGGGCTCCCAGCAGTGAGCCTGCTTCTCCCTCTCCCTCTGCCCCTCCAGCCTGCTCATGCTTACTTTCTGTCTCTCTCTCAAATAAATGAATAAAATTTTAAAAAAATCAGGATCAGAAAAGGGAACCATCGGAGCATTTTTCAGAGCTCTGAATCCCCAGCCAGGAGTCGGAGGGGCTGTAAGGGAGCAGAGGAATGTGACTTTAAGTGAGCCTGCAGCTCAAAGGACAGAATGAGACCAGGCATGAGAGCCATGGACAGGAGGCAGAGCTAAGGGCCATGGGAGACTGGAAGCCAGAGTCAGAAGTAACTTAGGAAGGGAAGTGGGACCTGGAGAAAGTTAGGAAGAACCACGCCAACCACAGGAGGGCACTGCATCCCCATGGGCTAGCCTGGAATGTCTGGGACCAACACAGCAAAGAGGTCAGGCAAGGACAGCAAACCCCCTCTGCCTTGCTCCCCCCAGAGAGCATCTCTCCCCCTTCCCAACTCTTGGGTTCCTTGTGCGGACACATCTATAGGAGAGAGACACACACAGTCACCGCCCACTTCACACACCAACTTCTGACAGATACACACACACACTCACACGTGTGCACATATCATCTCCCTCTTCTGAAGATTCCCTTGCTGACAGTGTTATCTGTGTAGGCGAATGTGCTGAGAAGACCTGCCTTCCCTTCCGCAATGCACAACACCACCTCTGTTTGGTTTTGTTTTTCTAAGTAGGCTCCACACCCAGCATGGGGCTCGAACTTGCAACCCGGAGATCAAAAGTCGCCCACTCTGTGGACTGAACCAGCCAAGTGCCCCTCACAACAGCGCCTCTTGCTGGTCAAGGCTGATGCCCATTGGAGTTCTCGGCTTTTTCCTCACGTGTTGCCACAGATTAAAAATATCAGGGCTTTAAGATACAGAAGTAGCCTAAAGGCCCATATACTGGTGAATGGGTAAAAAAAAAAAAAAAATCTACACAATGGATTATTCAGCCATGAGAAAGGAAGATATCCTGATATTTGCAACACCATGGATGGACCCTGAGTACACTATGCTAAGTGAGACAAGTCAGACAGAAAAAGGGAAGAATTAGATGGTATCACTTATAAGTGGAATCTAAAAAAGTCAAACTTAACAAAAACCAGAGAGTAAAATGGTGAGGAAGGAGAGTTGGAAGGCAGGCAGGCAGGGTAAGGGCCTCCGCCCTAAGAGGAAACCACCCTTAAAAGAATTTTACACCAGCCTGGAAGGAGCCCAGCCACCCTTTCCCATGTGACAAAAACCTGATTGGATGAAAGGCACAGGGAGGGTTAATCAGATTAAAACAGCCTGTCAACAAGCCCATAAAAATCCCCAGATTTAGAAACTCCCGTGGCAACCTTCTCAGGTCCCCTCCCTCCTCGGGAGCTTTGGGTTATCACTTCGCTATCACTCAGTAAGCCTTGATTCTGCTGCCCGCCACTCCGTCTGGCTTACCTCTCTATTCTTCGAAGCTGCATGACTGAGAACCGCGGGCACTGACAGAGAAAAAAACAATCCTGCAACACCGGGGGATAGGGGTGAGGGGATAAGACTGATGTTGTTCAAGGGTACAAACTTACAATGAGTAGTAAATAAGTCCTAGAGATCGAATTCACAGTATCATGAATATAGACAACAATATTGTACTCCATTATCAAACTTACTAAGAGACTAAAATGGAATTATCCCAAAGACTAAAAGGAATGGATAATTATGTAATGTGGTAAAGGTGCTAAATACAGCTGCAAAGGCAATCATATTACAATATATAAATATATCAACTTAGCACAGTGTACATCTTAAATTGACACAATGTTATATATCAAATATATTCAATTTTTTAAAAATCAGGGCTTTTGATGATATGCTATCTGTCCTCATCCTAAATTCATATGTTCTTCCTGATGCCAAACCTTGCCATCATAAGAAAGAATGGCAGAGATCAAGGGAGAAGTCAATCATGACTCGTCTTGGAGAAAAATATTCTGCATGGTTCCCTAGATGGTGTGTCTTTATCAGTCAGCCTTCTGAAAAACAACAGAGCGAAAACTGCAGTTATCCAGAGGGCGAAGCATTTTTCTTGAAGTGTTCTCAGGGAGAAAGAAGTCTTGAAGTGTTGTCAGGGAGAAAGAAACTCATAAAAAGCAGTTAAGAATTCTCTGAGCAACCCTTGGATTCCAAACATTCCTCTATCAGTATCACCCACCTGGAGGAGGAGTCCAAAAGTCTAGGTGAGTGTGTAGTCCCCACTGCAGCAAGAAGACGGTTTGATGAGGCTGGAAAGGACCTCAGAATGTCTGATTTCAGAAGCCAACATTTTAAATAACATCGCCATTTTTTTCTCATTAGTGAAGTAACACATATTCAATATAGAAATGTTAGGAGATTTGGAAAAATCACACATCTTAAAGAAAAACAAAAAACAAAAACGAGTCAGCTGTAATCTCACCAGCTAAAGATAAACACTCTTCATAATTCACAAATTTCCAACCAATAGTTTTTCTGATTGTATTTAAAATGAAAATGTGTGATAGGATACATAGTATTTTATCTTCTGCTTTTTTTTTTCCCCTTAACAATAAAAAGAGAATGTTTTCCCTTCACATAAGCTTTCTCCTGGGGTGTATTCAACAGTGGCAGCGTTTTCCATCCAAGATTTCCATCACTTCCTTATCCTTTCTCTTATTGTTGAGTGGTCGGTTATTCTCTCCACTGGGACAACAGCCTGACAGCTGATAACTGTGTCTCAAATTTTGCCTTGGTGCTGGTGGCCTTTCCCTCAAGCTGTTTCAAGTGCCTGTGATCACCAGGGTGGGGACCTGTTCTGCTTGAAGTTCTTGTTCTTTGTTTCAGTTTAGAGTGCTGTTGTAAGACAGAACTCCACGGAATAAATCTGAATATCTAATTGACTTTATTAATCAATGTATGAATCAGGAAGCATCCCATCTACCAAGTAGAGAGGAGCTCCTAGGAACTGTCAAATGGAAGGTTTTCGCAGGAAAGAGGGTACGACAGGAAGTTATTAGCAAAGGAAAAGAAAGGATGCTATCAAGCCAGGACATCTTGGGGCAGGGGGAACTGCAGGGTTTTTATCATGTATATTACTACACTAGTGGGTCAGGAAATTTCATATTGACTGTTAAAAGATGGCATTCGTGGAATAGAGTGAAACTAATTAAATCTTTCTTTGCTGTTTTGGGGGGCAAATGACTCCGTTTTGGACTTCTTTCTTTTTTTAACAGCATTAACAACATGCTTCACTGCTGGCAAAACAAAAATGCATGCTTTTTTTTTTTTTAAGATTTATTTATTTATTTCAGTGAGAGAGAGAGAGTGCAGGGGGGAGGAGCAGAGGAAGAGGCAGAGAGAAAAACCCAAGCAGATTCTCCGCTGAGTGCAGAGCCAGACTTGGGGCTTCATCTCAAGACCCTGAGATCAGACCTGAGCCAAAACCAAGAGTTGGACGCTTTACTGACTACACCCCCCAGGTGCCCTAATATATGCTCTTCTACCAAAGACCCTCTTTTATTAACCTGTGGAAGGAGATCTGGGCCAGCCTAAATGGCTGTAGATATTTTATGGACAAAAGCTTGAAACTTACAAAGTGCTGGCTTGACTTCACCTACTTACAGTTTCATTCTTCTAAAATTTTTCTCAAAGTGAGCATAAAACAAAATGGATGATGGTTCCAGAATTCTATAAAAATAGTCATTATCTTTCACTTTCTGCCAGATTTCAGAGGTGACAGCACAGCTCGACTCAGTAAGTGGTGTCCTCTAGTATAGAGATGTTGTTACAGGTTTGGTCAGAAGGGAACATTCTGTGTTCTTTTCCTATTGGGGAGGCTCAGCTCTAAGCCATACACATTCTGTCACCCAGGTTTTCTTTAGGTTAATGACAGGGAGCCACTGATGGAAACTCAGTGCCCTCGAAGGTATCTGGCCAGCCCAGGTTGTAGTCCTCAGTTGATGGTGTTAAAAGAAGAAGAAGAGGAAGAAGAAGGATGAGAAGGAGAAAAGGAAGAAGGAGGAGAGAAGAAGGAGAAACAAAAACCCAAAATGTAGTCATTTGTCCCCCACAACAGCAAAGAAAGACTTAATTAATTTCAATTCATCCCACGAATAGGACCTCTTAACAGTCAACCTGAAATTTCCTGATCAGCACTAGTGCAGTAATCTGCATGATGAGCGCCCCCCAGGCCCCCACCTGCAAAGGACTTACTGACCTAAAACAACCCTTTCTTTGCTTTTGCTAGTAACCTCTTGTCCTACCCTCCTTCCTATGAAAACCTTCTTTTGTACAATTCCTGGAGCTCCCTCTATTTGCTAAATGGGATGCTTTCTGATTCATGCATTGATTAATAAAGCCAATTATGATACAAGCTGGCCAGGTTTGAGGACCCAGAAGGGGTCCCACAGGGCCAGTCAAGAGGGTCCTTGGCTTGGCATAGGACAGAAATCAAACACAAGCAGAGAGAAAGTAAGAGCAGAGTTTACTGAAGACATAGAGAGAGTGCAGATACAGACAGATGTCTGGGATACTCAGAAAGGAAAGGAGAGAAGTCTCATCTTTGCTTGGGGTCTGGGGTTTTTATTAAACAATTATGGTCTGGTGCATGTGTCCTCTCAGGCATCCAAGAACTGGTCAAAACAAGGACAGGAACCAGGAGTTCATCATAAGTCACTTATTCCCTGGAGCCAGGGGGCCTTGGCATCGAGATATCCAGCACCAGCGGTCTGCAATACACGCATGTGGCCTCGCCTGGTTATTCTCACCGGGTTGCTCCCTAGATGTTATCTATTGTGCTGGAAGCCTCCAAAGAAATTAACTCCTGTCCCTTACAAGAAGGACATACACTAAGGCATGTGAATGATAGGGGTGCCTGTCCTAGCAAGAATAGAAGAAGGAAAAGGAGGGGAAAAAAAGGTTGTTGTTTTTTTTTAAGGGGGTCCCTTCCGTTTCCCTGTCTTAATGAGATCTTGTAATTTACTCAGTTGAATTTTTTCTTCAATAATGGAGAGTGAGTAACAAGAAGAGACTGCGTATAGCTCTAAGATACATAGAAATGAATCAGAAGGATGTCAGTCAACTAATATCGGACACATATTGTAAATCGTGTGTTTTTTTAAGTATTTTTAAAAGATGATTCATCCCCCACTGAAGTGAGCTTGTTTTAACAGAGGGTTTTCACCTCACCTTGTCAAATTATAAAATTATATCATTCTTAAGAAATTTCATAGGGGCGCCTGGGTGGCTCAGTCAGTTGAGCGTCTGCCTTCCACTCAGGTCATGATCCCAGGGTCCTCAAATTGAGCCCCGCATCGGGGCTCCCTGCTCGGCGGGGGGCCTGCTTCTCTCTCGGCCTCTGCCTGCCTCTCCCCTTGCTTGTGCGCACGCGCTCTCTCTCTGTCAAATAAATAAATAAAATCTTTAAAAAAAAAAGTAATCTCATAAACAGGGTGATGTAGGAAAGACATTAGGCTTCAAAGCTGATGGCCAAGAAAGAATTCTTGAGGCATCTTTGGGGCAAAAAGGTGGTTTTATTAAAGCAGAGGGGCAGGACCCCTGGGCAGAAAGAGCTGCACCGGGGTCATGAGCAGGGGCCCATGACATACTTTCAAGTTGGGAGGGCGTTAGGGATAGGGTAAGTCTCTAAGGAATTTTGGAAGCAAGCCCCCTTGAGGGGCTAGCTATGGTTGGGAAAAGGACTGATAAAACCTCAGTCATGAAACCCTTCAGGTGTGTATCAGTGGGCCATATGCTTAGCGGGTGATTGCCAACATTTATCTTGGAAGGGGTAGAGATAAACGAACTTTCCAAAGGAATTTTTATAGGTTAAAGTAGACTTACAGAGTCCTGGGGGTTGGGCTAATGTTGCCTTTTGCCCTCAGCAAAGTATCATCAACAGAGAGGCAGTTGAGTCCTAGAGGAATGTCACTCTGCCTGTTTAGGACTTGTCAGTGGGCTGTAGGTAGTGAGGAAATTTAATATTTTTTCTTCTGC
Organism: Ursus arctos; assembly: GCF_023065955.2. Lineage (NCBI taxonomy): Eukaryota > Metazoa > Chordata > Mammalia > Carnivora > Ursidae > Ursus > Ursus arctos. The sequence goes on from NW_026623053.1 coordinate 3,772,429, forward strand.
CTTTGTTTCCCACATCACGGGGCGCCTGGCTGGCTCGGTCAGTGGAGCAGGGGACTCTTGATCTTGGGGTCCTGAGTTCGAGCCCCCCTTTATGTAATTTTGTTTTTAAACTTGTCATTTTTGAGAGAAATTATTTGATTTTTACTTTTTTTCGTAATCTCTACGCCCAACAGGGGACTCAAACCCAAAACCCCAAGATTAAAAGTCCCCTGCTCTTCCGACTGAGCCAGCCAGGTGCCCCTCAAGAAATTTTTTAAAGAAAACGTGTTTACATCTGAAAATGACTAATGTGTACATGTTGTTTGTTTTTAAGAGGAAGGCTGTGGAAGAACGGATGAGAGTCAAGGGCCAGACTTCTGGCTGCAGTAACCCCCAGTCCCCGGTAAGAGTTTTAGGTAAAATCCTATGCTGCCACACTATCACTGAGCACTGAGCATCAAGCACGAATCTCATGCCCTTCTCTCGCTCTTTTTAAGTTTATTTATTTATTTTTTTACACCTTTTTGCACTTCTAGTGGGGAAAGTTGCATCGGGTTTTTTTGCAGACCATGACCCCCAGTCTTTGCGGTTACTCCAGCCTCCTTGGGCAAAAATGAGGCAGAAAATCTTGCAGGGGGCTGGCACCGAGACCCTGATTGTTCCTGTTAAGCTCGTGTGTCTCCCTGTTGTCTGACCGCACACATCCACTTGCTCCCTGCTTAGCTCATAGACAGATATAAATGTAAATGTTGTATTAATCAAATGTACGGGTATATGTCATAAATATCTCAGTATTGCCTACATTTTGAAATCCCGAACCTAAGAGTTTCACATGTAACCTTGAGCTATTACTCAAAACAAAACACACATCCTTTCTTCTTGTAGTTCTTGGCCTGCTGAATCTTTGAAAGGCCTAAGAGAGATATATAGCGACCTAGTCTCACTCAACTTGGCCAATCTAATGAGTCTCTGTCACTCTAAGAGAATTTTCCTAGCCTTGTCCTCCTGAGACCAGGGTCATTTTTTTTAAGATTGTATTTATTTATTTATTTATTTATTTGAGAGAGAGGGAGAGTGAGAGAGCACAAGCAGGGGGCAGGGGAGCAGCAGAGGGAGAGGGAGAAGCAAGCTCCTTACTGAGTAGGGAGCCTGATATGGGGCTCGATCCCAGGACTCTGGGATCATGACCTGAACCGAAGGCAGAGGCTTAACTGACTGAGCCACCCAGGCGCCCCACCAGGGTCATGTTGAATTGCATTCCAGGAACAAAGAAGTCCAGCTGGTAGAAATGTACCATGTCTACTTGTTGAATATGTAACCTGGTCTCCAAAATTATTAACAGGACCTACTAACTTGAATTCCTATCTTGGAATATATTAGTATCTTTATAACCTCCCCATTTCTACACTGTACCGAGTAGAGTTTACAAATCTCAGTCAAATGGGGGCGCCTGGGTGGCACAGCGGTTGAGCGTCTGCCTTCGGCTCAGGGCGTGATCCCGGCGTTATGGGATCAAGCCCCACATCAGGCTCTTCCGCTATGAGCCTGCTTCTTCCTCTCCCACTCCCCCTGCTTGTGTTCCCTCTCTCGCTGGCTGTCTCTATCTCTGTTGAATAAATAAATAAAATCTTTAAAACAAAAACAAAAACAAACAAAAAAATAAATCTCAGTCAAATGACAGGAAACTAAACATCTGACATTAGAATGAGTTTGGTAATTCAGTTGATAATGACATTTTCCCCTTAACTACTGGGGGGGGGGTCGGGAATAACGCATCTCACTTGATACTCAATCAACCTAAAATATACTGAGATTCCAAAAATGAACATAAAACACAAGACACAGAATCAATAATCAAAAATAGAAGAAACATTCTTTGGCAGGGTGAGGAGCTAATTGGAGAAATAGATAGAGATCATAGAGTCCCATCATGAGCAGAAGTAATACAAAAACACTGCCTTCTGAAAAAATGTCTAAAACATAACAAAAGGGAAGGCATTGTGGAAGTTCCTAAATAAGAAAAGAGGACCACAAGAGAGGAATACAGATAATAGTAGTCTGTGGAATTCCATTGAAAAAATAAAAACTATGCTATGGACACCAAGAAGCAAAGGATATTTGATCCTTTTTACATATATTCTATTCCTTTTTTTTTTTAGATTTTATTTATTTGACAGATAGAGACAGCCAGCGAGAGAGGGAACACAAGCAGGGGGAGTGGGAGAGGAAGAAGCAGGCTCCCATCAGAGGAGCCTGATGTGGGGCTCGATCCCAGAGCACCGGGATCACGCCCTGAGCCGAAGGCAGACACTCAACCGCTGCGCCACCCAGGCGACCCTACATATATTTTATTCTTATGTGAAGAGAACAGAGAGACATTTTTAGATCATTAATATTTATTTAAGTGATATTTCTGAGGGCCCTTGATGAGGCAAGCACTATGCTAAGTGCAGTGTGTGTACTGTGGTGAAGAAAATAGACATGGGCCTGAATTTAAAAATCCTCTCCCCACATACTTTGCTTGTGATAATTATAGAGTATATGTCAACTATTGAGCTGTAAATCTGTGAAGAAAGGCTTGAAGGAGGATGTTGCCTATTTATCACAAGTGATAACCAGTAACGTCAATATCCATGTGCCTTACAAATGAGGAATGAATACTTCCCAAACTAGCTCAGAGGGGTGTATTTGAACTAAGAAGAGAAAATCTTTCTATCGCAGCAGTTAATTACCCTCAGTAAGAGCCCATCATAACCAGGAACATTGCACATTTGGCATCAAGACTATGGCTTGGGACCTCTTTTGTACCCTGCACCAGTGGATCAAGTGAGGAAAAATCATTTCTCTAATCTGGGAAAGATAATAAAAGACAAATATCAAAGATGAAAGGGTAGTGCAGGCCATCATCCGATGCCTCTAGACAGCTATGAAGATGCACTCCTCGGGTCTCCTGCCATGGGGATCATAACTGACCGATGGCCCCAAATGCCACACTGGATCTGCTACTCTTCCTGTGGGCTGCCCTCAAACAATCAGTGTGGCAGGGACACTAAGTCAGACCCATTTCTGCCAGATGCAGGACGCCTCTCACCATGACCTTGGGCTCAATGATTCTCCATCAGCCTGGCTGAAACTCTTTCAGAACTGTGCATATCCAACCTGTTTTTCTTCCCTCCCTCTTTTACAGAGTGCACTCTTACGGTTCTTCCTGCCTCCTCTGACTTCCTCTCCTTTCCCCCCTCACAGGAATTTCTCCCAATAAATCTCTTACAAATCTAATCCCATCTTAATGTCCGCTCCACTGAGAACCTAAAAAAACACACATGTCCACAAAACAGATTAAAACTGCAACCCACGAGGGCATCTGGGTGGCTCAGTCGGTTAAGCGTCTGCCTTCAGCTCAGGTCATGATCCCAGGGGCCTGGGATCCAGTCCCACATTGGGTTCCCTGCTTCACAGGGAGTCGGCTTCTCCCTCTGCTCCTCCCCCCACTTGTTCTCTCTCAAATAAATAAATAAATAAAATCTTAAAAAAAAAACCTGCAACCCATGATTTCAAAAGAAAATAATCCAAGACATGAAAGAACAACATGCATCAAAATTAGAAAAATTTCAGGAAAAAAGATGACATATTCAGAAAAAGTTACAAATAAAAGTAAAAATTGGGACTACTGGGTGGCTCAGTCAGTTAAGGGTCTGCCTTTGGCCCAGGTCGTGATCCCAGGGTCCTGGGATCAGGCCCCGAGTCAGACTCCCTGCTTGGTGGGGAGCCTGTGCTTCTTCCTTTCCCTCTGCCCCTCCCCCTTTGCCCCTCCTCCACTTCCCCTCTCCCTTTGCCCCTCCTCCTGCAGTGGTTTCTCTTTCTCTCTCAAATAAATAAAATCTTTTAAAAAAAAGTAAAAGTCACTTAAAAGATAAAGACTAATCCAGAAGACAACAAATGCAAATAAACACAACAAATAATGCCTTAATAGAAAATTTGTTTAAAAGGGAAAACTTTATACAAAGACATGAAAGGTAAAAAATGGCACTGCTTGGGATCTTTGACGACAGAATCTCTTTAATTTCCAAAAAAAACTTATTTCAGTTGCTTCATACCTTCGTTGTTGAGAGTTTCTCTAAACCTAATTATTAGCCATTTCCCTTTTTCATGAACTTGTGGAGAAAACCAGTTGGTCATCATTCATCCCTAACCAAATTATCCAAACCTTCCTCAGAGAATTTTTTTTTCCATTTACTTATTTTGGGGATAGGAGGTGGGGGCTATTTCTTTTTAATGTTGCCTAGCTTCTCCACACTTATATATTTTTTAATGTAATTCAAAGTTACTAATACCATTCCAATCAAGGTATGAAACCAGCATTAATATAGCAGAATTCATGAATTAGTTATGAAATGGGCTCATCTATGCTTTGGGGGGATTGCGACTTGGTCAAATGATTAGACTCAGGTCCTCAACCTAGTCTACCCTGTTAAGCTTTTCCAAGCATGGAGACAAAGAGTGGTCAGTTTATCAACGCCATCAACAAATATTGGTTAAGCATTTTCAATCAATAAAGAACTGTGTTCACTGTTTTAGATGTCTTAAGGACATCCTCAACCCATGAGGAGGGTGGTGTGGAGGTTTTCGTTTTGTTTTGTTTTTACGAACAATACTTTGGATTAAGAACAAAGACACATAAAATTTAGGTGTAAGTCGGCTTTTGAGAAATTGCGTTACTGAAGGAAGGGAACAATCCCAATTACGTCAATGTCAGAATAAAAGAAGACACATCTATGTTGATAGTTCAACATGAAAAACAGGCGGGACATTTAGAAGTAACATCAAGTTCTTCTGCTTCTTACTTCTAAGTCTCCAGTGGTCAGTCTGACTTAGCCCCAAATATCCCCACTTTCAAGTCTGTCTTGGAAATAAGACATGAAATTATAATAAAAATTAAAAGGTGATTATGTCTTTTCAAGTTTCCAAAATACATATGGTAACACATATGATAATAATAACGTATTGAGAGTTTACTTGGGCCAGACATTATTATCTCATTAAACCTCTCATTCTAGTAACCCTGTGAGGTAGCAACTATTACTATCTTGCTTTCCTAGAATTCAAATTCAGACTGCCAGATTCCAGATGGCAAGCATTTTATCCCTATGTTCTGTTACCTTCCTATGACAAAAAATAATATAGCCAATTCATGTTAGAGCTAACCTACAGTGACAGGGATCTTTTATTTTGCTAATACTTGAGCCAACAATTTAAAGTAAAAGCGAAGTTGAGATGCTGCATAGCTCAGTCGTTAAGCGTCGGCCTTCGGCTCAGGTCATGATCCCAGGGTCCTGGGATCAAGTCCCACAATGGGCTCCCTACTCAGCGGGGAGCCTCTTCTCCCTCTGCCTGCCGCTCCCCCTGCTTGTGCTTGCTCTCTCGCTCTCTCTGACAAATAAATAAATAAAATCCTAAAGTAAAAGTGAAGTGTCACAAGAGATGAGGCTAAGTGTGTCAGTGTGAATTAAAGTGAGGGGGGAAAAAAGGTGACCCCCAAAAGGAAGGAGAGCAGTGACTATAGAATTTACAACACCTGTCTTAAGCAACCGTCAAGACTCCTTCCAGAGCCTTCAGATTATAAAGCCAAAGTCTCCTCTATTAGAATCAAAGTTTACTGACCTAAATGCAAACCAGACATTTAACTCCCTGACGGATATAATTTCCCATATTTTACCCCATAATTATTATATTTGGACTCTTGCAGTTGCAGCAAAGGCAATACTTTCACCCATCCAGTCAGCAGATATCAAAACGTTAAGATAGTCCATAGTTGACTAATATGTTTGCTGACAGAATCAAGAGGGCACACAGCACAGTGAGTTCATTTTCATGCTGCCTGTTAGTCGAACACTTCAGGACGTTTAGCATATTGCTTCCAAACGCCAACAATATCCGGTAGAACATATGTTTAAAGGTGAAGCTCAGACTTAGACTACCCAGGTTTATTTTTTTATTTTTATTTTTGCAAAGATTTTATTTATTTATTTGCTTGCTTGTTTGTTTATTCATTTATTGAGGGCACGTGAGGGGGGGAGAGGCAGAGTGGGAGGGAAGAGAGAGAATCTCAAGCCGACTCCTCGCTGGGCGGGGAGCCCAATCTCACAACCCTGAGATGATGACGTGAGCTGAAATCAAGAGTCCGTCCCTCAACCGACTGAGCCACCATGGGGCCCCTAAACTAACCAGGTTTGAATCTAATTGTCATCTAACAAGCTTTGTGATCTTGGGCGTGATATTTAACCATCTGAATACTCACTTTCTTTAACTGCAAAATGGGGTTAACAGAATGTATCTCACAGATAGCAGGAACTAAATGAGGTAATAATATGTATATGTGCTTGCCAAAATATCGTGTACCTAATTTTCTGTTAGCTATTTATCTAAGAGGACAGTTGAAGATGGAGAATAATTTTTTTAAACCATAAATCTATAAACTATTAATTTCTCTTATCTTGGGTTAGCTAAATTTGGGTTTTTCTTACCTTTCCCTTACTGAATTCTCCCGTTCTTACACGGGAGAAAAATCCCAAGACTTCAGAGTTAACCAGAGAGAAAAGCAAGGAACACAGGTAGTTAATACATCCAGAAATAGTCTTCTCCCGTCTATGGTGCTTCTCCATTGCGCCCAGGCAAGGGCCCGTCCCCGCCCCTCGACTTCTGGACGCGGAGACCAGCCTCGAGGGCACCCGTCTTCGGCAGGCTACTGAGGACCGAGAGCCTGATCCCACCCAAGTACCGTTACCTTCCGAGGTGATTTACATATCAGTTGTTTATTGGCTACTAGAAGCACTCGCTCTTCTCATTGGCTGACACTGCTCCGTGCGGGTCACAGGCCTCATCATTTCCGTTTCCGCTGGCCTCCGGTGCCATGGCGACCGCGAGGGGATTGAGGCATCTGCTGACATCTAGCAGGTGGCGCCGCCGCGGTGGAGAAGCTCCCCCGTCCCGCGTGAGTGTCTGCTTTCCCTGCTCTCGGAGAGACTCTCGATCTCAGGAATAGCTCCCCTCCGAGGAAGAGCGCACTCGGCAGCCCCTTCCTCAGCGAACGCCAGAGCTTTCCCTTCTGCCCCGCAATCAGCTTTTCTTTCCCTGCCTTCAGGCGCTCGCCGCCGTCGTGCCGGGCGTATCCCAGGTCGATAACAATTCCGATTTTCTGGGGAAGAAGCCCCATCGCCAGCACCCCGGCATCTTGCGGCTGCCATGCGTAGAGGTGCCGCAAGCACTGGCTGCCGCTGCGCAGTTCCTGCTGCTCGGTGAGTAACGGTGGGAAGAGGAAGCCCGAGAAGCAGCGGACTGGGTCTGCGTTAAATGATACCGCCTTTCATCTCTGGCCCATAGAGTACTCGATGCCCAATGTGGAGAAGAAGGTGCAAGCACTGACCAATTATCTGTGGAGCCGGCGTTTACCTGTAGAGCCGGAGGAGTTGCGAAGACGGGCTGTACATCTTGAGGAAAAATTCTTGGAAAACCCAGGTAGCGTCTAAGAATAAGGAGTAGGCCAAATTGAAATATCGATGGGAAATTAAAAGCAAGAAATAATTTTACAGATCTGTTTGAGCATCTATCTCAAATACATACTGCGGTTTCTTGTTTGACTTTCTGGCCAGAGCTGCTTGTTACAGTGATGCCTTGTTAAAAGAAGACAGTTTCCGGGGTTGCTTTTGGGCCTTTGGTAAAGGTCCAGCGAGGTACTTCAGTATCCTGTCAAAATCTAGGTCTTGGTTTTTTTCCTCCAAATCCACTGGATTAGAACGGTCTAAGTTTTGATTCAAGTGGAATAAAATCCCTCTATGGCTCCCTCTCCAGTACTGAAACACTCTTCAGGGATAGGAGAATGAGTATAATTAATTCATCGCGTTATTTTCATGAGTGTGAGCTCCTTAATATTATAGACCTGCCTTTTATTCATCTGGTATTCCCTGCACTTCCCCCACACATCCTGGTTCCTAGTCAGTGCTCAGTAGATAAAATAGTACTGAACTGAACACAATCCTGAGACTTAAGATTTTCAAGCCCCTTTCTTCCCTCTAGGAACATTGGAGATGTCACAGTCTGAAGTTTGGGGGAACTGAAGAAAATCCACAAAATATTGTCCTTATCCTGTCCTTTTAAATCTTTGAGACACTTCCCTTTAAAAGAGAGCAAAACCTGTGGGATGGGTCTGGTCTTGTTAAATAAACTGCTGTTGGAGGCAAAATACTATCTGATACATTCTGGTGATGACGGCGGTGGTTGCTGTTAATTCTTACCAGCAATTTTTCTCTAGGTTTCACTTCTTTCTTAAGCTTTGAGATTTTGCCTATGATGGGAGTTGCGGAGGAATGGGCAAGCAGCATATTCAGATATTGGATCTGAGCCCTGTTCTTCCTAGGTCCTCACTCTCAGTTCTTGTTCTCACCACAGACTTACTTCAGGTGGAGGAGAAACTTCGTGAAGCAGTGCTGCGAGCCCTACGCAAAACTACATACCATTGGCAAGAACTGAGGTAAGGGGCTAGAAGGGCTGCAAAAGAAAAAAAAAATCTTGTCTCTAGGAAGACTGGGGAAGTACTATTACACCGTTCGTGTTTGAAAAGCCTACTTGGTTTGTAACTCAGGACTCTTCTCTTTTAAGAAGTGAAAGTACTGAGCTGGAAGAGCCCTTTCCAATGATTTCATTCCTAAAAATCTAGAAGGTTAACTATGGGATGGAGGTTATTTCCTGGTGGGTATGACTCTGGTTTTTCTGGCAGCTACAATGAGAGCCTGAGCCTGGTGTATATGGCAGCAAGACTGGATGGTGGCTTTGCAGCAGTCTCCAGGGCGTTCCACGAGGTGAAAGCCCCTCAACTTCCAACTTTTTACCATCAGTTCCCTTATTCATAAAGTAGTCTCCTGGGGTATGGTTCTTGGGACATTGCATGTGCTTTTTTTTTTTTTTTTTTTTTTTTTAAGAGGCTCTCTTTATCCCCTGAAAGGGTTTCATGACCCAAGAAAGGTTTAAAATCACTGTTTTAGGAGGTTCCCATTCTATATTTACATTGAATCTCAAAAAAACAGTCACATCTCATCTGCCCTGTCATGGTTCCCTAATTCCTTGGGGCCCTAAATAAGGGTGTACTTACCCCACTGTGGGGCATTACATATTTCTTCAGATCCGGGCTCGAGTTCCAGAGTTCCAGCCCCAAACCTTAATGGACTTTGGCTCGGGTACTGGTTCTGTCACTTGGTAAGTATCATTCTGTCTCTGTCAATTCTAGCTCTAGAGAGCCACATGTATAACACTCCAAGAGACTACGGAACCAGAGGGAGAATAGGAAAATTGGGAACTAGAATGTTTCTTCTCTCAGATTAGGTAAGGCATAAGAAAGTATATGGATTAGGGCCAGAACTTAAAGAAACTTCAAGTGAAAAAAGACCCATGTTTAGAAAGATAAACAAGGAAAGGAATTTAGTCTAGGGCATATCACCAAGATTTTTTTTTTACCTACAAATAGTTTCTCTGAGTAAATGAAATAAGAAAATAACACTGTTAGTTTTTCTAACTATTTTAAGATAATACTCTGTTTCCCAGGGGTGGGGTTGGAGGCAGAGGGATCTCTTGTAGGGATGACTAGTTGTCATGAGAAATGGTGATTTATATTTTGCCATCTTAGGGCTGCTCATAGTGCTTGGGGCCAGAGCCTACGCGAATATATGTGTGTGGACAGCTCAGCTGCTATGTTGGTTTTGGCAGAAAAGCTACTGAAAGGTGAGGATAAAGGATAAGGAAGGGCTTCTTCAAAGTTGAAGGAGTTAAGCAGAGAACTAGAAAGAATGTTTTATTGGGGATTTGAGGAGGGCTAACAGTTAGACGAGTCTGATTTCTTTCCAGTGTTATGGTCAAGCAGAGGGTGGTGGAGGCCTTTGCTGGATGGTGGGTGGGTTGGGTAAGATAAACAGGATAGGCAACCCAGTGTTTCCCTGCCCTTTGTTTTTGTTTTTTTTTTAAGATTTTATTTACTTGAGAGAGAGAACATGAGTCGGGGGGAAGAGCAGAGGGAGAAGCTGACTCCCCACTGAGCAGTGAGCCCAACCAGGGAGCCTGACCCAGGGCCCAGGGCCCAATCCCAGGACCCTGGATCATGACTTGAGTCAAAGACCGGCGCTTAAGCATCTGATCCACCCCGGTGCCCCACCTGGTGGTTTTCTTTAGCCTTTGGACCATATTTCTTCCCGAGCTAGCACTTCGGTTTATACCTGTACGCTCATAGTTGCCACTCCTCTGCTTCACCCCACAGGTGGTTCAGAATCTGGGGAGCCTTATGTTCCAGGTGTCTTCTTCAGACAGTTTCTACCTGTATCACCCAAGGCAAGTGACAATGTTTAAAGTGTGTTAAATGTGGAATTTGGCAGATGGAAAACTGTGGCTTCAACTTTGCAACCCAGCCTTGAGTGTTAGACAATAAAAGAGAACAGAAAAAATGTAAGGGGATAGAACTTGGTTATACTCTTGGAAGGGGGGCCAAGGGGAATGTCAGGTCTGTCACGTTCCTTGTCTTGGTCCTCAGGTACAGTTCGATGTGGTAGTGTCCGCCTTCTCCCTAAGCGAGCTTCCCAGCAAGGCCGACCGCACTGAGCTAGTCCAGACCCTGTGGCGCAAGACAAGTCATTTCCTGGTGAGTTGAAATCCTTTTTCCCTTCAAGTTGTAAAGCAGCGTCATGGGTTTCATGTATTTCCTTCTCTCCCTTGGAACTTGTGTTCATTCTTGACCATTTGTCTCACGCGTAGATCCCTTTGTCCCTCTTTTAGGCTCTCCATTCCCATCTTATGTGGGGATGGCCCTTTCCTTTAGGGCCTCTACTCCATCTGTGAATGTTCTGACAGAGCTGCTAGCGTTTATATTTTCATGTAATTCAGGGCTTATGCTTATTTTCCTTTTTTGTGAACAGATATTGGTAGAGAATGGAACAAAAGCTGGGCACTGCCTTCTCATGGATGCCAGGGACTTGGTCCTCAAGGTAAGATTCTTTCTCCTTCCTTCACCCCTGCCCAACCATCTGTCACCAGTCCCTGCTACTCCCTTAAGAACTGAAGAGACTCTGTCATACAAATGGTAGGGGTGACTCTCAGGATATTAGGCATATAAAGTCTTTATGATATAGGGTAGTGATTAGTAAACTAGGACCTGTGGCTCAAATCTGGCCTGCCACCTGTTTTTATATGTGCCGTGCTTATTGGTGTGTCTCTTTTCTATGGCTGCTTTTTTTTTTTTTTAAGATTTTATTTATTTGTCAGAGAGCGAGCACAAGCATGGTGAAGGGCAGGCAGAGGGAGAATCAAGCTCCCTGCTGAGCAAGGAGCGTGATGCAGGATTCGATCCCAGGATCCCGGGATCGTGACCTGAGCCAAAGGCATACTATAAACAGCAGAGCTGAATAGTTGGGATGGAAACAGGTTTTGCCTGCTCTCTGGGCCTTTAAAAAAGAAAAAGTGTGCCAACCCCTGATCCAGGGCATTGCTAAGCCGAGAACCTTATCTTTTGGGGACAGTATGAGCCAATGTATAATCATAAATTTAACTGTCCTGGAGTGGGATCTTTTTGAGAGTAGAGGTTGCTGACAAGGGAGAGCACCATACTATGCGCCAAGTTCCTGCTTTTCTCCTACTGCAGAGAGAAAGTTCTTTGTTTGGAGTATTAGAGAAGCAGCCAGCTTAAGTTAAGGAGCCTAGTTAATAATTACCAGAATTGAATGTTAAAGGAGTCGTCAGTTTACTGAGTGCAGAGTTTGAGTTATGAGAATAGACCCCTCATACGTAGCTTAATTTTTTTGATTTCAGGGAAAAGAGAAGTCACCTTTGGACCCTCGACCTGGCTTTGTCTTTGCCCCAGTGAGTATTACTTCTACCTTTCCCAGCATGCAAAGATGTGAACTCTGCTGTGGCCAGGAACAGTGAGAGGAAAGCTAAGCCACCCTCTACTATTTTGTGTCCCTATCTACTTTCTCTCTTAGTTGTTCCCCTGGCACTCCCGACCTCCAGCTCCTATGCTCCCATTGCCCTAGCCCTTCTTAACTCTATCACTCCTCGTTTTTCAGTTGTATGGTTTTGTGGTTCTTTGGTCTTGTGTGTTCACAGTGTCCACATGAACTTCCTTGTCCCCAGTTGACCGCGTCTAAGCCCCTGGCCTGTAGCTTTTCTCAGGCTTACCACTGCATCCCCTTCAGCTGGGTATGTATCCTGAGAATGTTATGGCAGAGAGAAAATAGCCTGGGGGAACAGGATGATAAAGAGTCAGAGGTGGGGGGGCGCCTGGGTGGCACAGCGGTTAGGCGTCTGTCTTCGGCTCAGGGCGTGATCCCGGCATTATGGGATCGAGCCCCACATCAGGCTCCTCCACTATGAGCCTGCTTCTTCCTCTCCCACTCCCCCTGCTTGTGTTCCCTCTCTCGCTGGCTGTCTCTATCTCTGTCAAATAAATAAAATCTTTAAAAAAAAAAAAAAAAAAAAAAGAGTCAGAGGTGGGAAGAGTTGGAGAAGTCAGAGAAGAGCCTGGAGGTTTTCCGGCTGGAGTGTGCATGGCTTATAGAATATTAAAAGGGCTGTAGGGATGGGAGGGGAGGTCACAATTTTTTTCCCATCTCTTTTTTCTCCAAATATTCTCTATATCCTTATCTTAGAACAAGAAGAAGCAAAAAGAGGAAAAGTTCTCGATGGTAATTCTTGCCCGGGGGTCTCCAGAGGAGGCTAACCGCTGGCCCCGTATCACTCAGCCTATCCTTAAACGGCCACGCCATGTGCATTGTCACCTGTGCTGTCCCGATGGGCATATACAGCATGCCGTGATCACAGCCCGCCAGCATGGCAGGTATAAAGGGTGTGACCAAAATTAGGGAGAGGTGGCAAGAACCTGCAGCCCACGCTGACCTCTCTTTTCCCTAGGGATTTGTATCGCTGTGCCCGTGTCAGCTCCTGGGGAGATCTCTTACCTGTGATCACGCCTTCAGAGTCAGAACTTCCTCCGTCCCTTCCTGAAGACCCCCCTGGGAATTGACAAGGAGTCGTAACAAGTATTTTCTTATTTAGGCCTGCCAAGGCTGAAGCTCCCTGGTATCCAGGGTGGGAGTGCTGGTAGCCCTGTGTATCTGTTTGTTTGAGGCTTTAATAATAATAAAAAGTTTCCAAAGAGTAGAAATGGATCTCGTGATTCTTAAAAGGTACAAAGATCAGTTGTCATGTCCTATGCTGTAACAGAGAGAATCCTCAGATATTCAGTGCCTATCTCCCCACACAGATCTTTTTTTTTTTTTAGATTTTTTTTTTTTTTAATTTATTCGACAGAGATAGAGACAGCCAGTGAGAGAGGGAACACAAGCAGGGGGAGTAAGAGAGGAAGAAGCAGGCTCATTGCAGAGGAGCCCGATGTGGGGCTCGATCCCATAACGCTGGGATCACGCCCTGAGCCGAAGGCAGCCTCCTAACCGCTGTGCCACCCAGGCGCCCCTCCCCACACAGATCTTAAACTCACCTTCTCCTATAATAATGCTGCTGCTTCTACCAGAGACCAGGACTTCCCAGGGAAGTAATCCAGGGCAGTAGGGAAAGCTGCCCCCAGTCCCTGAGCACTGGCTTAGCAGGTGTCACGGTTGTTAGGTGGGCCACCTAAATAGGGGAACCAGGCAGCCTAGCCTGTTTTTCTCCCTCCTTTCCTTCTGTCTTCCTCAGGGTTCATCAGCTCCCCCGGAATTTGCCTGATACATTTTCCTCAAGAGTCGATCCCCATCAAGACTGAATTTTCCGTCTCCACCCCTGCAGCTCCAGGCAGGAGCCTTCAGTTTGCTTGGTTCGTTTCTCAGTTTTTCCCTGGGCCTCACTGTTTCAGAGCTAGAGAACCTTTCTTTGTCTTAAAATTCTCAGGCTCTCTCCCAGTACACACGGTCCTGACTTAACCGTGGCTTGATTTTCAAATTTTCAACTCTAAGGTGATGTGGAAGTGAGGCCCATTCAGTAGAAGCCAGACCTTGAGTTTTGAACTTGGATCTTTTCTCAGGTCGGCAGTGTGCAGTATGACAGTCTCTCGTGATGCCAGGGCAGCCGCAGCTGTCGTGAGGGTAAACGGCTGGTACACTTACAGCCGTTCTGGTTTTCACTTCCAGGACAGATGTGGTAAATTACATTAGACTTCAACACTATTATAAAACAGACTTTGGTTAGATGATTTTGCCCAGCCCGTGGGCTAATGTAAGTGTTCCGAGCATATTTAAAGCTAGTCGAAGCTAGGATTGATAGCTTAGGTGTATTAAATGCATTTCAACCTAGGAGGTTTTTAATTTAGGATGGAACCATTGGGACATCACCCCCTCAAAAGTTGAGGAAGATCTGTATATATCCAGAAACAGGCACAGTCAAAAGTTGGAACAGCATCAATATTGTAATACTAGAAATCTCAAGTCCCCACTAGAAATTGCCATGCCTGGAACTGTTCCTCTGGGGTTACAGGAGAGGGAGGCCCCTCATCTACTAGTTTTCACAGAGTGGCGGGTGGCAGCACTACCTCTCAGCCCCACCTCCTACCCAAAGGTGGCCCCAAATCCCCTCTGAAAAGGTAGGGTTCAGATATCAGCCTAACAACCTATGAGACATGGGTGGGTAGGGTATGGGAGTCTTAGATCAGATGTCTTGAATGAGGCAGGACCAGGTGTCCCCGTACAAAACAGCTGGGGAGAACCTACATAGACTCCCATTTCAGATTAGACCAGTGCCAGGCACGGACGAAGACTGTCCACAGCATTTGGATTAGTCATGGCAGCGAAGAGGAGAGGACACACAGCGCAGGCTGTGCCTGGCAGGGAGTCTGGAGTTTCTGGTTTCCCAGTTCTGGAAGGCGTGAGCCAGGGGAGGGGCCTCCTCGTAGGGGGAGGGCGGGAATCTGGGGCAGGGCCCCAGTCAGCTATGCAAGGCTGTGCAAGCAGAGGCAACACAGAACAGGAGGAGGATCCCAATGGCCTCCTGGAACTCAGGAGAGTAGATACTCCAGCTTTGACCACCTACTTCCACACTCCTGCTCCAAAGATCGTAACTCGCATTTGCTATTCTGAGGCCTCTGCTTTTCCTGGATCCCAAGGATGGAACCACTACTAGGAGTGAAAATTGGCTGCCTGTTTGCCCTGCTGGTTCTCACCCTGGTCTGTGGCCTTATTCCCATCTGCTTCAAGTGGTTCCAGATTGATGCCGCTACAGGTACAGCCCTGCCGCCCCGGCCCCAGAACCTCCACCTAACTGTGGCGCTATCACCTGTCCTGACGCCTTGCTCGGAGGCTCTCACCACCCCTGAGCTGGGGATATCGGGTGCTACCTGTTTGCTCTTCTGTCACCTCTCCTATCTCATCGCCCACTGGATCGTGACTCCTCCTTTGTTTAGGTCGTCACCGCCGGGTCCTCAGCCTCCTGGGCTGCGCCTCTGCTGGTGTTTTCCTGGGAGCGGGGCTCATGCACATGACCGCTGAAGCCCTGGAGGGAATCGACTCCGAGATCCAGAAGTTTAAGATGCAGGTGAGCCGCAGAAATGGTGAGCGGCGGGGCTGTGAGGCCAGAGTGATGAGGCAGGAAATGACAGAGCCAAGGGCAAGGGCGGAAGGACAGGGAAGAGGACAGCTCTTTGGTGGCGTAGTGAAAACTGGTCACGCTGGGCTTCAAGGAGAGTGATGGAGCTGAAGGAGCAGGACAGGAAGCTGGGCGGCTCTATCACCAACCTGATTTCTGCTTTTCTCTCCCAGAACAGGACAGAAAAGGAGGGAAATGCGTCTGATGATGCTGGTTCAGCTCAGGTAAGTATCTCCCCCCTGTCCCTCCCTGGGGGGGGAGACCCAGAGTCTCCTTTCACTGCCAGACCCTTTGAGGTAGGAGTCGGTGAGGAAACCAGGAATCCCCCTGCTCCTCAGCTCAGACAGCTCAGAGGAAAGGAGGAGCCCACCCAATCCTTTTGGGTTTGTGGAACCCCAGAAAAAGCTGTGCTTTACTCTTTCATTCTTTCTCTGGCCCTTTGACATGCCTCACATTCTTTTCCCATATTTCTAACCCTGTCACTCTGGTGTCCCTTAGTCCCTCAGGGATTCTTCTTGTTGCTGTCCATACCTGCTCTTGGCTTCAATCCCCTGCCCTTCTTTATGCCCAATATGCTGCATCAGTCCGGAAGCATCTGATAAAGATGGGAATAAGGCTACAGACCAGAGTGAGAGGCAGCAGGGCAAACAGGCGGCCAGTTCTTACTAATTGGACACAGTCCCACGTTTCCCATTCTCTTCAGTCCCCCACTCCCGTGGCCACCCAGTGTGCTCGCTTCTCTTCCCTTCCCACCTCACAGCCCCTCTTTCTGTTCCTAGATGGAGTATCCCTACGGAGAGCTCATCATCTCCCTGGGCTTCTTCTTTGTCTTCTTTTTGGAGTCGCTGGCATTGCAGTGTTGTCCTGGTGCTGCTGGAGAATCCCCAGTGCAGGAGGAGTGGAGTGGGACTCATGTCCTTGAACTCCACAGCCATGGATCTCCACCCTTACCCTCCAAGCGTCCCCTTCGGGCCCTTGTCCTCTTGCTGTCACTCTCCTTTCACTCAGTGTTTGAAGGGCTGGCCGTGGGGCTGCAGCCAACAGTAGCAACTGCCGTGCAGCTCTGTCTTGCCGTGCTGGCTCACAAGGGGCTCGTAGTGTTTGGGGTGGGGCTGCGGCTGGTGCAGATAGGCACTGGATCACGATGGGCCACATTGTCCATTCTGTCATTAGCTCTCATGTCCCCCATGGGCCTAGTCCTGGGCCTGGCTGTGACCCGAGGGGACTCTAAAGGGGGGCAGGGCTTAGCCCAGGCTGTGTTAGAAGGTGTGGCAGCTGGCACCTTTCTGTATGTCACCTTCCTAGAAATTCTGCCCCGGGAGCTAGCTGGCCCTGAGGCCCCTCTGGCCAAATGGGGCTGTGTAGCCACTGGTTTTGCCTTCATGGCCTTTATTGCCTTGTGGGCCTGAGAGATTCCTGATTTTTCTGATAGACCTATCTAGGATGGCTTTCCTACCCTCGGGAGACACTTCCCAAATGGCTTTGGCCCTCCCCTGAGACTACGTGACATTCACTAGGCATCATCCTCATGAACCGGACCACAGCTTTCTCCTGCATGAGATCCATTTCTCTTCCAGGACTGAGAAAAGGACGTCTAGGTGGAGTGCCTATAAATTGGAGAATTGATGGGAAGACCATCACTCTAGATTTGACTCTTGTCCCGTCTGTGCTACTGTGTGTAATAAAATGTCCATTTTACCGTCCACCTTCAGCCAGGCTTCATTTCTCCAGCTTGCCCAGGAGCTGCCTGGTACAGGAAGTGGTGGAGTGGGGAGTGGAAAGGCTGCATATGGGATATTGTATTTTCTTCTAGAATCCAGGCCCCTAGCCATTCTGTCAGTTGCAGGCCATGCCCTCCACACGTGGGAGCATTGCCGAAATTCCAACAGCCTACTCCTGCCTTGCCCACAGGTGTTGAGAAACTGAGCCAGACTTGCCAGCATTTAGAGAGAAGAAGGGTAAAAACAGAAACCACGGGATCCAGATTTTTTCCTACGCTAACCACACCCACCCCACTCCCAGTCCCTATTATCAGCCAACCACAGTGTGTACAGCAGACTCTTGAGATCAGGCTAAATAGAGCCTCCCTCCATCTGGTTCCTGTTTTTCACACTGAGCCCTGTGTAGCCTCGAGGATGCTGTGGCTCTTCTTTGAGCCTCTGCCTCCATCCAGCTGCCTGGTGCTGAGGGATTAAGAAGCAGTGTGTTTGGAGAGGGAGAGAGGCGCCAGATAAAGGCCTAGGGTGATTACTGGGCTTTGCCACAACTTAGGGGCTTTCCTTCTGCCCGCTCTCCCTGCCCTCTGCCTCCGGCCCCTCCCCGCCAGGCCATCTGTCTTTCAGTGTGAGTAACCCCTACGGTGTGTTGCTTCTCTTAAAAACTACTAAAGACAAACACAAAGCTGATTATCTGGCTGTTGCCCAGCCCCCCGACCCATGACATGGAGGAGTATCTCAGACTTAGTGGAGAAGGAGGGAGAGAAGGTGTGCCCCGCGAGCTCAATCGCTCTCCCCACTTTGCCCCTCCTGACACTCTCAGTGCGGAAGCCCAAGTCGCCTTCACCTGGACAAGGCCTCCTGAGTGTCCTTCTTGTCACAGTCGTCTCCTGTCCATCCCATTCCCCTCCCCAAAAACTAAGATGCACAAACCGCCTCACAAGCCCGGCGGATGCGCCCAGGCTTGAGTGAGAAGGCAAGCTTTAGGCAAAACTAAATAAAAATATCTGATACAGGAAACAGGTTCCCTGAAGCACCATCCTATTTTGTTTTCCCTTCAGCATGAAGTCATGGGATACATTCTCCCCACAGCGCCTCGTACGTGTGATAATGGTAGCGTCTCCGCACAGAGCACCTGCCTCGTGCCAGGCCCTGCGGTCTCGCCGGCACACACGCCACCCGGCCCTCCCAACCCCGCCAGGTAGATACTAGCCCTCTTGAGAGCCCTGGGAAGCACGCGCACAAAAGGTAAATAACGATCGCAGAGCTAGCTGGGCTGCAAACCCACGCTTCTCTGATCTTAAGGAAAGCTCAAATATGCGATTCTCTCCTCCCTTACCTTTACCTCCCCATCTTCTGTGTCAGGGGCTCCGAAGAAAGCGGGGAGCACGTTGGAGAACTGAGGCAAGCTGCATAGAGGGAGTCTACAGGGAGGTGTGGGCAGGGTTTGGACAGAGCCCCAGACGGTGGAGCGATACCCGGGGGGCTGGGCGGGGCCCGCCAGTAAGAGCCTGGCCCCTGGTGGAGGGAGACAGCCAGCCCACAGGGCCTCGAGCCGGAGGAGCCAGAGGAGTACCCTCCCTCTGCTTCTGCTCTGTTGGCCAGCTCCAGGGTCTCCTGTTGGGTGCCCTAACCGAAGCCAAAGGACAGAACCGTCTGACAGTGCATGGCGGATAGCTCAGCGTCGTGAGGCGGGTCAAGAAATCCGGACGGGCAGATCCAGCACGCCGTCCACTCTCTGCTGCTTTCCACTCAACTGGTCTTGCCAGGACTTTGGAAGGAGGAACTAGAAGGGACACAAGGATACGGACATTAGCTATTTTAGGTGCAGAGGGTTTGGAGGACTACAGAAAGGAGACTTGAGGAGAAGGCTACCAGACTCGGGCTCTTCGCGTGTTTCTGGGTCACCGATGCTATCAGCATCTGAGGGCAATGAGCAGAGGTTGGGAGATTCCAAGCATGGGTGAGTCACGCCCTTTTTGCCTCCTCCTACCCTGGGAGCCCTTACATTCGCCTTCAGCCCCCTCTGCTTTCAGCCATCAGTGCTTTCTCTCCTTCTCATGAGCAAGCACTTCCTTTCCTTTTCCCAAGACCTTACGAACCCGAACAGGAACCCTCTTTAGTTCAAACTGTATCATAGCAAGAGCTGGAATAAAGCGAGAGAATGGCTCCTTAGAACATCAGGATCGGAAAAAGAAACCATCAGAGCATTTTCCAAAGCTCTGAATCCCCAGCCAGGAGTCGGAGAGGGCTGTAAGGGCGCAGAGGAATGTGACTTCAAGGGAGCCTGCAGCGAGGAAGGATGGAACGAGAATGGGCATGAGAGCCATGGACAGGAGCGAGAGCTGAAGTAGTAGGCCAAGGATCTGGAAGCCAGAGTCAGGAGCGAACCCGTACTCACTCAGCCTTGAGAGATAGGTCGTAACTGAAAACATTTAGAATCATAAGAGTTGAAAAAAATATGAGGAAAGATGCAGGTTAGGAAAAAGGATAAGAGAAGAAGCTAGTTGGAATAGTCACAAGAGAATTTACGTGGAACAGTTTTTAAGTGCCCTGAACCGCTGTGCCCGTTCCCCATCCCTTATTCTCCACCCCCACATGTGTATTTTTTATATATTTAAATAGAAGAAAAACAAATGGAAGAATGAGACCTCCAACCATCCTCTCACCTAGAACCAGCTTTCCATTCTTGCACCAATAAATGGTTCCCAGAAGTAACACTTTGGAGCTCCCCACCTTTCCTTCCCCTACAAGCCGAGGCTTGGGTTTTTACAGTTCAGAGGAGATGGGACATAGCATCAAAGAGAATAGAGGCTGATATCCTGGGGCAGGGTGAGAGGTCAGCCAAAGACCAGCACCTATGAACAAGAGGCACCCAGGACCAAACCCCAGAGCTCCAGGTGCTTCACCCCCAAAGGACAGTTTTCCAATGTCTTGCCTCCCTCATAGGAAACAGTGCCCTGGCTCCTGGCTTTGGGTGATAGAGTACAAAGAACAGTTGCCAGAATTGGAGTGGGTTGGTATGTGTGCGTGTGAGTGTGCCAACTGGCCAGACACCCTCATATTCCCAGCCCCTGCACCTCAGGGAGGAGCCCGTGGCCACTAGCAAAGGTGAAGCAAAAGGGGTGCAGACAGAGGTGACACCCCCAGGCCCCAGTCTGCAGGGATGCTTAAAGGGGCCAGTTGTTGATGATTTTTTTATTTCAGTGTTGTTCAGAATTACTATCTTTAGATGTATTGAATGTCAA
Source organism: Ursus arctos (assembly GCF_023065955.2). NCBI lineage: Eukaryota > Metazoa > Chordata > Mammalia > Carnivora > Ursidae > Ursus > Ursus arctos. Next base: position 3,792,974 of record NW_026623053.1, read on the forward strand.
ATACAGAATGCATTCTACTTTTACTATGTATTTATCCAGTTGGGGGAACATTCTAACGTGGGTAAGGAGAGAGGGTGCAAACAACATGATTGCTCTGGGCACCATTTACCCTCACCACACCCCTGGCCTCTAGTCAGAACTGATTCTCACTTTCCTGTTAGTCCCCAACTCTCTAGAAAGGTGGCATCTCCCACTCGTGGCATTGCCCTTAAGTATGTAAAGGAGTGCCCTTAAATGTTAACATCTACCCCTTCTGCTGCAGTTTCGCCATTTTGTGTGTACCTTCAGAGAATCACTCTTTAAAATCTCTTCATGAGTTCCAGAATTTTCAAGCTAACCCCACCAGGCTCTCATCACCATATTCTTCTAGTTCTATTCTCCTTCCCAGTGAACGCTGTGTTAGCTCTCTTGGGCTTCTGTCCCTGAAGTCAGGAAAACACATCCCTTGAGAATGAGAATAAGAGAGAAACAGGAGTCCTAAGCCTGAAGCAGAGACAAAAAGTAGGGAGTCTGTGGTTCTGCTTCTATGAAGTCTGCTCACCTCTTCTGAGCTCTGATCTTGAGAACAGGCGGGAGCCCCAGACCACTCCCTCCCTATGTAGCTACTACTTAGAATCACAAGGAACGCTGAGAGATACAGGAAGGGGAGTGGGACCTAGAGAAAGTTAGGAAGAACCACGCCAACCACAGGAGGGCACTGCATCCCCATGGGCTAGCCTGGAATGTCTGGGACCAACACAGCAAAGAGGTCAGGCAAGGACAGCAAACCCCCTCTGCCTTGCTCCCCCCAGAGAGCATCTCTCCCCCTTCCCAACTCTTGGGTTCCTTGTGCGGACACATCTATAGGAGAGAGACACACACAGTCACCGCCCACTTCACACACCAACTTCTGACAGATACACACACACACTCACACATGTGCACATATCATCTCCCTCTTCTGAAGATTCCCTTGCTGACAGTGTTATCTGTGTAGGCGAATGTGCTGAGAAGACCTGCCTTCCCTTCCGCAATGCACAACACCACCTCTGTTTGGTTTTGTTTTTTTAAGTAGGCTCCACACCCAGCATGGGGCTCGAACTTGCAACCTGGAGATCAAAAGTCGCCCACTCTGTGGACTGAACCAGCCAAGTGCCCCTCACAACAGCGCCTCTTGCTGGTCAAGGCTGATGCCCATTGGAGTTCTCTGCCTTTTCCTCATGTTTTGTTTACCTAGGAGCTAGTTGGTCCAGTGAGTCCAATTATTCTATTTCTTTACGTTAGGGTAGCACGTAAGCACTCTTCACTGCCTGTCCTGCATGGGTCACCCAACACCCTTGCCATCAATAGCTAGCTCTAGAACTCTGCGAGTCATCTAATATCCCTGCCCCTTCTGATCCGGGCCTACTGCAGTTAAAATAGACTCAGCCCTAGGAGAGAGTGATGAAATGCTCAAGAGTCAATAACATACTCCATGCCTCACTTCCATGTCAGTGTGTCAGCACCACACATCAAGCAGCATTAGGCCTCAGCCACGTTTCCTTGAGGAAAGCACGTCATTGTCTGTGGAAGTTCTGCAAAGCAATCCGGCAAGTGACCTTGTAATATTCCATCCACAGTACTCTTATCAAAAACAATAGAAAGTACCTTCCCGTTTTTTACTTCTTGTGCCCCAAGAGCCCAAGAATCAGCCTGCCACGGCCACAGAGTATCTGAGGTCCTCTTGATGAGTATCGTGCAACTTGTTGAAAAGCTCCTCAGAGAACCACAGACATAGTGTGTTCATTAAACACACCGAATTCTTGGCTTCATGGGGGAGGAGGACTCCTTAGAGGAAATTCTCCTTTCCTCCTTTGGGCTGTTACTCTCCTGAAGGAGTCTTCAGATTGGGACCAACTATGAGCAACACAACCTCTCGAGTAACTGTGTGGGGCCTGGTCTGCGCATTGTACTGAACCGTCTAAAATGGAATCTAGGTGCCCCCTAGGGAGGATCCTATAGGAAGATGATCACAAGATGTCCTTGGACACTTCAGGCAGCATTCTGTACTTCCTTCTTAAGATCATGATGTTGGTGACATCTCTGAAATCCTATGGCATTTCTCAAGGATCCATAACTAATAAGGAAGTCTTGTAAGACCTAAGTAGCTCCTCTCTTCCCAAAACTTGGAAATACTATCAATAGCAAGGATAATACCATCCTATTGGAACAGGGGCGCGTGCCTATGTAGTCACATCCCATGGGGTATCCAGGCCATATCTGAGAAGAGAATGTGAGTTGGGCAGGGGGAGGGTGGGAAAAGGGGCACAATGCAGGCATACTCAGACAAGGAAGAACCACACTCAGTTCCTCTACAGTTTATTGTTACAGCAGAAGTTGTGGGACACAGGAGGGCACCCTCCACACATAACGCAGTGTGGGCAGAGCCCCAAGATAGCCCTTCCCACCCCTATGCCAAGCGCCAAGCAGCCCTGCTCCAGCTTAGCTCCCTCCCCCTCCCACTCTAGACACACACTGTCTAGACAGCTACCAAAGTTAGTGCAGCCAATGGCCCCAGGCCCCTTCCTATTGCCCCAGCTCCAATCCTTCCCTCACGCTTTTTCATTGCCCACCACTTCCCATTCCAACTTCCGTTTCACACACCGGATGTTTCTATCCCATCCTGAGGACCACTAACCCACCAGCAAGCCTCCTCCGACACACATTCATTTAGGCCCATACTCTTCAGAGATCTGAAGGGTTAATGAAAAGCCATATCAGCTTTGGTGAATGGAGTCTCAGCCCCAAGTCCCCTACCCTTGCAATGGGATAAGTAGGGAGAGTCTGATGGAGGCACCATGGGGCAACTACAACAACCTCTTATCTCTTATCTATGGACACCTAGATTAGGGAGAGGGAACACATGCCCTCTCCACCTTAACACCAAAATGAGGGAGAGGGATAATTCAGGGGTCTGGGTCCCTAAGAGATATTAGGACATCTCTCCCAGGATCTGAGGGGAATCACAGGTTAGAGGTCAAGGTTAGGGTAGCAATCGAAGATCAAGGTCATCTCCCCACATGATCTGCCCATCTTCCCTTACTCTGGCCCAGTGCCCTGTGCACCTCCCAGGTTAGTGCTGGGGGAGGTGAGGGCTGGGTCCTACACCAGGGCAACAAAGGTCATTCAACAGGAGACCTCCATGGTATGCCCCGGGGGTCCTGAAGGGAGAGTCCCAGACTCGCTGCTCTGGGACAGGGTGCGAGAGCGGGACCGGTTGCCATCAATGGACGCTGCACTGGTCAGGGAGGCTGTGCGCGATCGTGACAGGCGAGTCATGCAGGATGAGGCCACTGTGGAGACAAAAGCATAAGCAGGCAGGAAGACAGGAGGTGGGAAAGAGAGGCCGGCAACTCCAAGTGGGGTGCTTGGGTGGTATGAGAGTAACTAATGGGGCTGGGGGTGGGGGTCTATGATTCGGCAGATGGTGGTAAGTCCCAGAATTAGCCTGAAATGGTTCCCCACCCTCACTGCCCATCCCTCCTCTGTGCAGCAATTCCCTGCTCTCATGATAGCCTCTGACCCCTATACTCACTGTAGCCCATGCCTTGCAGGAAGTACTTGAAGGCCTCGGTCAGCTTGCCTGGCTGCGGAAGTAAGATGAGGAGAGGTGGACAGTGAGGTGAATTCAAAGCAGAGCTGGAGCCCAAGGCCATGGCGGGGTGGGGGTGGGGGGAGTGGCAAAGTATATATTTCAGTACCACTAATATCCCATCTCACGAGGACAGCGGTACTCACCTGAGTCAGCTGGGGCTGACCTCCAGAGTCGGCCATCTGTTCAGGAGATGGGTGACAGCCATCCAGAAGAAGTGACACAGACATAAATACAAGCAGCCATGCCAAGAGGTAGGAAAGGTTCTCTCTTCCCTAGCTTCCCCACACCAGGCCCTGAGGGTATGTTTTCTTTATCCACCCCACTTGCTCCTAGGCAGGACCTTAAGGCCTGGAAACCGAATCTAGGGAGGGTCTATGGCTCTGGACAGGGGGCCAGGAGTCAGGCGGGCCTGGAGTAGGGTTACTGACCTTGAGAAAAGAGGTCTGGGTGGGGTCCAGCTTTGAGTTACACTCCACCTGGTGTAAGCAGGAGGCTGAATGAATGATGTCATACTCCCTGTGGCCTCTCCCATCCAAGGGACCCAGGGACCCCAGGGACCCAAGGACCCAGATCCCAGTTCCTTTCCCATCAGCCCCATGCCCATCTCATTCTTACCAGGAATCAACCTCTTAGGCCCCACAGTTGCTCTCCCAGTTCCAAACAGAGATTGCCTCTTGGCAAGACACCCCTCTGACCACCACCCGAGGACTCCAATCCTCCCTCACCCACCCCAAAATTCTCTACTGACCACTGCATCTTCATGGGGTGCTTGATCTCCTACCACCAGCATCACGGGGCACCTAGAGGCATAGTGTCAGGGAGGAGAAGGTGAGCCCCTGCTATTCCCTCACCCGCCTCCCAGAAGAGCAGCTGGAAAATGTTTGGCTCCAAAGAGGAAACAGTCTTCTGAACCCCACTGGCCCTTCCAAGACAACCCAAAAGGGGAAGACTAGAAGGTGGGATTTGCTTCATAGAATAGGGTGGGAGATGAGGAGAAAATTCCCTGTTAAAAGACTTTCCCTCTTCTAAAGGATATAAGCACCTAGGGAAGATCCAGGGAGAGAGGCAAAGCTTTATCTCTTAAAGCCTTACTTGAGGGTAACAGCACCTCCACGCTCAAGGTTCAGGTCTCGGCGGCTAAAGAGGGGTTCAAAGAAGAGCAGGAATTTTAGGCAGGCATCACCAGACATCCAGATGGAAGCCACCTCCTCCTTGAGGAACCTATCTTCCTCCCAAAAATTATAGTCAACTATTAACAATTAAAAGTGGGAACCAAAGGGGAAAGTGGCAGGCAGGCCTCAAATCCCTGTGGTCACTTGTACCCCAGGTCCCTGGCCGGAGGGCAGTGAAGGGGGAGGAAGGGCACAAGGAGAAGAGATCATCTCACTTCTGGAAATCCAAAATCCCAAGGGAAGTAAACAGAAAAAAGGGGGCAGCTCCTTACAATTCACCCCACGGGGTCTGGCCCGCAGCTGCCCAGCTGCGCACCAAATCTTGCCCCCCTCGCGCCGTGTGAGTCCCGGACTTCCCTCTCCTCCTCGCCTCCCCAGGATGCGCGGCTGCTGCCTGTACCTCTCCCCCGCACGCGCACCCCGCTCTCACTTGTTGTAGCTGTTCCAGTACAGCTCGATGTTCTCCAGGTTGGGCGCGTGTGTAATGATATGCCTGTACTTCTGTATCAACTCAGAATTTCCAGACAGCTCCTCCTGACGGAAGGAAAAGGGGAAACTAGGGTTGAGAAGTCAATAGTTACTGGATGAGAAGAGGCAAGCTTTCTTCCCTCCCCAGATCCCGTCCCATCTAAGGAAGTCACCCCAAGCATTCGAGCCCCTGCCGGTCCCCTCCACTTCTTTCATCTTCCACAAACAACCACTTACCTGGCTGAAAAGATGTCCAAGGATCATCTCCGGAATGGAAGAGGTGAGACCTGTTAGCTATGAGGAAAGGCAGGTGAGCAAGCTCAGGATACTCTGAGGAAGAGAGACCCAGGCTAAAAAGTGACACATCTTTCCTGCTGCACTCCCCGTCCCAAGGGCCCCCCCCCCACCCTAGACCTCACCACACAGGCCCCTCCAAACCTTGTGGGCTGCCCAGTCCATCCAGCCCTTGGCATTGGGATCAATGTTGATGAGGACAAGACCCTCGACCGTATCCGGGTGGGTAAGCTGAGGAGTAGCAGAAAGAAGGGAAATCAGAGGCTAGGCGGGGCCTTATTCCCTTCCCGCTGAGCTCCAGCCAGTTTGAGGCTCCCCTGGGGCCTGCCCCCCACCCTTATACCCAAGTTCTCCCCACAAACACACTCTAGCAAACAACATTCTCCTCATCAGTCATGGGCCTTAAACCTGCCTTCCCCTTGTCTGGGTTTGTTTGTTTTTTCATTTCTTACGGTGTATCGTGACAGGACGTAGGCTCCAGCTCCAACACCAACTCCAATTACTGTGGAGAAACTGCGAAAGAGAAACGTGTATCTAATGGGCCCTGGTGTCCAAAACTTTAGCTCCCAGACTCCTCACCCTCCCTCCCAAGGCCACACACACAAAGGACAGAGCGCAACCTTCCCTGGAGGGACGCGACGAAGGAAGGTGCTGAGGAGCTAACCGTTGACACTGGTCGCCAGTGTTAGGTCCCTGAAATCTACCTCAGCTCTCTCTTGGGGAGCTAGTATCTTGAAAAGAAACACCCATCTGCCAAGCAGACACTGTTTTCCTACATAGCTCTGTGTCCATTTTCAATTCTCAGGAGCTAGTTCGACTTGTTCTGTTTTAGTTCCTGGTTCCTTGTAAGGAACCGGGAAGAAGGGAACTTGAAGCAAGATGGGAAAAAAAAAAAGAAAGAAAGAAAAGACACAACTTCAGTGAACAGGGAGAACAGGGGAAAACAGAGCCAACAAGGTGAACCCGAGCTGCCCAGGGCCCGGGTGCCCAGGAAAAGTGGAGCCAGGGCCAGAAGCCAGGAGTCGTCAGCACTCAGCGTGCATTCCACAGAGGCTCACCGGGCTTTCCCTTCCTTCTCCCACCCTCCCTCACACCCAGGGCTCCCGGGCACCAGGTGTGTGTCTGGAGGAGGGGAAGTGGGAGGAAAAGAGACAAGTCTATCTGGCTCCTTGGGATTCTGTCATCCGCCTCTTCCTCTCTACCTTCCAGATCCGAGAAGCCCCTCCTCAGCCTGAGGCAGGGCCACGCAGGGCCGCTTCCTTTTCCTGCCTCTATCCATCAGGACTGCTCTGCCGACTCAAGCCATTTCCAAACCTACCCCTCTTCTTCTCAACAGTCAGGTGGAGGCACAGAGGAGGAAGGATCTATCTAGGCCAGAGGCCACAACTTGCCCAGGAACCCTCGGGGACAGAGGAGTTCTAAGGCCCCCTTGTGCCGGATGGAGAACTCTGGTTTGGAGGGGTCCCCAGGCCTCTCACTTTAAGTACTGCAGGATGCAAGGGATCATGTCCGCAAGCTGGTCCAGAGATGGGTACTGGTATCTGGGGAAGAGAAGAACGTTAAGGAAAACACCAAGCTGCCCCCCAGTGCCCTGCACCTCAGGGTGCCCTACTCACCCTCTCCCAGAGTCTCCACTGTCTCCCCTTTCCTCCTCCCCTGGTCCATTCTTCCCCGCCCCTGCCCTGTGCCTCGAAGCCTGGTGAGGAGGGAGGGAGCTAATTCTCACCCCAAAGGGAACACAGGAGCCCCCTCTTCCATTCCAGGGGCATCCACATGAACCCGCACGAAGTTCTGAATGATTTCCTGCATGTCCCCGAATTGAAACAGCGACTGGAAGCAAGATTTATCTAAAGAGAATCCCCACCACCCCGACAGTAGAATCAGCCAGGGAAAAGCATCCCCAAGTCTGAACCCACCCTCTTTTTTTTATGCCATAGTCAGACCAGGACAGAACTCCCCCTTGATATGCCACATGGCTCCCTTCCTGCCCGTACTGACCTTTCCCCTTCCCCTGGGGTTTTACCCTTCCCACCAGCCTCTTCCCAGAAAGGAGCGGTGGGGAAGCTCAGGTCCTTACAGTTGAGTCCCACATCGTGGTAGGTGAGTATCGCCGGGCGTTTGGGTTTGGGGGTGCCATAGACAGTAAAAGTGACAGAGCCATAAGGTGTCTCCACAGAGTGAGTCTGCAGAAAAACGGTCACCATCAGGGAGGAGTCAGGCTGAGAGGAAAAAAAGGCTGGAGAAGGATGCCCACAAAATCCCACAAAAGTCGGGGATTTGGGGTGGGGAGGGGCAAAGAGAGGAGACAGGCACAAAGAATTAAAAATAGGATCAGCAAGAATTTGGTTCTGGTAGATAAAAAAGTAGAAAATGATTCCGAGGGTGGAAAAGAACCCTAAAGGGTGGGAGAGCGCTAAGGAACTGTGAGAAGGAGGAAGGAAGGGAAAGGAGAGATGGGGAAGGGAAAGGACTGGACTGGAAGGAAAGGGAGCAGAGAGGGGAGCAGCCCTCTCCTGCCCGGGAGAGAGAACCCCTCCTCCTGCCCTGGGACGGCAGCCCCCAAGCTGTTACCTGTCCCTGGTCCAGGAGGATTCGGGCAGCTAACTCAGCCTCCTGGAGAGACACACATACGTACACACACACACACAAACAGATACACGCAGAGACACACAGCCATGTCGAGTCACAGATGGAGAGAAACACAGATAAAGAAAGGTAGAGAAAGAGAGCAACGGAGACGAGAGACAGAAAGAGATGACACAAACAGACAGGAGAGGATGAAGGTTAGTGCAGTGACAGGACAGAGGCCTGGACTCCCGTTGTGGTCTACGGGGGAGAGACATGGGTACAGGTGGAGAAAACGGGGCTGTGGGTTAGAATGATTATGGGTTCGGGAAGGCAGGAGGCGAGGGGGATGCCTGCAGGTCTGGAATTCGGGCCTGGGAGTCAGGGGTCTCATCACCTTGGCCACCTCGGGCGTCTGCCCTGGCAACAGCGGCTTCTCCTCGGTGATCTGCACCTCCTGCAGCTCCGCCATGGTGGCCTGGGAGGACGAGGAGACGCCATGGCTGGGGAGGCTGCTCCCCGCGTCTCCTACACCTGGCTTCCTCTCTCAGCCCAGGGCAGTGCGGAGCTCAGAGGGCATCAGGACACGCACGGGGCCTCTCCTCCCCCCCGGCTCCACGTCCAGGCCGCTGGGAAGGAGGGCTGGTGGCCGATGACTCAGGATACCCCTTCTCTTCCCACTGGCCATCCCCACGGCTGCCCCTCAACCCCCACACCTTGGGAACCCCCTCTTCTGTCCTGGATGGAAATACCAGGGTGGGGCAGGAGTGCAGCTCTGGTTTCCCAGGCTCTATTTAGGGACCACCCCACACTCCCAGAGTTAGGCAGGGATGAAACTTGTGGCTCCTGACTGGGTACTCCGAAGATACTGAGGGATGGAGTAGTGAGAGTTCCTAATTAACTGTGACCTTCAACTAAGCCTCAAGGTCAGCCCCTCAAAGGGAAAGGGGCTAAAAGTGACCCGAGTACCATGACCAAGAGGGGGAGAGGGAAACAAAAAGAACAAGGGGCACCTGTGTCCAACTGACCCAATACTTCCTTCCCTTCCTCCCAAGATTCTCCCTCCCGACTGTGAATAAATTAGCATACGTTCAACCTTAGTGGGGCTGGTGAGGAGCAGAACACCTGTGCAGCTCGACAGTTAAGAGCCTGCAGCCTGGGGGTGGGGTCACTTACTAGACTCCTATTGGCTGGATGCAGTGGGGTTAGGGGTCAGGGTTCTCTCTCCTCCTGGCTCTGGGGTCTGAGAAAACAAGGCAATGAGGTGAATGACATGGGAGACAGACGCTGGGTCCTTTAGGGACAGAAAGCCTCAGCCAAGATCTAGACTACCTGGGTCACTAACCCTCCCTAATCTGTACCCACGAGTCCAATGAACACGTCTTCTCTAGGCTTCAGCTAGAATCAATATAGGCTGGAGGGGCCTGCGGGGCAACGTGGAGAGCAGGTATCATCAGTTCAGGCTGGGGGAGGAGAGAAGGAAGTGCTGATGTGGAGGAAAGAGCGTGGCTTGTGTCGGAACCTCTGGATTCTAGTCCCGGCTCTGCTGCGAAGGGTGTGACCTTGGCCCACTCAGTTACTTCCCTTGGCTTCGATTTCCTATTTGCAAACTAGAAGTAGGGACTAGGGGATCCTCAAGATTTTTGACAGCTCTCAAGTGAGATGAGCATAGCTGAGCATGACTGTTTTCCCAGTTAAACGTTTAAAAACAAAATTTAAAAAGCCTCGTGCCTTCGCGTCTCTCCTCCACCCAGTCTCGGTGTGGGTCCCGCGAGCGGAGAAGGGGAGGGAGGGCGGCCCCACAGTCTCCTCCCAGCCTCCCCGACGACCCGCAAGGGCCGAGCGCCAGCTGGGAAGGGATGGGTAGGACCGATGGGACCGACCGGGCCCAGCGCCCGGGACCTGTCCCTACTAGTCCCAACGCTGTCCGTCCGCGTGGGGACCGACACCGTCGCGCGGCCGGCGAGGAGCGCCCCGGACGCTGGACACAGCCTCACGCACGCCCCAAACACGCCCTGCAGCTCGCGGAGCCTCCGCCTTTGTGCGCCGCAGCCCGGCGCCCCTCCTTGCGGGCCTCTTCCCGCGGGCGGTCAGCTCCGGGGGCTGGGATCCACCCGCCCACGCGCCCGGCTGGCGCCATCCAGGCCCTGCGGCCCCTCGCCCGCCCCTCCCCCTACCTGCTGCCGCCGCTGCCGCTTCCACCTTCACTTGCCTTTGACTCCCCGGCCCGCCCGGCTCGGGCTCCCCACAGACCCGCCCCCGGCCCGCCCCAGCCCGCCCACGGGCCGACAGCTCCCTGCGGATCCGCCCCAGACCCCCAGTAAACCCCGCCCCAGGCTGTGCGCCGCTCAGGGAGGGGCTGTGCTGGGGGCCCCAGGGGTACTCTAAGGGAAACAAACTGCTGGGTGCCTCCGCGCTCCCCACCACATCCCCCCGCGACCAGGCGGTAGTGGGGCGTGCGCGGATCCCTTAGTCCTGCGGGGGATCCCCACGCCCGCCCTCAACACCGCCCCCACCCGTGACCTGGATCTGCCTATCGCACTGTGGTTCCTTCTTTCGCCCCCAGACTCAGTAGCGGGGACGGGTGGTGGGGAGACGAACCCGGGGTGCTGACACCCCATGATTTCGACTCGGCTCGCGGGTAAACACAGCTAGGTTGAGGAAGGAGGAGGTGGGCGGGGATCGCCGCTGAGGAGGCGAGGGTCTTGCCGGCTGGGAGGGGCAGGTGTGCCAGCACCAACGGAGCGCGGCAGGGGTGGGGGGCCGTCGGGGGCGCAAGAGTTTCAACTTCGGGGTGCCCAGGGTCCTGGTACCTCCTCTCTCTGTTGCGTCCCGACGCCTGCTCTCGGCTGCTCCCTGAGAAGTTGGAAAACAAGGCGGGGGGGGGGCGGGGAATGCGGGGGGCCGCTATAAATAGAGGGAGATCGCAGGAGGGGGGAGAGGATGGCCAACGGGGACTCCCGGGTCAAGGCCCCAAGGGGGGGCGGAGGAGGGGCCAGGGACCCCCAGGGGCTCTGACTCTAGGGTAAACAGGCGCAGGGGCGGAGTTAACTCTGCGGGGGTGGAGTGGGGGCTTGGGGAGGACGCTGTGTCCCGGGCTGGAACCCAAGAGACCCTGTGGCTTCGGCGCTAACCCCTCCTAGTCCGGCCCGGAGGAGGGTGAGACAAGCTCGGCACGGCTGAATCTCAGTGCCCAGGAGCTGGTTTCTCAGGGACTGCTGCGTGTCCCTCCCGGGGCCCGGGGTGGGTTTGCAGTCCTAGACCCCTCATTCACCCTGTCCTCCCCCCACCGTAGATGCGCCCTCCCTGTGCCCCTAGAGGAAGGCCATCTGGAATGGGACAGTTAGGAGAGGTTCCCTCGGGTTCCGAAGTTGTCTTAGGCACAAGGAAACCAGACTGAATATCTCCCCACCTGCACCCTTCCAGCACCCCCTCCCCACCAGGGTCCCCACTCCATCTTCCTTAAGCCTGGTTCCTGAGTTACCATTTCGGGGGCTGGGCGGCAGGCCAGTTGGGAACAATGGCCAATGGAGCTAGAGCTGCCAACCGCAACACCAGCACAGACTGCCCCCCCAAGACCCCCAAATTACCCTCCCCCTCCTGCCTGGGAACCACCCCCACCACCACCCTCACCACCCACAATCCTCTCCCATCCAAGGAACATCAATGCCCCTTTCATCCCCACTTGGCAGGGTGTACTGGAAAGAAGGAGGGGCCAAGAGGGAGGAGGTGACCCAGAGTAGGAGAGCTGATCAGGATCAAACCCGGCTTTCAACAACCTCACATCTAAAGGACCCCCGTACCTGCTCCCAATTTGGAGCACCGAAGTTTTCCTCTGTTCCCTTCCCCCACTCTCTTCATAACTGTTCCCCTCAGAAACTGGCCCAGAAGCTGGGCAACCCTGGCAGCTTGCCTGGTCCCCTCTCCCCTCTGGATGCCCGTTTAACACTCTCCTGGACAAGGAAAAGCCTGCTGGCATTAGGATCATAGATAAAGCTGTGTAGGACAGGAGGGAGATCTCACCAGCCCTCCTGGAACTGGGGAAGAAAAAATGCCCAGGCAAGGCTCTGATGTGTCTAAAGTAGTCTTTCTTGGAATAGGGGAGGGAAGGACCTGGAACTTCCAGCATCTAAATTCGTCTCTGGGTCAGGATGACTCAGGGGGAACCTGATAAGGGGCTTACTCAGGGGCGCGTGGCGGGCGGGGAGGTGGGAAATTTCCACTGGGATCTGTTTGCTGCAGCGGCCTAGGGGTCTCAGCCTCCCAGAGGCAGAAATGAGGCAGAAGCCCTAAGGTAGGCTTCGTCTCCGTAGGGCAGGTTCCAGCACAGCCCAGCTGTAAGTGGCCCAACCAGGGTAATCTCTCTCTAACTTCCTTCCTTTGGGCCAGAAGCGGCTTCAAACTATACCTTCAGTGAAGCAACGGTTTTAAGTACCTACTGTGTGCAAGCCACTGTATGCACGCAATTCAAAGAAAGGTGACGGGTAGTCGTACCCTCTCTAGAAGCTTATGATGGATGAGGTGCGAGAAGTAATAAAAAATACAGAAAACGCTAAGAAAAATGATGCTTAGATAAGATTGTTTAGGCAATAAATTCTATGGCAATCATTTCCCACCCTTCTCAAGTGGGAGATCAGAGATTTCCCTCCCACCCGATGGTTTTAGTATCCTCTGATGGAGACAAACCACGAATTCAGCAATATTTTTAAATAAGTTTGTAGAGAATTCTTTTTTTTTTTTGTAAGATTTTAAGTAATCTCTACACCCAAGGTGGGGCTCGAACTTAAACCCCAAGATCAAGAGCCACATACTCTACTGACCACGCCGGCTAGGCTCCCCAGTTTGTATAGAATTCTGGCAATCATAACCCCTGTGTGTATAGCAATAGCTACGTGTGCAAAGCATATTATTTATTCAGTTGATGATTAATGTTCGTGTATGTATAGATTCCAGGGGCCCTTGCAAGAGTTCAGAACTCCCCTCCCCAGGAGACTACAGCCCACAGACTAAGAACCATTATCGTCGTATAATTCAGAAGAGGAAAAGGGTTTTGTTCCTACGGTGTACCTTTATGAGGAGTACAACCACGGCATATTTGAGTGGGAGAGAGGAACAGTCTATCCAGGAAGAAAGAGAGCATGAGGGAAAGTGTGAGGGCAGAAACACAGAAGTTACTTTGAAGAATTGACTGTTAGCTGCTGTGTGCAAGCTGCTTCCTATATGTTACCCCACAATACTATTATCGTCTTCACAGTACAGGTGAGCAGCTGAATGAAGCTCAGAGATTTCTGAAACAGAAGCTTCAGTGACTTGCCCAAGGCCAGCCACCTAGTGCTGTAAATGACAAATCCACGACTCAGATCCCCACCCAGATTCATTCCACTCTGCTCTTGCCACACTGCGAGGCAGCCTATCAGGCCATACGGTCCCAGATGAAGAATAGCACTGATGAGAGGTGGGTGTTGTTTGGTAAAGTGTGGTCCTCATGTGAAAGTGCTTGAAGGACAGGCAGAGTCTTGGCACTGAAGATCCTTAGGGAGTACTTGAGAAGGATTAATGGATAAAAAATAGTTTTGTGAAAATTAATCTGATAGGTGGGTGATAAAGATGGATTGGGGGGGCATTCCATATAGGAGAGAGATTCTTTCGTTCGTTCTTTCTTTTAAAGACATTTATTTTAGGGGCGGGGGAGGGGCAGAGGGAGAGAGAATCTTCAGCAGACTCCCCATAGAGCCAGGGGCCCAACAATAGGCAGGCGCAATCCCACAACCCTGAGATCAGGACCTGACCTGAAATCAAGAGTTGGACACTCAACTGACTGAGCCATCCAGGTGCCCCTAGGAGAGATCCTTTAGAAACCAGGGAAATCAAGTAGATAGGAGACGACAAGGACTTGACTAAATGTGGGAGCAATAGGAATGGAAAAAAGGTTTATTAGACAAGGAAGTGACATTCATAGCAATTGGTGACTGATTAGAAGGAAAGGGGAGGGGAATCACCAACCTAGTTGCTCTGTTTTAGAATCCCTGAAGTTCATCCATCTATATGGCTTTTGGCCAGAGAACAGGCCTAAGAGAAACCCCTGAGGAACATCCCTGACCTGCACAGAAACTTATCTAGAAGATTTTCAGAGTCTGAGACTCACCCTCACCCTGACTTCACTCTCCTTGACCCACCCAGATGTGTTATACTCCAAGGCCTGTGCTATTTCCATGTTGGGCCCAACATTGGAAGCCATTTAAAGTTCTTACTGAGGTTGGTCTGCCAAAGGCACTGGGATTCTCCGTGTCGGTCACTATCTTGGGCTTGAGACTAAAAAGGAGGGCACTGCTGGACTGATGCAGGCCTGTTTTCATTAACCCCTTCCCTGGGCTCCTCTCAGCTTTTTGGGGCAGAGCATAAACCAATTTGACCAGGACCCAGAAGACTGGGTCAGACTGGGCTGGGATTATGAGGGAGAGCTTGATCAGCTGGAGAGACCAGAAGGTTGGCAACTTGCTCATTGTAGCATGCAAAGTGGGGAAATGAAAGGACCCTTTTCCCAAGACTAGGGCTGTAGCTGGGGCTGGAGGTGATGTCACATAAACACTGCTGACGTCATAGAAGCTTCCCTCTCCTCCCCTGTCTGTTTCCCCATTGCCACACAGTCTCTCCAGTCAGCTGGCTCCCACATCCCTGCACACACATAAACAAAGGCTGTGAAGGGTCAGACACCATCCGGGTACTCTTAGGTGCACAAAAGTCTTAGGGAAGAGGGTGATAGCGGTGATTATTCAGTATGTAGGATCCACACTAGTACCACTAGTGCTGGGAACAGTAGGTGGGATGGGAGTGAGGGGGGAAAGGAAAGAGAGGGACAGGGAGGAGGGGCTTTGTTCCTATTACTGATCCTGATTTTATCCTAACCCCCATCCTTATTACTCCTCAGTCCTCCCTTCCCCTCCTCCTTCACCCCCAAGTCTCCCCCCGCACTGTCCTCCCCCACCTCCAGTTGATCATGGCATCAGAAGCAGGGAAAACATTCCAGCGGTTCGCTGTCTTTGGAGAATCATCAAGCAGTGGCACTGAAATGAACAACAAAAACTTCTCCAAGCTATGCAAAGACTGTGGCATCATGGATGGCAAGACAGTCACCTCCACTGATGTGGACATCGTATTCAGCAAAGTCAAGTAAGGGACCAGAGATGGGAGGTAGGGGCAGTGAGTAGAATCAGCAAGGCTGTGGAACATGGAAGGGTTCATGGAGCAGAACATGTGTAATGGTTCTACTAAGCACTTACTGGGTCCTTGGCCCTGTACTATTTCCTGTCCTCAGGACACTCAGTGTCAAGAGACCAAATCCGAGTAAGGGGAGGGTTGGACCTTGGAAGGTGATGAATTCATGTTCCAGAGTTTCTGGATTTCTGTCTGACTGACCAGGGCCAAGAATGCCCGAACCATCACATTTCAACAGTTCCAGGAGGCGATGAAGGAACTGGCCCAGAAACGATTCAAGGACAAGAACCCAGATGAAGCTCTGGAGAACGTTTATAAACTCATGGAAGGCAAGGATCCAGCTACCACTGGAGTTACCGTGAGTGACACGCTTTATCCCTCACACTTGACTCTACTTCTTTAGATCCCTGCTGCTGCTCCGGCCTCGCCTCCCATCTTCCAATGTCTCTCACCTCTGCCATTAGTAATACTGTAGGGAGACTAGGCAGAAAGCCTCTGGCTCCCTGTTGGCATCGAAACAGGCTTCAGAGATCATCTCGTAATTTCAGAGATGAGGAACGTGGTCCAGAGAGGGGTCCACATGTATTTTAATAGTAAAATTTAGACTTATTCCCAAGTGTCCAGGTGGCTTTGGGGGAACGCTGAGCGCAGAAGACTTGGTACGTGATCCCCACCCCTCTTCCTGCTCTTCTGTGAGGTGCAATCTCTGACCACCTGCCTCTCACCCACCAGTCTGTTCCCTATTTATCCTCTCTCTATTTTAAGTCCCCTCTCTACCCTAGGTTTCAAATAGGGCCCTCCCAGCAGAAGGGACCTTGCATATTGGGTCTGGGTTGAAGTCCTCTGGCTGCAGCCTGGTCAAAATAACTCCCTTAGAAATAGAAAAATCCACACACACACCCATGCGTTCCCATACACCAAAGTCTCACGAGTGGCTGGCTCTTCAGTTCCCGTCCATGGCTGCACGTGGGCCCTAGAGAAAGCAGCCCCGTGCCAGTGGTAGAACAGAGCACTAGTACCAGCAGCATCAGAGGCCATCTTTGGAGAAGGGGTGTGATGGCGAAGGGGAAGGAGAGAGATCAGACCCGTCCTCCTCTGGCTTGCAGAAAGCAACGACAGTGGGTGGGGTGAGCCGGCTGACGGACACCAGCAAGTACACGGGCACCCACAAGGAGCGCTTTGACGAGAGTGGCAAGGGCAAAGGGATCGCAGGACGGGAAGAGACGACCGACAACTCAGGCTATGTGAGTGGCTACAAGGGTGCTGGCACCTATGAGAAGAAGAGCAGCAAATAAGAAGCAGCCTCAACAACTAGGGTCAGCTAGTCCTCAACCCGGCATCTTCAACACCAGGGAGCCTAGGGAACAATAAACATCTGTGTGCAGCAGCCCGTGAGCTCTGTCTTCCATCAGGATGAGGGATAGATGGGCCCACCGATGCAGACAGAAGAGAGAGCCCAAGGAGTAGAGTTGCCAGTTCTGCATCCTTTCTCTACTTAGCCTCATGCCTCCCCGCCAGAAGTTAGCATTCCCTTCAACAACTGCTTCTAAGAACAGAGCTGAGGAATATATTCGGGGTAAGAGACAAACCAGATGCGGAGGCAAAAGTATGTGCTCCTTTGCGTTTATACATTACTGGTATCTGCCGTCCTTATCTCCCAGAGGAGAGCAGCAGTCCTGATTTGACATAGTATGACTCAGACACCACCATCTAGACCCTTCCCTGTCCCTCTACCTTCCTCTTCTGTTGTAGTCCAGGTTTTGTTGGAGAAACAGAAGCCAGCTAGAATGGGCCAAGAATTTACTCAGTTTGACTCTTATTATGAGTTTGTGCTCGAGCTGGCTTTTAACAACCAGCCCAGCACTGAGTTTTACCCCACCCCACCTCCACCATGGCACACATGGAACAGAAGATCCCACTCACTGCTAAGTGTAGCCCAGGAAGACAACCAGAGGTGGGTGGCCTCCAGGACTCCAGGAGTAGGAGTTCTGGTGCGCTGAGGAAAAAGGAATGAAATCAGAACTGATTCTGATGTGTTTTTATATTTTTATTTTGAAATGACTAGAGTCGCAGGAAGATGCAAAAATAGTACAGAGAGGTCCCACATACCCTCCACCCCACTTTCACCCAATGGTTATATCTTATATCATTCAGATGTGGTTTTAAAACCTTCTGTTGACTACAGCCAGGCTCACCTCAGCCCTGTCCTGGCAGCGGCAGATCCTGGAGTCTGGGGGTGTCAGGAGGAGCTTTGGGGAGGAAAGGGATGCAGTAATCTTGGAGGGAACAGGTCAAAGAAGGTAACTTGAAACTCCAGTGAGCCACAGTGAGAAGGATGGAAGGAAAAAGGGTCAGAGAAAGGAAGATAGGGTGACTACAAGAGGTTCGGAATGTCAGGGAGAGACTACCCTGGGCTCTGTGGTAGAGGAGAAAGGAAAGAACAGGTGATGTGGAGAGAAGATCACTGATTTCATAGAGAGGAGCAGACTGGGAACTGAGGAGGGTTCCAGAGGAGTGAGGCTAGAACGCGTCTAAGGGTCTCAGGGAGATCCCTGTAGCTAGAGGGACCTGCTGTTAGGTGAGTGAGTGGAGAGTCCTAAGGGAGATGGGGAAAGCTGAGAAGAGGAAGGTAGTGGGGATGAGAAGCTGAGACATGGAGCTGGGTGCCTGTTGCCATGGTGTGAGCTGAGGCTCTGGGCCTCCATCCAGGATTCAGGATCTGGCCCAGTGGATGGAAAGTCACTGCCAACTGGACACAGTCAGCTTCTTGGGTGGGTAAGACTGTCTGTGGGAGAGGGAGGATGGTGGGGGGAAGAAAGGAGGTAAACAAGCTAGAAAGAGGCTACAAGGCGGTATGACTTTGCACGGTGACTGAAGCTCGGGACGTTTGTCCTACCTCCCTGGTCTGTTGGGAGGGGACCCTGCCTGCCTTTGAAGTCAGGGAGGAAGCCTTAGACCAGGGATCAGAGGTTTGGGAGTAGGGACAGGCTGGTGTGTGGGGGCAGTAGGGGGCCGTTCAGAATGAAAGCCTTCCTTTCCTAGTAGAGGCCGATGATACCTATCGGTTCAGCATCATGCTTTCCAGAACACAGCAGGTAGAGCCTTTGGTTGGTTAGGGTGTCATTGTAGTGGCAGCTCATGGGCGGCTGTCCAGAGGCCAGAGAGCAGATCGTGACAGGGAAGGAGTCCTCTGTGACTGTACAGTATTCATTGTAATTCTCGCAGAAGCTGTCGCTGTCCAAACAGAAGCTCTTGATCTCTCTCCAGGGGGCATGCACCATATAATGGATTTGGGGGCAATACCAGCTCTGTTTTCTGCCCCGCACATAGGCCATGAGACCATTGCAATAGCCCTGGAACCCCTCTGGGTAGTTGACCCTGGGGTAGTCGATGTGTAACATGCGGAAGTTCTTGATGGCGATCTGCACCTTGATGTCCACGACCAGAGTTGGCCCTAGAACAAGCTGGAGAAACAGGACCCGGGCCACAGCCGGTGCCATTTCTCCTGCTGGTAGAGTTAAGTGGTTGGTGGCAGAGGAGGGTCTAGAGTGGCTGTCTGCCCCTTCCCAGAGCCTCCAGCATTCCCCCCGCCTTCCCCATGTGCCTTCCCCTGTACTTCAAAGATCATCTAACCCAGGTCCTCACGTCCCCAGAGAGAGGAGACATTTGCCCAAGGTCACTCAGCTGGCTGGCCACCTTCAGGCACTCCCCCCACTCCTTCGGTCCACCCCAGGGTCTCAGCTTCCCCCAGTCTGTGAACTGTAACACTCACGGAATAAGAGGTCCAACTGGTCCTTGGGTGAGCGACTCGTCCCGATTATCCCCGGCTCTGGTCAACCTTTCTGGTAAAAAACGCAAAGGGGTCAGAAGGCACAGGCTGAACTATGATTCTCTGGCCGCTCTGGGGAAAGGACAGGAGCTGGAAGACCAGCGGGGCAGCAGCAGGAACTCTTCTAGCCTAAGGCCAAAGACCGGTGAGAAGAGGCTAGAGAGCTCTCTGGACAAAGACCAGTCTGGGAGGAGGGAGCGTCCCCTGAGTCCGAGGAGCCGCTGTGCTGAGGGGGTTGGATGGGTGGGAGGATAGAGACATTGCTGTCCGGTCTCTTTCTGTTGTCATCGGAACTCTTAGTCCCAGCTCCTTGCCAGAAAGCGCCAAGTTCTTGGGGTTTCTTTGATGTCTTCTCTGCTCTGTAGGCCATGCCCCTGAGCAAAGGTGAGAAGGAAAGCACTGTCATGTTTCTGAGGAACAAAGTGCAGCTTATTCCTGACCCTCGGAGAACAGAGGGTCTGCAACTCATCCCACTCACCGGAGGCCACACACGCACACAAGGGCCTCCTACTAGAGTGCTGGGTGGAGAATCAGAGACCTCAGTGTGGACCCCCACAGTCGCCATCATCACGTCCACACCGATCCCAATCACGCTATCAGCCCACTCCCTCACCTACGACCTTGGGCCCTATCAGAGTCAGAGCGCTCCCAGAAACCTATGCATGCTGACCCCGAAGGCTCCAGCTTGTCGGGTGGGATGAGACAGCATAACCTGGACGTGAGGAAGTGTGGGCCCCCTGAGCCCAGAGAATCAGATTCTTACTGTAGTTTGTCATGTTGGGAAAGGGCCGACTCCTCACTCTCTTCGTCAACACCTGCTGCTTCATGAGAACTAAAGAGCCTGCTAGCCACAGCCCTTGACTTCCGCAGGCCTCTCCGCCTGGCCTCCCTGCAGGGTATATCGTCCGGGTTGTGGGCTTCCTTGCAGGACAACCTACCATCCTTGTCCTAGAGAATGGGAGTCAGGAGTCAGAACACAGACCCCCGAGTGTTCCAAGGCCAATGTGTAGTTTGGGGGTGGTGCAGAGTACTGGAGGCGTTGGGGGTACTGGCGTTGCTCGTGCGTAGCCCCCTACGCTTGCCCTTCCTGACGGCGTGAACAGGAGTCCGACGCTGACCCCATCCTCCCCTCCGGTGTTGCCTGTCTCCCGTTTCCTCAGTTGCGATCTGTGATCCTGGACCCTTCCCCTTCCCTGACTCCCCCTGTGGGGAGGCAGTGGCTGCAAGGTGGTTAAGAGCAAGGCTATCGAGTCAGACCAGAAATCCTCGCTGAATCTTGGCTCTGCTGCTTACAGGCTGTGTGTCACCAGTCTACGTTTGTTAAAAACACTATAAATTGCAATTTCTTCATCTAGTAATGGGGGTGATATTTTCTACCTCACGGCAGTATTAGAATTCATTATGCTGTATATCAAGAGATTTCAGCCCAGTGCCTGGCACCTGGTCAGTACTCAAGATGAGCATGAGTCCATTAGTCACGCAGCCCTGACATCTAAGACTGTTCCGGAAACTGTCCCTTCCATCCCTGTCTCTTCCCCTGCTCAGGCTCTCCCCTCTCCAGGACACCACACGCTCTCCAACTCCAGTAAGGCTCTCCACCTCGTAGGACAGAGGACCCTCCATGACCTGACCCCCGCCATGTCCCCAACTGCATCTGCATCCTCGCCTGTTTCCCTCCCTTCACCTCCTCATCCTGGCTCACGCCGCCTCCTTTACCCGGGATGCTGTTCCTCACCTCCTCCCACTCTTACCCCATCACCTCCACTGAGCTAGCTCATGAGAAGGCTCAACCCGGAAATCCTGCTGAAGAAGCTTCTGCCCGAAGACCACGCCGGGGAAGCGCGCACGGCCAAGCCAGCGGCGGTGACGCCCGCGCGGGCCCTTCAGGCCGGGTCTGCAGGCCAACGCGGAGGGCAGCCTCGCGGTGCTGCGAGCCTGGCGGCCTCAAGTGTCGGTTTTGGGGACGTCGGCTGTTGTCCCCACCTCAAAGCATGCCGCCTCTTCCCTGGTTCCTCCAGGCTGCAGCTTCCCTGAGAAGAGGCTCCCGGTCTTCCCCTTCCTTCCTTCGCTACCCACCTGCCACCACCCAGCTCAGCACACACAGCCACAGAAACGGAGCAGCGCATCGGGGAGGAAAGAGTTCGGGACTTGAGATCAGATAACCTACTGAATTTCTGCTTCCTCGTCTCTCAAATGGGACGAGTACCTTCCTTACATCATGAGGCTGCAAGAAGAAAGTGAGATGGTCCGCATGAACCTGACTTTGAACCATCACACGGTGTATGAACAATGTGTAACTGGATGTGATCTCCTGGTTCTACGCCAGCTCGCTTTTTTCCCCAACTCAACATCAGCAAAGCCTCTCTTATTCCCCGGATGATCCGAGTGACCTCCCCCATCCCTGCTCTGCCAACGCAGAGCCTCCTCTGACACCTGACTTTATATCCATCTTCACGAAGCTTTCTATTATTAGCCATGCCCTGTGTGGATTACCTTAAATTTTTTTAAGTTTATTTTTTTAAGTTGTTAAATGCCACCTGAAAAGCACTGTGACAAATATGGGGGGCAGTATAAAGGTAAACAAAACAGCTTTGCCCAGACTACATTTATAAGTCAGCAAGAAAGACACACGTATAAGCATATGTTACAGAGGCCTGAGCACAGGACCAGGAAAGGTGCTGAGTGTGCGACGGGCCTTCGGGTTCCAGACTGCAGTTCTAGTGGCCCCGGTCTTTAAAATCCTGTCTGCGAGGTGCCGATCCATAGCGTTGCTGCTTCCATGCTGACATCCTTGTCATGGTTTCATCTGCTCCCGAAGCCTGAGATTCGTGGGATCCGTTGCCTCATTACACTGGGCTTTACATACACGGGAATTATCCTAGAGATGAAGAAACTAAGTTTGGGAGAGAGGGAGTAGTTTGCTCAAGGTCATATGTCTAATTTAGTAGCTCTCAATGGGGGGGGTGCAATCTGGTCATGTCTGGGGACAATTTTAGTTGTCACAACTGGGAGGGGCTGCTGGCGTCTAGTGTGTAGAGGCCAGGGATGTCGTTAAACATCCGACATTGTACAAGATAGCTCCCACAACAAAGAATTATCTAGACCAAATGTAAACAGTGCTGAGGTCGAGAAACCCTGGTCTGGGGCACCTGACTGGCTGAGGCAGAAGAGCACGTGACTCTTGATCTCAGGGTCTTGAGTTCGAGATCCACCTTGGGTGCAGAGATCACTAAAAACAAATAAATACACTTAAAAAAAGAAAAGAAAAGAAACTCTGGTCTAATGAGTGAATCAGATTTCCTAACAAGGGCAGAATTACTTATGCCTTATATATTGAAAAGGGTTGGCAAACCTCCAGAACTTAGAAATATTTTTGTTAGATTTTTTTAGTAGTGATGGTTTTTCTACCAGCAAGAGGAGCACTGAATGTTCACTGCTGAAACGACTTTTAAGTGGTTTTTCCCGTAAGGGGGACCCTCTGCCTATAGTCCTCTACACATCCGCTCCCTCCCTCCCTCCCCAGTGGTAAGCGTTTCCAGAACGTGTGGCTAGAGTGGCAGGTGCAGCTTACCACAATCTCAGTGGGGTCACTTTTTGCCCTGTCCAACCCAAATTGACCCAACCAGCATAGCATGTCATGGGCAGTTCCTGGGTTGTCCCTGAACCCAAAGGATTGCTTCATGCAGCTCAACCTTCTTGTCATGACTTCACCTCACCCCCAGGGTTGAAGTCCAGGAGCTGCACTGTCAGTTCCTCCATTCGCTAACTGGTGCTGAGGTTGCTGGTGGTTCCACCTGGGACTGAGATCGTTCAGGGGCACGATGAACGCCTTCTAACCCAGACGCTGAATCAGTTAAGAAGCATTTATATGCAAGGCACTAAGCTATCCCTGTGGGAAGTAGGAAAGAAGAATAATATCTCAATATCAGAAGAGTAACTTCTGAATATCGATAGTTTAAGCTGGAGGAACATGATAAATACGTATGAAGAAATAGCCGATGATTCAAGGCAGAACATCATACGTCTTGAAGACAGAATTGCAGGAATTTAGAGGGGGGAGAAGATCCCTCTGAATCGGAGGATCGGAGCAAATTTTCTGTGTGAGGGGCGGGTCATCCTGGGACCTTGGGATGGATCTCAAAGAATAGTTAAGAGTGGAGTAGAGATAAAGAGGATTATGAAAGGTATGTTTAAGAAAGTAGAGGAAACCAGCTTGGCTGGAACTGAGGCACTTCAGTGGAAGAAAAGTCAGAGACAAAGTTCGAAAGACGGGTTTGCCAAATTGTGGCAGACCTTGAAAATCAGGCTAAGGAATCTGCATTTTATTCTGGAGATAAAGGGGGAGCCGACAATGGCTTCTGAGATAGAGTGACCTAATGAGGCCTCTCAGCCCCGGGGCAGGTCCCCCTCTCCTGCATCCTGGCTTGTCTAAAGGCACTGGCTTGGGAGCCAAGGATTCCAACCTTCTGTCAGTGCCGCCTCCTCCAGACCCACAGCTGTTCCAGGAAAGGTCATGAGAATTCAAAGACCCAGAGCTAGTCCCACATCTGACCCCAACTTGCTGTTTGTTTCACTTTCCCTGTCTACAAAAAGGAGCCCATTACCTTTATTTATCCTAGAAGCAGCAAAATTAGGATAACAGAATTTGGATCTGCTCCTGCTTGGAGGGAAACTCTCATGGGCTTTCCATCGGTATCCAGAGGCTGTGTGGAACTCCGGAAGAGAGAGAGGCTGGCCTCTGAAAGGTGGGCACCAATCCAGGCCCGGCCCTCCTCTCGGCCAGCTCCCCGCACCCCCTCTCAGCACAGGCCAGAGGAAGCAGCAGCTGTTGTCCTGTGGGGAAGACAGGCAGAGGTCCACCTGGCGCTGCTGGGACTTTCATGACTCCCGCCCGATTGACTTTAAACACACACACATGCACATGCACACACGCACACACACGTGCATGGTAGTGGCCTGGCAGGGGTTGGCCCAAGAGCTGTGACTATGGCCATAGAACGAGGAGGCGGGGGTAGTTACCTCATCTCCCCGGTAGAGGCTGCTTGTGTGAGGGGCTTTCTTCCCTCCCATCTTCGCCCCCCATTCTGCTTCTTGCTCACCCCTGTCTAATTTTTCTCTTTTCCCCTCGGCCAGACTCTCTCTGATCAGTCCTTGGCCTGATGCCTGACCCCTTTTGTTCTCCCTAATCTTGTCCCCCTTCCTCCATCTTTTCCTCTTGCTCGTTACACGGGGTGAAGGAACACTGGCAAAATTATCCTGCCAAGTGCAAGTGAAGCAGATCTTGGATGCTGCAGAGTTGGGGCAAATCAGCCAATAAACAAAATCACCTGCCTTATCCAAATAACTGAGGCAAAGGAAGGGTTTCAGCTTGAGTTGTGAAGGTGGTAATTTCAATCCTTTAATTTTTGTATGCAGACCTAAACCTTTACTCTCTCTGGTCTTTGGCCTGAGACAGTAGGGCGGTGTTTGACTTTCACAGAGCACTCAGGCCGGCTTCTGGAGAACTCAGGATAATGGACTTGAAGAGCAAACTAGAATAATTATAATGACAGGAAAACACAAGAGCACAGGGCAATGCAGGTCGTGGTTTGGAAACATCTCACTCTAGAATAATGAGAAGTGAGGAGTCCTAGCTAAGAATTCAAATGAGCTCCTGGCCTCCCACCCCCTCCCCTGAGCCGGGCCTCCGGTCCGGGGCCGGACAGGCCTGTGCTGATCCACATTCTGTCCACAGTCTGCTTTCAACCATGGATTTTATTTCCAAACATTTGCATTTCTACAGCAGCAGAGGCATAATTCTCTATCCAGAAGTTCACACTGCCGAGAGGCAGGCACCTTAACAAAGCCGCCGGCGTCGTTCCCATAGCCAAGGCCTTCCTGAGAGCGGAGGAGCCAGAGGCCTGTGGGCCTTGCTCCTGGTTCTCTGTCCCCATCTAGTGGTGCCTCCCAACTCCAACAGCACTTTTTCTTCCAAAAATCATCCTGGATACTCCGTCTACTAAAATGATGTCCCCCAGGCCTCAAAAACAAACATCTCCTCTTCCTGACCCAAACGTCTGACTTCTGGACCAGAGCTCAGACTTTTCAATCGAGACCATTTATTATTTTTTTTAAGATTTTATTTACTTATTTGAGAGAGAGCAAAAGAGAGAGAGAGATCACAGAGGGAGAGAGAGGGAGAAGCAGACTCCCTGCTGAGCAGAGAGCTCAAGGACGTCGGGCTCCATCCCAGGACCCTGAGATCATGACCTGAGCCACCCAGGCGCCCAATCAAGACCCTCTACGTGGCTTTGCTACAGTTACAATCTACACAAAGGCCTTTCACTTCTCTGCTTAGAACCGCCCCCACCCTCCAGGGCCTCCACCCTGTGTATGGAGTAAAAGTCACGGTCTTTACTGGTCTCAGAGGCCTTCCATGATCTGGCCTCTGGTCCCTCTCCGATGCCATCACCCATCACCTGCTCCAGCCACACTGGACTCCTGGCTGTTTCTCCACCACTCACGCATCCGTCTGCTTTAGGGCTTTCGCAGCGCTCTTCTGTTTGGACCCTTCTTCCCCAGACAAGCACAAGTTCACTTTCTCATCTTCAGGGCTTTGTCCCAGAGTCACCTACTTTAATGTCCCTATTTAAAAATCACTCTCTGGGGCGCCTGGGTGGCGCAGTCGTTAAGCGTTTGCCTTTGGCTCAGGGCGTGATCCCGGCGTTATGGGATCGAGCCCCACATCAGGCTCCTCCGCTAGGAGCCTGCTTCTTCCTCTCCCACTCCCCCTGCTGTGTTCCCTCTCTCGCTGGCTGTCTCTGTCTCTGTCAACTAAATAAATAAAATCTTTAAAAAAAAATTAAAAAAAAAATCACTCTCTACCAACCTCCCTCTTGTTCTCCCTTTGTCCTTAGCAGTTAGCACTTCAAGCAAAGGGTATATTTATTTTTTACTCTCTTTCCCCGATGGAATGTAAGCGCCACGAAGGTAGGGATTTTTGTCTCTTCCCTCCACTGATCTGTCCCGAGCACCCGAGCACATGGTAGGTGCTGGAGAAACACTTGCGGACCGCAGAGATGGACCTCCACCTAGTGTTCTGAGATCGCCCACCACTTGCAGGTGAATCCTGAAAACAAAAGGACTGTTTGTCTCTGGTTTCCAGACCTTCCCACCCACAGAGAAGGATGCTTCTGTTCCTCAGGGTCTCGGTTCTTCTGGATGCCATATGCCAAGCTCACTGGAGCCCCCAGAGCGGTACCAGCTCGGGCTCTCCACACACCTATCATACCGCAGGGAACCGCGCATGCAAGGTCAAGGCCTAAGGCACAACGAAGCAAGCGCCACCACCAACAGCATTTTCAAACTTGGACAGTGCTTCAGCTGTGCCAATCTCGATGACGGAGGGAGGAAAAGAGCGAGGGATGAAAGGTGTCGGGCGCCTTCGCCAGGCAAAGCCAGGTGGCCCTGCCCAGCACCTGGCACTGAGGGGCCCAGAGGCGTGAACCACGGCGAAGAGCTGAGTTGGGGTGCTGTTGGGCATCGTGACCGTGATGGCTCATCCCCCCCCCCGTCTCCCCCGTCTCCTCCAAAAGATAAGCAGAAGTCCCGATGACAAGAAATCATACAAAGCAATATTCTCGGCTATTCCCTCTGTATCTCAGGTTAGAAAGAAAACTATTCTTGCCGCCACAGTGATTGGCTTTTCCCGGAATCATGAACCAGAGATGTATGTAGGAGATAGATGGCGAATCTCCCTGAAATTCACTTGGGGTTGACACCAGGGTCAGGTGCTTTAGTAAAGTCATCAGAATCATGTGGCCAGGGGCCAAATCTAGTCTTTGAGTGTGAGGAGCGAAGAAGTTTCCTCATCGCTGAACCCGTTCTGGCAGGCACACTAGCCCCACAGGCATCCACTTATTTGGGACACATAGGTGGAAAGGCACGTATGCTTGATTCATTTCCTGATCCCCAAACAGAAGCCACGAGGCTCAGGCCGGCTCTTAAGGCGTTAAAAGGCAAGTGATCCGAGGCCAGTGGCAGGTAAGGGCATCCTTAGCCCCAGAGCCGTGGAGGACTCAGTGAGGCGGTGAGGCCTGTGGAGGGACCTGGGTGAGGAGAGAGGACAGGGAAGGGACGGCTTCTGATGCAGGTGAGTGATATGACAGACGAAGGAGGAGGGGATAAGGACACACGTAACGGAGAGAGGAGAGTGATCCTGGGGTGGAGGCACAGAATGGGGGCACTGGGGACATGGGGTGGTGTCATAGAGGGGATGAAACACAGAGCAAGGGATAAGGACACAAGGGGGAGGGGGCTTGAGGGAGAAGAGACAGAACAAAGAGTAGGAGGCAAGAAGGACAGAATGAGGGAAGACAGGCATATGGGGTGAGGGGGATGGGGTCACAGTGGGCGAGGAGGGCACACAGAGCAGGAAGAGGAGACAAGACACAGGGGAAGGGAGGAAGGAGACAGTAGGGGAGGGTAATGAGATAGAAGGACACATCCAGGAAGACTACTCTCTCACCACCTGCTCTCTGTCCCCAGCAACCCCAGCCCTCCATCCTGACTGCTCCCCTAAGAGAGATGGCAGCAGTCAGCGTGGGCTCCTGCCCTCTGCTGCTGCCCCTGCTGCTGGGGCTGTGGGTGGCTGAGGTCCCAGTCAGGGCCAAGCCCAGCAACATGACCTCGGCTCAGTGGTTTGAAATTCAGCACGTGCAGCCCAAGCCTCAGGGATGCAACACGGCGATGGGCAAGGTCAACAAGTACACAAAACACTGCAAACCCTTCAACACCTTCCTGCATCAGTCCTTCTCCAGCGTGGCTGCCACCTGTCAGAACCCCACCGTAGCCTGCAAGAAGGGCCGAAGGAACTGCCACCAGAGCAAAAAGCCTGTGTCCCTGAGCACATGTGAGCTCACCTCAAGGAAGTACCCAGGCTGCAAGTACAAAGAGAAGCGACAGGTCGCTTCTTACATCGTGGCCTGTGACCCTCCTGAGAAAGGGGACTCTGGGAAATTCAAGCTGGTTCCTGTGCACGTGGACAAAATCCTTTAGGTTTTCGGCCTTCCTCCCTCTTGTGCTGTGCCTGACTTCCCTCTCTGGGCCTTTGGGCCACTCCTCAGGTTATCTTCCTCCCATGTCTTCGGGCCCTTCCTGGTTCAGCCTCTTCTGAGAGGGCTGAGCTCCAGAAGAGGTGGTCTTTCATCTTTCTGTGACTGTTTTCCAGGAGCTTATCCCCAGGAGAGGGGCTGAGCAAGCTAGGAGGATGGGTTCCCGGGTCTGTGCCCTGTACGTCTCTCCCCTGCCCGTCTTTTCACGGCAGCATGACAAGAGGAGGAAATGAAAAGACAAGGAGGGTGTGGGATTTATGGGCAGAACTGTTCCTGTTCCTGAACTAGGAATCTGCCCCAGCTAACGAGGTAGGGACACGACCTGTGTGCAGAGAGGCGGCTGGAAAGAAAGAAAGCAAAGTACCCCTCCGTATTGATATAGCATTTTAGGGTTTTCATGGTATAGCCCCATGAGTTCTTG
The DNA here is from genome assembly GCF_023065955.2 of Ursus arctos. Taxonomy (NCBI): domain Eukaryota; kingdom Metazoa; phylum Chordata; class Mammalia; order Carnivora; family Ursidae; genus Ursus; species Ursus arctos. Next base: position 3,821,643 of record NW_026623053.1, read on the forward strand.
GTGAGCTAGACTCGAGAGCGATTACAGGCCTTCTTCGGGGGAGGAAATGGAGCTTTCAGAAAGCATAATTAGTCAAATTGGTTAGTAGCAGAACCTGGACTTGAGGGGTGCCTGGGTAGCACAGTCATTAAGCATCTGCCTTCGGCTCAGGGCGTGATCCCGGCGTTCTGGGTTCAAGCCCCACATCAGGCTCCTCCGCTAGGAGCCTGCTTCTTCCTCTCCCACTCCCCCTGCTTGTGTTCCCTCTCTCGCTGGCTGTCTCTCTCTCTGTCAAATAAATAAATAAATAAAATCTTTTTAAAAAAGGGGGGGGGCGCCTGGGTAGCGCAGTGGTTAAGCATCTGCCTTCGGCTCAGGGCGTGATCCCGGCGTTCTGGGTTCAAGCCCCACATCAGGCTCCTCCACTGGGAGCCTGCTTCTTCCTCTCCCACTCCCCCTGCTTGTGTTCCCTCTCGCGCTGGCTGTCTCTCTCTGTCAAATAAATAAATAAAATCTTAAAAAAAATAAAAAAAGAACCTGGACTTGAACCTAGGTCTCCTTATTCTAAATAAAGCTCACTTGGTACTTGACCCTTGGGCAAAAAAGGAGAGACCTCTGCAGGGAGGAGAGAACTAGGTAAGAGTTCACGCATGAAGAAATGTGCCCTGAGTGCTCTGAGGAGCCAATTACCCTGTGCCCGCTGCAATCGTGGTCATTAGCTCTCCGGCCAAAAGCTGTTTATGAGGTGCTCCAGGGATCTTAATTCATTCTGTCTCTGCCTCTCTAACGGGCCTCCCCCTTCTCTAGCCCACTGCTCTTCCGACCTGGGCCCCGGGTCTGGCTCCCGCTGGATCCCTTTGGCCTGGAGGCATAGGGTCAGGGGAGTGTCCCAGTTTCATCCCCCTGCTCCAGGATCACATTTCCCTTGACCTCAAGGGACTTCCGTGGCCCAGAGCCTGCTGGTCACAAACAGGCTGGTGGGAGCTGCCAGAGCTTCCTTCCTCTGATAATGATCTGTCCTGCCTCGGTGCTTCCCTGGCTCCCCACTCTGGCAGTCCGCCCAGGCCGGAGGGTTTGAGATGTGGAAATGCCATCTCCCTGTCCCCCCGGGCTGCAGACACCATTGCTCCGTCTCTAGTGAGCAGAACTGAAGAAGCTACAGCTTCACCTTGGCTCTGTTATGATGGTGCCCATGCCCCATCCCACTCCCATTGCCCGCAGCCCGGACCATCACCAGCCCGTTCTTTCTTTCCTTTACTTCAGTCCCAGACAAACTGCACGATGCCCCATGCCCACCCTACTTCACCGCCCAGTTACCTTGTTAGACCTTCCCTTCCCAACCGGGGCTCCTGTTCTCTTCCTGCCCCTCCCCGCCACTGCCAGGGCTCCTTTACTCCTTACCAGAATCAGAGTCCGTTTTGGAGCCAGATAAAATTGGGTGTAAATCTTGGTTGGCTCGGTCTTCCTGGCTATGTGACCTCGAGCAAACTAAGGAACCTCCCTGCAGCTGTGTTTCCAGTGAAATGGAAGTAATCCCACCTACCCAACAGGATTGCAGAAAGATTGGAAATGATATTTAGGTAGCCTCAATCCGCTCTCGGCACTGGTAGACGTTTAATAATGATCACTGGTCGTAGCAAATAATAGTCCAGTCATATTCCCCTTGGCAAGCAGGCAGATGAAGGCAAATCCCCCACTCCATTTTCCTTGAGGGCTTTCTACTGCTCGAGTGACGTTCATGAGCAGGCTAGAGGACAAAGCCTGGGAGCAGAGTCCCGCTAGTCGGCCTGGGTGGTTTGAGAGGAGGAGAGAAGGTAGGGAGGGGATGGTCAGAAGGAAGAGCAGAACACTGAACAATTCAAGCAGAACGTGGGGTCAATACGTTTATGAGTCTTGGAAGTACAGATGTACTAAATACACATTGTAGCCAAATGCCGAACGACTGAGTGTAAATCTGTATTTCCTACGGTCAGTATACTCTACATTTGTCACTCTAAATAGAAGGCTTTGACTGAGATGCATAGAAAAGCAAGATACTTAGGGGTATTGATTTTTTCCCTTTATTCTTTTTTCACAACTCTGTATATTCAAGTAAACATAAATTGTATAAATTGGTATTTATCATATATAAATATAAATTATATATATTGATTTTCTTCTTATGGATATTACGGTTTCGAAGACTTCCTCGTCACAAAATTATGAAGTGGCTAAAATGATGCTTTAATGCATCCTCTCCAATGAGAGGAATTTCCAAATAAAATTTTTTCTTGACAGATTCATGACCTACATAGTATTAAATAAAAGTTCAGCATAATTCAAAAGTAATCTGTGGTGATGGAGTTCAGAATAGTGGTATCTTGGGGAGCACTAACTGGGAAGGGTAAGAGGCAAGCTAGACCTGTTTCCCTGGTCTGGATGTGCTTACTTTGTGAAAATCCATTGAGCTGTACACTTAAGATTTGTGTACTTGACTGTGTGTAAGTTATGCCTCAACAAAGGATCCTCCTGAATGTAGAGTTCTTAAGAATTACTTTATTTAACATGATAAATGCTAATATATCAATTCTGTAATGAGTATGATATCAGGGAATCATAGAATTAAGATATAACCTTGTTATCTCTTATACTATGTTTTGAATTTAATAGTTCTTATACTATTTATTAAACTGTTATAAATACTTTTGGCTCAAAAAGTACATAAGGTTCTTTTTAAAGTTATCCAGCTAAACACTATCTCTTATTATATATTAACTGTCAACTAATTTTCTTACTTTATGTGAAAATCCTTTATTGTTTTGCATATAGTATAAGCTTTGACAACCATTATTACAGCATTTTTCTTTTTCTTCTTTTTAAAGATTTTATTTATTTACTTGAGAGAGAGACAGAGTGAGAGGGAGAGGGAGAAGCAGACTCCCCGCTGAGCAGGGAGCCCAACACGGGGCTTGATCCCGGGACTCCAGGATCATGACCTGAGCCAAAGGCAGATGCTTAACCAACTGAGCCACCCAGGCCCCTCTACAGCATTTTTCTTAAAATAATAAATGTGCATTTATACTTTTACTGGCTGATAGAGTTTCAACATTTAAAAAAAGTTCATAAGGAAAATTTCACTCCCAAGTTACACCTAGCGTGCTCACTAATATTTGAAAATGATCCAGGTATTAACAATGAATCCAAATGACTTGCCTTGTTCTCATTCCTGACGCTTTAACTGATTAGGCTTGACAGTCACTCATTCCTTCACATGACCTTGATCACAGCCAAGCTGACAGATGCCAAGAACAATGTTGAAATAAGCATTTGGTTATTCAGCTCTCCAGAGGTCAAAGGTGAGGTCCAAAGCGATTAACAGGTTTGGGCCAATTACCAAGGCTGGCTGAAGCGTGATGACACATTCCTACCTGAAACTAGAAGGATGGGAAAAGGAGGCTGACTAGTTATTAAACTCTACTGTTTCTGGGGTGGGAGCTTGGAGAGGGGAGGAGTGTGTGCGGGGAAATGTTACCCAGCTTTGTATAGGTGGCTTTAAAGAAAATTATTTCAACCTGGACCTAAGGAGCAGAGATGGAGTCCAGTACAGGCGCCTGGGTGGCTCGGTCAGTTAAGCGTTTGACTCTCGATTTCTGCTCAGGTCATGATCTCAGGGTCGTGAGATGGAGCCCCATGTCAGGCTCTGGGCTCCACGCTGGGCAAGGAGCCTGCTTAAGATTCTCTCTCTCCTGGGGCGCCTGGGTGGCACAGCGGTTAAGCGTCTGCCTTCGGCTCAGGGCGTGATCCCAGCATTCTGGGATCGAGCCCCACATCCGGCTCCTCTGCTGGGAGCCTGCTTCTTCCTCTCCCATTCCCCCTGCTTGTGTTCCCTCTCTCGCTGGCTGTCTCTATCCCTGTCAAATAAATAAAATCTTAAAAAAAAAAAAAAGATTCTCTCTCTCCCCCTCCTGTGCCCCCCCCCCCCACCAGCTCACCCATGTGCACTCTCTCTCTAAAAAAAGAAAGAAAGAAAAGAAATGGAGTTCAGTAAAGAAAGTAACCCAAGGGGGCGCCTGGGTAGCGCAGTCGTTAAGCGTCTGCCTTCGGCTCAGGGCGTGATCCCGGTGTTATGGGATCCAGCCCCACATCCGGCTCCTCTGATGGGAGCCTGCTTCTTCCTCTCCCACTCCCCCCCTGCTTGTGTTCCCTGTCTCGCTGGCTGTCTCTCTCTGTCAAATAAATAAATAAAATCTTTTAAAAAAAGAAAGAAAGAAAGTAACCCAAGAACTGGTTCTAGAGCTCACTCACTTTCCTATAACTGAGAACTGAGGTACATTAGGTAGGAGATGCTTTTACATGACCCTGGTTTCCCAAAGTCTCCATACCCTGAAGTAAAGGACCCATAGACACTATGAAGAAGGCCAACTGAATTAACATGAGGAGAAGCGTCCTGATTTCAAGGGCAGAATGTGGGAAGAGGAAATGCCCTTGAGATGAGGACCCTTCTCCACACATTGATTCATCATGTCAATGGCCGTCTTCATAGTATCCATGGCTCAGGGGGTAACCCCAGGGCTACGGCAGGCAGAAAACATACCAATAGCAATAACATCCAAGGAGCCTTTCCTCTGAGAGAGCCTTGGCCCATTCTTATGCTCCTGCATGACTGAGCTGCCAAAAGGACTTTGAAGACTTTAGATTCTCTCTTTTAAAGGTCTCCACAACCCCTATCCCACCATGGAAGGTAGAAGGAAGAGCAGGTACAGCTCTGGCCAGGATGTTTACCTGTGCAGGACTCCAAAGCAGTCAGCCTGGGAGCACCCATGAAGCCACAGGAGCGTGAGAACACATCACTAATGGGGCCTTGTAGGAAGCCCATAGTTCCCAAGACGGGAGGTAAAGAAAGATGTCTACCCATAAAGGAAATACACATTATGGTGGGAAATCTTCTTGACAGGGAGATTGGAATTTCCTCGTCTGTATAAAGATAACCTACTTCATAGGAATATGAGGTAGATTAAATGGGATGATATGTTTAAAGCACTTAGTACAGTGGCTGGCCTGTAGGAAAAGTTCAAGAGGTGTTATCATTTATATTTACTGCTGTGGTGTCAAATGTTGGTTGGCCAAACCTGTGATGGATGGAACTGGCCTGACTTCCGTGACAGAAGAACAAAGGATTTAAACAGAGGCCAAACTCCTCCTTAGGCTCCCTTTGCCAAATGTAGCTCCTAGCCAAGAGTGGATGAAGTAAGGCTCAAGGTCAGACCAAAAGGACAATATGCATTATCTCTCTAGGTAAAATAATTTGGAGTGGGGTGGGGGAGGGGGCAATGCTTTCAATTGGAGTGAAGAAAAGGGGGGTGTTAAATTGAGTATTTCTGTTAAGCCTACTAAAGGGTTTGGTTTTTTTTTCCCAACTCTACCCTCCATGAATCAAAAGATATAAAAAGAGGGGCACCTGGGTGGCACAGCAGTTAAGCGTCTGCCTTCGGCTCAGGGCGTGATCCCGGCGTTCCGGGATCGAGCCCCACATCGGGCTCCTCTGCTATGAGCCTGCTTCTTCCTCTCCCACTCCCCCTGCTTGTGTTCTCTCTCTCGCTGGCTGTCTCTATCTCTGTCGAATAAATAAATAAAATCTTTTAAAAAAAAAGATATAAAAAGAAGGCAGAGGATTTAGGGCCACTAACTTTTGAGGCTGTCCTCCATGCCAGCTCCTCTCCAAACGGTTCAAGAATCACAGCAATTAATGGCAAGAGGGCTCTAGTGAAAATCCAACTTCCCCTCCTGACATTGAAATCAGTCCCAGGGGAGCTTACTGTGCCCTTGCCTCCATCATGGACTCTTCGATTCTTCCCACTCTCGGATACAGCTCCCTTTCCTACTTCGTCTTCCATCACTCACAACTGCCACCAGTGCCCAGGGCTCATGGTCCTTCCCTGCCTTCCAGTGGACTGCTTGCAGTGGGAAAGCATCATAGCTGTCACTTTCAACGGTCTTCACATAGAAACTTCGTTGAGCTTACACATTTCAAGCATAAACTGACCTGGTGCAAATGAGTGCAAGTCCCTGCTCGGCCTGTGGCATTTAGCACCACGCAGATCTACACCCCTGCAAAGCTTTCGGCAGATATTCTTCAAATTAAAAGGTTACAGGAGGTGGTATCCACTGACCTCAAAGATCACCTAGTCCAGCTTTCCCCACTTTGCAAATGAGAAAAATAAGACCCAGAGGACTTAAACACCTCGTCTAAGCTCACGTGGCTAGGTTAAGTAAGTACTCAGGCTTCTTGAACCAGTCCAGTGATATTTCCAAACTGGCATCCTAATTAATTGTCCCAGATGGATCTCAGACATTTTCCAAGATCAAATTCACTGTCCATGGACTGGGAAATCAATCTGCAGATAGGCAGATTCCCGGACTTGAGACAAAAGCACGTTCGTTCAAAAGAGGGTTCAGTGTCCATAATCCTGACATGTTTACATCTCTGCCTCTCACCCATGGAACACATCCCCTTCACCTGAATGTTCGTGTTGTGTCAGTGAGATGGGAACAAAACAGTACCTAAGCACTGGATTATAAACCAGTCAAGCATGTCGTTGGGCTGTACCACTGGCTGTTGGAGACGTGAATAAGGGCACGCAGCAAGGACAAAGGTCTTCGCTTTCCATCTGCTATTTGGGGTCAGGGTGAAAACATTGGCAGACCTCTGGGTGGGCCTGAGACATCCTGAAACGTTTTATCTTTGGTAAGGGTCACGGTTCTTTACCTGCCAACTTGGTGCATCCAGGGCTGTGCTTTCGTGGTCGACTAGACACAGAGCGGTGTGTCTCAGACTTGTCCCTACAGAGCTGGTAATGGCAGAAGAGAATTCATTAAAACACCTAACGTCGTGCCCAGCAAGCATGGGCCTTCACTGAAGCCTCCTTGTTTCACTTAACTAATATTTTTAGAATAGCCATGTGCGTAGATGTTTTATATGTTTTCTTAAAATTTCATTTGTGGGTAATAATAGATCGATGCTAATTTGCTGGTCTGGATGTCTGTGCTGGGCTGATGTAGCAAGGAGACTTGTAATTAGGAGACACTCATAGTATTAAGGGGTAATGGAGCTTCATGTCTGTAACCTATTCTCAAACAGTTCAGAAATGTTAATAATTGGGGAATCTGGTTGAAGCATATAGGGGAGCTCAGTATACTCTTTCTGAAACTTACATAAAAATTTGAGATTACCTCAAAGCAAAAACAGTTTAAATTATAAAAAAAACCAAAAAAACAAACCTGTAATTTATTTGAATTTTTCAATATATTCCATCATATAGTTTTATTTTATGTAAAAATAATGTTTTCAATTACTTCCTCTTCCCCCAAAACAATTCGGGAAAATTGGGAAAGAAGACATTTATCTTGTGTCTTTGTATGCCCCCTCCCCCCCACCGCATTCAGTCAGAGGTAGGAGTACACTGGCCTTAATGGGGTTTTCCTTAACTTGCTCTCCATGGGTCTGAGACTCTAATCAGTATTTCTTTTCAAGAACTGGGTGAGGAAGGTAAGCTGGTTATGGGACAAGGGCAGTAGGGAGGTCCTTCACATGCTAAAAAAAAGAGAGAGAGAGAGAGAGAGAGCGAAAGAAAGAAAACAGACATGGAGCATTTGGAAGAGTGACCGGAACATAGGAACCCCTCAGTAAATATTAGCCATGATCATTTTTATCCATGTCGTTTTTATTACCCCTGGGAGGTCAGAATGCTGCTCACAGGCTTGCAGTAAGTCACAGACCACAAAACGCACGTGACGGGAGCCGCCAGCCTCAGGTCTGTTTGGGCTGGAGATTCCATGCTCTGTTTCTTGAGGACAGAGCCTATAGTCAGGAACAAAGGGCAACAGTCCACCTGCTGAGGCAAGATCATGGTGGGCCTGGGCTCCCCGAGGAGGCTCCGAGGAGGTACACAGTAAAGAGGAAATGGACCTGGCGGGAGACAGGGTCAGGCACTGGGCAAAGCGTGAGACTTTTTAGAAAGAGTATGGCAATGAATTTCTTGTAACAACTCTAAGGCTCAGAGTTCAGAAACCAGGATCCAAGATACGTCATGGCCATGGGCCTTCAGAGCCAAGGACCCCTCGGACGAGAATCTCTCCTGGAGAGATTCCCTGTTGGAAGCTTCTGACAAAACCCCCGCCTCAATGTGAGACCAACCCAGCTCCCCCAGCCCTGGTGGTTGACTCATCGCCAAGATCCTGGATCCTAGCAAGCAGAGGAAGGATATTCTGACGAGCCAGCACGACAGGCTCGTCGTTCTCCGGAGCTGCTCAAGAGCAGGACGCTGCCCTGCCGTCTCCTCACCCTTCTCGTTCGCCTCGGGGCTTTTCCAGCCTGAGCCCGCCTCTACTCAATTTCCTCGACGTTCACTCGGTTTGCGCTATTCTGTTCCTTTCTCTGTTCCCGTGCGCGGGCAGGGATGTCATTGTACATACTCAGGACATCCCTGGGGAACTAAATATTCACAATCACAGTCTCAGTTTTGAATCAGCATTGCAGCAAGTTTGCACAGCCGGAGCCGGTCAAAGGCCAGGACGGCGGGGATCACGGTCAGGAGGAAGTGCTCCTGCCCATCCCCTGTCCTGGCTCCAGGTGGCCCACCATGGAGGCGTCAAGCTGCTGGGCAGAAAGTTAGCTGAAAAGCTATGTGGAGCCCAGAGACACAACTGTCAGCAGTCACTTGCCTCCAGCGGCTGCTGTTCTACGGTCCCTGGGCTTGCCTCTGGGTGGATTCTATGTCAAGCCTTCTGCATCCCAGCTCGTCCCCACCTCGGCGCCTCCGGGCAACAGCACAGCTGTTCCTCTCACACCCTGTCGTCCCGAGAAACTTACCAGAGCACGTCGCTTCCAGTTCAGTAGTCGCAGCGGAACCTCGCACACAAGCTCCATGAACGGACCCCACCATTGCCCTCCACCGAGGGACCGGGAACCGCTTCTGGACAAGCTCACACAGGACCCAAGCAAAGGATGAGAAATTGCACCCCCCATGATCCCCTTAGCCACGCCTGGTCATTCGTAGTGGCCTTGGCCCCTCCTTCACCACCCCTCCTCCAGAACCCCTTCTTCCTGAAGAGTCTGCCTCTCTCACCACCAGGAGGACATTGGGAGAGGGAAGCCTGAGGACCCATACTGACGGTGCGTGGCACTTGTGGGTCAAGGACTGCCCTCTAGCCTCCTGCTGCTGCTGTCCTTCGTGCCAGTGACCCAGACAGACTTTGCTGGCACCCTTATCCACCCTTCCTCGGGTATCCTGAAAACACTGGTCTTTAGGGGATAGTGGCTGATTCTCTGCTTTTCCTCTGTTGAGCTACCTTCAGGGTCCGTGGGGGCTCTTCATACGTTCTGGTCTGGCCGCGAGGGCTTGGATGTTTCTTCTTGTTTCCTAGAGTGTTCGTACCAGGCGGCATTTTACAAGTTCTGCAACTGTTCATCCCGGCGTTACAAACGACGAGGATTCTGAGAGGCAACACAGTCAATGAGTGTCCCCTCTGAGCCAGCGAAGCACGAGAGAACCCGATTCCTGTCCCATGAGTTCTCCATCTAGTTGGGAAGACTGGACACACATGTAAGCATCAAGTAACAAAACAAGGTGGCACACGATCAAGAACCCAAATGAGTGGTACCAGAAGTAATGCTGAGGGGCGTGAGGTCAGGAGGGACTAGCCTAGGGTAGATGCGACAGGAGCGTTCACCCACGTGTGAGGGCTCTCAGGGAAGGGAAGAAACAAAACAAAACGCAAGTACAGTGCAGAAAAGAGCAAAACGTGCCCAGGAGACAAAAGGAAGACCAGTCTGATAGAACAGAATTTGGTCACCAGGTGACTCTTAGCCCATAAGGCAACTTCGATAAACGGGAAAGCAGTGTGGCAGAAAGCAACACCATGGGGCGCCTGGGTGGCACAGTGGTTAAGCGTCTGCCTTAAATAAATCTTAAAAAAAAAAAAAAAAGCAACAGCATAACTCTGGAGCCAGACCTACCTCATTTTCAGTCCCACTTACCAAATCTGTAACCTGAACCTCTCCAAGCCTATTTCCTTTTCTGTAAAATGGGGGTAATACATGGACCACATAATTGCTTTGTAGATAAAGTTATATACATAGTACAATGCCTTGGCACATCGTAAACACCTTTTTTTTTTTTAAAGCTTTTATTTATTTGACAGAGAGCCAGCCAGCGAGAGAGGGAACACAAGCAGGGGGAGTGGGAGAGGAAGAAGCAGGCTCATAGCGGAGGAGCCTGATGTGGGGCTCCATCTCCGAACGCCGGGATCACGCCCTGAGCCGAAGGCAGACGCTTAACGACTGCGCCACCCAGGTGCCCCAGTAAACACCTTTTTAAAGATTTATTTATCTGAGGGGCACCTGTGTGGCTCAGTCGGTTAAGCACGCGCCTTTGGCTCAGGTCATGATCCCAGGGTCCCAGGATGGAGCCCCGCATTGGGCTCCCGGCTCAGCAGGGAATCTGCTTCTCCCTCTGCCTCTGCCCCTCACCCCACTTGTGTGCACCCTCTGTCTCTCTCAAACAAATAAATAAATTTTTAAAAAATAAAAAGATTTATTTATTTGAGAGAAAAAGCACCCACACACTCATGAGTAGGGGAAGGGACAGAGAAGGAGAGAGAATCTCAAGCACACTCCCCACTGAGCGCGGAGCCCTATGCAGGGCTCATCCCAGGACCCCAAGATAATGACCTGAGCTGAAATCAAGAGTCAGACACTTAACTGACTGAACCACCCAGGTGCCCCAGTAAATACTTTCTAAAATGATAGCTGTAATTCTTAACAAAGTACCTATCACTGCCAAGCAGCCCTTCACGAAACGGTGGCTAGTGGTATCCTTTCCTTCCATTGCTGCGGTGCAGCCTGGGCCAGCTGGACCCATAAGCAGGCTCGTGTTTAGTACCACCATGCCCTGCTAGACCCCTTAACACTTCATCACAGCGAATATGTTTAATATACATGTTCCTCATTCAGTATCATTCTTGCAGAAATGTATCTGAAATGATATGTAAAGCTTTGCTTTTGAAATTACAACTCATTTGTAATTGGTATCGCTCCTTTTCCAGTTGCAGTACTTGAGAATTCCCATAAAATGAGAAAATCTAACCTAAGATTGTTCTACAATGTAATAAACTTTTTATGAGTGCCAGATTTCAAAATAAGTGAAGTTAACTTTATTACATATTTTACAGTTGATTTTGAAGTTGACTGTTCCTGTATCGGAGCCAATATAGTTTTCTTCCCGGGCTCCCATCGCCTGGGCCCTTGAAAACCTCCCAAACCCTAGGCACTGAGCATCTGGTGCTTAATGGGTAAAAGGGCCCTGAGACTGTGGCCGTGGGAAGGGCCATGAGGAATGACTAGGACCAAACACATAATCAAAGGAACCCTTTCCTCGGCCTGCCTGAGCGGGGTCAGCCGGCGGCAAGCTCTGTACCTACCCGAGGGAAAGCACGTTTGCAACTTAATTGGATTCAGAGCTTGCAAATCTGTGGTCAACCATCTTGGTCAGCACGGAATGTTCATGCCAGCCCTCGGCTCCCGCCGCCCTCCCCGCCCTCACTCCAGAGCCCGGAGGCCTGGGTCTGCGACTGTTAATGAATAATCCCTTGGTGATCCTCCCAACCCCTTGGGAGAGGCTCGGCTGAGGGCCTGCAAAAGAGAAATGACTTCCTGGATAAATAGATATATATATTTGCTCTCTGGGGCCCCAGTCAACTGTTTGCTGGATAATGTTCTCCTGGCCTCAAAAATCAGTGTCGCTAGCTTTGTGGGGAGGAGCGCGTGAAGAGATCCCCGCTGTGGAAAAGGGGAGCCGGGTGGGTGACCCAGGCCCCACCCCAGGGGCAGAGGGACAAACATCCCAGCAGTTTCCCCTCTGGCAACGCAGATGCTAGGAGACTCAGGGATTTGTGCCACTTGAAGGAGCATTTTATCTCAATGGCAGTGAAGTCACACAAATCCCAGAGGTGGAGATGCTGGGTGGGGCCCAACAGCCACAGGGACCTGAGCAGCTGTAGCCCAGAGCAAGGGCCCCAACTGTAGCCATTTGCTTCGTCCCTTGACAATCGCAGCAATATCCCCTTACTGCGGGTATTATAACTTACTAAATACATATGTAGGGGCGTCTGGGTGGCGCGGTCCGTTGGGCATCTGACTCTTGGTTTTGGCTCATGTCATGATCCACGGTGGTGAGATTGAGCCCCGTGTGGGGCTCTGCGCTGGGCATGGAGTCTGCTTGGGACTCTCTCTGCCCCACCTCTAAAATAAATAAATAAATCTTAAAATATATATATATATTTTTTTCCTTTGGGTTTTTTCAATTTTTAAAAATTTTATTTTCTCATTTATTTTATGCAATTTCTACACCCAACGTGGGGCTTGATCTCATGACCCTGAGATCCTGACCTGAGCCAAACGCAGACACCTAACCAGCTGAGCCACCCAGGCATCCCTTTTATTTTTAATTGTTATATTTATATTTTTTTAAAGTCATTCTTACACTCAATGTGGATCTCGAACTCACAACCTTAAGATCAAGAGTCGTATGGTACACTGACTGAGCCAGCCAGGAGCCCCCGTGTCATCCAATTTTTAAAAATTCTATCCAGATACTATTTGCAGCTGAAGACTCAGCCTGAGATCTGCGGTCTCCATTGGAAAGGGGGAGAAAGAATTTACCTCCTTGCTCCAATAGGAGACTTCCTCCTAAATGTTATCACAAGGATCAGAAGAGAATTATTGAAGGCAATGTTCATGCACCGCCCGAGACTACAAACAGAGACACACCGTGCTCTCCCTCTATGGGAACCACTTTCTCCCTCCCTTTTCAGCCTGGCACCACACCAACGGGTGGGTTGAAAGTCAGAAAGCTCCTGGCCCCAGCTCTGCCATTCACAGTGGCCTTGGGAAGGGCACGCGCTCTTTCACGACCTGCAGCTCCTTCATCTGTACAATAGGGAGTTGATTGGGATATGTCTGAGGACTCTCCCAGCTCCCAGAAAGTCTGCCAAGACTTTCTCCAACAGGGGAAATGTCTGCCACAGAAAGAACCCAACGCGCCATGCTGCTTGGCCAGCTGGAGCAGGGATTCTCATACCGGAAGTGACTGTTTTTCTAGTTTCAGTGAGAACCTAGGCCACAGAACAGAAAGGGATGAGCCTCACCCCACCACCTTAATATTGACTCAGGAACACCTGAACTAGCCTGGGAGACTGGAGTGTGGACCTTTAGCCCATTTTTCTTCTGAGATTCCTTTCCCCTGTGGTCTGACTTCCCAGTGTTTCAAACAAGAAACCTGGGAGTGTGGAAAGAACAGGGGTGTTGGAAACCGAGAGGCATTGATTAAAATCCTGTGATTAAAATCACTCTTCAGCTGTGTGGTGATGGGCAATTTCTTTAACTTTTCTGAGCCTCAGTTTGCTCATATGTTAAAAAAAGTAATCATACTTGCCTCATAAAACTCTTATGAGGGGTAAACAATATAAGTATTTATTGGGGGGCATAAAAGGGCACGTTATCCGCTGGGACTGAACCGTAAAACATCAGTGCTGTTCTTAATGTCTGAGGCCATAGAAGCTTGCAGTAATTGCCTTATGGTATGAAATGCTTGGAGGGGTGAGCAGGTCTCCCCCCGTGGTGTCGTGCTGTTCCTCTGTGCCATTGTTCCCCTACAAGAGAGGGCAGCAGCCAGAGCGGGCTCCTGCCCTCTGCGGCAATCCCTGCTGCTGGGGCTGTGGGTGGCTGAGGTCCCAGTCAGGGCCAAGCCCAGTCACATGACCTCAGCTCAGGGGTTTGAGACTCAGCAAATGCAGCCCAGGCCCCAGAGTTGCAACACGGCGATGGGCAGTGTCAACAAGTCCACAACGCACTGTAAAGGCCCCGGCACCTTCCTGCATGAATCCTTCTCCCATGTGGCCGCCACCTGTCAGACCCGCACCGTAGCCTGCAAGAACGCCCAGGAGAACTGCCACCTTGGCCAAGGTGTCCAGACTGCTGTACAAAGAGAAGCAGCTGGCCACTCCCTACACCATGGTCTATGTCCCTCCACAGCAGAAAGATGGCCCGGTTCCAGCTGGTATCAAGGGTCCCCGTGCACTTGGTAATACTATCGAAAGCCAGGTGTCCCCCCCATCCCCACTCCAAGCTCTGCAGCCTCCGGACATCGCTGCTGAATTTCCACCCCTGAGTTCTTGACTAATCCTTCCCCTCTTTGCAAATACCACTTTCCTCCCACACACCCAACTTCACATACTCTTAATTCCATAGGGGGGTTTATGGACGCTCCAAATGATGAGGAAAGAGGAGCCATTCTCTTTAGCCCTTCGCTGCCGCTTCTCTTGCTTTCTGAGTGTGACACTGTGGGCCCCTCCAGGGTCAAGCACTAAGGATCTCAGCAAGGAAGGATCCAGGTTTTGTGGGGCCTAAGGCGTGTATAATTTTGGAGACCCTCTTAAAGAAAAGGAATATAAAATGACAAGTGCCAACCAAGTCAGGGCCTCGGGAGGGCTGTGTTTGGACACTTCAGAGGGATCCAGGCAGGGGAGATTATCTAAGGAAGAAAAGCAGGAAGATCTCCCTGGGTTCCCTGTACTGGACAAGGCGTCTGGTTTTGCTGTAATAAAAGGCTCTGTTCTTTCATACTGAGTGTGCATGACAACCCCAGGGAAAGGATGGAGGCTTGGAAACCCCGTCTCACCTCTCAGGCATCAGCTCCACCTTCTGCAAGCAGGAGGGAGGGCAGCCCTTTGAGCAGGCCTAGGCTTGGAGGCACAGCGGGCTCAGTCTCCCACCCACTTGAGAACGGCCTGGTGAGCCTATCTCACTTAGGGGAGGGAAGGGGAGGAAGAGCAGGTTGCCCCCCCCCCCAGATGCCCGTCACATCGGAGGCCTGACCCCCTTTTGTCTGTCCTCATGCCTCCTTGATAGGACCCAGAGCAGAAACCTCGGATTTCTGAAGTGAGTCTCTCTCTCTTGGGAATTTCAGAATCAGGACCTTCCCAGAATGTTGATCTGGTCCTAACTAGAGCTGATAACTACGAGGAAGGAGCACTTTTGTGCGCAGTCTGCCACAGACCAGCGTTTTCATAAGATACAATAAAGTGAATAACTAGAAAAACGAAATAGAGCATACCCATATAGACAACGCAAAGCCGAATGTCTTATTATTAGATTCGATTAACATAAAATCACTCCATCAAACTGGCGTAAAAGTGTCTCGATGCTTCCTCTCAATTTCTATACTGTTCCTGTGAGAAGCTCAGAGAAAAACATACGCATATCGTACACATACGCACACATAAATACTAACATGAGGCATACCCACCCGTACACGTACACGTGCACAGGGACACATTCATACGCGCGCACGTGTGCGGACAGCACACACAGACACACATCGACACGCACGAACACTCAGCAGTGAGGCGGCCGCTCTCCTTCCCTCCACCAGCTCGGCCTCCTTCCCTCCTACTCAGATGAGAGCTCAGAATAAGCCAAGGGTGTCTGGGGAAACATGAAGTGGCAGAGAAAGCAGAGAATCCGACAATTCTGACTCCCAGCCCTCCTCCCAGCTTTCTAAAGAGACTGAAGGCAGAGCTCCCGGCGACCTACCACACCCACACCGGCCCACCCCAAATACAGCTTCCCCCGCAGCACCCAGGCGGCCCGGACGCCACGCTCGGCCCCTCGTTGTTGCTGTCTAGCCAGCCCTCTGCCTCCGACCACTGGAGTGCTGGAAGTGAGAGAAAGACACCACCCTCCTCCCCCTCGGGCATCTCCCCAGTGTCGTGGGCAGCTCCACTTCCTCCGTCTGCCCTTAAATGGGGGTGTTCCTCAGGGGCCTATTCTTAGCTCTCTTTTCTTCTCGCAACAGCACTCTCTGGAGGAACTTGATACACGTCCAGGGCCTCACCGGCCACTTACCTGCCCCCAAGGGCATACCTCCATGCCCCCTCTCCCAAGTGCCTCGATTTCTACCTGCCCTTACAGCCCCCTCCGTGTCCTGCAGGCATCTGAGGAAAAAAACACTCAGAACTGAGCTCACGATCTGCCTGGCTTCCAAACTTGCCCCTCCTCCTGCGATCTCCCAGTCTTGGTTGGTGGAAACATCATACCCAATCTCAAGAGCTTCGTCTAAGAGACACCTGTATGAACTCATTCCCCCCCCCCCCCCCCGTTCCTTTGCTTCTGTTAATTCCCATCTATCCCAGGTACTGCCTTAAGAGGGCGCAAAAGTTCTTGGGTTTTCTCTTATCCAAATATCCTGGGCTCCTAACGTGTGCCCAACACACACGATGGCTTTGGAGGGGACTGTGATTTGGAGTTAGACAAACACACCTAAGGTGCTGCAATCAAGGATTCGTTATCTAGCTTAGGAGGCAAATAAAAACAATACCTTTGAAACACCATCCAAAGATAACAGAAAGTACAGTTATAGAGAAAGTAGAGAGAGTACAGTGAAATAGATTCGAGAGCAGTTTTCTCCCACCTCCCCTAGGGTTTCATTCATCCCAGCTAAGCAAACCCATTCTCTGATAAATACAAATCCTCCTGTTACTTGTTTCCGGCGTCCTCCCCCCCCCCCCCCCCCCGGGGCTATAACCAGAGTCAGGCAACACTAGGAGCAATTGGACCATTCAGTATCTGTAACAGTAGTGGCCCCAAAAGCTGAAAAGAGTGTGGAAAGAATTCAGAATAGGATAAATCCTTCACTAGATTAGTTACATCCAACCACGTTGTATAGCAACCTGGGTAGGCGTTTCTGACTTCCGTGTGTGTGGGTTGAAGAATGAGATGAAGCGTAACTTGAACCTAGGGGGCCTTGGACTGTGGAATGGGCCCATGACCCAGCAGCCATGAAGAGGGCTCCGTGGGGCCATCGGGGGCCTGAGAAGAGCCACCCAAAAGTCTTGGGACAAAATCTCTGCTGGGCCACTGAGAACATGTTTCCAAAAAGTCACTTGGAAAGGGGCTCCCCAGCCATCTGGGATGACACAGTTCTCTCTTAGTAGGTAAGTTTGTTTTAACATCCAGAAATTTTTAAATTAAGGATAGAAATACTTAAAACAATCAAACACATAGCATTAATATGTTTGTATTAAGAAATTTGTGCATATTTGGTACCCAGGTATTTGCAGTATTTAAAAATTTTTTTTCATCTGTTAACAGTAATTAATTGGCCTTACAATTCTAATTTAAAATGTGTAATTGTGGGGCACCCGGGTGGCTCAGTCGGTTAAGAGTCTGCCTTCTGCTCAGGTCATGATCCCGGGGTCCTGGGATTGAGCCCCACATCCAGCTCCTTGCTCAGGGGGGAGTCTGCTTCTCCCTTTGCCCCTTCCCCAGCCCGTGCTCCCTCTCCCTCTCTCTCTAATAAATAAATAAAACCTTACAAAAAATAAAATGTGTAATCGGTTTAGATGTGTGATTTGTTTTGTCTTGAAGATTTTATTTATTTATTTGACAGAGACAGAGAGGCATGCGCACAAGCAGGGGGAGCTGCGGGCAGAGGGAGAGGAGAAGCAGGCTCCCAAAGCAGCAGGAGCCCGATGTATGCGGGGCTCCACGCAGGGCTGGATCCCAGGCCCCTGGGATCATGATCTCAGCCGAAGGCAGATGCTTAACTGGCTAAGCCACCCAGACACCCTAAATGTGTAATTTGAAGTAGAATTTTCCTTTAAAATGGGCTTTGGGACAAAAATAAAAATAAAAATAATAAAATACAATTAGTTTAGGAACATTGAAGGAAACAAGAATTGAATCACCATATTTACAAATTGTTTAGAGTTTAGTGTTTTAGGTATTCAGGAATGCCTTACTGGTTTGTTAGATGACTGAATTCCTTTATAAGGACATGGAATATGTCAAAAGTATAAAATATATTTTAATATTAAATATTGTCTTATTAATTATAAATAGTACCAAATAGTCATCAAATACAATCTCTTTTTTTTTTAAGATTTTATTTATGTATTTGACAGAGAGAGAGAAACAGCCAGCGAGAGAGGGAACACAAGCAGGGGGAGTGGGAGAGGAAGAAGCAGGCTCCCAGCGGAGCAGGAAGCCCTATGTGGGGCTAGATCCCAGGACCTTGGGATCAGGCCCTGAGCCGAAGGCAGACGCTTAATCACTGAGCCACCCAGGTGCCCCTCAAATACAATCTTTTAAGGTGATTATTAAAATGTACTTGTTTGTAAGTTAAACATAAAAGCTTAAAGCGGTGCCTGGCTGGCTGAGTCAGTAGAGCATGCAACTCCTGATCTCGGGGTTGTGAGTTCAAGCCCCACACTGGGGTAGAGATTACTTAATAAATACATACATATACATACATACATACAATTTTTGAAAACCCATAAAGGCTACGGAAGAACTGGTCTTCTGATTGCATCTTTACTATAGGGAACATACGTTTAAAAATTTTTAAACACCAAGATAGCCCTCCGAATATATTTTCTGGGAACCAAAAGAACGTTTTTAAAAATTCACATTGACACTACAAGACCAGTCGGTTCTCTGCACTGTTTGCATTGACACAGTGAACAGTGACCTTTGGTGATTGTATTTGCTGGTGTTCCCATGTTTGCTGGTCTTACTGAGGCCTCAGAAGGGAGGGAGGTCACTAAGGACACAATGGCCCAGGCTCAGGCTCAAGGCCTCCCACCGAAGTGGAGAGGGCAGAACCTGGAACCCTGCCTCTCCTCCGTGCCCTCCTGCCTCTGCCCTGTGCAGAACCTGGAACCCTGTCTCTCCTCCGTGCCCTCCTGCCTCTGCCCTGTGCCGCCTCCGGGTGGGTCATTCTGCTGACTTGCATTCTGGAGAAACTGCGAAAGGGGAGCAGGACTTCCCCGAGGCCAGTGTGGTGTTGGCAGAGAAATTCAGCAAAACACACTCCAAGAGAAAGTCAAATTCGGGGACTATGGTTGAGTCTTCATCCTCAATAGGGGCTTTTCCTCCCTGGCCAAATTTGGAGTTTTGAGACCGTATTTTACTAGGTAGGTGACTTTAAAAAAAAAACAAAACTCAAAACCAACAGATTGTTAAGCAACTGGTTTCTTCAATAAATCAGGCTGCTTGCCTGGAAGAGAGAGAGAGAGAAAGAGAGAGAGAAAAACACCCATTATGTTCATGGTGAGAAAGTGAAGTTATATTAGTGGAATTAGGACTGCTATATTCCATCAGTTACTGATACTCTGGGGACGAAAACTCCTCATTTAAAAAAAAAATCCTAATTTTAAATACAAATATCTTTCGGCAGAAATAGAAAAACAAGACAACATAACAATTACTTGGACTCAATCACTTAGGTACTAGGCTTGGCTTGGGAGCATTTGGAGGCATGCACAGCACCGAGAGAAAGTTCTGGAATAAGGGGTCTTAAGAATGGGTGGAATATGGGCAGAGACCTGGAAGCAGACAATGAGCACAGAAAAGGAGATGTCAAGGAACTGGAGACAAATTTGAACCCACATGCTTAGCAGTTCTGAAGTTGGGGGTAGGGTGGAAGCATGACTTCATGCTGTTGTAATTCCCAGATTCCTGGCCCCTGGAGGACGCTGCTGGGAGGCTGCCAATGAGGGTTCGGGCTGTTTCTAGATATACCTGGCACACGTTAGGTCTTCATAAGTGTTTGTTGAACAAACTTTGTTTTCAGAGCAGAGGAATGGGGCTAGAAAAACACACGGATTGCAAATCTGGAAAGCTTATAAAACAATTTTTTGTATTCTCTTATTATGCTTAAATTTTTCCAGAGAGGAGGAATCTACTACCTGTGGAGACAGCCTGTGCCATTTTCTGGCAGCTCCAAATATCTCAAATTGCCCTGTATAGAATAGAATCTACGTCTCCGTCAGCAGCAGTTCGCTGCTCCCCAGTCACTGGGAGCCCTTCAGAATACATCCCATTCCTCTTCACACCTCTTCAGTCTTTTAAGGGAGTTTTGTGACCCTTGCCTCCCGATAGCGCCTCACCAGACAACAAGGGCTATAAAATGGCTCTGACTCTTTGATCCAATAATTCTACTTGGTAAAATATGCTACATGGAAATAACTCGAAGTGGGGAGGAATAAATGTATGCGTATCTGTTTATACTCTGTGTAACGGAGAAAAGTTAGAAATAATACAAATTCCTCAAAATTGAGAGTGACTAAACAGATGACGGACAAGGGCTTAGTGCTTTCACTGAAGCAGCAAGCTACCACTTTGGCTGAAGACAAATCCACAAGAAGTATGTTGATGCGTGGGAATGCGTATGGGCAACGCTCTAGGAAGAAACCAGAATATAAAACTGTATTTTCAAATGAACTACAGCTATGTAAAAGAGTCTCTGGCCTTGTCCACCAATAAAGTCCCTAAGTCAATTTGGAACCCTTCCAGAACATTCTCTCCAAACCGGGCCTCCTCCAGATTCATCTAGCTCAGGGAAACTACAACTGATCCAGATGACAGTCCACATTTGGTTTCTTTTTTTTTTAACTGAAGTATAACTGACATACGACATTATATGAGTTTCGGTTATACAACGTAATGATCCCATACTTGTTGCAAAATGATCACCACCAGTCTAGTTAACACACATAGTCACAAAATTTTTTCTTGTGGTGAGAACTTCTAAGATCTACTCTCAGCAACTTTCCAAGATGCAATAGAGTGTTATTAACTATAGTCACCCTGCCACACATGACATCCCCATGGCTTATTCGTTTTATAATTGGAAGTTTGTACCTTTTGACCCCCTTCACCCATTTTGCCCTTCCTCCACCTCTGGCAGCCACCAGTCTGTTCTCTGTATCTGTGTGCTCGTCTGTGTGTGTGTGTGTGTGTGTGTGTGTGTGTGTGTTAGTTTCCACATATAAGTGAGATCATATGGTATTTGTCTTTCACTGGCTTATTTCACTTAGTATAATGCCCTCAAGGTCCATTATAGCAAATGGCAAGGTTTCGTTTTTTATGGCTGAATAATATACCAATTATATACACACATGCCACATTTCCTTTATTCATTCATCAGTTTGAGGGACACTTAGGTTGTTTCTATTCCCTGGCTATTGTAAATAATGCTACAATGAACATAAAGGCACAGATAACTTTTCAAGTTTGTGTTTTTGTTTTCTTCAGAGAAATACCCAGAAATGGAATTGCTAGATCATATGGTAATTCTATTTTTAATTGGGGTGGAACCTCCATACTGTGTTCCATAGTGGCTACACCCCACATTTGCTTTTAATTCTGTTCTGCGTACTTTCCACATGTCAATATCAACCACAAACAAAGAACTTGTGAGGGCTAAGTCCAGAAAGAAAGCCAAGCTAAGCAACAGACCCCAGGCATTGGGCCCCACTCGCTCCTGGTTTCCACCTCTCGCTTATTCCCACCACTGTTCCTGTTCGATGGGGATTTTCACCTAGATTTCACGTAGATTAGAGATATCCTTTGGGACCTAGTCAGACACTATCTAGGATACAGCAGTGACAAAATAGACAAAGGTCCTCGTCTTCATGAAGTTTATTTTCAAATGACATATGTTGGCGTGGGTGGTCCTATTATGAGAGACAGGACATAACTAAACAAGTACATAATCAAATAGAAATAAATACTGTGAAGACAACAAAACAAAGTAACATCTTTGGGAGGGACGATGGGTGAGAGACCACTTTAGATCAGGTGGGCATGGAAGACATTTGAAAATGCAACACTTTAGTAGAATCCCGAACGATGAGAGTCAGCCCCTAGAATTGTGAAAAGGAGCATCCAGCTGCAAGGGAAGAAGGAGAAGTCCCCAAATTAAGAATAAGCAAGGCATGTTTAAAGAACTGAAAGAAGGCCACTATGGCTGGATGGCCACTAGTGGCTCCCCACATCAGGGGAGTGCTGAGAGAATGCGCTAGAGAGATAGGCAGGAAATGATCCGTATGCCAAAGGAAGCCATTAGAAGGGGTCGAGGGGATCGAATTAGAGTTTGTTGTTGTTGTTGTTGTTGTTGTTGTTTTAAGATTTATTTATTTATTTATTTTTAGAGAAAGAGAGCACAGGTACGGGAGGAGGGGCAGAGGGAGTGAGCGAGGGAGAGAGAGACTCTTAGGCAGACTCCCCGCTGAGCGTAGAGCCCAACTCGGGGGCTCGGTCCTATGACCCCAAGATCATGACATGAGCGGAAATCAAGAGTCAGACCCTCAACTGACTGAGCTACTCAGGCACCCCTGATTAGAGTTTTTAGAGGATGCTCGAGGGAGGGTGCAGAGAACGGCTTCTTAGAAGGTAAGAGTAGGGGCGCCTGGGTGACACAGCGGTTAAGCGTCTGCCTCCGGCTCAGGGCGTGATCCCGGCGTTATGGGATCGAGCCCCACATCAGGCTCCTCCGCTAGGAGCCTGCTTCTTCCTCTCCCACTCCACCTGCTTGTATTCCCTCTCTCGCTGGCTGTCTCTATCTCTGTGGGATAAATAAGTAAAATCTTTAAAAAAAAAAAAAAAGAAGGTAAGAGTAGAGTAGAGAAGCCAGTACAGAAACTAATGCACCACCAGAGGCGAGATGGTGGTGGCGGTGTGAACTCTGATGACACCTAGCTCAGAGAAAACAAACTGTACACTTTTGAAGGAATATTACCAATAAAATAAAGCCAAAACTAAGGGGGAAATTCAACAAAAAATAGAATTAACATATATACTGCATACTGCACAGATTTCTTACCCTATACATAACGAAGGTTTGGCCCCGGTTTCCTAGGAAGGCACAGGTAACAAGAACATGTTCTCTCAAGTCCACCCCTTCCTGTCTCTAAAACTCTCCTTTGTGGTCCTTCATTAATTCCCCTTGCCTTGAGGCATGGGACCAAAGCAGGGCCTTGGTCACTGCCGGGCTCCAAGTGGACAAATAGCGAGCAGCCTACAGCCCCCACCCAACATGGAAAGGCAATCGCATCTCTTGGGGCACAGAAGCCAGGTAATCAACATTACAGGTCCAAATGTTTCTTCCACCCACCTTCTCTCATGTTTGGATAACACTACTTCCCTATCAAAACCATATTGGAAATTTCTTGGGGATTATTGTAACTATTACTAATTCTAGACCAAGTCTAGAAAAAAAAAAGGATTTTTATTCTCTCACCTACAGGGACATATCTGTCACTTTTAGAAACTCTTTCAGCACTGGCTAGTACAAAACAAACACTTTTTAACATGATGGTTAGGTGGTAGAAAAGGTGAGGTAGTGTTCAAAGTGCTTCTTTCATGGACTCTGACAGCTTAGATGAAACCCTGTAACTTAGTGGTCGAGAGTGAAGGCTCGGGAGTCAGACCGCCTGGGCTCAAATCCTGGCTTTTATACTTACTGTGTAGCTTCCAGCAAGTTATTTTACTTCAATAAGCCAGAATTTCATCTGTAAAATGGGAGTTTGGTAAGCTCCAAAGAATCTGAATCAGTGAAATGTGGTGAGGCCAGATTGTGAATGCAAGAGAAGGCTTCTAAGCCTGGGCTGTTCCCCAGCTCCAATTCCTCCCCTATAATCTCTCCCTTTCGCATCTCCCCAAAACTCACTCATCAGCATACAATTGATTGTACGGACACACACACGCTCTTAGGTAAGAGCCCGCATTCTGGGAGAAAGGGTCTTTAACCATTATACGTATATATGTCACTTTACTTAATAAAAGAACCCTTTCTCATTTAGTACAGGTTAAAACAACTCCTGGAAAGGAGTAACTGGACCCCAGACCTTGCATCCAAACTCCATCCCCTACAGGTTCAAAAACTTTCAGTGGCTCCCATTTTCCATAGAAAAAACATGATCCACTCCTTTTTTCCAGGAGTTCATGGACTCTCAGAGCCAGCTTAACTTATATTCCATTTCCTACTTGTAGGAGCCTTGGATTCTACCAACTGTTTCCCAAACAATTTCCTTGAGTATAAAGAATGTAAGACCCGGTGAGGGAAAGTTCAGACTCTTTCTCAACACTGGAAATGGGTTAGCAGGCTTTGAAACAAGCGAGTAAGATTCATAACATATCCTCTAAGAACGTTTCCGGCGCGCTGGCCTCTGTAACCAGCTACTGGGCAGCTTTATAGAGTGGACACCAGGGGGTAGCAAAATCTCACTCTCCCAGCTCCCCAGCAATAATAACAGGGTGGCGGGAGAGCCTGTGTGACTCCAGGGCCCATAACCCACTGATGAAAAAGAGTTCCAGCTCCCTGCCTCTAACTCTGCTGAGAAGATAGTCGCTGGAGTTTGCTGCCCTAGATTTTTTTTTTCTTTGACACTAAGGGGCAGAGTGATCTTCTTGTCTCCAAGAAGGATAAGTGTTTTCTCTCTCTTCTTAATCCAGACCCAGTGGAGTGGAGAAAGGGTGCTGTTTAGCCTTCTGAGGAGGTGACGGAACAGCCCGTCACCTAGACGACGCTCTTCTCTCCCGCGGTGCCAGCGACTGCCCAGAGGCCCCAGCCTCCTGGCCTCACAGGTGCTGCGTCCACTGGCAGGATGTTTTCCAAACGTCAGCCCGCAACCGCAGTGGCACATGCCTTCACGTGCCTCTCTGGGGACTATCCGGCTTTCCGATCTCATCTCAAATGCCCACCCTTTGGAAGTGCCACCCCCACCCCCACCCCCAGCCCCTGCAGGGCTTCCCAGGGCCTGCTCGGAGGAGGAACGAGGCATCTCCCGTCTATGCCTAAGCCTCCCCAGGCCCCCCCCCCCACTCCGGGAAACCCTCGCAGGGGCTTCATTTGACATCCAGACGCGGTGGAGGATGGGTGAGA
Organism: Ursus arctos; assembly: GCF_023065955.2. Lineage (NCBI taxonomy): Eukaryota > Metazoa > Chordata > Mammalia > Carnivora > Ursidae > Ursus > Ursus arctos. Next base: position 3,846,383 of record NW_026623053.1, read on the forward strand.
CTAGAACTTTCTTAACTAGCCTGCCCCGCTTTGTCTACTGCGTCAGATAGCCACCCTCACCGCCATGAGCCCTAGCGACCCTGGGAGACTCTACCGCCACCCCATAAGAAAGGAGGGTCTGGCACCCAGTTTCGAATCACGGGGTCTGACGAGGAGGGGTGCGGGGGGAGGGTCTGATGCCTTCCCTCCGCTAGCCGAAAATGGAGACACGCGGTGCGGAGGGGAAGGGGCAGCGAGTAAAGAACTCAGAAAACGTCTGCCGAAGTGCACGCCCCTACAGGAGGATCCTGATGCCAAGACCCGGCCCCTCTTCAGTCACGATGGTCACCCCCACCCCCCACCCCAAGCCTTCACCGCTCCCTAATTCCCCCCACCGCCGCCCCCGCCCTCCCCAGGCCGCACAGAGGAGCCCATTGTCGGAGCCAGAAGGCTCGAGGCCGAAGGAGATGGGAGGGAAAGAGGGCGGGCGAGCCCCTGGAGGGTGGAAGGAATCCCCTGATTTCCCGGCCCTCAGCTCCACCCGAGTCGGCCAGGGGCCCCGGGGTCTCTTCTGAGCTCCAGGTGCCGCCAAAGTCTGGCAACCGCGGGGACAACAGGTTCCCAAGCAAGTTAGGGACGGGAGGCTTCCGGCCGCCAAAAGATCCCAGTCCTAAGCTGGGTAGCCCAGAAATTTCACGCACGCCCCAGCCTCTGGAGTGTCCCTTGTGGAGGCTAAACTGATCCCTCAGGGAGCGAGGCGGTGGCGGGAAAAGAGGGGCATCCTCGGCAGGGCGGCCGCCCGAGGGCCGGGGTCCGGGCTACGCACTGGGGGGCGGGGCGGGGGAGGAAGAGGGTTGCGGGAGAGCGAGGCTGATCAGCTGTGGGCGGCGGGGAAGCCGCGGAGAAGCCCGGCGCGGGAGCGGGAGTCCCGGCAGGGGGTCCGGCGCGGAGGCGGAGGCGGGCACTGAAGGGCGGGGCGGGGAGGGGCGGCCGTCTCGGCCCTCCCTGGCGGGGCCCCGCGGCCTGGGAGCCCGAGCGGGCCGAGCCGCCACCGCGGCCGGAGCTGTCCCCTAGCCAGACCCGGCGAGACGCGAGCGGCGGGAGGGAGGCGGCGGCGCGCCCGGCCCCGCCCGCCCGAGCGTCGAACGCGGCCCCGCGCCGAGCCATGGTGAGTCCCGTGTCGCGGCCCCGGTGTCCCCCTCCGCCTTCGCGCAGCCCGCTCGGGGCCGCCAGCCCCCAGCCCGGTGCCTCCAGCGCCCGCCTCGGTCTGTTGAGCGCCCCTGGGACTCTCCTCCCTCCCATCCCCCCTTCTTTTCTTTGATCTGTCTGCCCCACTGTCTGGCTCTGTCCCCGCCGGGTATTGCCCTCACTCTTTCTTCCCTTCTTCTCCGCCCCCTCCCCCATCCTCCCTCTGGTCGCTCCCCCAATCCACACACCTCCCCCCGCCCTTCTCTGTCCCGACCTGTGCCTTCCTTTGCAGGCTCTTCCCTCCCCCTCTGGGTCCCAGCTCCTTACCCGCGGGAGACCCCTGCGGGTTGGTGCTGCAGCGGCCCTGGAAGGGGCCCGGCCTCGGGTCATGAGAACTGACCTGCCTGGAACCACCATTTTCCATCCCAGTCCCCAGCCCGGTGAGCTGGGCCCACCCATCCGGCCCTGGGGGACCGGCCACAGCTGTGGCTGGGCTGGGGCCAGGGACATGGCCAAAGAGGGAAATTCCCGCGGAGAAAGAGGGGCTGCTTCAGGATAGTGGACAGAGTGGGGAGGGGGACTCGCAGTGCCAGGGGGCGTGACGCGGCCAGAGCAGACAAGAGAGTGAGGATGGGGGGGAAGAGTGCCCCAGAGCTCTCGCTGCAGGGAACCGAAGCACTGTCTCAGAGCACTCCCGCTGCAGAGGGGAGGGAGCACCAGCGGGAGGACCCGCAGAAGGTAGGGGACTCAGGCAGGAGGTAGGTGACCCAGGCAGCAGCAACTTCGGACGCAGGAAGCCAAGTGGCACTGTTAAGGGGGACTCCATACCGACAGGAGTGGACACTTTTCTGGGAACTTTAACTTCAGAAGTTCTCTCTGAAGAATCACCGCAAGGAGTGGGCGCTGCCAGACAGAGCGCCCACTGCAGGGGCGTGGGGGGTCCACGGCTAAGGGGGCTCTGGCTGCAGAGTGGAGGTGGGGGGAGGCCCTGCCAGGGGGCGCTCACTACCAGGAGGTGGGGGGAGGAGCTCTACCGGGGCTGGTCCTCCACAGAAGGAAGGGCACCCCCTGGCAGGGAGGCTGGAGCAAGAAAAAAGAGGAACTGGGCCAGGGAGAGCTGACTCAGTCTCTCTGGTCTCCTTTTTGGTCCTGGCCGACTGGAGGCCCGGTCTCTGTGCTCCTGCCCGCCGCCTCCCACCCCAGACCCCTCCTCCCCTCCTGCCGCTGCAGTTTCCTGTGGCTGAGACTCTCGCTCAGCCATGAGCTCACCGCCCCTAATGGGTTGCAGCTGCCTAGCTACTCAAGCTCTAGCTCCCCCCTCCTGGCCTCCGATCGGACGGCCCACTCTGCCTCCCCCAACCCCCCGCCCATCTCCACCCTGCCCCCACCCGCTCTCACCGCGCTGGCCGGCCGGAACACTGGGGGGTCTGTCTGCTCGCCCACACACCTTGGGGCTGGGTCTCTGTGCTGACGCACTGAATGTCCCTCTCTGGAGTGGCTGCCCTCGCTTCTCAGAGGGTCAGGACAGATGGGCAACTGGTAAAATACGCAGTTTTGTCTGCAGGGCAAAGACCGGACGGGGGGTGGAGGGTGGCCCTGTAGAAACACTGCAGAGCATCCCCTTGCCCACTGACAGCAAAGAAACCTGATAAAAAGAACTTCAAAGCCATCTTGAGAGAGAAATTAGTCTGCAAAGGAATAGCCTGAGGGGTGCTTGTTTAGGGTCTGGGGTGGAGAAAGAGACCCAGTGATGCACTTAGCCAGGGAAATCCAGAGGAAGCAGGGCTGTCTTTTGAGACAGTGGTGGCAGGTGGAGTTGGCGGAGAGGTCCTACTGGAATTGGAAAAATACATACCATCGAGGCCTCCTCCCTTCCCCACATGTTCCTTTTGTGACTTTTTCCTCTTTCGGCTGCCCCCACCCAGTTCTTTGTAACCAACCCCACATGCTCCGGGAGTGGGTGATTGCTCTGGGGCCAGTCTGGGAGAGAGAAGGTTTGTAGAAAGACAGGCAGCCCTTTAGTCCTCCTTCTTCCCAGTCCTCCTCCTTCTTACCCAACGACCATCTCTCGGATATGACTGTTCGAGGTGGTGGCCTCTCCACCTAAGTTGGAGGTCCCTAGAGCATAGGCCCTGAGAGGAGGGGCTTGCAGGATGGCCCTCCACCCTCCAGAGCTGTCTCAGCCATCACTAAATCTTCTGGTGGCCCAAAGGACTGTCTCTTCCTGAGGAGGAACTATGCAATGGTCCCAACTCACAAGCAGCAGGACGGGCCCTGAGATCAGACACATTCACCACAAATTCTCCCTGGGGCTCCAGCGCCAGCATCTCAGAGCTCCAGTGTGGCACGCACTGCTAGGTCTGTGCGCTGTGACTGACCTTCGGCTCACCTGGCCAGCGTTTCCCGAGTGTCCTCTCTGATCACACACTGCGCGCGTGATGCGGCCCCCGGGGACACAGGCAGCCCCGGACCTGGGCCCGTGCTCTCTAGGGAGCTGCAGGTGGTCTTCTCTCTCCCAGGAGCCCGAGCCGGTGGAGGACTGTGTGCAGAGCACGCTCGCCGCCCTGTACCCACCCTTCGAGGCCACAGCCCCCACGCTGTTGGGCCAGGTGTTCCGGGTGGTGGAGCGGACTTATCGGGAGGACGCGCTGAGGTACACGCTGGACTTCCTGGTGCCCGCCAAGCACCTGCTTGCCAAGGTCCAGCAGGAAGCCTGTGTGAGTGGCCCCTAAGATCCACTGTCTCGCTCCAGAGATGAGTCAGACTCGTTTCCCTCTCCCCAGAGATGTCACTTCCCAACACCGATCTCCGCCCCAGCGGCACAGGCCACTCAGATACCAATACACACGAAGACACTCGTCTTCCCCAAATATTGACCCCTGAGAAACACCAACTCCCAAAGACCCAGACCCACCAGACCAATTCCAGACATCCCCCCCATACTGATTTCTCAAGACACTGAACTCCCCCAGACATGACTCAACAGAGATCCTTCAGTCCTGCAGATCCAAAGACTCCTAAGAGTTTCTGACCCCTCCAAGGCAACGGCATCTGCTGACCGTGTCTTTGTAATGACTCAGTTGTTACTCTCCCACGCATGGAACTCGTTTCCTCGAGAAGCTTCCTACTACCAGAAAACCGGCCAGTCCCAACCCCTCCCTCTGCTACGTGAACACCCCAGGATACACCTCCAGCTCCCCTGGGATTATAACCCACCAGGGAACAGGCAGCCCTGCCCAGGGTGGTCCCGTCCTGAGCGCAGCATCCCGCCTCTCTCCACAGGCCCAGTACAGCGGGTTCCTCTTCTTCCACGAGGGCTGGCCTCTCTGCCTGCACGAGCAGGTCGTGGTGCAGCTAGCGGCCCTGCCCTGGCAGCTGCTGCGCCCCGGAGACTTCTACCTGCAAGTGGTGCCCTCGGCAGCCCAAGCACCCCGCCTGGCGCTGAAGTGCCTGGCCCCAGGCGGCGGGCGGGTGCAGGAGTTGCCCGTGCCTCACGAGGCCTGCGCCTACCTGTTCACACCCGAGTGGCTGCAGGGCATCAATAAGGACCGGCCAACGGGGCGCCTCAGTACTTGCCTACTGTCCGCGCCCTCTGGGGTTCAGCGGCTGCCCTGGGCAGAACTCATCTGCCCACGGTTTGTACATAAAGGAGGCCTCATGGTTGGACATCGGCCAAGCACGTTGCCCCCCGAACTGCCCTCCGGACCCCCCGGGCTCCCCAGCCCTCCACTCCCTGAGGAGGCCCTGGGCACCCGGAGTCCTGGCGACGGGCACAACGCCCCCGCTGAAGGACCTGAAGGCGAGTACGTGGAGCTGCTGGAGGTGACCCTGCCTGGGAGGGGGAGCCCCACGGATGCGGAGGGCTCCTCGGGCCTCTCCAGGACCCGGACAGTACCCGCCCGAAAGGGTGCTGGAGGGAAGGGCCGGCACAGGAGACACCGCGCCTGGATGCATCAGAAGGGCCTGGGGCCTCGGGACCAGGATGGGGCCCGCCCACCAGGGGAGGGAAGCAGCACCAGAGCCTCCCCTGGGTCACCCCCAGGAGCCGAGGCTCTCCCAGAAGCAACAGCCCTAGAGGTATCTGAGTCTCCAGCAGAGATACTGGGGGAAGCCTCTGAATCCTGCCCCCTGAGGCCAGGGGAGGCTGGCAGAGGGGCAGGCCAAGCGGCTGAAGGACCACCCGGCACCCCTCGGAGGACAGGCAAAGGAAACAGAAGAAAGAAGCGTGCTGCAGGCAGAGGGGCTCTTAGCCGAGGAGGGGACAGTGCTCCACTGAGCCCCGGGGACAAGGAAGAGGCCAGCCACCAGGAAGTCCTTGTCAGTCTGCCCCCGCCAAATGGGCACGAGCTCCCGGGATGCAGCCCAGTTGAGGGGGAGCACAAAGGCTCAGGGAAGCCAGAGTCGGAGCCGAAAGAGGAGCTCAAACCAGCAGACAAAAAAGAGCCGCAGCCCCCAGAAGCCTGTGAACCTATAGACGAGACGGCCAGAGAGAGAGATCCAGAAGGTCCCAGCCTGGCATGCGTGGCAGGTGAGATGACACTGGAGCCAGTAGGCAAGGGCCGGCATAGGCTGGGCCTAGAGAAGGGGGCTGGAGGAGGAGCTGGGAGCCCCACAGCCAGAACCCTCCCCACCTCAGGCCCATAGCTCTGCTTCTGTCTGCGCAGGACCCACAGGTCCAGAAGGGCTCCTGCCAGACCCACCAACACCACCCCTGGAGACGGTGCAGGAAGTGGAAGGGGACGGTGTCCCAGAAGAGGCCTCTCCAGTCTCCATCTCGGACGACCCGGATGTAGCTTGGGACTTGATGGCATCTGGATTCCTCGTCTTGACTGGTCAGTGGGCATCAGTGTTTGAAGGGACCGGGGTCAAGGAAAGAGAAGCGATCAGGGTGGTCTATGGAGGGAGACAGGGTGGATGGGAGGTAGCCAAGGCCTGCCCCAGCCAGGACGGCCTGGCCATTTTGTGTCCTCAGGAGGGGTGGACCAGTGTGGGCGAGCTCTGCTGACCATTACCCCACCGTGCCCTCCCGAGGAGCCCCCACCCTCCCGAGACATGCTGAGCACTGCTCTTCATTACCTCCACTCGTTGCTCAGGTAACCGAGGCCCACCACTGGCACCCTGGACATTAACCTCCTGCTCATGAGGGCCCTGACCTCCTTTCTTCTCAGGACATTGACTTCCTGACCTCTAGGATACCGACTTCCTCACCCCTCAATTTTTAAGCCACTGACCGCTGACCTTGCTGACCTCTGACCTCCAGGATATCTTCATCAATGTTCAGAGTCAACACTGCTGACTTTCAGTACCCTAAGGCGCTACCTAGACTGTCAGGGCTCTGGTTTACTCGCTCAGCAGCTACTTCCTGGGCACCAAGAACCTAGTAGGCACCATGCTATGTACTGGAATGGAATTCACACCCTTCCAGAGCATAGCGGCCCTAGTTTTCCAGTCCCTGATCCTGTGACTTAGTATCGTGTGACTACAGACTCCTGAATACAGGGCACAGCCTCTTGGACACAAACCCACGCTTTGGCCCTTTGCCCATTGCTTCCTGAAAGTACCAGGCACTAACTTCTCCTGAGGCCTAGTAACAGTAAAACTAGACCATGTGCTGCCATGCCCTCAACACACACAGGTGCACACACGCACTGCCCCCTTGGCTCTTCCTGCCCCCACAGGCCCGATCTCCAGATGTTGGGGCTCTCCGTCCTGCTGGACCTTCGAAAGGCACCCCCATTGCCTCCAGCCCTCATTCCTGTTCTAGGTCAACTTCAGGTAAACAGCCCTTGACACGGGTACTTCTGCTGTCCCTAACTCTTCCCTGGTGGCCTGTCCAGGCCACCCAGTGGCCCACCATTTAGCGTTATTCTTCTCTGCCCTCAGGACTCAGGAGACCCTCCCCTCATTCAGCGACTGCTGGTTCTCACTCACGACGGTCCTCTGACTGAGCTCCATGGACTTCAGGTTTGAGCTCCTCACTCCCAGCTGGCCCCCCTCGTAGTGGAGAGGGAGGATGGCTGGAGCCCCCGGCTGGTCCCTGAACTCCTGGGTGGCCAGGCCAGAAACCTCCTGCCTTCACGTGTCTCTAGGGCGCTGAGTTGCTGTCAGAGAGTGATCTGAAAAGAGTAGCCAAGCCAGAGGAACTGCCATGGGACTTGGGAGGTCACAGGGAACCCTCTCCCAGCTACTGGGTAGAGACACACCAGGTAAGCTTCACCTCCCCTACTCAGGACAGTGGGAGCTGGGAATGACCCAGCTGAGGACATTCTGGGAGAGAAAGGGCAGATCTGAGACATGTCCGTGGGAAAAAGTGACTTCCCTTCTATTCAATTCAAGACGTATTTATGGCTCACGACCCATGAGCAAAATATTATGCATGTACTATGGGCTACTGGGGAGATGAGAGGAGTATATTCAATAGGTTCTTAATATGACATTAAGCAGCATATGGTTTTTGGTGGGACATAAGTCAGAAGCTATTAGACAAGTGTGTAAGGTAATTTTACTGGGGTTCTGGAAATAGCTGACAGGAGGGCTGGTTCTAGTTCCATGTGACCTTGGACAAAGTACTGTACCCCGTTTCCAGAGATGGTAGCCTTTCTGTACTTGTTCCCTGCACCAACATCCAGGCCTCGGGGTCCTCACCCACAAAGTACAGCGAGTGTGATATAATCTCCGATTCTATGAATCTAAGTGCTGTGAATATTCAAGAAAAGATAAATGAACAGGATCTGAGCTAAGTATTAAAGGGGGTTTGTAACATGGTCTCTAAGCTATACATCGAAGGGGAAGTAGATCTGAACAGGCAGATAGGAGAGTTTTATAGGGTGAAAACCTAGTACAGACAGTGGGAAAGGAGACTCGAATTTACTAGGCTGCTTACTGTGCCAGTCCTTGCCAAGTGCTTACCTGGCATCATCTCTTTAAACCTCACAAAATTCTGTGCATCTTTTTCTGAGAGAGAGAGAGTGTAAGTGGGGGTTTGGAGGGCAGAGAGAAAATCTTAAGCAGGCTCCATGCCCAGCACAGAGCCTGACGCAGGGCTTGATCTCACAACCCTGAGATCACGACCTGAACCGAAACCAAGAGTCAGACGCTTAACCAACTGCGCCATCCAGGCGCCACAGAATTCTGTGTATCTTGTCCTGACTTTACAGTGGAGAAAGCTGAGGTTCAGGAGGGTTCTGGACCTGCTTAATGTCATACAATTAGTAAACAACAAAGTCAGCAACTAAGCGAGCATTGTCTCCATAAAAGTCTGTGGAGCTGTCCCCCCTCCATCCCCGTGTGTGTGTGTGTGTGTGTGTGTGTGTGTGTGTGTGTGTATGTTTCAGGAAGTGGCGAGGCTGGGCCGCCTGTGCCGAGGGGTGCTGGGCTCTGTGCGGCGAGCCATTGAGGAGCTGGAGGGAGCCGCAGAGCCCGAGGGAAAGGTATGACATGAGACCCGACAGAAGGGGATGGGGTGGGAATGGGGACCCTCCAGTGGAACCCCTACTGTCGACTGCTCCCTGCCCGCAGGAGGCCGTAGGAATGCTTGAGCCCCTGCAGAAGGTGCTGGCAGATCCCCGGCTGACGGAGCTGCAGAGGGACGGCGGAGCCATTCTGATGAGGCTGCGTTCCACCCACAGCAGCAAGTACGAGGGGGGACGGTGTGCGGGGGCAGGTGAACAGGGCGGGTGGAGACACAGCAGAGAGCTGTCAAGACACCTTAGCTGCCAGATCATTCTCACTAGGCATGCCGCTGGACAGGAGCTCACGCTTTTCCACCTAGGATACCCTTCGCATGACGTCCCTAGGTATTAGTCATGACTACAGACAGGCAGCTGGAGAATCGGAAGTGTTAAATCCCTTGGCCAAGATGAGTCCGTGGATGGGAGAGTCAGGATTCAAATCCAGGCCTGCTGTACAAGGAGGGAATGCAGTGGGGGTGGGGGGAGAGGCTGACAAGGGCAACAGATCATTCTGCCCCTTTCTCTCCCCAGGCTGGAGGGCACGGGCCCCGCTGCGCTGTACCAGGAGGTAGATGAGGCCATTCACCAGCTCGTGCGCCTCTCCAACCTGCACGCACAGCAGCAGGAGCGGCGGCAGCGTCTGCACCGACTCGAGCAGGTGAGGCAGGACCCCCAGCCCGCTCTTCCGTGGCTCGGGAACCTGTTACTGGTGACATCCACAGCTGACAGTGCTCTCCTCGCCTGGCCCGGTTGTGTGGCCCTCCCTCTCTCCTCACCCCACCCTGGAGGTTGGTCTGGTGGGTGTGAGAGTCAACAAGAGGGAGACAGCGTCTCGGCCCCAGCAGAGAAGCCAGACCTCCCCCGCCCTACAGTGATATTTGATCAAGGATCCTGAGAGGTTGTGAGATTAGAAGAGATGCTTGGGTGTCCTGGAGGATTCTGGGAGGAGCTGATTGACTCTCGGGTGCCTATAATTTAAAATAATAACTGTCTGTTGATAGCAGCTTTTTAGCTACAAGGCCACCCATGTTCCCTCAACTCTTTCTACAATGTCATCCCCAAACCTGAGTCTGGAAAGGTCCCACATTTCTTCACCTTGGAAGGAGAGGATAATGGAAGATGCTAAGGCCCCTTTGTGGGGAAGATTTGGGGATAAGGCTGGCTTCTCTGAACCTTAATTCTTCTCTTCTGGGGTTAAGAACCCCGCAGAGATTATTCTAACATGTGGGATAGGGGTACAGGGGGCCTTGCAATCTGATTGTTCCCCCAGAGCCCCAAGCATGGTGAATGAGCACCTCAGGGGAAGGGTCAACTCAAGGTCAATGTCAAAGTGGGGGCAGGGCTCTCTGTTTTCTGGGGTTTCTGCGTATTGACTTCCTCCAACCCAGTGTCCAAGGGCTTGTGTCTCTTACTGTTTGCTTGCTTGCTTATTAGCTGTTTTCCCCATTTCAAAACCGTTAGCACACAGGATTGGGAGTCTACAGTTCTCAGCTTGAGTGCTAACTCTGCGAGGTGTGAGATGTTGGACAAATCTTGAAGCATCTCTGAGTTCCCAAGTCCGCATCTGTAGAATGGGGATCATAGCAACGCTTACCTCGCAAGGGTGTTAGGATGACCAAATGAATTCAGCAAAGGACTGTACAAATGTTTACAGTCGGGCCCTAATTATTGGGAAATTCTCAGGCTTCTCGTCCGCAGGCTGTCTTACCCCAGCTTCCAGCCTTTCTTCAGAGAAAAAAATTACCATTCCTTTTTGGTCAAATATCCCAGAAACAACATGAGAGTCCTTAGATCGCCATAATAGGCAACTAGAGCTGGGGACACACACACACCACACACACTGGGCTGTCTCTTCAAGCCAGGTCCCTCGGACCCCTGCCCACCCAGTCGATGGACTCGGTGAATGTGAAATTTCTTCTGGCCCTCGATTATCCAGACAATCCTCAACCTTCCTCAGGCTCACAGCAGCTTTACCTATGTCCCCTCCAGGCAGAGCCCTGGAACCCTCTCCCACCTCCCTCAGTGCTTCCTGCCAGCCCAGCTTCCCTTCCTGGTGCTTTCTCACTTAACCCTTGTGGAAACTACTACTGACCACTGTTAACCGTTCCCACATTACAGCTGACATGAAATGGTTCGCCAAGGGTCTACGGATCTGGGGGGGCGGGGGCGGGGATTGGAGCTGAATCTCAACTTTCCTCCCCACTGCATGGCCTCCTTCCCCCTCATGGCCCTGCTGTCCCGCCCCGTCTGCTTCAGGTGCTGCAGTGGCTCTCGGGCCCAGGGGAGGAGCGGCTGGCAAGCTTTGCTGTGCCCGGGGACTCCCTGTCTGCCCTGCAGGAGACGGAGCTGCAGTTCCGGGCTTTCAGCACTGAGGTTCAGGTGAGAAGGGGGAGAGGGGCTGGGAAGAAAAGGCATGGAGGGAAGGAGGGGAAACTGATTGGGACCGAGGACCAGGTCCGAGTGCAGCCTTCCTTCTACAGGAGCGCCTGGCCCAGGCAAGGGAGGCCCTGGCCCTGGAGGAGGACACTGCCTCCCAGAAGGTTCTGGATGTCTTTGAACAGCGGCTGGAGCAGGCTGAGAGTGGCCTCCACCGAGCCCTGCGGCTACAGCGCTTTTTCCAGCAGGTGTGTGCAGACCTCTTCCATGCCTGCCGTTGCCGGCCTCCTGCCTGGGGAAGCTGACCAGGTAGTTGCTAGAAGCAGGGATTCAGGAGACGATCTCCTTTGAGTCTTGGCTCTGCCACCTACTTGCTGAATGACCTGGAACAAGTTACTAAACCTGAGCACACCTCCACAGGCACCCACCTCGCAGGGCTGCTGCGAGGGGAGAGAGGTGATATATAAGAAACAGCACAGAGCCTGCGGATAAATTCTGTGGAAGTGGTGGCTCTCCTTTCATCCAGGCCTCTCTGTCTCCATACCAGCTCCGAGTGACGTGGTTAGGCGGTGGTGCTGGGATAGGAAAGGGGGTGTTGTCAGAGGACTGAGAGGGTGGTGGGCACTGGGAAGCCATCGGCAAAAGCAGACAGGAGCTGTCACTGGGCAGCATGCGTGAGCGGCACCGGACCTCACTCTTTGTCTCCCCATCCCCACCCCCTCTGGCCCTGCAGGCGCACGAATGGGTGAATGAAGGTTCTGCTCGGCTGGCAGGAGCGGGGCCGGGTAGGGAGGCAGTGTTGGCAGCCCTAGCCTTGCGGCGGGCCCCAGAGCCGAGCGCCGGCACTTTCCAGGAGATGCGGGCCCTGGCCTTGGACCTGGGCAGCCCGGCCGCCCTGCGAGAGTGGGGCCGCTGCCGAGCCCGCTGCCAAGAGCTGGAGAGGAGGATTCAGCAGCAACTGGGAGAGGAGGCGAGTCCACGGGGCCACCGGCGACGGCGGGCAGACAGCGCCAGCAGCGGAGGGGCCGCCCGGGGTCCCCACAGCCCCTCGCCCAGCCTCAGCTCCCTGCTGCTCCCCAGCAGCCCTGGGCCACGTGCAGCCCCATCCCATTGCTCCCTGGCCCCCTGTGGGGAGGACTGTGAAGAAGAGGGCCCTGACTTGGCTCCAGAAGCAGAGGGTAGGCCTCCGAGGACCGTGCTGATCCGAGGCCTGGAAGTTACCAGTACCGAGGTGGTAGACAGGACGTGCTCACCCCGAGAACATGTGTTGCTGGGCCGGGCTGGAGGTCCAGATGGGCCCTGGGCTGTAGGCACCCCCCGGATGGAGCGCAAGCGAAGCATCAGGTGAGAGCCCAGGCCAATTACTGCCCAAGAGGTGGGCCCAACTGCCTAGTAGGAAAATAATACAGTATTGTTGGGGGTCCCATGTCCCAGCTTCCTCTGACACTCCTTGTTGTCCCTGCAGCGCCCAGCAGCGTCTGGTGTCGGAGCTGATTGCCTGTGAGCAGGAGTACGTGGCCACCTTGAGCGAGCCAGTGCTGTCCCCGGGGCTCGAGCTGACTCCTGAACTGAGGGGCACCTGGGCCGCAGCCCTGAGTACCCGGGAGAGGCTTCGCAGCTTCCATCGGACACACTTCCTCCGGGAGCTTCAGGGCTGCGCCACCCACCCCCTGCGCATTGGAGCCTGTTTCCTTCGCCATGTGAGTGACCCCTAACACTTCTTCCAGGTCCTCTCCCTTCTCACATCTCAGCCCCATTCAGTTATCCGTTCTCAGTGTCCGTTGCCCGTCCCCTCTAAAGTGTGTGGTCCAAGACCCTGGGGCCCAGAGCTGTGCTCTGAGCCCTTCTGGATCCACTCCTCCTGTGTCCCGGCCTTCACTCTCTGCGTGGGAACCTGTCATTTCCCAGGCAGACTGCGTGGCCTGTCTCTCCTTTGTGCTGTAGTGAGGATGGGGAGGAGGAAAGGGAGAGGCTGGTCTCTCACCAGATGATGGCTTGTCTCTTCCCCACTGCACAGGGGGACCAGTTCAGCCTTTACGCCCAGTACGTGAAGCACCGACACAAACTGGAGAATGGTCTGGCTTCACTTGGCCCCCCAACCAAGGTAACCTTTGCTCCAATCCCCATGAGAAGGAGAGGGGCCAGGAATCCCTAAAACGCACCCAATCTCAAAGTCTCTCAGGGAAGAAAAGCTTTCCTGGATGTGTCCAGTAATCTCCCCGAAGCGCTGAGGGCAGGACAAGCACTGGGCCGGGAGCCAAGCGAGCCTGAGTTTTTATCCTAAGGGACTTTGGGCAAGACTCTTGATTCCTCTGGGCCTCTGTTTGTACGTCTGGTAAATGGGGGCACTGTCCACTATATCTAACTCACAGAGCGCTGTGAGGATCAAACGACTTTACATCCAGAGATGTGAAAGTGACTTCAAGAGTTAAAAGCCAGAGACTATAGGGATTATTTGTATTCCTCTTCCGTTCTCCTTCAAGATTCAGAGGATGGTTGACTCTCTTGCAGACCCCTACCTACTTTCTTTCTGGGGAAAGTTTCACCTTACCTTTGGCAGTGGTATCTGGGCTTCATCTCCCCGCAAAAGCCTGGAATACCATCCACTTTCCCGACAGAGCTCAGCCCCGGCTAGCTCCAGCCCCTCCCCTCACCCTGTGTGTCTCCTCCCCAACTAGGGCTCCACGGAGAGCGGCCCTCACCTGCCGCGGGCCTTGCAGCAGCCCCTGGAGCAGCTAGCTCGGTATGGGCGCCTCCTGGAGGAGCTCCTAAGGGAAGCTGGGCCAGAACTGGGGTCTGAGCGCCAGGCTCTCGGGGCTGCCGTGCAGCTGCTCCGGGAACAGGAGACCCGCGGCAGAGACCTGCTGGCCGTGGAGGCAGTGCGTGGCTGCGAGGTGAGGCCATGGCTCGTCACTCCAGTTCAAACTGTCCAGCCCTGTGGCTTCAGAAGCAGTGTGGCTAGTGACCAGAGAACCAGACTCAAAGTCAGAGGGCCCAGGCGCTAATTTATTTTATTTTATTTTATTTTATTTTATTTTATTTTATTTTATTTTATTACTATTTTTTAAAAGATTTTATCTATTCATTTGACACAGAGAGAGAGAGCCAGCGAGAGAGGGAACACAAGCAGGGGGAGTGGGAGAGGAAGAAGCAGGCTCCTAGCGGAGGAGCCTGATGTGGGGCTCGATCCCACAACGCCGGGATCACGCCCGGAGCCGAAGGCAGACGCTTAACCGCTGTGCCACCCAGGCGCCCCCCCAGGCGCTAATTTCTAATCAGCTGGATGACCTTGGTCAAATCACTGCACTTCACTGGGCCTCTGTGTCCTCATCTGTAACTAAAGAAGCTATGTCCTGCCCAACACCCCTGATCCTACCTCGGGCTGTGTTTTCCTGTTCCAGTCCCAGTTCTTCCTTTCCCTATCTACTCTGCACTTGCTCGGGCATCTTGACGCCCAGCACACCTTATTCTCCCTTACCTAGTCTGTTTCTGGCCCAGAAGGTCCAGAACAGGTGGGGAACCTACCTCCTCTATGATAGACCTCTTTCCCCTTGGGCTCTTTGCGGGTTCTCTTCCTGGGTCAGAGTGGTGCTTGATCCCCAACGTCCACAGACTTCCTGGGGGAGGCTATAACCCTGCTGTGCTGCGTACCTTCCTTCTGCAGAGGCAGGACTCCGTGGCTAGGCCAGGTGCTCTGTGCACGGTGGCCGGTGGATGGATTCTAGCCCGAGGCCTTCCCTAATTTCCAGACTCAGCCTGAGAACCAATACAGTTGGCCCCTTGCCCTATAAATCCCATTTTTACTCCCCATAAAATATACCCAGAGGGCTCTAGGGCCAATTTTCTTTCCTTATGCTTTCCCCAGACAGATCTGAGGGAGCAGGGCCAGCTCCTACACCGGGACCCCTTCACCGTCATCTGCGGCCGAAAGAAGAGCCTTCGCCACGTCTTTCTCTTTGAGCATCTCCTCCTGTTCAGCAAGCTCAAGGGCCCTGAGGGGGGGTCAGAGAGCTTCGTTTACAAGCAGGCCTTTAAGGTACAATGCTGGGGGGGCAGGGATGGGAAAGGAAGTCATGCTGTTCTTGAGAACTCAAGATGTTCTGGAAATTCAACTCCAACCCAGATTCAGAATCTGAATCATCTAAAACAGGTTTTGACCTTAATCAACTATCAGGTTAGGATGTCAGAGGTGACAGAAATCCTGTCATTGTCATTGGGGTTTTCGTTATCATTCATGTGGGATACTCACGAGGCATTCCAAGCCAGAATGGAGGACCTTTCCCATTAAGAATATATGCTTTTTGAGTTAGGGGTGGTCCCTGGGGGTGACAAGAAAGGACTCTATCTATCTATCTATTTATCTAAATATCTAATAGCTTAAGTTGACAGAACCAATGGAACCGAACCCAAGAGGAGGGAGGCCTTGCTTCAAGGAAACCGCTTTGGTATCCAGATAAACATCAGTAGAGATGTATAGTCCTGGGGGCACCTGGCTGGCTCAGTCGGTTGTGTCTGACTCTTGATCTCGGGGTTGTAAGCTTGAGCCCCACATTGGGTATAGAGATCACTTAAAAAATAAAATCTTAAAAAAGAGAGAGAGAGACCTATAGTCCTAGCTTAGTCAGTATGGCATGATTCCAAAGGTTTCTTTCTTTTTTTTTTTTTTAAGATTTTATTTATGTATTTGACAGAGAGAGAGAGAGCACAAGCAGGGGGAGTGGCAGGCCAAGGGAGAGGGAGAAGCAGGCTCCCTGCTGAGCAAGGAGCTGGATACAGGGCTCGATCCCAGGGGCTCAACCCCAGGACCCCGAGATCATGACCTGAGCCAAAAGCAGACGCTTAACCTACTGAGCCACCCAGGTGCCCCCTAAGGGTTTCTAAACTTTGTCTCCCTACATTCGTTCCATCTATTGGGGGGGAGGGGTGCAGTATAGAGAAAAAAGCCTAGGTTTGAAATACCGTAGACATGAGTTTGAACCCTCTCTCCCTGCTAAGCTATGATAAGCCCCTAGGCAAGTCGCTTCGTGTCTCTGGGCATTCCCCTTCTGTAAATTATGGCTGTTATGAAGACTAAATGTGGAACACTTGGCATACGGTAGGTGTTGAGCAAACATTTACTGAACATCTACCAGATGCCAAGCTAAGTGTAGTGCTTCTCCATGTGGTACCATCTAGCCAGGACGCACTCTTTCTTCACCCACTCGCCTCCGCTCTTTCTCAGACTGCTGACATGGGGCTAACAGAAAACATCGGGGACAGCGGACTCTGCTTTGAGCTGTGGTTCCGGCGGCGGCGTGCGCGAGAAGCGTACACTCTGCAGGCAGCCTCACCAGAGGTCAAACTCAAGTGGACCAGCTCTATTGCCCAGCTGCTGTGGAGACAGGCGGCTCACAACAAGGGTACCAGGCGGGGGGGGGGGGGGGGGGCTTGGGGTCCAGGTTATGGCAGGAGGGTAGTCAGAGCGTGTGGAGCCCATTTGAGAAAACAGGCTGTGGGATGGAGAAGGAATGACTTAGGAGACGATGCCCTATCTGACTGGAGAGCGATCGCGGACACAGAAATTAGTCCAAGGTACACCGAAAGGAAAGAGGAAGCTACCAATTTCAGAAAAGCAAGAGCAAATGGCAGGGCAAAAGAGAATGAGGGAGTGCTCACTGGACCCGGGTTCCAGAATTTACTTGCTGTGTGACCCGAACTAGTGTTTCTGTGCGTTTTGTTTTGGGGTTTTGGGGGCTGGGTTTTTGTTTTTAATTCCCCAAACCCCATTCCACTCATCTGTAAAACGGAAAATGACAGCTACATCTTCGTGTGATAGGGGTGGTGGAATAAGGTGGTTATCTATGGAAGCACTTGATAAACTATAAAGTTGTGTAAAAATGAGGTTTGCTCTTAATGCCCAAGATAAAGGGCAGAAGGTGAGTGTTAGAAGTTAGGTGGCTGGAATGCCAAATGGGCAAGATGCAACATGTAGAAGACAAGAGACAGATGTCTGAGGAGGGAGTCGAGGCCCACCATCCACATAGTGACAGTTGACAGCAAGAGTAACAGGAGATACCAGATGAATGAGAATAGGCAAGCAGCAGAAGAGTCCATCATGACGGTGCTAGGGCTTGGAGCAAAGGGGGGCTGAAGGAGGTTGGTAACAGGGTCTCTGTTCCCTAGAGCTCCGAGTGCAGCAGATGGTCTCCATGGGCATTGGGAATAAGCCCTTCCTGGACATCAAAGCCCTTGGGGAGAGAACACTGAGTGCCTTGCTCACTGGAAGAGGTGAGGGCCACAGTGCTGGGGGGGCCGCCCCCAGAAGTGAAGACCTTGAGAGTGAGGGCACAGCAGGGAGGCATGGTGGAAAAGTAAGGAAGGGTAATAAGTGGACATGTCTTCCCAGAAATTGTGGGACTGACTGGGAGGCCCTCTGTGAGACTGAGGGTCATTTCAGAGAGCCAGGAGGGCTTTCCCACACCAGCACCCCACCCCCCACCCCCTCTCTGCAGCCGCCCGCACCCGGGCTTCCGTGGCCGTGTCATCCTTTGAGCATGCCGGCCCTTCCCTTCCCGGCCTCTCACCGGGAGCCTGCTCCCTGCCCGCCCGCGTCGAGGAGGAGGCCTGGGATCTGGACGTCAAGCAAATTTCCCTGGGTGAGGCCCCTCTCAAGGGGTGGCTCCCAACAGCTGGGTCATCGTGGTGATGTTCAGGCCGCTTGCTGCTAAGCAATTCCTTTTTCTAGCCAAGTAGCCCAGTTGCCATGACAACTATGTACAGCTTCCCCATTGCTAAAAGAGCCTTCCATCTGGTTGCTAGGATAATGCTTACAGCAGCCTGTTGCTAAGAAGCACTTCCTCTGTACCCCTCTCTCTAGCTCGCCTTGGGTTTCTATGGAAACTGCTCAGCTTCCTGTTGTATCCTCCTGGTTCACCGCGGCAATCCTTATAGTTTCCTGTCGCTTCTTCCCTGGTTGCTCTAATGATGCTGCTGACAATTTCCTGCCTCTTGGTAGGGGGGTTCTCTTGCAACTGGATTGCTATGGTGACTCACAGCTCCCTGTTGCTGTGGAGCTTTTCCTTCCCTGACGGAGCAGCTTGGTTGCTTAAGGTAATCTAGAGGGGTTCTATACCCTGCTCTCACCCTAGCTTCCCCTCCAGCCCCAGAAACACTTGACTCTTCTGGAGATGTGTCCCCAGGACCAAGGAACAGCCCCAGCCTGCAACCCCCCCACCCTGGAAGCAGCACTCCCACTCTGGCCGGCGGAGGGATCTTAGGGCTGTCCCGGCAGGTAAGTCCCTATACTCCCTATACTCGGGCTGGTAGCGGGCGATCTCTTCAGCCACTTGCTGAGTGGGCCGTTCTCATTCAGCCCATGGGGGCAGGGGGACCAATGAGCCTGTGCTCCCAGCAAGACCACACGTAGTTATATTGTCCAGTCTGCCTTTCTCCTCTCCTCCCAGACCTGACTGAGAGGCACCAAGGTCAGAAGTGAAACGGAATCTTTAATAAGGAGTACGGTGCAGGAGTGCATGGAAAGGGGGGAATGCCAACAGCACCTGGACTTGGGATTAAATCAGCCAAATTGAGGAACTTGGGGGAGGAGGAAGAAGAGGTGAATTGGCAAGCTTGGGGGTGGATATAGGAAAGAGGACATTTCCTCACCCTTTAAGTTCACTGCAGTTCTTCTCCTTGCAGAGTCATGCCCGAGCCCTGAGTGACCCCACCACTCCTCTGTGACCTGGGTGAGTCAGTACCCCTTCTCCCCTATATCCAGCACTCCTCCTTTCTTGTGCCAGCGGCCTTCCCTCCCCTGCAAGTCAGCATGTTCCCTCTCCCGACCCGTCTCCCTCTTCTCTCCTGGCTTCTAGAGAAGATGGAAAACTTGGCTACAGCCCCTCCTCTCAGCACATTTTGGGCCGGGATGGCAGTGGGACATAGCAGAGGACTGGAAGAGCACTGAATTCCTTCCCTCTGCTTTCTGGACAGAGAGGAGGTTGCAGGACCAGCGTGTTTCCCTGCTGCTATCTCTAGCTCTCTCCAGCCGGGTGCCTTCCTGCAGAAACCAAAGTGGCCACACTTGCTTGCCTTCATACCCTGGAGGTGGAGAACTGATCCCTCATCCAGTCCTTCCCCACCCTGGGCCACTGCATACTCCCAGGACACTGCTCCGTGTCAGCCCTCCCCCAACAGCCTACGTTCTCCCCTTCGTCCAGGGCCACCCGGACTCTCCCCGAGAAGACTCATCTCTGCCAGGTCAGCTGTAGTTCCTGGTGACTCCTCTGGGGTGTCATAGGAAAAGGAGCTATGCAAACCATTATGGGGGGGGGGGGACTGCAAACTTTCTACATGTAATTACTGTTATTATAATACTATTGTTATATTAAATGTATTTACTCACACTTGGTGTCGGAAGAGCTAGAGCGGACCTGTGAGTTGAGGTGACGCTGCTGCCGTGAGCGCTTCCCCTCACCCAACCATTAACTAGAACACAGAAAATAAAACCAAGGCTTCAAGGTACCCGGTACCCCTTCCTGGCCCCAAACGGGGCGGGGTGCAGCAGAATACGCCTCCTCCACGGTGGCGCTCGGAGGCTCAGTGCAGAAATTCCTCCTCTCCCGCTGCACCCACTTCTTGAGGCTGAGGTGGTCGCCGTCCAGCTGGGATCCAGCACCGTCCAGCAGTTCTCAAAATGAGGTCCTCTGACCACAGTGCACGAGAAGCCCCTGGGCTACTTGCTAAATGCTAATTCCCGGCCCCACCCCCAGAGCTACTGAAGCCGAAGCCCGGGGGTAAAGCCCAAGATCTCTCCGTCCTCATAAAGCTCTTCGGGCGATCACTAAGCACCTGAAGAAGTATTTCCAGGAAACGGTCCAAGGAGGACAGGACATAGGCAGACAAACACAGCGCCCTGTGCCTCAAGACACCTGTTTATTGGGGACACAACTCTGCGACAGGGATGACAGGAATCGTACCAAAAATAGCGACGTCTACAGGGCCCCTGAAGGGGCTAGAAGGGTACAGTGCCCCCCACCCCCACCCATTGTACAAAAATAAACTCTCACGCCTATGGACCAGCAAAGACTGGCAGAGCGGCCCCTCAACAGGGACACCGCCCTCTGCCAGCCCTGGGACCCCATTCTTTGATCCTCACCCCTGCCACTTCTAAGGCACTGTGACTCTCCCCTGGGCTGGGTGGGTAGCGCCCGCCCACCCTCCTACGCCCTCCACCCCCTCCACCTCTGGTCCGCCTGGGGCTGGGATATGGGTCCCACGCTGCCCCCTGCTGGCTGCTCTACCCAACTACCTCTAGCGCTCCCCCGCTCCCGCGGGGTGAGCTCACTAAGCTAACCGCCCCTAAGAGGGCTCCCTACCGTTCTTGTCCCCCCAGCCCCGCCTCTCCTGATCTCGACAGCCCGGGGCCCTCCTCCCCTTCCTGCGGAGGACTGGGAGGGGTCTCTCCGGATTGTGCAGGGGCGTAGGGCGGGGACGCGTCGGCCTGGGGCGGCCTGCGGCCCCGAGCCCTGCGGCTGTGGTGCACTTGCAGGTGCAAGGCCATGAGCTCAGGGGCTCCAGTGGCGAAGGGGCAGAAGAGGCATCGGTGGAGGGCACCCCCCGGCCCAGCCTCGCCTCCCGGCCCCGCCCGCAGGGACAGGTCCAGGGGTTCGGCCTCACCGCCTCGCCCGTTGCGCAGGGTCCTCCCGGGACTGGCGGGCTTCCGACGGGACCCCGGCGCCGCGCTCGTAGGAGGCCGGGGGTTCGCCGCGCCCTCCACCCAGGTCGCAGTCTGCGGAGCCGGCTTGGCTCCCGACTGCTGTGCCGAACCTCGCTGGGAAGGGGGCGGCGGCTCCGGGGGTGGTCCGGGGCCTGCCCCGCTCCTTTGCTCTCGGTGGTGGCGCTGCAGGTGATACTTGAGCGAGCCGGATTGGGTGCCCGCGTAGTCGCAGTGCGGACACTTGTAGGGGCGCTCGCCTGCAGAAAGGGGTGCGATCGAATCACAGAGGCACGATCACCGCCCCCACCCCCCTTTCGCTCCGTACAGGCCCCTGTAGACCAGAAAAACACACTGCCACCCCCACCCCTTCTCATTTAACAGAGCATAATTCCCCCAACCATCTCAACTGGCCAATCTGAAGGCTGCTCTCACCGCTCTTCCCGCCCCCCAGTTGCCTCCCCACCCCAGAGGCTGCCCCCCTCACCTGTGTGCACTCGCAGGTGCACTTTAAGGTGGTGCGCTGAGCGGAAAGATTTTCCACAGAAGGGGCAATCCTTTCCTGTGGCTCCCCGGCCCCCTTCAGGCCGGGTCCCTCCAACCAACAGCCCATTCTCTTCTGCAATACGCACATTAAGGGAAGTCAGAAAGGCCCTTTGCCCTAACCCTATCAGGGCCATGCGTCCCACACCCACCCCTTCGGATGCCTTCCCCTCGGGGCCCCAGAAGGAAACAGTGTGTTTGAGGGAACCTGAGGGGTTGGATTTGTGGTGAGTTGAAAAGTGGCCCCCAGGACTGAAAAAAGTCGAGAATTAAGAGACAGGTCCTTTTTAAAGAGAAGAGGACAAGAGGGCAGTGGTGGAATCAGAGTGGGCCCAGGATGTGGAAACCTTGGAGGGAAAAGACCCCTTACATACCCTGCGTGGCGGTGGACCTTGCCTGGGTCCCCGCAGCGGGCGCAGAGTGCCCTGGTCCCTCGCCTGGGCGCGGGTGCAGTGAAGCCAGAGGGCCCAACGCCCTGCTCCGGGCCCAGGTCTCCTCCTCCGCCTCCACCACCTCCTCTTCCTCCTCTGGCTCCTCGGCGCGATGCCGGCGAGCCCGGGCTGGAAGAGCGGAGGGCAGTGGGCGGAAGCTTCCGAAGCTGCGGCCAGCCCCAGGCTCGGCGCCCTCACCATTGGGCCGGGCCTCGCCAGCTCGGAGGCTCAGGTAGCCCAGAAGGCTCGGAGGCTCACGGCGCTCGGCGGGAGTGGGAGCCGGGGCCAAGAGGAGCGCGGGGCCCAGAGGCTCATAGGCCAGCAGGCCCAGGTCAGGAGGCTGGGGAGCCCGGGCAGCCCCGGAACCAGGCCCCGGGGCACGCAGCGGGCCCAGCTTGCTGGCGTGCACCTTCATGTGGTTCTTAAGGAACCAGGGCTCCTTGAAGCAGCGGCCACACACGGGACACGCATGATCGAAGGAGGCCTTGTGCTTGCGCATGTGGCCCTTCAGAAACCAGGACTGCGTAAAGCTCTGGCCACACACTTGACAGCGGAACTCCGGGGGCGCGGGGGGCTCCTCGGGAGCTGCAGGAGCGGGGGCGGGGACTGCCTCACGTTCGGGCTCCGGCTCACACTCCGGGACTGATCTGGGTTCAGGTTGGGGTGGAGGCTGAGGCTGGGGTGCAGCCGAGGTGGCCGCCAGGGGGCGCTCAGGAGCTCCGTGGGCCGTCAGGCTGTGATGCAGCAGCTCCTCCTCCTGGCTGGAGCCAAAACTGCACAGGCCGCACTTCCAGGGCCTGTGCAGGATGTGCAGGTGGCGTTCGCGCTCCGCCGCGGTACGAAACTTGCCTTTGCAGAAGGGGCAACGGAAGGCGGCCGACGAAGGAGCCTGGGACCGAGCCAGGCCCTCAGTGGCAGGGGTGGACTGCATGCCCCCTGAGCTTCGGGCTCTCCCCAGCCGAGCCTCGCGCAGTAGCGCGCGCTCCTCCAGCTCCAGCAAAAGGCGTGCGGCAGGGCTACGCGGGCGCTCGGGCTGGTGCGTGCGCAGGTGCGAGCGCAGCAGGGCCCGCTGCGCTGCGCGGTGGCCGCAGTGCGGGCACTGGAAGGCCTGGGCGCCTGGATGCGCCCGCAGGTGCAAAGCCAGGATAGAGTTGAAGCGGAAGCGCTTCCCGCATACAGGGCAGGGGAAGCGCCTTTCGCCTGCGCGACTCTCCGACCAGCCCACTGCTCCCATCCCTGGAGACCCAGCGCTCACGCCTGGCCCGTTGGAGTAGCGCTGCAGATCCAGTTCGCCGTCGAAGGCAGGCGGCGAGGGCGCTAAGTGGCCGCCCGGAGCGCGGGGACGTGAGCCCTGTGGAGAAAGACCTGAGTAGAGCAAGGGGTGGAGAAGGGACAGCTGTGGGGAAAGCAAGGGCGTGAAAGGCCAGAAGAACTCGAGGGAGGGTGGGTGGGGCCTGAATCAGGAACACCGAGTGCCCTTCCCACTCACCTTGGGGGAAGTGGGATATGAATGGGAACTGAGCTGGTGGGGCCACAGACATAACTTCTAAGAGAGGTAGGGAGGGGAAGGAGTATAGGTGTAAGTACTTGCAGGTTCAGCCCAGAGCTTCTTCACTCACCTCCATGGACCCCCTTCACATTCTTTGGTTCTGGGGAGTGCAGGGAAGAGGAGGAGGAAAAGCTGCTAGTGAAGGCAACAGGTGCTGAAGAGCTAAAGCAAGAGAGACAGGTTTGGAGGGAAAGATGAGCCCTGGTTTTCAGCAGTAGAACGAGGCACCCCCAACCCCATACTCTTAGCACCCCTTACTCCTGCAATCTATCCCTTCGTTCCCCTTCCTTGCACCCTGAAGCAGGAGGGGGCTGCTGTCTTCAAAATTTGTACTCCTTGATTTGCCCAGCCCACAGGTTCCCTGGTAACCCAGATGTCTTCCCTCAGATTATTCATTTTAAATGCTTAGTCCAAAACCACCACTAACATCACCACCATCACCGCCACCACCATCATCACCAACACAACCACCCCCTGGTGGTAGAAACCATCACAGTATACCCTTCTCTCATTTAAGTCAGGCTATGCAGCTTGATGAGCAAACAGGGTGGGCCTGCCATGCTCCCCATTTATCCAAGTGAGACCAGTTGCCCTAACTGACCGGCCAGCCAAACATCCTTCCACACTCCACAGTCCTTCCTTCTGCCCTTATCCTGTCTTTCTGTCTTTTCCCCCTCGTTCTCCCTCCCTCCGCCTGGATTCCTGATCCATTCATTTCCATTCATTACAGAGACTCATTCATGCATGGGAGAGAAACACCTCCCAGCAGCAGAGAGTCTGGAGACAGACAGAGGGGGAGGGGCATGAAGGGGGAGAGAGCCAGAGGGAGAGGGAATGAAGAGAGAGTTGGGGGAGGAGTGGAAGTTAAGGGGCGCTGCTGGCCTGGGGAAGGGGTTAAAAACTGCCAATACCGGATAGGATTCATCCCCGTGTTTCAAACCTTGGAGCCTGCAGTTTGATGGGGCATCTCAGCCCCTTTGTCCAGGGCTGTTCCGAGGCAGGCTTTCCTCCTCTCTGCAGGGGAGAGGCTCCCTCACACAAGAGGAGGATTACACTGGCTCTGAGCTCAAGAGGCTGGAGTGAGGGACGGGGGGCGGGGCTGGGCCATCTGCACAGATAGGGGCTCAGCACATGCTCCGAGCAGGAAAGGGTTAAAATTCTCCAGGCTGAAATTCCCTGGGCCTGGGATGTGCAGACCTCCAGTTCTGAGGAAGGAGAAGAGCACTGAGAAGATTGGGGTTGGGGGGGGGGGCTCTCCTGATTCTAAGCTGCAGAGGTTAGTATTAGGACTTAGAAGCAACCCCAGAATTAACATTCATGGAAATAGGCCCGGGAGGACGAGCAGAAGTCAGCCAGCCTACCTTCCTGCTTACATATAGAATTGTATCTGGTCGAGGCTAGATGAATGTGGGCCTAACCTATTTTTTTGCCTGAGATAGAAAGAATATTTGAGATATAAAGAACTTCCTTACAATAGGCATTGTGAAACCGAAATGGGTTACTGAGAAAGAAAAGGACTCAAGCATTACTTTGCTTAAGAATCTTTAACAGAAGAGAACTGGGCCAGGAGTCAGCCCTGCTGCTTATCAGCAAAGAGAAAAGGCTCTGGAGGTCCAAGGCTTCTTTAATTTTTGACATTTAATGAATGTGAATGTGATAAGACTCCATGAAGGGACAGGTACCTGTTACATGTGAAATCTGGGTTAAGGGAATTTTATTAACAGGAGATTGATTGACAAAGTGTCCTCATCTGAGGGTCACTAAACGACCTGCACCACCACGTTTAATATTTGTATTTCTGTAGCTCCAAATTAGGGTATCCACCGTCATCTTCTGGATCCTCCAAACAAACCCCTTTCCTGAGACCAAGAGCCCAGCGAGGCTCCGTGAGTAGCGTCATGAAAGGTGAATTAAAGAGTAGGACTGAGAAGTGCATGGCTATTGTGGGCCCAGGCTATTAACAGCCCTGCAACCTTCAGTAAATCACTTAACCTCCCAGTTTACTCATCTGTAAAATAAGGAGGTTGGACTAATTTATATTGATGGTCCCTTCCAGCTCAAAAATTTGTGGTTCTGAGTCACAGGACTCTTCTGGACCCCAGAGAGATGTTAAAAACAAATGGTCATCCCTTCAGTACCATGGAGAGTGCAGTGGGCTACCAGAGGAGACACTTTGGCCACCTCGGTACCATAGAAAGAGCTAGGAAGTGCTAGAGGGGCCACATTGGCCATTTTAGCACCACAGAAAAAGCACTGAGAAAAGCTAGAGGATTTTACAAAATTCCGATCTGGGAACCATTGGGGGTGGGGGGAACAGTGGTACCAGAGGGATTATTTTGGCCTTTTAGATGTCACTGAAAATAGATAAATGTAATAGAAAATAGATGTAACTAGAAGAATTTTAATTAGCTATAAGGAGTGTCCTGACAGTTACAGTTTGTACATCCTGGAATGAGTTACTGAGGCATCGTATTTGGGTCCATCACATTCTGTTGCTCTCCTGGGGATTCCCGGAACATCCTGGTGTACAGCCAATCTGGTATATTCAGAGGAAGCAGATGGTGGGGGAGGAGGGGGGAGGCTGGGAATACTGCATGGTCATAGCTGACTAACCTATGGGCACGTATTCTGATTCTGAGAACATTCTAGGGCCCTTAAAACTGCCTGTAGGACAGCAAGCAAAATATCTCATGGGAGGCTGACCTCGTATATGAAGCAAGCAGAGTAGGAACAGGGCACAGCTTCCTCCGCCACAACAAAACAAAAACAGAAAGACCTACTTTGCACATAGCATTTTCCAGGATGGAAAAAAGTGATATACAAGAAGGCCTAAATTGAAGCTGAATTCCCAAGCAGGGAGAGTTTCCCTAGAGGGTAGCCTCAAATCAACAAAACCCACTTAGACACCTTCCTAGACCCAGTCAAGACCTCCTGAATCATCTCCACACCAAAGGAGGCCCCAGGCACCTGATCCCATGAGTGTTTTGTTTTATTTTGTTTTGTTTTGCTTTCAATAGGAGAGAGCACGGACAGCGTCCAAGATCTATGAACTGGCTTGGAACCCACAGCATCCATGTATTGCCTGTGGGCAATAATCACAGAGTTTCCTATAGTTAGGCCCTAAACACCATCCACGAGACTTGGCCAGACGGTAGTACTGACCTACTTTCCACCCCCACTGGGAATCAGGGGTTATCTGGCCCTTATTTGGGTTCTATAGGGATACAGAGCCAGGGATAGGAATCGGAAGTCGTTCCAAAGCAACAGGCCAGTTATTTTTATGTGCTAGGAAAGCTGGTGGGGAAGGGGATGTGGATCATCAAGCCTTACTGCGTTAGGGAGGGCTGGAAAGGTTGGTGAGAAGACTAAGAAACAAGGACAGGTACACAGAAGCATCTGCTGACTGAAGGACCTCAAAGATTGTCCCTCAAATCTGTGGTTCAAAAGTTTTTAGGGTCAAAGTGTAAGGGGCAAGGATTCAGGACTTCTGTGGTATAGTTGTGACTAAACATCTGTCATTGGTCATTTCTAATACTTGATGTTCTTCCCTCTGTTGAGAACCCCACACCTCCGAAGTCCGTTACCAATTACGATTAACACTGCACAAGACGAGGTAAGAAAGAAAGGGGGCTTCTTAGGTGGTCTAGAGGCAAGACCTCTTTTATCACAAACACATGCCAGTAGCTCACTTTTATGGTCTCCCCTCCATGGGCCTCTGAACCTCACTGCTCAGAGAGTTCCTCTAAACTGACTCCACATCACAGCATGCCCATCTTTTACAGAGTTCTTGGTAAAGCCTCCTTCCCTCCATCCTCACTGTCCTGATTTGGGGGCATGGCACCTCAGTCACGGACTTCAAATGTGCAGCAGGAGACAAGAGGAAGGTACACCTGCTGACCTACAGCCACCCCACCACAGTGAATCTTATTCCACAGGCATGTCCCAACTTGACCCCTCTTCTGAAAGTTCTAGAGGACCTTGATTTGGGGGAGGGGGCACGGAGCCAGCCCTAAGTCCCCTTAACTGGAGCTGACCCTAGAAAGGTCAGAGTCTTAGCACCCGTATGAGCCTCAGTCCTCAGATTAGGGGGTGGGGGGCGGGCAGGAGATCCTCTGGGAAAATC
This sequence comes from Ursus arctos, assembly GCF_023065955.2. Classification (NCBI taxonomy): domain Eukaryota; kingdom Metazoa; phylum Chordata; class Mammalia; order Carnivora; family Ursidae; genus Ursus; species Ursus arctos. Next base: position 3,873,714 of record NW_026623053.1, read on the forward strand.
TCCCTCCCAGAAGTAGGTTGGCAAGTAGGGCAGGACCTGTGATCCTGCACAAGAGATTCTTCCAGCAGCACCCCAGTCCCCTCCCGGGGAAGATAAGCTAGAAGGATGATGGGGGGCAGGGTTGGGAGACTGGGAGGCCAGGGCTCAGCTACCCCGGCCGGGAGAACAAAAGCTGAGTTGCAGCCGCCTCCGCCGCTGCCGCCGGCCGAGCTCTTTGTGACACTTTGTTTGGGACGCAGAGAGGGAAGCACCCCCCATCCTCTCCCCTCCCCCACCCCCGCTCCGGGAGAGTTTGGGTCCCTTCCCCCTCTTCCATCAGCCCTACCTGAGCCGGGGGGCGCTCATCCACTCTGGCTCCCGGCTCGGCCGCCCGGCACCCCCAGGCCCCTCGCGCCCTGCCTTCGGGCCCCTACAAAGACGTCCGCGCCCCCCCCCCCCGCTGGCCTTTCCCCTTTGGTGTCCGCTTTCCCGGCTCCCCCACCTGGCCCCCCCCTCCCTCGAGGCCCCCCAGCTCTCTCGGCTTCCGAGGCCGCCGCCCCCACCCCGCCCCCCCAGGAGCTCTGGGCGAAGTTTGCTTGGGGCCGAGCCGGCGCCCCTCCCCCGCCCCCGCCCCCTGCACCTGCTCCGAGCCGGGCGCGCGGAGCGGGCCCCCCCTCCGGGTGGGGGGGAGGGGGCCGGGGGCGGGGGCCGGGTGGCGGAGGGGGGGGCCGGGAGTGGGGGGAGCGGCTACTCACGAGCCCCGGGCGGGCGGCGGCGGAGCGGGCGGCGGCGGCGGCGGCGGGCGGCGGGCCGGCGGCGCGGGCGTCAGCGTTACGTGGGGCCGGGGGAGATGCGCCGGGCCCCGGCCCCCCCGCCCCCGGCCCGGCCCCCGCCCCCTCCCCGGTCCCCCGCCCCCGGCCCTGGCCCGCATTGTGTGCGGCGGGAGGCGGCCCGGCCATTAGCATGCGGGGGGCGGCGCGGCGGGGCTGGGAGCCGCGCGGGAGCGGGAGCGGGGCTCTGGCTCCGGGGACAGGGAGCTGGGGACCCCGGGAGCCGCGAGAGGCGGCCGCCAGGGGCGGGGTACGGGCAGTTTGGAGACGGGGGGCGCTGTCGGAGGGAGGGAGGGAGTGAGCGGGGGTGGGACGCACAGACGATTCCAACAGGAGACTGGAAGAGATTTTGAAAGGTCATCTCGTCCTTCCCCCAGCCTCCAAGCCGGACTGCCCCTCCCACCCTAAACCCGGACATACCAGGGAAGGAGTTGGCTCTGCCGCTCTTTCTGCCCCAACATGCACAGACTCGGGAAGTTCTTCCTGGGGTTTTATCTCAAAGCCTCTCCCTTACAATTTCTGTCTCTCTTTTTGGGGAGGAGGAGGAGGGGCGATTATAGAGATAGTTAATGTCTGCCGTACAAGAAACATTATTAAAGTTACTCTTCGGTCCTTTCTGTTCTTGATAAACAAATCCTGCTCCTTCCTCTCAAATTCTCTTTTCCATTCCTGAAGTCACTTTAATGGCTCTTCAATACAACAAATATTTACTGATTGTCTACCAAGTACCAGGCACTATGCTTAGCACTGTGGAGGATGAGCAGATGAGGGGCTTGTAGTTCCCTTCCATGAGCAGATTGTAATCTAGACAGGGGCTACAAACTTGTAAGTAGTATACTCAGATTTAATCAATATTGACGGAATGCCTGCTCACATATTTAATAATATAGAAGCCTTACAATAACCCTGAAATATAATCAGTCTGCATTTACGGGTAAGGAAAATGAAGCTAAGAGTCTCTTTCCACTGGCCTACCAGGTCAGGGATCCTCAGAGCAAGCCTAACATTTCACATTCCGTCAGGCCACTGCCACCAAATAAAATTAATGCACATGGGGATTGAGGTGGGAGTAGACACGCAACTTCCCCAGATGCCTTTAAATGTGATTCCCACTCCCCAGGAAAGAAGAGTGGACACAATGCTCCCCTGAGTGTTGGCCCAGCACTAGGCAGGACAGAAGTGTCTTACAAAGGACCACTTGGCTCCCGGGACCCTGTCTGTCAGTACTAACTCCCAGGAGTCTTCTGGCTCAGTCTTCCTCTACCATCAGTAATAATAATAAATATAATAGTCACTAACAATTATTGAGCACTTAAGTGCTAGGTGCCAGGCTGAGCTTGCTCATTGCATTTTCTCTTTTAATACTCAGGGCAACCCCTTGAGTACTGTATTGAGATCTGTATTATTAACTTCCCTTTATAGATAAGGAAACAGAGAGATTAAGTAACTTGCCCAAGGTCACCCCGGTAGATCTGGGCTATGAACATACGTCTGGTTTTCTCCAGATCTCGGGCTCTGCACCTTTCCTATTTTTGATCCATAGAGTATATATATTCAGGTCCAGCTGGTTCTGCTTCTTGCTGTAGAAACAAATGGCCCCAGCTCAGCTTCTGAATAAGCCTTTAGTATATGGGCATCAGGCACAGCAGTGTGACCTCATCGCACCACCGATGGTTATTAAGTGCCCACCATGAGTCAACAACCCCTCATAGTCAAATTATTAGCCCCCTTTTTATCACTCAGTTTGAACAAACTGAGGTTCAAAAAGGTAGAATAATGTATCCAAGGTCACACAGCTGGGAAAGTGACAGAGCTGAGATTCTAGTCCAGGTCAGTGTGACTGCAAGGCGACCTGTATCTCTCAAAAATATTCTTTGGTGCAGTAGTGTCCTTCCCAAGACTGACCATTTGCGGACTATTTTCTATACATGTCTAGCTGCAAATTAACACTCTAACATTAAAAATTCCCCACTGTAAATAGGGATCCCCATCTACTTAGTGCCCGATCCAGAGTAAATCCTTCAAGAAAGGAAGAAGAGAGGAGAAACTGTCCAGAAAGTGAGAGACAGGAAGCCAGGAGAATTAAACCTTGCCTGGTCTTGAGACAACACTGCAAATGGTAATGACAGGGGACCAATCCAGACAGTAATATGGGATTTCCCTAGGGAACAGCAGGTAATTTGAGGAGGAAGCAAAAAAAGGAGAAAGATTAGATGGAAATGGGGGGAAACTGGGGCCTAGGGTGGTAGTGCCCATTGGGATGAGGTGAGCAATCAGAAGAGGACCCCAGATGGGCAGAGAAGGCAGCAACAGGAAAGAGGGACAGAGCAAGGCAGGGCTGGGCGTCTTATGGAATGAACTGAGCCTGGTGTCTGCCCAGGGCCACTCCCTGGATCCTTAGGCCCTCGTGGGGACCTTTGCCCCACCACACCTGGCCCTGACAGCCAGTCTCTGCCAGGACAAGTTTGTCGTCATCTGCTCTGAGCTACCAGACCCTGCCAGGAGCTCCAGGCCCGGCTGGGTCCCGTCCCTTTGGAGTAGCACCTTCAGACTCGGTAGGTCTGAGGCCGAGCCTCAACTCCCCGGATTTTGGAAGCGGGCAAAGGGACAGCTGAAAGAGATGTTGCCGCATGTCCTATCTCCTGATAGGTGCCATAACGCATTTCTCCCAGGCTAGGAAGCACCGAACTCCAGCAGTCAAGGGAGACATGGAGGAGAGAGCTGCTCAGCGGGAGCAGGAGAGACCCAGTCTTCGTCTGGAAAAGCTACAGCACTGGGCAAGAAACAGGCAGAGTGGGCACCTCTTGGTGCTGGCGGTGAGGCCAGGCTGCCCCACCCCAAGCTTCAGCATGTCCAATTGTACCCCAATTCGATTCTACCCGTGTTCAGGGAGCACCCGCCCCGTGCCTGAAACTGTGCTAGGCTCTGAGTGGGAGGAGGGTGGAAATGGCATAGAATAATGAAGCAAGACCCTTAATCCCCAATTAGCTTCCATTATGTGGGGAAAACACATAGGTAAGTAACCAAACTTGGACATGAGGCAGAAAAAAATAATACCCCATTCCTTCACTTGTCATTGGCTGACTACTTTCCACCAACACGCATTCCCCCCAATTGCTGATCCCCGGATCCCCCTCAACTACCCTGTGTCTGGCCTCCAGGTGAGCCAGCTGTGGCTGGCAGTGGCTGTGGTGCCCTTTGCTGTCTCCGTTGCCTGCCTGAACGCTGCTTGTCACATGGCCACAGCACTACCACTTGGGCCTGGAGCATTGGTAAGACCCACCACAAGGAAGGGTGGAAGCGAGGTCCCGGAGCCGCCTCCTCAACGGGGCCAGAGCTCAACACTTGCCTTTCTCGCCATTCAGGGTCTCCTCACTGGGACTGTCACCCTTGAGCTGCGCAGAGCACCCCGCCTCTGGAAGGTGAGAGGGGAAGAGAATGCAGCACTGTTCTCCCACACACCCCCCAACACACACACACACACACACACACACACACACACGCAAACCACTCAGCCCAGGAAGTGACTAAATGTTAACTAATCCTGTCAACTCTCTGCCCCTGACTGGCCTAAAAAACTGAGGAGGGAAAGCAAGAAATTAGAGGGCTCATGGCCCTCTTTGGAGGTGGAGGAACAGGAGCTGAGTTTTGTTCTGGGGCTAGGCTGCAGGTGGGGCTTGGGGTGGCAATGAGTCCCCTAGGCTGGGCAAGGCCGAGCTGGTTTACTGGCAGGTGCAGGCCATGATGATACTCAACATCTTCAGTCTGATCTTGGGCTTCATCGTGGTGGCGGTTGAAGTGATGAAGACAGCCTTGGGGCCTGCCCCAGCTGCCCCCTCCCAGGTATGGGTGAATAAAGGGGAAGGTGGGAGGATGAGGAGATGAAGAGGGAAAGGGGCAGGGGCAAACAGGAGCTGGGTTCCCTGGAGCCTCCTCAGCCCTGTCTACCTGCAGCTGGCTGGCTTGCTGGTGGTGGAGCTCAGCACTGAGGCCTTCACCCTAGGGGGAGTGCTGGTCTCTGCATACTCGCTATTCCTGCTGAGCTGGAGGAAGCCAGGATGCTGCAGGAGCCGGAGTCTGCACTACCAGGAGCTGCAGGAGGTATTCCGGGCATGGAGGAAAGTATGGAGCAGTTAGCTAGTGGCTGATTTTTTTACTGGCTATCGTGGTCAGTGGCACTTAAGAGAAAATAATGGGGTTAGTGGGGGTGGCGGGGGAGCAGGGGTCACAGCCAGAAACTGATTGGTTTTCTGGTTTTAGACATTTCTTCCGTAGTGGTGGGTAAGAGGGAACTGGGTATCTGAATGGCTGAGACTAGAAATGCGGGAGAGCATTAGGAAGCTGCCTAAATATTGGAAGAACTGCCAAAATATTGGAAGAAAAAATGCAAGAAACGGAGAAGTTGTTTCTGTCTGGGATTCCTCCTTTCTCACCCTTACAGTTTGCTCCCCTCACAACTATCTGGCTTTTAGGGTCTCTCTGAGTTGGAGGAAGTTGCCGCTTTGGAGAACGGTCCCACGGTGGCTAGCACAGCAAATGCAACGAATGAGTGAGCTGGCAAGGGGAGGCCGACAAGTGCTGCTCCACTAACCCGGCAGGAGCGTTCTCCAGACCCTCCTGCCCCCACTCCACAGAACTCAGAAGCTGGATGGAGTCCTCTGAGACCTACATGAAGTCCGGGGGAGTGCCTTCCGTTTCCATCCAGACGAGCCCCCTGCTCTTCCGTTTCCCGCTAGGGGAAGCTATACCTAAACCGAGTCTTCCCTCACCTCACTACCCTGAAAAGCTGCCCTCCCGCAGGACATCCTTAAACCAACTTTCAGCTGTACCCACTTCCTCCCTTCCATCCTTCCCCTCCCTAGCCATCGCCTCCCCATACAGCTTCACATCTGCCTCATCTCACTTATTTCTCTTCTCTCCACCTTTCACAATCCCATCCACTCCAAGCCCGGGGTCCCGTACAAGCCCATCCTCGGAAATCAATTCACGGGTGCTTTAGTTTCTCCCTTCGATCCAGTTCCTTTCTACGCTAGCGAAGACTACAAGTCCCGGGATGCCCCGCTGCCCCGTGGCCTGATGGGAAATAAAGAGCCTTGCCTCCGGGATGGGGGCGCTGTGCATCTGCTGAGTGACGCGAGGCGCTGGAAGTCGGGGCCTAGCCGAGAGTTTCCTCGGACGCGACCACTGGCCCCGCGTGCGGGGAGGCGCCAGGCGGGTTATCCCGCGCGGGGGCGCCGCCGCCCCACCCACGGCAACTGGGAGCTGACTGTGGGTCCACAGGCCTCCCTCTGGCAGCGTCGCGGACGGGCAGGGTTTGGGGGCCGGCCCTCGGGAGAGCTGGGTTTCCCAAATGCTGTTGCCGCGCCCCCTCCCACAGAGCCGAAATCCAAAGTCCTGAGACTTGGAGCGCGCGCGAGAAAGAGGTTGGAGATGATGAGTCAGAAGCCCGGGGCCCTTCTTGTCCCCCTCCCTCGGGGCCCAGGTGCCGGACGAGGACAGGCTCGCTGGGCAGGCAGGTGGATGGGGCAGGAAGAGGAAGGGACGCGGCGACCCGAGCTAAGACTTTCCCGCCTCTTGCGAGCACGCCGGTGTAACGAGCCCGCGTTGCCGCCACCCTTTCTCTCCAAGGCGGGAGCGGGACTGCGCAAGCTCAGCCTCTCGGCTGCCCCGCCGACCTTTGATCCCGGTTGCCGTCTGGTCCTGAAGCTGTGGTTGGGCTCAACCCCCACTGTTGATGACCTTTGCACGTGTGCAAAGATGACAAGCTCGAGTGGGCTTGAGAAAATCCCAGGAAAACTGGGAGACCCAGTAGCACCAGCCGGGCAGCTTACTAGCCGCTAGAGAAACTAGAAATTGACCACAGCTGGAGTACTAAGAGAACTCACCCCAAATTCACATAGTGCCCAGGATGGGTGTGCGCTTCACACTCATTTTTGTTCCCACTTGAGAAGGCTTCTTTCCCTAGAGAATGCTGCTTCTCCGGACTTAGCCAAGCCCAGGCATCAGTGAGGAAAGAGCGCAGCCTGGCTGCCTTGCCCTGACATTGCAGTGGTGCCAGCGGCAGAGCTCCTGTTTGTGACACCTTGGGAGTGGTAATGGTCGCCCTATGACAAGGTTGTGTGAGTACTAGTGGGTGGAGACAGTTCTGGAATTAGGCTCTTGAATGGAGAAAACAAGATCTGGGCCTCCCCCTTCTCCTCCCTATCTAACTGCCGGAATAATGCAGAGCTTATGTGTGCAAGACTCAGAAAATAATTTTCTTCAAAGTGAGAAGATGGTGGTGGTGGTGGGGGCGCCTGGGTGGCTCAGTCGTTAAGCGTCTGTCTTCGGCTCAGGGCGTATCCCGGCGTTCTGGGATGGAGCCCCACATCAGGCTTCTCCATTGGGAGCCTGCTTCTTCCTCTCCCACTCCCCCTGACTGTGTTCCCTCTCTTGCTGGCTGTTTCTCTCTCTATCAAATAAATAAATAAAATCTTTAAAAATGAAGAAGAAGATGGTGGTGGATGAGGAAATGGGGCTAAAAAAATCACCAATTCACTCTGTCTTCTAGATAGAATCAACAGCTTTTAGTGATATGATCAGAAATCTAGGAATTGCATTTCTAGTTCTTGGAGAAGTTCAGTGACCCTACGAATGAACCTTATCAGTCAGGTTAGGTTAGGCTATGCTTTGGTAACAATGCCCAAATCTTTTTTTTTTTTTTTTCTCCTTAAGTAAGTTCTGTGACCCACATGGGGATGGAATTCACAATTCTGAGATTAAGAGTCACATGCTCTACCTACTAAGCCAGCCAGGCCCCCAACAATGCCCAAATCTTAATGACTTTAAACCACAAAGGTTGGGCTCACAGTACATGTCTAGAGTAGTCTGGCAGTGGGCTCTGCTCATTATAAGTTATTCAGGAACCCAAGCGGATGGAGCTCCACCATTTTGAGATCCTGTCTAAATCACCATGAGGCTTAGAGTCCCCACCCCCCATCCCTGTGTGAAGTAAGCATGAATTGTTCATGAGCTCTTAAATGCTTCTGCCTCAACAGGACACATAGCATTTTCATTGGCCAAAGCAAGTCATATAGCCACATACAACTTCAAGACAGCTAGAAGGGCAATCTTTTCAAATGCCTAGAAGAAGGGAAACAGAAATATTAAAAGAAAAAATGTTAATTATTTGTGGTGATTCTTGAAAAGTTTAGCAGTTGGAACTAATCTTTTCCGGCAGTTATACCCATATCTACCTCTTCGGTTTTCCCTTAACCATTAAATGCAGTTGTTAATAGAAACTTTTCCAGGGGCACCTGGGGTGGCTCAGTCTGTTGGGGCATGCTTTTGGCTCAGGCCGCGATCCCAGAGTCCTGGGATTGAGCCTCGCATCAGGCTCCCTGCTCAATGGGGAGTCTGCTTCTCCCTCTCCCTCTGCCCCTCCCCCTGCTCGTGTGCACGTGTGTGTGTGTGTGCTCTCTCTCACTCTCTCTCAAATAAAATCTTGAAAGAAAGAAAGAAAGAAAGAAAGAAAGAAAGAAAGAAAAGGAAAGAAAAAGAAAGAAAGAAAGAAAGAGAAAGAAAAAGAAAAAAACTTTTCCCTAAAAAATAATAGGACTAGGAGTTGGGAAATTGGGATTCCAGTATTGTGTGTAGGTTTGGGCAAGTCAACCTCCCTGAAGTACATTTTGCTTACATGGAGATTATAATCATAGTATTTATCTTCTCTACCTTACTGGAGTACTAAGGCTAACATAAAATCACACATGGGAAAATACTTTGAAACTATAAGGCACTTCAGCGGTTGAAAATAAATTCCCTACAGAGATGAGGAGTAGTGTAAATGAATGAAACAGATTGGGTATGATGTAAGAGGGATTGGTGGGAACTGTGGGAAACTAGAGCACACACATTCTACTTCAAGACTTTACCCCCACTCAACTCCATCCAATTATTGCCATGTGGGACTGTGGTCCTGGTATTGGCATAGTTCCAATTTTCCTAGACAAGTCAGAAATTCTGACTTTTTAATTTTTAATTAATTAATTAATTTTTTAAAGATTTATTTATTTGAGAGAGAGCACGAGCTGGTGGGGGGCGGGGAGAGGGGCAGAGAGAGAGGGAGAAGAGACTTCCCCGCCCACCAGGGAGTCCCACGTGGCTCAGTCCCAGGCCCCTGAGACCATGATCTGAGCTGAAGGCAGACACCTAATCGACTGAGCCTCAGAAATTCTGACTTTTTAAATGTGAACCCTTCTGATCTTAACATGTTGAGTACAAATTTTTCTTAAACTGCAGACCAGATTCAGCCTGTCGTCCTTCAATTATTCAAACATATGGTAGGAATTCGGGTTTTGGGTGTGCAATACTTCTTGCAGGCCTTTGAGGCCTCTCTTGAAATTCAAGAGTTTTGGAGATGTTTAACATTACGTTCTTAACCTTTTTTTAATCAATCTCCCTCTACGGCATTGATTCTCAGGGAGAGGGCATTTTGCCCACTAGGGGTTATTTGGCAATATCTAGAGATATTTTTGGTTGGAACAACTGGGCGTTGGGGGTGGGGGTGGGGTTTATAATGGAAGGCGTGTTAGATGATTAGACGACAAGTCAGAAGATCAGAGATTAAGTCCCAGCGCTACCAACGCCCCTTCCCTCTGCATTACGCTCTCGCAGCGGCGAGTGAAGGTTGTGTGAGCAGTCCTGTGATCTTCGGTATCCGCCCCCACCCCTGCCTGTTGCCAGAGTCCCTGGCTGCCCGGAGAGCCTTCTGCTCTGCTGCCACGCTTCCCGGCAACCACCCTTATCTGCCCCTTCATCAGTTTGGCAGCCTCTCTGGAAGTCACTCATATTTTACTTGAATTATGGCCTATTGGAACTTCACAGAAAGAAGTACTGTGACAAGGTTCCTGCTGACGTCAGGTTTTCAAGGCCTTGACCCCTATCCCGTGCTTTAAGCACTGGAGAGATACCCGATTCCTATGTGGCCTCCTGCGCAGCTGAATTCCGTGGTGCTTGGGAAATTCTCCATGTTGATGAATTCTGCCCTCACTTCTCTGAAATTCAGTCATGTATTCTGGCCTTGAATACAAGATTATAGGCCAACTGACCATATCTCGCTAATGGAAGATCGGCTTTTGCAAATGGCTCAGGGTTTCTGTCCTGGGCTGTGTCCTCTGCTGCCATCTCGTGGCCTCTCGGCTGCCCGGGTCGAGGTCTCACAAAGAGCCTTCCCGCCAGGTAATGGCGCGCGGCAGTGGCTCGGTTGGAGAACCTCCGCGCGCGGCGGGGCGCTCCCCACGGGCCTCCCCGGCTGGGGGTCCGCCAGGGCCGAGGCACACGCGGCCGGGCGCCGAGCCTGGACGCGGCGGGCGTTGCAGGGCCCCTCCGCGCCCCCTCGGTGGGCCCCTGTGTCTGTCGTGCAGGCCCGGACTTGAGCCTCTGACGTCAGTAAACGCACCGACCCGGAGTCAGCGGAGCCGCTTGGCCGACGAACGCTCTGCAGCCGCCTGCCGGTGCCACCCAGGCCCGGGATGTTGTTAATCTCCGCGAGAAGAGATTACCTTGTTGGACTTCTGCACTTCTCTTTCTCGTGGGGGCCCGTTTTGTGTTGCTTTGTGCCCACGGCCTTCGTCTTGGCTCCCCCAGCCCATGCTTCCTCAAGTTTGATATTTGGTTTTCGTTTTTGTTTTTTTTTAAAGATCTTATTCATTTATTTGAGAGACGGAGAGACAGAGCACAGAGGGAGAAGCCGGCTCCCCGCTGAGCGGGAAGTCCCATCCGGCCCGGATCCCAGGACCCAGAGATCACGACCTGAGCCTGGGCCCAAGTCAGATGCTTAACTGACTGACCGCGCAGGCGCCCTCAAGTTCAATATCCGATTGATGGGTTGAGCAGGACAGCGGCAGTGTGCTTCCAGGGAGGCAATGTTTCCTATAAATATGACAGAATCCGTGCACTGTACTCATCAGCGGTCCCTCTCCAGGGTACAGGGAATCTGGGCTGCTGGCGACTGAGCAGTGACTCTGCAAGAGGGGGAAGGCACAAAACATTTTTAGTTGGTGCTAATTTTTTTTCATTGTAATACTGTGTTAAAAACCTGATTGCCAAAGCAGATTTGTAGAACCGTCCCTCAGTTGTTAGCGCCTCCCAGAGACGGTCCGCATGTTCACCTTCTTGTGGAGAACGCTGCCTGTACCACAACACCCAACCCCAGAAGAGGAGGAGAAGCGTCAAGGAGGAGGAGAACCCGCCACCCTCGATGTTTATTTTAACCAGCTTTTCCCTGCATAAAAATTCTGGGGGGCGGGGGGCGCCTGGGTGGTTCAGTCTGTTAAGCATCAGGCTTCAGCTTGGGTCATGATCTCAGGGTCCCGGGATTGAGCCCCACCTAGGGCTCCCTGCTCAGTGAGGGGTCTGCTTCTCCCTCTCCCTCCCTCCCCCCACCCCAGGTGCATGTGTTCTCTCTCTCTCAAATAAATAAATAAATAAATAAATAAATAAATAAACAAAATCTTTTTAAAGATTCAAGGGGAAGGGCCTCCTTGTATAATTTCCTAGTGCCTCAGGCTGGGGAGAGCTTGCTACAGCCTGTGTGTACTGCTTCTCTTTAAAATTCAGATGCTATTTACTTAATGGGAGTTGTCTTCTGTTTCTGTGGTTTTTCCTTCTTTGTATATATTTTTCTGCCTTATTTCATTTATATATATATATTTTTTAAGATTTTATTTATTAAAGAGAGCACAAACAGAGGGAGCAGCAGGCAGAGGAAGAGGGAGAAGCAGGCACCCCGCTGAGCAGGGAGCGAGATGCGGGCTTCCATCCCAGGACCCTGGGATCATGACCTGAGCCCAAAGCAGACACTTAACCGTCTGAGCCACCCAGGCGCCTCTCATTTATATTTTATATTGCATGTTATTCTTGATTCTACTTATCACCTGAATCTTTGGTTTATTTTTTTCAGAAATTTGTCCTATGTTCTGCCCAAAGTTAATGAGTTGTCTTTGTGGATTCTTGGCTGTTTTTCCTTGCCTTTATAAAGTTTTCTTGTTTGAAATGTTTTTCCCCAAGTCCAAGTCTCCAAGATATAATTTAATTTGTTTTGCTTCTTTATAATTATTTGTTCTCTTTATGTATAAAGAAAATGCTATACACCCACACTTATGCTTTAGATAAAGCTAGAGGACTTAAAGTCATGGCCTAGGAGAAACAGGATTGATGTCTTTATAAATTTCAAAGATAATTATGATGAAGAGAAACTGTTCTTTGTGAACCTAAGAAGCGAAGCTGGGTCCAATGGTTACTTGTTACAGAGAGGCCAATTTTAGATCAAAAAAGAGAAAAAAAACTGAACACTTTTCAAAAAATTAGCTGCTTTTGGGTGGCTCAGTGAATTGGGCATCTGCCTTCGTCTCAGGTCATGATCCCAGTGTCCTAGGATCAAGTCCTGCGTTGGACTCCTTGCTCAGCGGGGAGCCTGCTTCTCCCTCCCCCTGCTCATGCTGTCTCTCCCTCTCTCTCTCTAACAAATAAATAAATAAAAATCTTTTTAAAAAAAATTAGCTGCTTTGAACTTGGCTCTCAAACTCTGCATATGTTAGAGGTGTTCTGCGCTATGTACTTCTGCACTGATAGATTGTTGACGCAACGATTCAAATATCAGCTGAATGATCGGAATAGAGGACGTTTAATTTCTTTTCCAACAGTAGGATTTGGATTTTCAGCAGGGATGATGTTTTTTAATCGACCCATCCATACCCTCTCATCAGAATGACTGGCCCTGGGCACAATTGTAAAGTAAGGTGTCAAGTATTCCTCTAGTCCCTAGGACAGAGTTTATCAATTATGGCACTACTGACTTTTGGGCCAGATAACTCTTTGTTGTGAAAGGCTATCCTGGGGAATGTAGAATGATTCCAGCGGCCCTGACCTCTCACTACTAGATACCAATAGCACCCCTCCCCCCAGTCGTGACTATCAAAAATGTTTCAGACATTGCCAAATGTCCCCTGGGGAGCAAAATAGCCTCCTCCTTGAAAACCAATCCCTCAGAGAGCTATAATAAGAAAGATTTCAAGAACTTAATGTCTAACTTCTCCAAGATTCTTATATTGAAGGAGACCTAGACCTACGAGGACCATATTGCACATCCCACGCCTGAAATCCTACCCCCATTGTCTGCCTCTTACTCCCTGTTCTGATTTTTATTTCCCTTCTGAGTTTTCTTTTTTGTTTTTTTTCCTGAATTTTCTTTCTTTTTTTTTTTTTTAAGATTTTATTTATTTATTTGACAGAAAGAGACAGCCAGCGAGAGAGGGAACACAAGCAGGGCGAGTGGGAGAGGAAGAAGCAGGCTCCCAGTGGAGGAGCCCGATGTGGGACTCAATCCCAGAACGCTGGGATCAGGCCCTGAGCCGAAGGTAGAGGCTTAATGACTGAGCCACCCAGGCGCCCCGTGAATTTTCTTTTTTTTTTTTTTAAAGATTTTATTTATTTATTCGACAGAGATAGAGACAGCCAGCGAGAGAGGAAACACAAGCAGGGGGAGTGGGAGAGGAAGAAGCAGGCTCATAGCGGAGGAGCCTGATGTGGGGCTCGATCCCGTAACGCCGGGATCAGGCCCTGAGCCGAAGGCAGACGCTTAACCGCTGTGCCACCCAGGCGCCCCTGAATTTTCTTTCTTAACCAGTATTTCTACTTGGTCACACAAGCTGAATAAGCTCTTCTTCCTCACTTCCTGTAGCCAAATGCTCACCACGTTCTATAGATTCTCTTCCTGCTTGAATCAATCTTCTCCACCACCACTGCCCCAAGTTAGGCCCTCACTGTCCTTCACCTAGACCACAGGAAAAGCTTCCGAAAGAGTTTCTATGCCTCCTGACTTGTCCTTCTGAGATATGTCTTGCATGTAGCCACGAAAATGTGACCACATGGCTTCCCTGCTTAAAAATCCTTCAGTGGGGGCGCCTGGGTGGCACAGCGGTTAAGCATCTGCCTTCGGCTCAGGGTGTGATCCCGGCGTTCTGGGATCGAGCCCCACATCAGGCTCCTCTGCTATGAGCCTGCTTCTTCCTCTCCCACTCCCCCTGCTTGTGTTTCCTCTCTCGCTGGCTGTCTCTATCTCTGTCAAATTAAAAAAAAAAAAATCTTTAAAAAAAAAAATCTTAAAAAAAAAAAAACCCTTCAGTGGCTCCCATCACCCATAAGATCAGGTCCAAGTTTTTAATTTTTTTATTGTATTTTTTTTAAAGATTTTATTTGTTTTTTTAAATTTAGGACTTTATTTGATAGAAAGAGAGAGAGCACAAGCAGGGGGAGAGGCAGGCAGACGGAGAGAGAGAAGCAGGCTCCCCACCAAGCAGTGAGCCCAATGCCGGGCTCCATCCCAAGACCCTGAGATCATGACCCGAGCAGAAGGCAGGCGCGTAACCTACTGAGCCACCCAGGCTCCCCTTCTCCTGTTAATTTGACTCTTGTCAATTTAATTTGCAAGCTCCAGCTACTAAACCTAAGAGGATAGAGAAGTTTTTTTCTCCCCCTACAATTGAAATTATCATTTATGTGTCCAACTCTGAAGCAAGAGCTATGTTTTATTCATCTTTACAGCCCCAGAATTTAGCCAAGTGAACGACATATAGGAGACATTCGATATTTACTGAATAAATGAATAAATAGACTAAGTCAGAAGGAACCTTATTTTTTTTTAAGATTTTATTTATTTATTTATTTATTTATTTATTTATTTATTTATTTATTTTTTATTTGAGAGAGACAGAGCATGAGCGGGGGAGCGGTAGGCAGAGGGAGAGGGAGAACCAGACTCCCCACTGAGCGGGGAGCCCGACCTGGGGTGGATCCCAGGACCCTGGGATCATGACCCGAGCCGAAAGCAGACGCTCCACCCACTGAGCCCCCCACGCGCCCCAGAAGGAACCTTAAAAGGCACTCTCCTCCAATACAAAGTCCTGTGCAGTATTCTGCTTTATCCAGTCTGCTAAAACATTAACAATAATGGTGCCACTGGTGAAAATCATTCAAATGTGGCAGCTGCTGCCACAACGAATTCATGGTCGCAACCTGCAAGGGGATCTTGAAGTCTACACCATAATGTCGCTCTCAGTTTCCACAGCTGTTACTTCAAGTTTTCCACCTCGTTCTCAATAGTTACTGTGAAGTGCATCTGGAAGAATAAACAGATGATAAGGAAAGAAAGGAAGGAAGGAAAAGAGGGAGGGGGGGAAGAGGGAAGGAAGGGAGAAAAAGAAAGAGAAAGAGCCTCCAACAAGAGTAATAAGGTGAGACTTGGTCTATCAGCTATTACTGTATATTATCAAGACCCAAAATTAAAACAGTGTGGAACTGGCACCAGAATAGACAGAGAGATGAATGGAAGAGAACAGAGTCAAAACTAGAGCCCGAGTAGGCGCCTGGCTGGCTCAGTTGGTGGAGCATGGGACCCTTGGTCTTAGAGTCTTGACTTCAAGCCCCGTGTGGGGTGTAGAACTTACTTTTTAAAAAAAGGGGGCACGTGGGTGGCTCAGTTGGTTAAGCGTCTGCCTTGGGCTCAGGTCATGATGTCAAGGTCCTGGGATCGAGCCCCGCATTGGGCACCCTGCTCAGCGGGGAGTCTGCTTCTCCCTCTGCCTCTCCCCCTGCTCGTGCTCACACTCTCTCTCTCTCTCTCAAATAAACAAATAAATAAAATCTTTTAAAAAGAAAAAAAAAACAAGTGACAAGGGAGGATGACAGAAACTGACATATAGCTCAAAGATTGATAGTATTAATACTGAAAAGAATGAAAAAATTGATAAAGACAAAACAGCCAATTTACCAAAAAAAAAAATAAAGAAACTGAAATGGCCAATAAATCTATGAAAGATAATTTATATTTACAGTAGTTAAATCAATGAGGTTTAAAATGATAAGATGTCATTTTGTGCCAATCACATTATTGATATTGTTAAATATATATAACCCATTGTTGATGAATATGCAAGGAAATAGACACCTTCTAATAACTCTGGGAGGGCTGTAGATTGGTACAACCAGAATGGAAAGCAAGTTAACATGTTTTATCTACAGATTAAGAATTGCCTACCCTTGGCTGAGCAATTCTGCTTCAAGGAGTTTTTCTCAGGAATACTCTTGGACATGTGTAAGGAGTTCACTATGGCATTAATTAAAAAGTTTCAAAGTGCAAACAGTTTAAATATCTAACGGTAAGGCAATTGATTTCTAAAGTGTAATAAACCTAGAGAATGAAATATACTACATGACACTGGCACGAAAATGATAGAGTAAAAGATGCCCACGGTATATTTCTAACTAAAAAGAGCACATTGCATCCAATTAAAAAATAGGTAAAAGACTTGGATAGACATTTCTCCAAAGAGGATTTACAAGTGGCCAGTCCGTACATGAAAATGATGTCGAGCATCGCTAGTCATTAGGGAAATGCAATTCAAAACCACGGAAGGATGCCGCTTCCCCGCTTCCCACCCACTAGGAGAGCTGTAGAAGAGCAGTCAATGGAACGCGGCAAGTGCTGGCAAGGACGCGGAGAAATCGAACTCTTACGTCCTGCCGGTGCAAATGGAAAATAGCTTGGTGGTTTCTCAATACGTTAAACATATAAAATACCACATGATTCAGCAATTCCACTCATGGGTATACAGAAAACAGGTGTTCAAACAAAAAATTGCACATGAAAGTTCTCGGCAGTACTGTTTACCGTAGCCAAAAGGCGGAAACAACTCAAATGTCCATCAACTGGTAAATGCATAAACAAAATGTGGTTTATATCTGTACAACGGAATATTTCTTATGCTACTACACTGTAACATGGATGAACCCAGAAAATGTTACGCTAAGTGAAAGAAGCCAACACAAAAGGCCACGTATTGTATGATTCCATTTATTTGAAATAGGCAAACCCATAGAAACAGAAAACAAATTAATGGTTGCCAGGAGCTGGGGGAAGGAGAGCAGGGGAGTGACCGCTTAATGGCTGTGGGGTTCCTTTCGTAATGGTGAAAATGTTCAGGAAGTAGATAGTGGGGATGGTTGCACAACATTGTAGAAGTACTAAATGCCACTGAATTAAACACTTTAAAATAGTTAATGGTAAATTGTATGTTATGTGAATTTTACCACAATAAAAATAAGTACATTACAAAATAGAAGGTATAGTTGGTTTTGTTTTTCTAGAAGTACATGCATAGAAAAAAAAGTGTAGAAGGATGAATATCAAATTACTCTGGTTGTCCATTGATGGTCATTTGGAACTAATATTCTAATTTTTCTACAGTAATCCTGGATTACTTGAGTCCTTTTCAAAACATACTGTAGGGGGTCCCCTGGGTGGCTCAGTCAGTTAAGCATTGCTTTTGGCTCTGGTCATGATCCCAGGGTCCTGGGATCAAGTTCTGCGTCAGGCTCCCTGCTCATCGGGGCGCCTGCTTCTCCCTCTGCCTGTCCGGCTCCCCCTGCTTGTACTCTCTCTCTCTCTCTCTGGCAAAAAAATGAATAAATAAAACTCTTTTTAAAAATACTGTAGAATAATATATAATGAAACAGAGAAGTGTTCATCATGTATTTATAAGCTATCAAACCAAAATAGTATATTTGAATGGTCCCAATTATTGTAAAAATACACCTCTTGCAAAAAAAAAAAAACACAAACTATTGGAAGTTCATATACCAACACATTAATGGTTACATTTCAGTGGAATGATTATAGATGAATTTTATTTACTTTTTTAGAAATACATTTTCAGCACTGGGCGTTATACGCAACTAATGAATCATTGAACACTACATCAAAAACTAATGCTGGACTATATGTTGGCTAATTGAACATAATATAAATAAATTAATTAATTAATTTTGAGAATTCCTCCAGTGAATATATATCATATATATGTATTCATAATCTGGGTTTTAAATATATTTTTCAAAGTTTTCCTTATATTGAGCTGAAAGCTTTCCTTCCTTGTTAAATGAAACCTTTAGCTGGGGAAAAATTGAAAGATAAAATTTTAAAAGGAAATAACGCCAAAGAATCTGGAAGCTATTAAAATGAAAAAGGAAGAGAATATTAAAAGACGTGCATTGTGCTTAGAAAGAAAAAAAAAGCCCTCTCGTAGAGCTAACAGACTCAAAAATGCTATTATTGTAAGGGAGAAGTATCTTTTTCTAAAAGGGAAATGCAAGCAAAGAAAATGAGGACGCCAGGAAATCATACTAAGCCGTGCAGACTAGAAATCGCTTTTGCAACAGTAGGTGACAAATGGCACCCGGGGATTTAAAAAGAAGTCAGAGAAGGAGTTAGAAAACTGTAGTCTAAACCCGTGACCTCTGACTACAGCTGGCCACTGGGTTGCAGGACAGATGGGCTGCAAATGTGGTTTGTGTCCGTGAGAAAGTGTTCGGAAGGGGCCTGAGAACAGAGCAGTTATAAGCAATCGTGTAGCATTTATACTAGGACGACTCCTACTACTAACAATATCTTCGTTTCTAATAATAGTATTGACATGTATCTTTGTCCTGCTTACTGTGTGCTTGAGGCTGTCCTAAGCACTTAACGGTGTTTTAACTCACCTAATTCTCACAACATCCCTAAGAACCCAGCACTGTTATCCCTGTTTTACAGAGAAGGAGAAGGAAGCCCAGGAAGGTCACGTGGTGTCACACAGGAACATCACGCAGCTAGGAAGTGAAAGAGGCATTCACATCCCGTCATCCTTACTCTAGAGTTCACGCACTTCACCGGGACGTTTCACCAGCTCCATGGCCAAAACACCCCTTCCAGAGGTGGTTCACGAAGGATGGTCCTTTCAGGAAGTTCCTGAGGTCAAAACTATTTCTATTTCTCCCCCTGCTTGTGTTCCCTCTCTTGCTGGCTGTCTCTCTCTCTGTCAGGTAAATAAATAAAATCTTTAAAATAAATAAATAAATAAAGGTTTTATTTCTTTATTTAAGAGAGAGAAACTGAGAGCAGAGCTGGGGGCGTGTAGGGGGAAAAGCAGAGGCAGAGGGAGCAGACTCCTCACTGAGCAGGGAGCCCAATGTGGGACTCGATCCCAAGACCCTGAGATGGTGAACTGAACCGAAGGCAGATGCTTAACCAACCGATCCACCCACATGCCCCGACGATGTCAACTTTAATGGCTAATAAAAAATGTCTTTGTACAGTCTTGTATTTTCTAGGATTTTCTAAGGCAAGCTCTTTGGGATCCTGAAATCAAGATGTTTGAGAACATCGCCTGACCTAAGGTAAAGGGTACATGGTTTCTGAAGGAATAATCAAGGCTGCTTGCCATAATTCATTCATTCGTTCGTTCATTCATTCAATCATTGTTGAGCACTGCATTGCAGGTATTGTGCCAGGTGTGGGGACTACAGCAGTGACCAAGGGTAGCATAGTCCCTTGACTCATGGAGTTTAGTGCAATGGTCCTAAATCATGAAGATGCATGGGCATCCTTCAATAAATTCATTAAAAGTGCAAATTCTGGGACTTTACCCCAAAAGCTACTGATTCAGTTTTTAGACAATAGGACTCAGGAATTTTTTTTTTAAGATTTTATTTATTCATTTGAGAGAGACAGAAAGAGCACACAAGCAGGGGGAGAGGGAGAAGCAGACTCCCCGCTGAGCCAGCCAGGAGCCCAATGTGGGGCTCAATCCCAGGACCCGGAGAGCATGACCTGAGCAGAAGGCAGACACCTAACCATCTGAGCCACCCAGTCACCCCCTTTTTTTTTCAAGCTGAAAAGTTGATTCTGAAGCAAAAGACCCACTAACCACACATTGAAAAACACTGATTTGCAGGGCGCCTAGGTGGCTCAGCTGGTTGGGCATCTGCCTTCGGCGTGGGTCGTGGTCCCAGGGTCCTGGGATCAAGCCCCATGATGGGCTCCCTGCTCAGCGGGGAGTCTGTTTCTCCCTCTTCCTCTGCTGCTCCTTCTGCTTCTCCTCTCTCACTCGCTCCCTCTCAAATAAGTAAATTTTAAAAAAAGAAAGACAGAAAAACACTGGGCGCCTGGGTGGCTCCTTTGGTTAAGCGGCTGCCTTCAGCTCTGGTCATGATCCTGGAGGCCCAGGATCGAGTTCCGCATCTGGCTCCCTGCTCAGCCGGGAGTCTGGTTCTCCCTCTGACCCTCCCCCCTCTCGTGCTCTCTCTCTCAAATAAATAAATAAATAATCTTTTAAAAATTAAAAAAAGAAAGAAAGAAAAAGGAAAAACACTGGTTTAGTGGTAGTTTCGCCTGAAAAGAAAATTTGCAGAAATGAAAGTGATCACCACATATAAAGACCTGTGTGACTCCAGAAAATATGAAAGATACTAGTAGGTCAAAGCTAACCCAGAGGCAGGTTTCCATCTAATGTTAGGTAGGAACGGTCGATCGAGTGAGGCAGAATTCCCAGTCAACTGCAAGTTTGGGTTGTCTAGAGTGCCATGCTGACGTTATCATAAGGATTCTCACACTCGGCATGACTTTTTTTTTTTTTTTAAGAGAGAGAGAAAAAGCGCATGTGCGAGGTGGGGAAGGAAGGGCAGAAGGAGAGGAATCCCAAGAGGAGAATCCCAAGCAGACTCCCCACTGAGCATGGAGCCCAACACAGGGTTCAATCCCACGACCCAGAGATCATGAGCTGAGCTGAAATCAAGAGTCGGCCCCGTAACTGACTGAGCCACTCAGGCACCCCGGTATGAGATTTTTCTATATGACCTCCAAGCATGAGAGAATTGTACAAGAACCAAAAGGGAGGGTTGATAAAAGGCATAACTGATTTAGGGCACTATTTTAGTCACTTATTTTCTCCAACGAACTACGTCAACTCAGATGATAATACAAATTCTGAAGTGACCACTTAGGCTAGGACAGACTACAAGGGTTGGCCAAAGTTCAAGGACTCGGAGGATGAGAGAATGAGGACTTTGAGAATGAGGACAAAGTTGAAGCAGCTTCCCAGCCCCTCCCTTGTTTCTCATGGGGCTGTACCCAGAGTTCAGTGACCTCAGCCGTACGGGCCAAGAACAGCAGACCTTTCTTCTATCCTGAAACTTGGGAGAGAATGTCCATTACCCCAACTAACACCTGAGTTCTGGGTTCATGTATTCATCCTGCGCCCTAAAAATATAACCCAGTCATGAAATCCACAGGCAGCATTTCATATAATTGGCTACTTGCAAGTGTCATTTCTTGCTGCACAATTAGGTCTCCCAGAGATTTCAGTACAGCCAACCTAGCCATGGCCGATATACCATATGTGATCTGCACACATGCAAATTAACCCTTGGAAACAAACACTATGATTATCCCCATCTTACAGATAAACTGTAATTCATTTCATGACTCACTTCGTATTGCATTGAGAAAATCGAAAAATCTAGTTGAAAACTACTTCCTCTACCTCACCAAAGCTACCAAGCTACCTGTCCCTGTACCTGCCTGCTTTCTCTCCTTGTAGTGGGTGAAGTATTTTCCCTACCAAGGAAAGCCAATCCCCTCGTCTGTGTATCGGCCTCCAATCTCTTTTCCTTCCTCACATGCTATGCTCCTCTGTTGTACTGTCTCTCTTCTGCATCATCAATTTCTTCCTCTATAGAATTATTCCCACCAGCCTACAGACATGTTATGATATCTCCCATCTTAAACACACACACACACAACAAAAAAAACCCTTTGTTTCTGTCAGCACACTGCCTCTTTTCTTTGCTTTCCTATGTCAGCGTGAATTAGTTTTAGTCACACATAACAGGAAACTCAAATTAGGGGTGCCTGGGGGGCTCAGTCGGTGAAGCGTCTGCCTTCAGCTCAGGTCACGATCCTGGGTCCTGGGATCGAGCCCTGCATCGGGCTCCCTGCTCAGCGGAGAGCCTGCTTCTCCCTCGGCCCTTCCCCCTGCTCATGCTCCCTCTCCCTTTCTCTCTCAAATAAATAAAATCTTAAGAAAAAAAAAGAAATAGAAAACCCAAATTAGAGTCATTCATACGAGATAGAGTTTGTTTTCTTTTATGCGAAGGAAGCTCAGAGGTAGATATGACGGTTCCATGTGGTCACTGGGGACCCAGACGCCCTTGGCTTCCTGCTCTGCCAACTTTGCACAAAGCTTCCATTCTCAAGTTCACCTCATGTCCCAGTACGGCTACGATAGCTTCAGCCACTTAATCTAGTTTCCAGGCAAGAAGAAAGAGAACGTTGGAGGGAGGGGAAAAGGAAGCAAAGCCCGGGTTTTTCTTGACACTGCTGTATGAAATCCTTCTGCCAGGGTCACCGATTCCGTCCATCTGTCCGTATCGCACCATGAATTCGCTCTTCTCAGCTTACTGGACTCTCCGCCGCATGTTGACATGCGGATCCCTCCCTCCTCTTGGAACAGAGCTTCCGGCTGGCGTTCGAGACTCCCCATTCTCCTGGTTTCTTTGTATTTCATTGGCTGCTGCTTTCTCATTTCCTTTGTGGGCCCGCCTTCTCTTCCCAATATCTAAATATCAGTTGCCTCAGGCTTCATTTCATGGCCATCATACGTATATACACACGCACACGCACACGCAATTTTCCTAGTGCTCTCATCCAGTCCTACGAGTTTTATTTATTTTTTATTTTTTATTTATTTATTTTGTTTTTGGAGAGAGAGAGAGAGCATGAGAGGGGGGAGGAGAAGAGGGAGAAAGAATCTCGAGGGGACTCCCGGCCGAGTGCGGAGCCCCACGCGCAGCTCAGTCCCACAACCCTGAGATCGTGCCCTGAGCTGAAACCAAGAATCGGATTCCTACCTGGTGGAGCCGCCCAGGCGCCCAGTCCTGTGACGTTCATTATTCTCTCCGCTTGCTGCTGACCCTGTACGCTTGCAGCTCCAGACGTGACTCTGGGTGGAAGCCCCAACTCCTGTATCATCTCCACTTGGATGTCTAACGGGAATCTGGAGTGGAGCATGACCAAAGCAGAACTTCAAATTTCCACCCTTAGAAAGAAACCTTCTCCGTCAGTCTTTCCCGTTTCAATTAATGGCACTACCGGTCACACAGCTGTGCTGGCCAAAAACCTGGGAGTCATCCTTGACTATTTTCTTCTCCTTCCTTATCCAATCCTTTAGAAGTTTCTGTCTCCTTTATGCCCAAAACATATCCCCAATCCACTAGCCCCTTATTCCTCCAACGTTCTTGCCCATATCCGCATCACCTCTCATCGGGTTTATTATAATAGCCTCCTGACCCTTTCCTTTCTTCCAGGCTTGTTTCCACTAATGGTCAAGGTTAATAGTTACAACCAGCAGAAACTAACTGGCTGATTTAAGCAGAAAAAGAGGGGCTCCTGGGTGACTGTGTCGGTTCAGCGTCCAGCTCCATCTCAGCTCAGCTCTTGATCTCAGGCTCATGAAGTGAAGCCCCATGTTGGGCTCCACATTAAGTGTGCAGCCTAGTTCAAACATAAATAAATAAATAGAAAGAAACAGTTTGAAGGACTAGAATTGTGGCAGGGAATTTGGAGGCAAACTGGTTGCAGCTCTGGTAGAGTGGATGCCAGAATAACCAACAAAATCACGGAGTATTGTGCAGTTGTTACGCCCCCACGGAGACCATCCCCAAGGGTCTAGGAGGCTGCCACTTGTACGGTGAAGGCACAGTAATGACTCTCTGTGACTTGTTTTATTTTGTAACTGGAAGTTTGTACCAGAGAGCAGAGCTTGAGGAAGCTTTTCCCCACCTACTCTCTCACTGCTACCCCCTTCCCAGAGCATAGCCTGCTGACTCTAGTACTTTCCACCCCCAACCCCCATCTTCTCTCATCTCTTCCCACACATTCCAGTTCAAGACAGACTCTGGTTTCCCCAGGAGTTTCTCACAGAGGGAGTGGTTATGGTGGTTCATTTCTGGATTCTCTGCTTTCCTCTTACTTTATATTTTCCCCAGGATTGATTTTCGAGGAAGGAGCCAACAACCTGGGCTACTTTGCCACCTGAATGGTTTCTGGTGTGTTCTGGTTCTTCACAATTTCCTGCAGTTACTGGAGGAGGTTACTGCATCGTTATTGAGAGGAGGGAGATATTTTTAACCCCCAAATTGCACAACTTACACAAGGCTGATTTACTGTCATCAATGCAATAATTAGCACGTTGGGAAGGGATCTGGAATACATTGTTGATTAAGATTCATCTTAATTAACTCAACAAATACTTGCATAGTTATAAGCCAAGCATGGTATTATGTGCTGGAAATAAAAATGGAAAGAAATTGTTCCTACCTTCTAGTGGAGAAGGAGAGAAATTGTTCTATTATAATTATAATATTGTAAATCAAAATAATCACAT
The DNA here is from genome assembly GCF_023065955.2 of Ursus arctos. Taxonomy (NCBI): domain Eukaryota; kingdom Metazoa; phylum Chordata; class Mammalia; order Carnivora; family Ursidae; genus Ursus; species Ursus arctos. Next base: position 3,897,817 of record NW_026623053.1, read on the forward strand.
CCCTTAACAAAGATACACACGAGGTTATTGGGAACATTGGATCCGCTGCAAAAGGAGGCTTCACAGAAAGGTGACATTTGAGCAGAGAACTTGAAGCATGTGTAGGATTTTTCCAAGAAAGCAAATGGAAGGAAAATGTTACAGGCGGAGTACAAGTATGAGGCCAAGAGAAAAAGCTTAAGGAAGCGTGGTATACTCTGGGATCTACAGATAGGTCAGTATTTCTAGAGCATAACCGTGAACAGAAACAGGCACTCCGATTCAGTGCTGATCCGTGCCTAAACTAGTTCTTCAGCTTGCCAGGAAGGCCATTCGGCAGTGACTATCTAACTTAAAATGTATGTACGTTTTGGTCCGGAAGTGCAGCATACCTTCTAGCCTTGTTTGTGATAGCTACAGACTTGCAACCACCTAAATATCCATGGAGGACGGTGCTGGTGATATGAATGACAGGGTAGCCAAGCAATGCAAGAGTACGCAAGCATAAAAAAGAACATGAGATCTATAACCACTCACATGGACGAGGTTTTAAAACATACATATTGTTACATGAAAAAAATCTGGGCGCTAAGCACTGTGTATATAATATTACCATTTTTGAGTGTGTGTTGAGGGTGTGATTTCCCATAGATGCATAGAATATTTCTAGATGCATTTGCAAGGAACAGGTAAGAGGAGCTGCCCCCCTGAAAATAGGAACTGGAGGTGTGGAGGAGGAGGAAGTGACAGATTCTAAGTGCTCTCCAGTCATCCCTGCTTCCTGATATTCACACCCACATGGAGTCCATTGCCCTCGGAGTATGAACGGAGCCTGAGACCTGTTTCTAGAAAATAGAATACAACAGGGGCGCCTGGGTGGCTCAGTCAGTTAAGCATCTGCCTTCAGCTCAGGTCATGATCCCAGGGTTCTGGGATTGAGCCCCGTATCAGGGGCTCCTTGCTCAGAGGGGAGCCTGCTTTTCCCTCTGTCTGCCGCTCCCCCTGCTTGTGCTCTCTCTCTCTGTCAAATAAATAAAATCTTAAAAAAAAATAGAATACAAAAGTGACGGATATCATTTCTGTGATTATGTTAAATAGAATCGTAACTTCCATCTTGCTACAGACTCTGCTGACCCTCACTCTTGTTGGATTTCATGAAGCAAACTGCCCTACAGAGAGGCCCGCATGCCAAGGAACTGAGCATGGCCTCTGGCTGGCAGCCCACGAGCACAAGGAACTGACTCCCAACAACAAGGATGTTAGCTTGGAAGTGTATCCTTCCCCAGCTGAGCCTCAGATGAGACCCAGTCCTGGCTGACACCTTGACCACGGCCCTCATGAAACCCTGAAGCTGAGGACCCGACGAGCCACGCCCAGATTCCTGACACACACACAAGTCTTTCTTTACTACTTCTATTCAGTATTAGGCCGAAGTTCCAGATCAGTGCAATCAAGCAAGAAAAAATTATTTTAAGTGTAAGGATTGGAAAGGAAGACGATAATATTCCGTACATGAAAATCTCTCCCAGTCTGCAGATAAAATTTGGCATTTGACAGAGAAAGTGTAGCAGTGCATCTGGACAAAAACATAAATCTACAAAAGGCAATTTTACTTCTGTACACAAGCAACAAACATCCAGATAATGTTATTTTTTAAAATACTATATATATAAGTTACATAGATACACAAAAGTACAAGGTCTCTAGATATGCAGAAATTATGAACAAAGTCATAAAGTCTTAATAAAAGACACTAAAGAAAACCTAATAAATACAAGATAGAGCATGTCATAGACAGAAAGTTTCAATATCCTAAAGATGTGAATTCTCCCAAACAGATCTACGCATTTAGAACAATTCCAATAAAAATTCCAACAAAATTTTTCATAGAGCTTAACAGGCTAATACACTTTTTTTTTTTTTTTTAAAGCAAGGGGCGCCTGGGTGGCTCAGTGGGTTAACGGTCTGACTCTTGGTTTTGGCTTAGGTCATGATCTCAGAGTTCTGAGAACGAGCCCCCCATCTGACTCCTGGCTCAGCTCGGAGTCTGCTTGTCCCTCTCCCTCTGCTGCCCCCCAACACTTGCACTCTCTCTCTCTGGAATAAATAAATAAGATCTTTAAAATATATATATTCCTTTGTAGATGTTCAGTATTTAATAAGAACTTGACAAAAGAAAAACAGAATAAAAAGAAAGCAGAAAGAAGGAATTATTAAAGAAAATCCTGAAACCAATAAAATGGGAAACTGATACGCTCTAGAAATAAGAAGAAAAGCCACAAAACAGGGGCGCCTGGGTGGCTCAGTCCGTTGAGCAGCTGCCTTCAGCTCAGGTCATGATCTCAGCGTCCTGGGATCGAGCCCCACGTCGGGCTTCCTGCTCAGTGGGGAGCCTGTTCTCTCTCTCCCTCTGCCTGCTGCTCTGCCTACTTGTGCGCTCTCTCTCTCTCTCTGTCAAATAAATAAAATCTTAAAAAAAAGAAAAAGAAAAGCCACAAAACAGAATGTTTTGAAAGGCTGATAAAATCTTCTGTTAAGCATTACTAAGGAAAAGAAAAGAAAACAATAAAAATATGAAGAATGAGAAAGGCAATATAACCACAGATACAAACAAAAGGAATAAAAGTAGCCAGTACTTATGAGTTACTATGTGCCAGGCACGGTTTTAGATATTATGTCATTTACTTTGCGAAAACAGTTCCATACCAGGGATATGTTTCATTGCTGTCTCTGTTTCTCAGATGGAAAAAACGTAGCACAGAGAGTTGAAAGAACCTCCCTGAGGTTTCATGACTAGTGAGGAACAGAGCTGGGCCTGGAGTCTGGGCAGTCTGGCACTTCAGTCTATGTGCTCAGTCCCTCCTCAACACAAATGTTCATCTCGTTGAATGTTAGACTCCAGAAGACCCTTCCAGACCACTTACCCCATTTCTCTCATTTTATGGAAGAGGGTTCCTTTTATACATTTTCCTAAATATGAAAAAAACTATCTGGAGAGACCTAGAGGAGTCAATGTCGATGGTGCTGACCCAGGGAACAAGTACAAAAATTGTAAGAGAATATTACGTGCAACCCGTGGCAATAACCTTGAAAAACTAGAGGAAGGAAATAATTTTTGAACAAAATACAAGTGATGAAGTTGACTTAATAAGCAGGTGGAAAAAACTAAAATGAAACCAATAATCATATAAGAAATAAGAAAGCTAATTAATGATCTACCTTTTAAGAACGCATCAGTCTCCGATGGTTTTATAGCTACGCATACAGAATTTTTATTTATTTTAATTTTTTTTAAAGTAGGCTCCATGCCCAACGTGAAGCCCAGTGTGGGGCTTGAACTCACAACCCTGAGACCGGGACCTGAGATGAAACCAAGAGTCAGACACTTAACTGACTGAGTCACCCAGGCATCACAAAGTATACAGCATTTTTAAAGAACAGATATTCCTATCTTAATTTTTCCACAATTACAGGCAAAGAAGAACTTTATTACATTTTACAAGCCTAGTTTACTCTTAGTACTAAAACATAATAAAGATAATACAAAAAGGCAAGAGACTTAATCTTTGACTATAGATGCCAAAAGTCTAAATAAAATCTTTGCAAATCAAATTCAACCATCTGTTAGAAGAAAATCATTTCACGACCACGGTTTAACGTTAGGGGATATGTGTCTCCAATTCAGCACAGGATCAGAATAAGGGAGGAAGATCACACGGTTATATCGAGAGCTCCTGAAAGGCATTTGCTACGAGTCAGCAGCCGTTCCAACAACAGGAGTTGATTGCGGGCTTGCTCCGGGCCGGGCACCGTCCTGAGTGCGCTGCTTGCGTTAACTCACGCAATTCTCCTAGCGACAACTGTATTGCCGCGATGATTAGTTTTCCTATTTTACAAGAGAGAAAACTGAAACTCAGAGAGGTGAGAGGATGTCAGGCGTACTGAAGTGTCGAAGCTCGGATGCGAGCCCGGGCAGGGTGGCTCCGGGGCCCCGGCCTTACTTTAGCGCTTTACTGCGCTGCTTCTCACGACATCTCTGGTTAGCACTAAAAACAAATCGCTATACTTAAACATGATCAACATTATTTATTATGAAAGACTAACAGTAAACTTGACAAATAAAAGGCCAAATTTCCACTAAAAGTCAGGAACAAGTTCAGCGTCCGGATCTCTGAAGACGTGTCGGTGTACAGCACCGTCTTCCCTCCTAATTCTGCACAGTTGAGAGAAGGGATAAAATGTAATACGATGGGAAACTATTAAAGGCTGGATCAGAGTCCGTGGGCTGCATCTGTGGGGAAAGGGTCTTTATGAAGCTAAACGGCAGAGATAGGGAGACTTCGCTGACCCAGGCAGCACCGGATGGATGCACTGGGCCGAGGCAGACCTCCCAGCCAAGCACACCGCGTTTCTTTTCTTCCCATTTATCAGTGGGTACAGAGATCCCAGGAACATCGTGTTTGATTGAGCTCCCTCTCAGTGATTCCTCTTATTTAAAAAGGTTTCATTTAGGGGCATTTGGGTGACTCAGTCAGTTAAGCGTCCAACTCACGGTTTTGGCTCGGGTCATGATCTCAGGCTCATGAGATCGGGCTCCAGTCAGGCTCTGAGCTCAGCATGGAGTCTGCTTGTCCCTCTCCCTCTGCTTCTCCACTGCCCCCACCCAGTAAATAAATAAATAAATAAACAAATAAATAAATAAATGAATGAATAGGTTTAATTTAATTCAATCACGACTTACAAGTTATCAAGAATAGAATGCGAGCAGAGAGAGCTAGCCTTTAAGAAAGGCAAAACATGTCCTCTCTCTCACTTTGTGAGAGCTTAGGGTCTGCTATAAAGGAAAAAGTGAGGAAGCATATAGACGCTGACCATGTTCTGAACGATTTCTCTGCAGTATTTAATTGAATACTTAATTTAAAACTCACCCAAGTTAAAAGGGGAAAGGTCTATGACTCAGAAAAGTGAAGTAAGTTGCCCAAGTTTATCCAGTTTGAAAGGGACCAAGTGGCTATTTGGCCTGGGGGCGGGGAGGGGGACTTCAACAAAGACAATAAAACATCACGTGAACATTTGAAGTTGTTAACAGTATCATTCAAATAACCAGACAATCAGGAGTCCGTTTTTACAAAGAGGAGACTGTACAGAAAGGGGGAATTTCCCCAAGCAGTCCCAGTCTTCAACTTAGTCAAGGAGAGACTTTATTCTGAAGAATATAAACGTCAGTTTCTAAAATAAAGTATTCACAAACATGGAAATACGAGTCAAGCTTCTGAACAGGGGCATAGCTAAATCTTGCCAACGGGTCAAATTCTGCCACAAGCAGACACTGCCTTCTCAATTCTGGTTATTCTCTCTGATATCACCAACTCTTTCTGTGGCCCGGGGCCCCAGCGACCGGAGTGCTTGCCGGTTATTCACAGGGAGGAGTGTGGACATGTGCTCGGGTTGGCACCGCGTAAGGTGAAGTTTCCTTGGCTGGCTGGCTTTTCGTTCTTTCTTTCTGTCTTTCCATCTTTCTTTTAAGATGTTATTTATTTATTTGAGAGAGAGAGATGGCACAAGCGGGGGGTGGGGAAGGGAGGGGCCAAGGCAGAGGGAGAAGCAGGCTCCCCACTGAACAGGGAGCCGGACGTGGGGCTCGATCCCAGCCAGAGCTAAAGGCAGCCGCTTAACTGACTGAGCCACCCAGGCGCCCCTCCTTTGGCTTTCTAAAGATACGTGGTAACGGGTTGAGAAGATCATTCCATCATTTTCCTGCCCCAAACCTTTCTTAAAGCTTCCTTCACATCCTTGTTTCTCAAGGAGTAAATAAGGGGGTTCAGCATTGGGATTACCACTGTGAAGATGACAGCAACTATGCGGTCTTGGGTAACGAGTAGCTGGACCTGGGGCGCAGGAACATAAAAAGCGTGGTGCCATAGAAGAGGCACGCGGCCGTGAGGTGGGAAGCACAGGTGGAAAAGGCCTTGCACCTGCCCTGGGCTGAGTTCATTCTCAGGATGGAGATGAGGATTAAGAGGTAGGAGACCAAGATGGTGAGGGTGCAGCTTAAAAGGTTGAAACCAGCAAAAATGAAAAGCAGGACCTCACACAGCGAGGTGTCCGCACAAGACAGAGACAAGATAGGGGGTCCGTCACAGAAGAAGTGAGTGACCACATGGGCACCACAGAATTTCAGACTAAAGATACAGCTTGTGTGGATAAGAGAATTGAGAAATCCTGCACCATAGGAGCCCACGATCAAAGAGATACAGATCTCACGAGACACAGTGAGTGGGTAGAGCAGGGGGTTACAAATGGCGGCAGAGCGGTCATAGGCCATGGCGGCAATGAGATAGCACTCGCTGGTGGCGAAACCCGCGTAGAAGAACATCTGGGCCATGCAGCCAAAATAGGAGATCACCTTCCTCTTGGCCAAGAAGTTCACCAGGGTCTGGGGGACAACCGTGGAGGAGCAGCGGAAGTCCAAGAAGGACAGGCTCTTCATGAGGGAGTACACGGGCGTGTGCAGAGCGGCGCTCACGTGGATCAGAAGGAACACGACCAGGTTTCCCAGCACCGTGATGGTGTCCACGCCCAGGAACGCGGTGAAGAGCAGCTTCTGGAGCCGGGGGTCACCAGTGAGGCCCGAGAGCTCGAACACAATCTCTCGGCTCAGGTTTGCCCCTTCCATATTTCTCTAGTGCCCTGGCGTGCGGAAAGAGGGGACCACCTGAAATGAGGGGCAACCCCCAGGGGCTCTCAGCTGGATTTGGTTCTGCTGCAGCCGAGGGCAGCTGTCTGAAGATTGGCCTCACTGTGGAAGTCGTTCGTAGGTAGAACTCTGCCATAGAGAACGTCTCCTCCTCTTGGTTGTTTGGTTAGTTCGTAAGCATTCCTAGAGCAGGAGTGAAAAATAGAAAAGAAATGTACCCGATTTGGTCTCTCGGCGATCTTAAGAAGTTCTAAATACTGACACAGTTACTTAGGAAATATGTGTTGATGGCTGAGCTCTGTGTTCTTCCTGCCAGAAATTCAGAAGTGTCTGTCTTTAGGAAGCTTACATTCCGGAGATAATATATTTTGTGTTAAAGCACACAGGCTCTGGCACCAGACTGCCAAGGTTCCAAGCCGGGACCTCACACTCACTAGCTGTGTAACCTTGGGAATGTTCCTTAACCTCTCTGAGTTTCAGTTTTCTCATCTGTAAAATAGGGATAATAAGCACCAATCTCGAAAGACTGTTTTAAGAATTCAATGAGTTAATCCACGTAAAGCCCTTGAACAAAGTCTGGCATGTTAAGAAAGTTCAAAGAATGTTAGCTTTGATTATTCTCATTGGAGAGACAGACCTAGAGCATAACTAAATATGGTCAATAAAATGAAACAATGACAAAATTTGGCAAGCAACCCACCACCAAACAACGCAGACAGAGACATGTGCCCTGAGCAAGAGTGCCTGAAAAGGCCTTCAGAGGACCCTCAGTGTTCTAGAGGAGTCGAAGGCGGTTTATTGGCTCAGCTCTACAATGGCCTCTGAACTTAGCACAAGTTAAGCACTACCGTGAGTTCTCACAGTGATGAGGGTTGGGGATGCGGAGAGATGGGGATGGTATAGGGCCGTGAAGAGCAAACCCAGACCTTGCCCTTGGAAGCATCCTTTGCAGAGTCTCAAGTCATTTCCAAGGAAAAGGTTCACCCTGGACTTGAAGGTCCTTGGGGCCAGAGGGGAAGGAACAGCTCCTCCCCAGGACTGAGGCTTTGTAAATGTCTCCCGTTCGGAGAATGAACAAGGCCGTGCGTGTCCCACCTAAACACCATACTCTTTTCCGCTCCATTGGCTGCTCTGCTGCCCGTGTTTCTGAATTACCTCTGGGTTCTGCAGTCCGTTAAGCACTCCATGCTCTTTGGTGAGGACCCACAGCTGCGAAGACTTTGAAGCCAGCAGATGTGACCGGGTACGATGGAAGAGTGCAGAAGTGAGCCCCCTCCTCCTACCCTGAGGAGTGTAAGTGATAATGTGGATGATGTTGGGAGGATTTGGGAGAGGAGAGCTAGCTTGAGAAAAGCTTCGAATGTATCCCACTGGTAGAGTTTCCAGAATCATCTAACTACCAGGGCAGGAGAAGACTCGAAACATATGGATAACTAAACTTGACGGTCAAGTAGATAACAAAGGCACGATGGCTACTGGGAGAGCGCTGCGAATGGTGACAAGAAGAAAGCATTGTAATGCCCGAAGAGGTCACATGCCCCACTGAAGTTGAGACACTCAAAATATAAGAGGGCAAATTTGAATACAGAGCCTTGGTAACTTCTTTTAAAGCACGCGGAGCATAACTCGGTGATTTATTTGATGTTACTGAGATGTAACATTCAGTCATTCTTTTATTTATTTATTTATTTATTTATTTATTTATTTATTTATTTATTTGAGGGAGGGAGGGAGAGAGCGAGAGCGAGAGCGAGAGGAGAGCATGTGTGAGCGCAGTGGGAGGGACAGAGGGAGCCAGAGAGAATCCCAGGCAGACACCTCGCTGAGCACTGAGTGCAGAGCCCAATGTGGGGCTCGATCTCACAATCCTGAGATCAGGACCTGAGCCAAAACTCAAGAGTCAGATGATTAACCAACTGAGCCACCCAGGCGCCCCCATTCAGCTATTCTTTTTTTTTTTTTTTAAGATTTTATTTATTTATTTGACAGAGAGAGAGACAGCCAGCGAGAGAGGGAACACAAGCAGGGGGAGTGGGAGAGGAAGAAGCAGGCTCTTAGTGGAGGAGCCTGATGTGGGGCTTGAACCCAGAACGCTGGGATCACGCCCTGAGCCGAAGGCAGATGCTTAACCACTGCGCTACCCAGGCGCTCACCATTCAGCTATTCTTAAACTAATAGCTGCTAGTTTATAATAAACCCCATGATTGTAGGGGTGTGGGCAGCCCTAGATTTGGGTTGCAAATGTCAGTGGCTCCATTGGTTTCAAAAGCCAACCCAACTTCAAAGCAAATTACAAGGCCTTCAGAGAAATGACCGTAAAAATCCCAGGAGGAATAACTTACAGGAACTTCAAGGAAGCTGAGAAATGGTTGTTAGGAGTGGAGTAGGACTTCTTTTTTTTTTTCTTTTTTTTTTTAAGATTTTATTTATTTGATAGAGAGCACAAGCAGGGGGAATGGCAGGCAGGGGAGAAGCAGACTCCCCACTGAGCAGGGAGCCTGACTCAGGGCTCAATCCCAGGACCCCGGGATCACGACCTGAGCTGAAGGCAGATGCTTACCTGACTGAGCCACCCAGGTGCCCCTGGAGTAAGACTTCTTGAGATCCAACTTCACATCTTCCCTCAATAGACTGTTCAGTGTGGGTAACTGGCCTGCAAGTATCTCTCTCACGAAAAGAATGCACAACAGCTGAAAGTGGGAATGTGGTCAATGGTCAGGATAGCAGAGATAAGGTGGGGAGGGGGGATGGGACGGGATAGGGTGGTGGGGAATACAGTGGGTAGCTGATCAGAGGCTCCAGGTTCATTAATTGCTTTAAATCCACTCTCTCTCTTCCCCTCCACTTTCCCCTCTCATCTCTCTTCTCCAATCTGCACTAAATTCAGCATTATTCAGAATATAAAGAGTAAGCCAAGCAAGGGATGGTGAAGAAATTGACATCTCTGTCAGTTTTTCAAAGGACGCTGGAATAACCACTATTTCTGTTGGCTACAGTTTGTACCTGTGAATGAAAACTAAGAAGAAAACTTAAGGGTGGTCTTTTCACATGGAAATGGATTGGGGAGGAGAGTGTCTAGGAGTGAGAACCTATGCCTGGGGCCTATAGGTGAGGGAGGAGTGGGCAAGGGGCTTTATTTACAGCTGCCTCCTCACCCTCCTCCCTGGGATTGCAGAGTGGGAGCACAGATGCAGAGAAGGCAGCCAAAGGAAGCAGCTAGTGTGTCTCTTTGAGCAACAGTGACCCCAAACAAGGGTTTTTAAGCATGAAGGTGCCCTACCCAAGGTTCACTGGAGAAGCTCGTTTTACATGCAGATTCCAGGTCCCAACCTCAGAAACTTTGATCCAGGGACGCCTGGGTGGCACAGCGGTTAAGCGTCTGCCTTCGGCTCAGGGCGTGATCCTGGCGTTATGGGATCGAGCCCCACATCAGGCTCTTCCGCTATGAGCCTGCTTCTTCCTCTCCCACTCCCCCTGCTTGTGTTCCCTCTCTCACTGGCTGTCTCTCTCTGTCAAATAAATAAATAAAATCTTTAAAAAAAAAAAAAAAGAAAGAAACTTTGATCCAGTAGGTCTATAGCTGGGCCCCCAAATCTGGTGATTCTGAAACAGGGGACCTCTGAACCACACCTGGAGAAACACTAACCCATGGAGTACCTGCAGGAGCAGACAGATCTTCCTGAGCCACATAGAAATATACTTTTCTAACCGCTGGAATCCTCCGTGTCCTGGGAAATCAGCCCAAGAGTAGGATGGTTGTCCTGGCCATTCTCTTCCTTCCCGAATGTGTATCAATAGTTAAGAATTTCCAGAACTCTGAATATTACCTCATGATAATCAAACTTCCTCCTTCAAAGTTGCTTGACATGTTCTTAAGCAAATCATTTATTTCTAGTAAAGCATATGAGTCGATGGTGAAGCTCTTACTCTGGGAATCAGAGCACAAGTCTTCAGTAGAAAAACAATAAAGACAAAAACAGACTCTTTGGGTCCATAGACTGAATGTGGAGATCAGAGACTGCTACTGACTTTAACTTCTCACGTGATAATGGGAGGAAAGCAGTCCCCAATCCCCAAGACGTCCTCTCAACTGATCCTCAGGGGCGGGGAGAGACATCCCTTCCCCTGGGCAGCCCAGCAGCTCACAGCTGGGGAGGATGATGTGTTCACTGATGAGAGTTCAGGAGGCAGCTGAGGAAGTGAGAATAATTGGCCCCAGGTAGACCCATTAATGTGTTTGCGAAGTTAGTAGCATCTCCAAGAACCTCTGTCCCGAGGAATAATAAGGTGACTGGGAATCTGGGAATGGAGAGAATGGATCCACACAAGATCCCAGTCAATATGCTCATCATTAGCCCCAAAGGACGACTCTCCCTTCACCCTAAACTTAACTCTTACATAATTATTATTTGTATTTCTGCTCCACTGGAAGACTACGTTTTTATAGCTTTTCTTTCTTGTATGCCAGTTAGCCAATGTATACCTAGGACCTCCCTGCCCACGATCATAGTAAAATTAAAGCTATATACTTAGTTTCCAAACATTTGGGGATTTCCTAGGGATCTTTCTGTTCTTGTTTTCTAATTTAATAATAGCATGTGGTCAAAGAACATACTTCGTATGACTTGAATGCTTGTGCATTCATTGAGACTTGACTTATGGCCCAGAATATGTTCCATTTTGGCGAATGCTCTATGTTCACTTAAAAAGAATGTATATTCTGCTGTCCTTGGGTAGAGTGTTCCATGATCACCAATTAGGTCAAGTTGCTTGATAGTGTTGTTCAAGTCTATCATATCCTTTCTGATTTTCTGCCTGCTTGGTCCACAAAGTATTGAAGGGGGAGTATAATGAATCTCTAACTGTAATTGTGAGTTTATTTCTCCCTACAGTTCTTTACTTTTTGCTTCAGGTATTTTGAAGTTTCTTTATTAGGCAAATAAACATGTAAAGATTGTTATGTCCTCTTGATAAATTTACCCACTTACCATTATGAATTTACTTTCTTTATGCCTGCTGATACTTTTTCCTCTGAAATATACTTTTTCTGATAGCAATACTGTCACCACAGTTTTCTTGATTACTACTAGCATGGTAGGTCTTTTTCCATCCCTTTATTCTTAACCTTTTATTTTGAACTTTGCCATTATGTTTGCAGAATTTCCCCCCAGCAGACCTGAAATCTGGGTCTTTCTAGGATGATGATATTGCCCAAAAACTGATTTCAGATGTATGTTGTCACACAGTAAACATTCAGGAATATTTTGAATCTTTATTAGAAAAACTGCTATGGACTAGGCAAAAATCAAACACACACTGTGAAAGGCAACTTCGTGAAGAATGGGACAAGATCCTCACCCATCAGATGCTATCCTAGGCAGCTGGATACCTTAGTGGAGACCCGAAAGCCGGGGGTAACTGTCCCATTGCTAGAGTGCTGCCGTGTCTTCTCTATGGAGGTATTGTCACTCAGCCTCTCATTTACTTTATTGATGGTAAAGGAACTTGCATCCTTTATTTGTGTCTGTTAGCGTGCTACTTATTAAGATCATTTTGAGAACCAACACTCCAAGTTTTATGTGTGGCTTTTGTAAACATCATGTATCTCAATTTCCTCTTTTAGCCAATCAGAGTGTCTCTGTTTTTTATGTTGGTGAGATTTGGGGGTTTTGGTTTTGATTTTTGGCTTTTTTTTTTTAATAATTTGAGGGACTTTTTGATATATATTGAATTTATTTTTACATCTCACTTTGATTTTTCCATTTATCATACTTTTTCCAATTGGCTTCCCTCTCCTACTCTCTGACCTTATTTTTATTTCCTTTTGGATTAAATTTTCTTTGTTTTTCAATGTGCTTTTTCCCCTTCTACTGTTTCTTCTATTTCTATTAGTAGCTATCACTAAATGTTTAACAATGATATTTAAGTCTATCAAATATGCTTAAGCCCATGAGTTCATAATGATGTATTTTTTAAAAGATTGATTGGGGCGCCTGGGTGGCACAGCGGTTAAGCGTCTGCCTTCGGCTCAGGGAGTGATCCCGGCGTTATGGGATCGAGCCCCACATCAGGCTCCTCCGCTGGGAGCCTGCTTCTTCCTCTCCCACTCGCCCTGCTTGTGTTCCCTCTCTCGCTGGCTGTCTCTATCTCTGTCGAATAAATAAATAAAATCTTTAAAAAAAAAAGATTGATTGATTTCAGAGAGAGAGAGATCATGAGGAGGAGAGGCAGAGGGAGAGAGAATCTCAAGCAGACTCCACGCTCAACTCGGAATCTAACACGGGGCTCGATCTCATGACCCTGAGACCATGACCTGAGTGGAAACCGAGAGTCAGACATTCAACCGACTGAGCCACCCAGGGGCCCTGAGCTCATAATGACATTTCAGTAAATTAATTGGTCACTGGATTAGTTCTCTATTGAAGGCTCCCATAATTTAGTAGTTTAAATCAATAAACATTTATTATCTTATCCCCCTTAGAAGTGACATACTGTAATTTCCACAGTATCCTATTGGCTGCACAGGTCCGCCCAATTCACTGTGGGAGTGGACTACACAAGGGTATCAATACTGGGAGGTGAAAATATTGGGGGCCATCTTGAGACTGGCTATCACAGTCTGCCCTCTGGCCCTCAATGATTCATGTCCACCTTATATGCAAAATACTTCCTCCAAGGCCACAGTCACACCCCACTACGGTGTCAGCTCAAGTCCATGATCACATCATCTAAATGAGGTATAGGTATGGACGAAACTCATTAGGTCGAGTTCCATAGCATTTCTCCAGTACATTCCTCTCGGTCATAAGACTGATGAGCTGAACGCACAAGTTACATCTGGCTTCTATACTCACGACATACAATGACAGGACAGGTATGGGATAACCACTATAGAATAAAAAGGGGCAATGGGGGAAGGTAGGCACACAAATGTCATTGAGTCATAGAAATTCTGAAATCCAGTAGGGCACTTGTTGGCAATTCCTTGGTTAGGATTCAAGTCCTGGGAATAATTCTCAATGGCTCTTGGCTCCACCTCTGAAATCTTGGTTCTGCCCACTAAACTCTTCTTTATTTTATATGAAAGCTAAGTTATGTTTGTAGCTGAGTAGTTCTCCCGGTCTGCTTCCTGTCTACAGAAGTTTGGGGACTGAAACTCTTCCTTTTATTTTCTACTGTCTTACAGTTCAAGTTGGTAGTGATTCTGCCACTATGATTCTCTCAGAAACTTGAGGGTCTTCTCTAAAACTTACTAGGATTTGTCTGCTAGACAAAAATCACATTAATATATGTCTTTGAGATATATTAATCTGCTGGAACTGCTGAGGGACAACATCTTTAAGCTTTCAAGAAGCCCTATTGTTTGACTGAACTACTCTCTGAGGTAGCACTTTGGATCTTTCTAAAGTCTTAACAAAATTTACCATCATCCTCAACTTCATCTTGAGACAATGTTTTCCTGAAAATGTCTTAAATTTTATTTTTCCCACTTGCCATTTGTTAGTGTTAGGTTTAAGTCCTAAATATGTATGTACCAAACAATAGAGGTCCAAATGCATAAACCAAAAACTGATAGAACTGAAAGAAGTAGATAAATCCACAACGATAGTTGGCAACGTCAGCATCCCTCTGTAAACAATGTATATAATCACTATATAAGCAAAGATATGGAGGCACACCTGGCTGGCTCAGCTGGTAGAGCATGTGACTCTTGATCTCGGGGTCATGAGTTTGAGCCCCACATTGGGCCTGGAGCCTACTTAAGAACAAAGATGTGGAAAATCTGGACAACATCATCAACAGGATCTTATTGAAATATATACAATATATACATCACTCCACTAAACAACAGAACAGAATACAGATACTTGTTAAGTATGCATGGAACATCCACCAAGATGGACCATATCCTGGGTCATAAAACAAACTTCAGCAACTTTAAAATAATCGAGGGGCACCTGGGTGGCTCAGCCAGTTAAGTGGCTGCCTTCGGCTCAGATCATGATCTCGGGGTCCTGGGATCGAGCCCTGGTCAGGCTCCCTGCTCAGCGGAGAGTATGATTCTCCCTCTGCCCTTCCCCCTTGCTCGTGCTCTCTCTCTCTCTCAAATAAATAAACTCTTTAAAAAATAATCAAAATAATACAGAATATATCCTCTGATCATAATGGCAACAAACTAGAAATGAGTAACAGAATAGGAAATAGGAAAATATGCAAACACTTGAATGTTAAACAACACAAATCTAAACTTATGGATGAGAAAAGAAGTTTCAAGGGGAATCAAAATTACATTGAAATGAATAAAAATTAAGTTACAATATGTCAAAATTTGTGGGACACAGCTAAAGGAGAGCAGAAAAATAAATGTATAGCAGTAAATGCTTCTACCTTAAGAAACTACAAAAAAGCAAAACAAACCCCAAG
Organism: Ursus arctos; assembly: GCF_023065955.2. NCBI lineage: Eukaryota > Metazoa > Chordata > Mammalia > Carnivora > Ursidae > Ursus > Ursus arctos. Next base: position 3,912,917 of record NW_026623053.1, read on the forward strand.
CAAGCAGAAAAAGGGGAATAATAAAGATAAAAGCAGAAAAAAATGAAATTGAGAATAGAAAAATAGAAAAAAACGGAACAAAATGTGGCTCTTTGAATGGCTCAACAATCTTGACAAACCTCCAGCAAGACTGACAAAGAAAAAGAAAAGAAGACACAAGTTACTAACATAAAGAATGAAACACTAGGTATCACTACAGAGCCCACAGACATTAAAAGAATACTGAGAGCACAGGTGAAACAACTCTCCCCACAGAAATTCAGCAACTTTGATAAGATGGGTCAATTCCTAAAAATACAAAACTACCAAAATCACTCAATACAAAACAGATGATAAGGAACTGAGTTACCTATTTTAAAAATCCGTAAAAATAAATCTCTAGGTCTAGATGGTTTCAGTGGATAGTTCCACCAAATATTTAAAAAAGAATTACACCAAAACTACATAATCTCTTCAAGAAAATAGAGGAAACCTTTCCAAACCATGATACCAAATCAAACCAAACCAAAAACCAGAACAAGACCACACTTAAAAAAAAAAAAAAGTCTCATGAATATAGCCACGAAGGTCTGTAAAAAAATATTAGCATACAGAATCTAACCATGCATAGAGAAAGAATTATGTACCATGGCTAAGTGGGGTTGATTCTGGGATGCAAGATTTCTTCAACATTTGGAGAGCAGTCAATAGAATCTACCATATTAACCGGCTAAAGAAGAAAGCCACACAAGAACGTCAACTGATGCACAAAAACACTTGGCAAAATTCAACACTCAGTTATGGGGAAAAAGAAACAAACCTCTCAGCAAGTTAGAAGTAGAAGAAAATGGAAAAATACCCTAAACCTGAGAAAACCTGCAGCTAACATACTTATGTTAAAAGACAGCATACTTTTCCCTTTAAAAATGGGAACAAAGCAAGGATATCTGCTCTTACCACCCTTATACATCATTGTACTGGAAATCCTAGCCAGGGCAAGAATGCAAGAAAAGGAAACAAAAGTCATACATATTGGAAAGGAAAAAATAGAACTATCCCTTTTTGCAGTTGCCGTGACTGTCTAGGCAGATGAGTCTCCAAAACTCTCAATGAATTGAGAGAATTCCTTTCTCAGTGAAGCTACGAACCAAGCAATCAACAAAACTCCTAGAATCAGAGAGTGCAGTGAGGTTGCAAGATACAAGAGCAAGATATAAAAATAAAAGAATAAAGTAGAAAGAATCATTCTACCCAATTTTAAGACTATACTGCTACAGTTAACAAAAATATGGTATGGACATGTGGATAAATACATTGATCAATGGAACAAAATAGAGAACCTGGAAATAGAACTCACATAAGTATGCCCAACTGACTTTTGACAAAGCTGCAAAAGCAATTCACTGGTAGAAGGATAGTCTTCTCAACAAATGCTGCCGGAGCAATTGAACAGCCATAGGTAAAAACAAATTTTAAAAAACCTTTCAATCTAAACCCTACATCTTATACCAAATAATAATAATAATAATAATAATAATAATTTAAAATGGATCATAGATTTAAATGTAAAAGATAAAACTATAAAACTTATTAGAAGAGAACCCAGAAATGAACCCTCAACTCTATGGTCAACTAATCTTCAACAAAGCAGGAAAGACTATTCAATGGAAAAAGGACAGTCTCTTCAACAAATGGTATTGGGAAAACTGGACAGCCACAAGGAGAAGAATGAACCTTTGGACCATTCTCTTACACCATACACACAGATGAACTAAAAACAGATGAAAACTTCAATGTGAGACAGGAATCCATCAAAATCCTAGAGTAGAACACAGGCAGCAACCTCTTTGACCTCAGCAGCAGCAACTTCTTGCTAGACACGTCTCCAAAGGCAAGGAAACAAAAGGAAAAATGAACTATTGGGACTTCATCAATATAGAAAGCTTTTGCATAGCAAAGAAAACAACCAACAAAACTAGAAGGCAACCTATGGAATGGGAGAAGATATTGGCAAATGACATATCGGATAAAGGGCTAGTATCCAAGATCTATAAAGAACTTATCAAATTCAACACCCAAAAAACAAATAATCCAGTCAAGAAATGGGCAGAAGACATGAAAAGATATTTCGCTAAAGAAGACATACAAATGACCAACCGACACATGAAAAAATGCTCAACATCACTCGGCATCAGGAAAATACAAATCAAAACCACAATGAGATACCACCTCACACCAGTCAGAATCGTTAAAATTAACAAGTCAGGAAACAACAAATGTTGCGCAAATGTGGAGAAAAGGGATACCTCTTACACTCTTGGTGGGAATGCAGCCACTCTGGAAAACAGTATGGAGGTTCCTCAAAAGTTAAAAATAGACCTACCCTACGACCCAGCAATTGCACTACCATGAATTTACCCCAAAGATACAAATGTAGTGATCCGAAGGGGCACATGCACGCCAATGTTTGTAGAAGTCATGTTCGCAACAGCCAAACTACGGAAAGAGCCAAGATGTCTATAGACATGTGAATGGATCAAGATGTGGTCTATACATACACTGGAATATTACTCAGTCATCAAAAAGGATGAATACTTACCATTTACACTGATGTGGACGGAACTGGAGGGGATTATGGTGAGTGAAATAAGTCAGTCAGAGAAAAACAATTATCCTCTAGTTTCACTCATACGTGGAATATAAGACACAGCACAGAGGATCATAGAGGAAGGGAGGGAAACTGAATGGGAAGTCATCAGAGAGAGACAAACCATGAGAGACTCTTAACTATAGGAAAAAAACGGAGGGTTGCTGGAGGAGAGGTGGATGAGGGGATATGGGATGTTTGGGTGATGGGCATTAAGGAGGCACGTGATGTGATGAGCACTGCGTGTTATATGCAACTGATGAATTATTTAACTCTACATCTGAAACTAGTAAGATACTATATGTTGGCAAATTGAATTTACATAAAAAACCTTATTAGAGAAAATATAGCAGAAAATAATCAGAACCCAGTTCTTGGTAAAGAGTTATTAGAAATGACACTATAAGCATGATCCATAAAAGACAAAAATTGATAAACTGGACTTTATCAAAATTAAAAACATTGGCTCTACAAAAGGCCTGTTGAGATGAAAAGACGCTACAGAATGAGAGGAAATATTTGCAAACTATTTGACAAAGGAGCTGTATCTAGAATACATAAAGAACTCTCAAAACTCAGGTTTGTTGTTGTTGTTGTTGTTGTTGTTTTTAAGTAAGCTCTACACCCAACATGGTGAATCCCCTCAAGATTCAGCAGTTTTAAAAAATCCAGTTCTAGGGACACCTGGCTGGCTCAGTCAGTAAAGCATGCATCTTTTGATCTTGGGGTAATGAGTTCAAGACCCACTGGGTTGGGCAAAGAGCTTACTTAAAAAAAAAAATCCAATTATAACACGGACAAAAGGCACGGGCAGTTCACCATGTGGCAGATAACCGCGTGAAAAGACAGTATTATTAGCCATTAGGGAAATGCAAACAAGCAAAAAAAAACAAAACCCCGCTTACATACCTATTTAAAAAGTGAAATAAAAACTAGTCACAATCCTAGGGCATCTGGCTGGTTCAGTCTTGATCATGTGACTCTTGATCTCAGGGTTTGAGTTGGAGCCCCACATTGGGTGTGGAGATTACATTAAAAAAAAAAAAAGCAACTAGTGACAATCCCAAATCTTGCCAAGAATGCAGAGAAACTGGATCTCTTGTTCTTGTTGGTGGGAATGTAAAATTACACAGCAACTCTGGGAAATGGTTTGGCAATTTCTCGTAAAAGTAAACATATACTTAACCACACTACTCACCAATCACCACACTCCATCCTGGGCATTTAGCCCAGAGAAATGACGAAGTATGGCTACAAAAACTGATACACAAATATTCATAGCAACTTTAGTTGTAATAGCCCCAAACTGGAAACATCCCAAATGTCCTTCAGCAGCTGAATGGTTAAACAAACTGGTGCATCCACAGCAACCCAAAGGAACAAACCGCTGTTACATGTAACAGCTCGGATAGAATTCAAGGGCATTGTGCTGGGGGGGGCGGGAGGGCAGCCATTCTCAAAAGGTTACACACTGTATGATGCCATTTATATAACTTCTCGAAACAGCAAAATTATAGTAACGAAGAACAGATCACTGGTTTCCAAGGGTTAGGAACGGTTGTAGGAGGATGGGGGACATAGTATGACAATAAATAGTATAAGCGTTCTTTTGTGGTAATGGGACAGTTCTGTATAGTGAGTGTGGTGGTAGTTACATGAATTTATACATGTGATAAAATTGTGCAGAAACACACAAACACATGAGTGAATGTGGTAACGGCTGAAATCTGAATAAGGTCTGGAGTTTTTTAAGAGAGAGAGTGTGCACAAGAGAGCACGTAAACATGGAGGAGGGGCAGAGAGGAAGGAGAGAGAATCTCAAGCAGGCTCCATGCCCAGTGTGGAGCCCAACCCAGGGCTCCACCCCGGGACCCTGAGATCATGACCTAAGCTGAAATCAAGAGTCGGAGGCCCAGCTGAGTGAGCCACCCAGGCGCCCCAGGTCTGGAATTTAATAGTAATGTACCAGTTGATTTCTTAGTTTTGACAAATGTACCACGGTAGCATTAGGATGTTAACATTAGGGGAAACGAGGATGGGCATATAGCGAGCTCTCTGTACTGTCTTTTTCTTTTTTGTTTTATGATGATGTTTGCATTTTATTATTATAGTTTTATTTAAATTCTGGTTAGTTAACATTCAGTGCAATATTGGTTTCTGTAGAATTCAGGGATTCATCACTTACATAGTCCCTGTACTGTCTTCGCCAACTTTTCTGAAAATCTAATGTTACTCCAACATTAGCAGCTTATTTTTATTTTTTAAAAAGATTTTATTTATTCATTCATTCATTCTTCAGAGAGAGAGAGAGCACACAAGGAGGGGGAGCAGCAGACAGGAGAAACAGGCTCCCTGCTGAGCAAGAAGCTGGATGCGGGGCTCGATCCCAGGACCCTGGAATCATAACCTGAGCCAAAGGCAGATGCTTAACTGACTGAGCCACCCAGGCGTCCCTGAAGCTTATTTCTTTTGAAGTTTTAAAGTAATTTCTACACCCAACGTGGGGCTCGAACTCATGATCCTGAGATCAAGAGCCATATGCTCTTCTGACTGAGCCAGCCAAGCGCCCCTAGAAACATTTTTAAAAAAGGAAAGATAAAAATTTTCTTATTTGTGTGAGAGAGAGACAGAGAGCACAAGCAGGGAGAGCAGTTGGCAGGAGAAGCAGGCTCCCACTGAACAGGGAGCCCGATGCAGGTCTTGATCCCAGGACCCTGGGATCATGACCTGAGACAAAGGCAGATGCTTAGCTGACTGAGCCACCCAGGTGTGCCAGGAAAGAAAATTTTTTAAGAAAAAAAAATTCTTAAAATCCAGAGTCAGAGACTTAATTGACTGAGCCACCCAAGTGCTCCTTAAGAAAACAAGTTTTTAAAGTGACACCACTAGGATACCTCCCAGAATAGCTAAGATTGGAAAATAGCAGGTACGTGAGGGCATGAGATAATACTCTTTAATTTCATTCTTAGATTTATACCCAGCAGAAATAGAAACATTTGTTCAAAAAGAGACATGCTCTAGAATGTTCATAGCAGCTTTATTCATAATAGCCAAAACGGAAAAGTCTAAATGCCTATTCACAGAATGAATAAATTGCAGTCTATCTGTATAATGTAATACTATACAATAGTATGAATGTTAAACTACAACATGCAACAACATAGATGAACTATACAGACATACTGTTGAATCAAAGAAGCTAGACATAAAAAACTACATAATATATCATTTCACTTATTTTGAAGTTCAAAAACAGGCAAAAAGAATCTATGGTGTCAGGATAATAGATGTCCTTGGGATGGTGGGGTAAGTGGCTGGAAGAGGGCATGCATGCGTGGGAGTTCTGCAGTGCTGGTGATTCTCCAATTCTTGATTTCTTGCTAGTATTGATGTGTGTTTGGTGTGCAAAAGTAACAGCTGTACATGACCTGTGTATTCTTCTGTATGTAAATTATACAATAAAAGTTTACTGAAGAGCAAAGTGAGACACACTCAAACATACTCATTAAAGAAACTAAAATTTTAAGGACTGACAATACCAAGTGCTAACAAGGATATGGAGCAACTAAAAATTTCATTTACAGCTAGTTAAAGTATAAATTAGTACAATCACTTTGAGGAGGTGTTTGGCAATATCTATTAAAGCTGAATATACACATACCCTATGCCCCAACAATTCCACCCAACTATATACATACCCAACAGAAATGTGTACAGATATGTTCTCAAAAGACATGTACAAGAATGTTCATGGGAATATGATCTCAAACCAAAAACAATCTACATGTCCTTCAATGCCGCCAGAGCTGATTAAGATCAGTTACAGCCCCAAATTGCAGGGAAGTGAACCTCCTTGTGGCATCCCTCAGTCAGTGGGGAACAGGAGCCAGTGGATAAATGCCAGCCTCCTGTCCCCCCATCCTTGGAAAACTCTGAGAAGCATTATGTACCCAATCTCAGTAACACACCTTTACATTGGTTTTTTCTTCTTAACTGTCTCACTCTTCCACTTCCTCACAAGTCCTGTCTCCTGGATTCATTCCCCAAATAAACTACGTCCAAATGCTTCTCCCAGGGGAAGCCCAAACCTCAGAAGTACTATTCCATCTACATACAGTTCACAAAGAGGACACCTATGATGACGGAAGTCACAGTAGTGGTTACCTAGGGGGGTAATAGTGGGAGGGGGCATGAAGGTTGTTTCTGGGGTGCTGGCAATGTTCCATATCCTGATCAGGGTGGTGTTTACACAGGCATGTTCATTTCATAAATCTTCATGAAGCTGTATGCTTAAAATGCATGCATTTTCTAGTATATATATGTATACTTTAAAAAGTAAAGAATGCAGGGGCAGATGTTGAGGGGTAGGAGAACTGCCCACTAAGGGAACGGTGCGTTTTGTAAGGGAAATTGGACTTACAGGTATTGAAAAAGGTTATTTTTTTTTCTTTTTAAATTTTATCTATTTGCGAGACAGCATGAGCAGGGGAGGGGCAGGAGGAGAGGGAGAAGCAGACTCCCTACTGAGCAGGGAGCCCAACACAGGGCTTGATTCCAGGCCCCCAGACCCCAGGGATCACAACCCAAGCTGAAGGCAGATGCTTAACTGACTGAGCCACTCGGGGGGCCCTAGAAGAGATTAATCTCAATGCGCACATCCACCTTTTTTGGATAACGCACTCTCTCATCCTTGGCAATCAGACATGCATTATTAGGGATTTGTTGGAGGCACTGGCAAAGGATGGTGAAATACAATGAAAGCAGGGACTCTGAAGTTCACTCGTAAGAATGCATCCCCTTGGGACAGGCCCAAGGCATTACAACATTCCTGCAGGTGTGTCATGCAGCCAGTTCTGCAGCCTTGCTGGGCATTCCGGCTGTTTCCAAGACTGCCTCACCCAGGGCTGACCTTCCCCTACTTTTTCCTTTCCCTTTCCCACCCATTCATTCAACATATTTTTATGTTTCAGATATTCTGAAACACTTGCGATAATATTGGTGAACAGTAAAAGATGCGGCTGCTGCTCTCATTGAGTTCCACTCTAATAAGAAAAACATATTAATCAAGTAATCAGATTGCGGTGTGTGGCTGTAATTAGTACTACTAAGAGATTCCTGGTTCTAGGAGAGCCAACTGCCCTACTTAAGAAAGGCGGGGGGTCGGTTCCTGGAGGAAGCCAACACTTGAGCTGAACTCTAAGGGTGAACCAAATGGACAAAGGAGGGAGTGAGCATAGGGAGTGAGAGGCGCAAAAGCAAAGTTCGAACAAGGAAAGTGAGGAGTACGTGGTAGAGAGGCTGGACAGATGGGCAAGGAAAGACCGTTTATGCCATGCGCACTATGGTAAGAAGTTTTGTCATTATCTTAAGGCAAGGAAAGCCAGAAGGGCTTTTAAACCAAGAAGTGCCTTGATTATATGTGTGTTTTGAAAAGATCACGAAGGCTGTTGGAAAAGGATCACAGTGGGTGTGGGTATACAGGGGGGTATTGCAGTAAACCAGGAGCAAGGGGATGGTAGCTTGGACTGGAATGGTGCCAGGGAAGACTGGGAGAAAATGACTGGACAGACATTTTAGGAGGCACATGAGCTTTAACAGTAGCTATAAAATACAGCATGTCATTTTTATTTCCAAACACAGCAAATATAATCAAGTGTTTACATCAGCTAGATACAGGAGTATGGATTTTGTTGAACTTGGTGGTTGTTATTTCACTAGCGTATTTCTTCTTAGGAAAAATGATGTGTGGTTATGTTGCAACTAAACTGTGCCTAGGATATTCTGAAGTTTTAAGTATAAACATTCCTCAAGGAAAGGACTGAAGATAGCCAAAAAGTTGAAAATGAGAGAGCGGGGTGGAGGGAAACATGGCTATGGAGCCTCTGACACCCAAAGGGGATTGCAAGGTAGGCAAAAAGAAAAGTGTATATAGGGCAGGCAGGAGGCTGCCATCTTGGTGGAAAAAGTTAGTACTCCTCAGATACACCAAAGCTAAAAACAAAGCTTCCCAAGGTCTGTAGATATCTAGGGAAAATAAATCTTCAAGTCATTTATTTGTGTGAAGACTACAGACTACTTGGCGAAGTGAGGGACTGTGCTGGAGGGTTACTATTTTAAAGGGAAGCTGTATATCCTTACACTTAGGTGAGTGCTTAAGAGGACAAGACAGGATAATCTTCAGAGTAGTACTGCCACGTGCCTCACCCACGGGCTGAAAGGGAGAGAGCAGGGACCTGGCACATACCCGGGTAGTTGCTGGGTCCCACCAGGGGAATGAATCAGGATTGTATGCCCAGGTGAGGGAATGAAAACACTGATAGCGAACACTGAAGCTGTCTCCATAGCTGGTCAGATAACAGTGAGCAAGTTAGGATGCTGCTACCCACCCCGCCTCCCAATAGCAGATTCTACTAAGGGCTGCTCCTTCTACTACCCAAGACAGAGCAGACCACTGCAGCATTTCTAGCAGTTGGGCAGCTAACTTTCTGGCAACTAAACCCCAGCAGTTTCTGGCACTTTGTGAATGACCTAGCCACTGCTACAAAACAGCTTTTGCGGAATCCATATGAAGTTTGGAGAAAAGGGCAGGTTTGGCTGGATGAGGAAACTACCAAAATGGAGAATCAGAGGTTCCGAGTAGGGAGAGGAATACTGTGAGTGAGGTTGGATGGACAGCTGGCTCTAGCTATCTAGCAGACCTCTGGCTCCACTACAAGCCCTCTGGGTGGGTCATCTTCCCCAAGTTGTCACAGGAGAGGCTTAAGGATCTCATTCATACCTCTGTAAAGCAAGTATCCTTTAGGGCAGGGACCAAGTAGGCAAAACATGTATCAGACCCCAAGACTTTGTGGCCCATAGGAAGATTCCTAAGTTTGGATGGTAACTACTGAAGTTCTTCATCAAGTAGTAAATGGGTGGGAGTTTCTGAGTCACTGAACTGGACAGGTAGGTTCTCAAACTTTCTTGGGGGTCACTTATGTCCCACATTCATACCAGAAACTCATTATTGCAGCTTGAGTCTGCAAAGGTGACTCTACCTGTGTCACTGAACCCCTTTCACATTAATCAAGTCCTTTTGAGAAAGACCAAATCCTTTTTAGGATGTTCTTGTAATGACATTGCCAGGTGCTTCTAATGGACCATGCAGGCATCATGGTACAGGGTCAAAGTTGTGTAACTGGAATATTATCCTGACAAATAATGATTTTTACAAGATATCTGGAAAGTTTGTTGTCTGAGATAGAAGAAATAGTTTATAATAGTGCCTCTGGGTTCCCCAGGAGAAACTAAGGAAACTGGATGGGAGAGACTCTTATGTTTTTGCTACATTTCTGAAGCCCAACCACGTTGCCTAACACAGTTTCTGCTCTTAGGCAGGTGTTTTTCAAGACGTGTTTGCAACTGTTAGATCTATGAACCACTCTAGTATTCAGTGTACAGATTGATAGAGAAATGGTAAGGTTATTTTTCCTTTTAAGAGAGAAGGTGCTGGGATCCTAGTCTCTTATCATGCCTTGGAAATAGTTGTGTCATTTTTTGGGATCCAGGATGTAAGCTCAAAAGTATCATTACCTTTCCTTAGGTCCAAAATTCATGGTTAAGCTAGATCACAGGCTAAAATGTTGGCTCTACCATTTAATATCTATGGGGCTTTCCACAAGGCACTTAGTCTGACACTCTTTGAAACTCAGGGGTTACTTCCATACATGTTATAGGACTATGTGAAAATCAACTAAGATTTTACCTTAAATGCTTGCCCAGCATCCTTCTCAGATGCATATAAAACCTGTATCTGCCTTGAGCCTTGGGCACCCACTGACAAGATGGTATCCCACTTAAGAATTTATTTTCCAAGAAACATTGCTAAACGAAGGTAACAAAGACTATGCCTGTAGTTGTAAATGTCCTACTAATCAAGTAAGTATTCATGTTAGTCTAGGGAAGTTCTAAGGAAGTCTTCAATGTTGAGGTCTAGGGCCTAAAATACGTATTTTCAGTGAACTCGGCACGAAACACCTCAGAAAGTCACATTTGTTCGCCTAAGTCACAGCTGATGTATCATATCTGTACTTTTTAGAACTGCTCATTTCGTAGCACTACGCTATCCAATAAGATAGCCACACTACTCAGATTAAAAACAAAACTGGAAATTCAATTACTCAGTCACACTAGCCACAATTCAAGGGCTCAGCAGCCATAGGGCTAGCACGTTAGTCAATGTATTATGAAACACTTCCGTAACAAAAGTTCTATTAGACTGCAATAGGTTAAAAAAGAGTGGTGGGTGGTTAAGGTTGGGCTTACTTTAACATGTCTTCTTGTAACTCAGAGTACAGACTTTGTCTCTCCCTCAACCTTAGCTTTTCTCACCTTTTAACCCTAGCCAGACACCTCCCCTTCAGTGCTTTCTATACTTTGGCCATAGATTTCAAGGTAAGTACACATGCTCACTTTCACCCTTTCATTTTAAATAAAGCGTCGCCCCCATGCTCTTACTGTAAGCACTTATCTTGACTTAAACCGCCTAACATATGACATGAGCATTCTTTTACTAACTTATCAGCCAGTCACCCAGAGACATCCTATCTGAATGCCCTAATTCCTCCCTTCCACCTTAACTACACAGGGAACGGCACTGTTTGCCTCTTGGTGGCAGGGGCTCCCCATGTTGCTAGCAAACTGAAAATTACTGCCAAGAGTCCCAACTGCAGAGATTTAATTGGTCTGAAGTACACATACATCTAGGCATCAGGATTTTAAAAGCTCCCTTGGTAATTCTAACACACAACCAAAGTTGAGATCCATTCGACAACTAACTTAACATACTAATAATTACTTTTAATCACAACTTCAGGTTTATGAAAGGCCTGTTGAGTCATTTTGTACAAGCAAATTTGTCAAATCTTCAGAACATTTTATCTCCCTCAACTTCTTTGTGTGACACCTAAAAATCTTGGGCTTCTACTCCTAATTAGCTACTTTGTCTTTTTGGAATTCACCGCATTACACTATCCCTTCTATTTTAGTTCTGACTTAAGGTGGGGGAGAGGTCAAACAGGGCTTTAAACTCCACCTCTCTACACAGGTCCTGCTCTTCATAATTGGGGTATTAAGATTTTTGATTAATTTCAAAGTTACTAATGCAACCCCATACCCTTTGAAGCCTTCCCGATGTATTAGGATTAATTTGATTAACTAAAATTCAAACATGGAATTTTCCAACACCCCTAATTTATTCTCCTCTCTAAACATTTGCAATTCTGTCACCAGTCAGGCATACATCTAAATCTGGCTTTTTCTGTAGTTTAGCTGACCCAATTTTTACTTTATCCCAAGGTCTTTCCAAACACTAAAAATTCTCCAACAGACTGCCACTTATCCGTCAAATAAACACCACGGTATAAATGATACCTGCTCTCTGTGAGATAAAGCAGTTTTGATAAAGCGAGATTCTTTGCGGTTACTTACCAGCCCATTCTACACAATTGGTCACTCTCATTTCTGTTGTATCTGTGTTTACTACTTTTAACTGGCTTCAAAATATAACCATACTTTTTTTCTTTAACCCACCTACAACTCAAGTGAAATGCACTTCCTTGGTCAGTGTTACCTGAACTAGGGTCCAGAAACACAAACCCCATTTGACTGTGATGCAGGTGAATTTCTCTCACATTAAATAAAAGGGTCAAATTATATGGCTAAACCCTTCATTCTCCCAGGCCACAGTCGATGATGCTTTCTGATTCTCCTAAAAATGAACGCATACCTATTTTCTATTCCTTTCATAACACACCCCAACACAACATCCAGGTTACCTAAAACCACCAGTATTTGTTAAGTACAGTCTCTGAGCAGTTCCATTTCTTTCCTTTGCGTATCGTATCTGTGGGCTTTGCTTCCCCTGGCTACTTCTTTTGAATCAACATACTGCTGCTAAGTTATTCACTGGATTCCTTTATTGATATTTTATAGCTACTGTATGGCTAGAACGATGCTTGTTTTTGTTCTATCCCTTCCTTCCATTACATTCTCAATACTCACTTGACTTCATTTTATTCCCTTCCAGTTTACCATAATTCTATTGTTTTTGTTTGCATTTTCGTATTCTCTTACACCTAGTTCCATCTCTTAAGAGACTTTAAAACATGTACTGACTAGCACTACTAATCCTTGCAAGTTTCAGATGTTCAGGTGACATCCGAACTGAAATCTATTGGGAATCCTCTTTTCAAGCATTCCAAATTTGTCATCGATTCCACTCCAACAGCTTTAAGTTAGCTCCTTTCACCGGTGAGAGAGCAAATGAGAAAAGTACCTTTGCCACTGAACTTCATAGAAGTCTCCCCATTAAAAATTATGTAGCATCAGAAATGTTCCAAAGGGATTTCATTTAAGTCATCCACCTTCCTCATCCAAATCCTGGCTGGAGACTGTACTCTTAAAAGCTTCCAGGCTATTTTCTTACATTCCTAGGCATCTTGGGTAAATCATTCTGAATTTTGTAATACCCAACAAATGCATCACCATATTTTGTTTTAAATCTTACTTCCACTAAATAGCTTAAGGCCCTGGTCTTTGAGAGTGTCAAGTTACCCAGAATTCCCTCTAAACGATTAGCTGACTCTAAAACTGTCAAGTTTTCAACTCCATCCACTGCCAACCCACAGAGCCCATGCTTGCTCTGCCTCTATTTCAACTGAACCTGTTCCAACCTCTTTTCCTGGGGCCCAGAGTTAAATAATGTTAACAGTGACTATAAACCTTCATTAGATCAATGGTCTTCAAGGTTAACGGCCTTTTTAAAAAAAAAAGCTAGTAGCGTCTGCATTTGATCAGATTGCAAGATACAGAACTATATGCTATTTTAGTCATGTTTCCTTTTCCACAGTTTTGGCCTAGGAACCTGAATTTCCAAGTATTACAAGAGTATAACCTATGATTATAGAATTTTACAGTACTGTTCTTAGTTCCATGAGGAAATTTTAACTCCTAATAGCCTGAGACCTAGAGCGTGAAATGACTCTTTCCCCATCAAGACAAACTAGAGATCTCTTTATCAATAACCGTGTGTGTGTGTGTGTGTGTGTGTGTGTGTGTGTATACATCTTCTATGAGCATAGGACCATTTCTCTAAGTCTTCTACAGTTTCTTTCAATACTTGGTTTCATATGAAATTAAGAAAGACACTTTCATGCCTGGCCTAAATGCATCCAGCATCTTTTAAGTACTGATGGCTAACATTATAACCTTAAATGTGTTTTATTAACATCTTAGAACCTTGACCCTTTCTTCTAAGCATCCAACTTATTTTCTTTTTGGGATTACACGCCAAAAGTGAGTTTATGTAACATGAAATCATGTTAAGATCAGAAAACAGGGTGGGTCGAAGCATTTTTGACCAAATTAACCCACAAAAGCTACTTTTGTACAATGGATGTGGGGTCAAGGGGGTAATTCATAGTTCAGCCTCTTCCTTCTATTCTGCTTTGTCACCTGTTATATAAAATGATATTTGAGATCCTAATAAATAGGACTTCTGCTCATAGTAGGTTGGATATAAAATGCCTTTGCTGCATGCTATGAAACATCAACTTTCTGGGGAATCCAAGGTTTGTGTGAACGGTAATAGTCCAAACTAACCATGTTCTTGTCCTGCTCTGCTGGAAACAAGTATAAAACATAAATAAACCAGACCTTTCAGTATTAGGCAAGCATAACAAATCTAGAAGCTGTTTAATAAATCCATCCTTAGAAGTCTAGGTGCCAATTAGTATCACGCCTAAAAATCGCTGCAATTAATCACATGGGAGGAGGGAACAAAAATTATTTATATGGATTAAACTCATTGAAAGTAAATGTTCTAAGTTACCTGGGAAGGTATAAACTATAGAAGAGCAGGTAAGAAAGAGCTTTCCTATTTTTAGGAACTTGGAGGCACAGACTCAGAATCCAGAAAGTAACTGGGACTCTGAGTAGCAATTAAAAGGACAAAATGGAAGAAAACAGAGGTTTCGTTCTCCAGTTGTTTAAATTTTCCTACAATCTTGACATGTTCAAACCTCTTCTATTTAAGGACAAAACGATTTAGCACACAACAAAAATCTCAAAAAGGGCGTCAAGTGGACCACAAAACATTAACAAAAAAGCTTAATGTAGTTCCCAAACCTTTTTCATTAGGATAGAAAAGCCATTCTGCCCAAGAATCTCCACTCCACATCAAAGTTACTGTCTCCTTGATGCAATACCCACCCCCAATGACACATCATTTGAGTAGTGTATGCTGGTATGAGTGATGACTATGACTCAAAGAAAAATATATCTAGTACATTCTACGGTTTTTGTGGAGGCCGCTGCGAAACAAAGAATTTGAAGTAAACGATTATAAAATACAAAAATAAAAAACCAGGTTTTTTTTTTCTCCAAATTCCTGGTTTAATAAGGACTTGTTTATTTTGAGAAAAAAGGGTCCCAAACATCAGGCTGTTCACAAAAATAACCCACAGTATCAACTTTAGAAAACAAATCTTAAGACTATTACACTAATTATTTTTCTAGAGGATGCATTTGACATGCCAACTCTCATTCACAAAAATACATTGTTACATTTGTGTTGAACAGCCCCACATAGCACTCTTATGTGGGGTATAACACACATACCTCTAACTCAAAGCTGTTCTCAGGTGCTACTCAACTAATGCGATTGCCTTTGCAGTTAGGGAAGCAACTACTGAGCTCATGTATGAATGGAAAGAACTGTACTCCCTGCATAACAAGAGATTATTTTGGAGACAGTTGATAAAAACCACACATCCTTTTTATTGTTAAGTCATAAAGAGGTATCAAAATTAAAAGCAAAAATTACAGGGTAAGACTTAACATAATAACTACTAGGAGCATCAAAGGAAGTGAAAATGGGACTAGGCGCAGGGCAATATGAATTAATGAACATGGGAAGGACAAGGATGGGGAGAACAGTGAGCATGTGCTGAAGAAGATACTAGGGGAGAGGATCTGGTGAAAATTTTGATCTTAGACAAGCGCCTAGGTAAAGAAATAATGGGACAAGATTTCTAAACCCCACTATGTGCTTAAGAGTCATCCTCGCCATTGGCGCTGTCTCTGTCATCCTCTCCTTCCTCAGCCTCTTTTTCATCATCCTTGATCAACTCCAGCTGTGAGAAACAGACACAAATAGGATGGAGTTAGAGGCACTCCATGTGTCCCTGCTCCCCCCTCCACCACCTCTTTCTTTCCTTTCCCGTGGTTTTCACCTGGTCATCCCCCCGATCTTCATTATCATCATCATCCAGTAGGTCCCCCTCCTCAGCAGAGTCATCTGCACCCCCCTCAGACTCCATCTTCACATTAGTCTCATCTTTCTTCAGGGAGCTGCTGCTCTGCTCCTCTTCTGACTTATCATTCTTCATCTCTACTGGGGATGAGAAGGACAAGTCTGTCTAGGGGCAAGTAATGTCCACAGGATGTAGACAATCCCCACTAGTGATCACAGAACTGCAGCACAAATCTAAATCCTCCCACACAAATGCCCTTCCCAATTCAAATTCCCCAAGTTTCATATTCAATTGCTTTATATCCCACTATTCCAACATATACCTTCAACTATCTTCAGTAACTAACCCAACTTTATACCCAACAAGCGGCAAGACCATTTACCTCCTTGTTTGCTCTGTTCTTTCTCAATTTTTTCCAGGCTTTCCAGTAGAGAATCCACTTTTTGTTTTATCTGGGTCAACTCCTTCTTAATGGTCTGAAGGTCATCGCCTTTCACTTTAATACAAACAAAACTCTAGGTCAGAATCAACTCTACCAGAAGCTTAACAGATGCCAAACACATTGCCCACTAAACCATACGGCAATAGCCAGCAGGAGATCCCAGGGGAGAAATGGAGCCAGGATCATACAGTCCCAGTCATGGGGATCCTCATTTTTTTTAGTTGGTAGCTAAAACCTATATCTAATGTGCTTACTCCCTCAGCAACAGTATTCTTATTTTTGTAGGCCCACTAAAGACCTCAATTATAGTTGAAAGCATTTTTTGTACTGTTTGACTTACACATTTTGTAAATTCACAAGTGCCTAGCTCCCCTAAAGTCTTATACTTTAATTGGCCCCTTAATCACTATCTTCTCCTCTTCCATTATCTTGATTATACAAAGGCATTTGTACAAACCCTGACTATTAATTGCATTAATTTCCCTATTCCAACACACAAGAAACAGCAGAATCACAAAGCCACAATAATAATACATACACTTTCCAGACTTGGAGGAAGATCCTCGCTGTCCACTCTTAGAATTGAAGCCACTTTTTCCCCTTCGTGAGGTGTTTCCTGATACACGCTGGCGTTTTGAAGGAACTACAGCCCGAGCAATAGGAGGAGGAGGAGGAACACGTGCTGGGTAACTATACATCCTAGTGGATAAAAGGAAAACAGAATTCCTTCACAACTAAAATTAAGTCAGCAAGATCCATCAGTGACCTTATAAAATAATAAATTAATGTTCACTGTCTCTCAATTTGTATCTTTTTGCTAATTTCACTCCAAAGTCTGGTAAAAACCTCCCTTCTTTGCCATTTTGAATACAGCAGGTACTTCAAGAAAATACTACATACACACAGGCATATCCAATGATAGTTGGTTGTCCTTAAGGGATGGACATAAACGGTTCCTCTGTACTCTGGCAGTATTAATAAAGCATTACTTTGTACAATGAATAGCCTATATATATACTGATTTTACTCTCTATATACGCTCCAGTAATTCATAAATAAATAAAACACAGTAACAACCCCATATAAAATACTCACAAAGAGGGACTGCAATTAATAGAGTCTGCAAACATTGGTATCTCTTATGAGCTAAATCCCTGAACTTTTCATCCACAGAAGTATACAGATAAATTACTATTAGTGATACTAAACTGATCCATATAAAACTGACAGTATTAACCAGTTCTGCCCTATAAAAACAAAGAGCCATTTATATATATGTGTTACCTGTGTATAAAAAGCCATGATCCATTCTAACATTTAAGCAGAGGATGCATTCATAGTTCCAATTCCAACAGGATGGAGAATATTGTCTGTTTTGTTCACTATTCACTAGTGCCTAAATCCACTGCCCAGCACACATTCAGCTCTCAAAAAAAATCACTGGTTCCTTAACTGCTGCTTTCACTGGAGAAGTATCCTAGTGACTGCTGAAGATACACCTCCAAGGGATGGCTTGGTATTGACTCTCATATTTGTAAAGAAAAAATTCAAAGTACAACATAAAAACTTACATGGATATCAGTTCTAGAAAACATTCCATGTTGTTATTTTTATAAGAGACTATGGCAGCATAAGAAGGTAAGACCTACCACTAGAAAAAAAAAAATCCTGTAATTCTGTTTTGTACCTTCTTAGTAACTAACTTGATGCCCAGCCCCAGGTATATTATTCTACAAAAACTACCCACCAACTGCTGTTCTGCCTAATTTCAAAAAGTTTTAAGAAGCAAAAGTGATGTATTACAAAGACTTAAAACTTTATAATTCATATATATGATGAGTCTCCCTCTAAGATATCTCATCAGTGGCTTATCTCTGAATTTCTAGTCTCCAATCCTCCAGGTAGTGGTCATTCTTTTTTCCTCAACCCAACTTAATCTAAAATGTTTCCACCACCCTACTTTAATATAGTAGTAGCTTATTTTTTCCTAGGAGTAGCTATGACAGGAATTTCCCTAAATTAAGAAAAAGCACATGGTACACTGCCAAACAAGTGAGGGTACAATTTAGTAATTTTCACTCAAGCAGTTTTAAGTCAAGACCACCCAATACTTTTCCCCTTGAAGTACAATAGTTATTGATTTGTCAAGTGCTAAAGAATCAACGACATGGTAAAAGTTACTAAAGCACTCAAAATTTTGTTTTAAGCTCCACTAAGGAACATTTTTAAGTTTGAGCCCCAGGAAATAAGAAAATGTACGATTCGGGAAGTAGGAAGGTGTTATTAGTGCTTCTACAGAGGTTTCTTCTCAGCAAATTAAAAAAAAAAAAAGGTTTTATTTATTTATTTGCCAGAGAGAGAACAGGGGGAGCAGCAGGCAGAGGGAGAAGCAAGCTCCCCGCTGAGCAAGGAGCCCACGTGGGACTTGATCCCAGAACCCTGGGGTCATGACCTGAGCTGAAGGCAGATGCTTAGCCGACTGAGCCTCCCAGGTGCGCCCCCAGATACAAAAACTTCTAATCCAGCCCTTGTATCCTAGGATAGGCCTGGGTTTAACTTGACCCAGGCGTCCCGCAGTTTTAAATGAGTTGTTAATTTGTCAGTTTTAATTGGTTTATGGGAATTAACACAAACAAAAAAGATGCTTATAGAAACATTTTATTATCACCACTACTTTCCATACCTAAAGATTTTCTTCTTTGGACCATTAATTTCCCAGTGTATTAATTCAAAAACTATAAAATAAAATATAAAATAATTCAGAAACCACTCTCCTTTGTGCAAAGCGATATTTTAAAAGCAATTTCTTGGGGCGCCTGGGTGGCACAGCGGTTAAGCGTCTGCCTTCGGCTCAGGGCGTGATCCCGGCGTTCTGGGATCGAGCCCCACATCAGGCTCTTCTGCTATGAGCCTGCTTCTTCCTCTCCCACTCCCCCTGCTTGTGTTCCCTCTCTCGCTGGCTGTCTCTATCTCTGTTGAATAAATAAATAAAATCTTTAAAAAAAAAAAAAAAAAAAGCAATTTCTTGAGGTAAATGAAGGTGAGTTATCTACATCTTTGGGCATGAAACATCTCATGACCCAAGCCTGTTGGATTTAGAGATCTAAACTACCCCTTCCCAACAACCCACTCACTGGCACTGGCACCAGTCTCCAAACCAATCATCTTGCCATTCCAGATTCCCTACACTTGTCAGCACTGGAACTTCTTCTGAACCGTACAATTTCACCTGATTCAGGTCAGTCATCACAATGAAAATGAGGCAAGAAATGCAGTTTGTTTTGAATCTATGTAATGGCCCCACAAATACGAATAAAAGTCAAATGCTCTAGTTTTCAGAAGAAAAAAGTTTCGGAAGACCAACTGGTAGTGCTAAAGGGCTTTTAGTGCCATGGAACTTAACTGCTGGTCAAGCAAAAATGGATTCTTGAAAAACTCACAAAGATTCCTCTAAGGAAGTTTAAGAAGACCTTCCTTGTAAAATGTCAAACTGCATGACTGTGAAAACATGAAGAGAAAACCATGCCTCTCTGACAACCCTCAAGGTCAAAGGGATAGGAATTACTAAAGCTTCAAGAACTAGCTACAAATTAAGTAACCATTTTCCCCACAAGAAAAACCTTGCTTATCAAGATCAGTATCATGTGCTGATTCCCTACTGATAAAGCCAAAGTCATTAAAAAGTCTTCATAAAGTTTCATTGTTACCACACGAACAAGCACTAAATCCTAAGAGAATTATGATTATACCCTAAACCAGAAATTTGGGCATTAAGCGTTGGTATAAAATGTAGCCCGAATAAAAAAAAAAGTCATTAAAATACCATTTTAAAGAAATTAAAACACTTCTGGACGCACACTAGCTAGCTAATTATCTGAACAGATAAGACAAAGAAACTGTCCTATCTCCAAGCAAAAATATAAGCATTACAAGTCATTTATTAAAAATAAAAGTTTACAGTGGTGCCTGGCTGGCTCAGTCAGTAGAGAATTCAACTCTTGATCTTGGGGTTGTAAATTCAAGCCCTATGTTGGATGAAGAGATTACTTAAAAATAAAATATAAAGTTTACAAAGGCAAGTTTCTTAGATGACTAGATGGTCTTCGGGTCTCAAAAACCCTGATTCATACTATTAAATTTCAATCACTACTATTAAATTTCAATTCTAGTTGTGGGAACAACTAGAATGTATTAGTAAAACTGTATTCTCCTGAATATATTCATTTACTATACCATACCTGCTTCCTGTCTTAAAAATTTAGAGATTAAAAATAATTTTAGGTATATTAATTATCAAACAGGAAATAGGAAGTTCTGGAAATCAACTGTCAGATATTCTAGGCCCACAAAGATCTTAAAAAAATAATGGCTCAGACGGTTAAACATCTGACTATTTCAGCTCAGGTCATGATCTCACGGTCATGTCATCAGCTCTAGACTCAGCAGGGAGTCTGCTTTTCTCTTTTGCTCCTCCCCCCACTTGTTTACTCTCTCTAAAATGATCATAAAAAAAGTAAAAGCTACAACATGATATAGTTTATAAGTAAGAGCAATCTAATAAGATTATTCCCTCCTCCCTATACAATATTGATTTATCAAATTCAGTTTAAACATGCAATCCCATTATAATTTCATTCAAGTGTCAGGAAGTATTTTCTTCTGGCTCATTATTTTTTTATCTATAATGAAATTTCATTATGTTTCTCCCTGCTTACCCCTGGTTTTCCTAGGAGGATTTATTTTACAGGCTACCATGTTGTTTTGGGCTTTAGAATGTGTCAGATCTCTGAAACCTAAAATTCTATGAATGTACCTATTCACAATGAAGTTAAAAATCACTGATGCAGGAACAAGACCAGATCTAGAGAATGCTCATTTCTCAGAAATGTGCTTTGATTTATTAAAAAGAATTTTTTATTTTAAGTAAATTCTACACAACATAGGGCTCGAATTCACCACCCTGGGTCACATGCTCTACCAACTTGAGCCAGGCACACTAAAATGTGCTTTAATTTAGAGAAGTACAGAGAAAAATACGTACAAATCCATGAGATTCAAAAAGAATGATTTTAAGAAAGTGAGATGAGCAAAATCCCAATGAATAAATATCAGTAAAATGAGTCTGTGGGATGTAACTAGAGGAAACCAGGGGAAACACAACAGCAAAAATTATGTACAGAGTTTACCAGCCAAAGAGCAGCATCCTACCTCCGGTAATTAAATAAACTCCCAGTTGATGAAATACTTACCTCAAACACTAGCCACCATGACTCTAGCCACAAACCAGTGCATGAACAACTGAAGACTTGAAACTAAGGCCCCGAGTAAAGCCCTTCTGCTACAGCAACTGTTTGGTTCTTATCAATGTACTCTCCTGAGACAATCTACAACTTCAACTATAGATAGGTTTCTTCCCACCATACCATCCAGGGTAAACCTTCAGAACGCACTCCTTACGTTAACTATTCAAGAATCAAGGCTTTCAATAACTGGTATCTTTAAATATTATAAAATATTATTTCTGGATGGTCTTTCCCATTCTTTATAAAAGCTTCTATGAAACCATATTTGAATGGCAACTATTTTCCATTATCTTTTAAAACTACCAAAACTTTTTTCACTAGACTATAGATAGTACAACCTCTCAGACTTTTAAAATCATGTCATTCTTTTTTTTTGTTTTCAGACTTTATTTATTTGACAGAGAAAGGCAGCCAGCGAGAGAAGGAACACAAGTAGGGGGAGTCGGGGAGGAAAAAGCAGGCTCCCAGCGGAGGAGCCTGATGCAGGATCACACCCTGCGCCAAAGGCAGACGCTTAACGACTGAGCCACCCAGGCACCCCATGTCATTCGTTTTTAATGTAGTAAAAGTAACAGAATGAAATTACCTTAAATGCACAATTACAGATTATGATATAGTTCATTTTAACATGTAGACAAATACTTAACTAAAAACCAAAATTTTAAAAAGTTCACCCTAATGTTAATTTTAATAGTCTATATTTCTTTAAATCTCAAAGATTTATGAGTAGGCTACTGACTCTGCTTAGAAGAATGAAATGTCTATGTAATGTTTAATTCAGGTTTACATTAAAATGTAAATATGAAACTATGTCATGTAAAAAACGGATCCCAAAAAACTTGTTTGCATGTTGCCAAAATGCTTGCTGTTGTGCTTAAAATAAATCAACTAGCATTTTTTTTTTATAATTTGTGTTTTATTTCTAAAGTAAGGGACAATTTCTAAACCTTATTTGCAAGTATTTTCCCACAAACATGCTGCCTTGGTGACTCTTCTTGGGAGAAGCCAAACTGAATATAACTGTGAACTTAAACTTGTTTCGCTAATGCAATTTATGGATAGAGTGCCAATTACCAATATAAATTTGCATAGTACTTTATGTTCCTTAATTTTCTTTGTGCTGCCTTTATCCAATGGTCCATTAAGGATACAAATGTTCTATAGGACTGAAAAACAGCAAGCCCTGCTCACCTTAATGATACAGGGACTAAAGGACAAACCAGTATGTGGCACAGGATCATTCAATACATAGTGGCACCAAAACTATTAAAATTTTAAAGAAAAAACAGTTTTGTAATTGAAGGAAAAACAAAGATTACCTAACCACCGTTGTGGGTTTAAGAACCTGCCCAAAGAACAATGATCAAGGCTGGGAACACCATATGCATTCCTGCTTACAAACGGAAGGAATTAACAGCCCCTGTATGTGTAGAACCAATGTTGCCAATGAATAAATGGTTCTACAATCTTCTTTCAGAAAGAACTGTCGGTTTAGTATTTAGGGGTATTTTTGCAAATTTCAATACATACAACTGAAAACTGCCTCACTGATTTATTTATAACTGTGAGAGGGAAAAAAAATTAACTATACTTTACTCATTTTATGATGTACCCAATTTTTGTATTAAAAAAAATAAAAGCTACATCTTAGAAAATTACAAAAATATAGGGATTTGTCTTGATAGATTCATCTGGGAAGCTACGTTAACACAAAATCAGATGTTTCCAGGAAAGACAACTTGAAAATTCACCTGAAAATTTTCAAACAAAAAATAATCTGAGCGATAATATGTGGGTTGCTTTGATCATCCATTCAGAAACAGTACTGGATTCAAGACTATGTTCAGGAAAAAAAAATTGTTTTTAAATCTTTGCTTCTGCTTATAATCAAGCTTTACATCCAGGTGGACATTCGTTAATAGACACCGTGTCCCAAGAATTATAACCTTATTCATTTGTCATAATGTTAACATACGTACTCCCCAAATGTCACTTTGGGTCTTTTCCAAAGATGTCTTAAAAACTGCCCATGTGGTACAATTTTAATTTTTTTATAAAGCCAAAATTATAAAAGAGTATTCAGAATATTGTTTACAGACCATATGTTAAGAACATGTAAGCCCATTCATTCCTATATTCTCATTTTACCAAGCTGGGCCAGAAGAGTACACTTCTTTGGCTTACAATAAAATTTCTTTTAAGTAGCTTTCTGAGAACACAGACTTGTGGCTCCCAAGGGGCTAGGGAAAAGTGCTTCATGGTTAATTTTTAGGAAGTATGGAACTGTATCCTGATTACACTGGTAGATACCATACCTTGTTCATACTATGTATGTTAAAACTGTACAGAGTAAATTCTGCTGTACGTATAAAGATATCCTATTTTTATCTTTCCATTCTTGAAATCTCCTTGTAATGTTTCTGCCCCACCATTATCAAAATCTACCCATGTCAAAGTCACCAATGACCCCACAATTTCTAAATCTTTGTATTACTTAATATATGTAGTTCATCCCTCTACTCTTTCAATACATATTCACAGAGCCAGGACATTTCATGCTTCTGGTTTTTCTCCAGGTTTCTTTACGGCATTCTCAATTACCCATACTGATTCCTCTCCAGTCTTTCAAAGTTCCAGGGATCTCTACTTTCTATCTCCACTCATCCAATATTATGGTTGTATGACCTACAAGCAGACACTACTGTATCTCTGTATAAACAACTGCCTATTTAACATCTCTCAAAGTTAATGTCTAATAAACATGTCCATACCAGTCTGAATATTCACTCCCCAACCAAGTTCCTATGTTCTTCTCCTACCACTGTTTCTGTAAATTCCAAGTCTCTAGTTGTCCAGGCCAAAACTCTGGTGACATCTGATTCCACTCTCAGCCTTCACACTGATCTGCAAGCAGATCTGTCTGGATTAACTTCAAAACTTTCCAACGGCTTCCCATCTCATTTAGTAAAAGCTAAAGATGCCTTAACTTGCTTTTTTGTGTTCAATCCACCCATCTTC
Source organism: Ursus arctos (assembly GCF_023065955.2). Classification (NCBI taxonomy): domain Eukaryota; kingdom Metazoa; phylum Chordata; class Mammalia; order Carnivora; family Ursidae; genus Ursus; species Ursus arctos. Next base: position 3,937,598 of record NW_026623053.1, read on the forward strand.
TCGGAGACCATTTATTTTCCACCACAGCACCCCTGGTGAACACAACAATGCCTCTCCTCAAGTGGCCTCTAGGAAAGAACTTGTCACAACCACACTATCAACACATAACAAACCAAACCTATCTTTATAGTTGGAAAGCCAGGAGCAGTGATCTGCTCTTTTCCTAGCTTTATAAAGACTACTGGGAGTTTCCCCCTAGGAAAACCACACAAAACAAAGTTGAATATAATAATCTACCACAAAATTGCATCATTTTTCAAGCCATTACAAAAGAAAATCAGATCTCGTTCCAATGGATGTGATGAGACTACCATGTCATACTTGCTTTAAGGAAATCACAAAACTTTCCACTGGTAAGTTTCTCCTGCTATTACATATTTTGTACCCTATGAATCTCTTTCCCTTGCTAAACTCCACTAATCTCACAGTAGTAACACATTTATTACTGCAAGGTAATAAAGGTCCTAAAGAAAAAGGTTATCTGCCTGAATTAAGTCAAATTCTATTTGGTGGACTTTTTCATTCCTTGGATACAGTTCTTAAGAGGGTATATCAAAGTATAATCGTACTCTATTTATCAAAGGGTACCTTCTCTTTCTTTCCCTGAAAAATGAGTTTCTTGGATACCCCATCAATATTCCTTGTCAGCTTTGTTCCAAAACAGCGGTCTGACTTCTCTAACTTCCTGCCTGAAGAGTAGTCTTCAGTCATCACAATTCTCATATTCAACACTACTCAAAATTCACCTGACCCAGTAAAGCTTAACTTTGCCCCATTCTAGACCTGCAGTGTCCAACTGAGTAATCACTGGACACATGTGGCTATTCTAATTAAAATCTAATTAAAATGACAAATCTAAAATCTAATTAAAATGACAAATCTACCTGAATTAAGAGTATCCTGAAGTAGAATCCTAAAACAGCAGAGGCTATCTTTGGATTAGAGGTTATAACAGAATGGCATTTAAAATTCAGAATCATATAGCAGATTCTCAGGATCTTTTTGAACCATCATCTGCTTATCAGGTGTTTATCATGTCTCAGCTTTCATACGATAGCCTACTATCAAAACCTATTCATTAGAAAATGTTTCCTACGCTCCCAAGTTTTCGATAGAAAAATGATTAAGAATTACCTGGCTGTCCATAACTGAGGGTCAAATGCTTCCCCAGGAAAGAAGTGATCTCCCACCTACTAACTGAGAGTCCAGGGCACAATAAAAATAAGCAAACAGCCCAAAATGAATGCTAAGTGAACTTAAGAATGTACTGTTAAAATTTTAAGTCAATAATACCAAGTTTATGTTGAAAGTGTATTCTGTACTAAACTATGCTCTCAACTAAAATTCTCCTAGCAACTATAACATGATCAGGTTCCCATACAAAAAATAAGTCAGGGGTTCAGAGCAAATGCACAATTTCACCTTATGCTTAAAATGACATCTACGAAGGTATCCCTTAGCTTTCCCAAGTAGTTAAGAACCCTGTTGGTCTGAATCACGTGCCTTTCCAAGCAGATGGTCTCACCCAATACTTCAAAACCTAAATATTTCATGTGCTCCTCCTTCAGGTCCACTGCTACTCAGGAATATCAGAAAAATGGAAAAAAAGGAGGGAAGCAAGATGATAGCCCCACTAATCCCAGTAACACAGAAGGGGAGGGGCTTCAATCTACAGTCACTATTTCTGTAATTTATTATCTAAAACCTAAAACTTTGTGTGCCTAGAACAAAATAAGGGCTTAAATATTAGTTCAATATGATGGCTAGCCTCTTTCCCTTGTCCTGCATTTCAACAGAGTTCTCCACCACTGTACTTCACCTCAACTACTTTTCTCCACTGAATACTAGGATACCATTCTCTAGAAAAGAGCTGTTAAGTACCAATAACATTTTTTCCCCAAATTCAAACAACTCAAACCCTCTAAACCTCCCTTTCATGTAAACTTTACTAGTATAATCTTAATCATAAAACTTAAAAATCTAAGCTATATTTATTTTCTCCCTACAAAACACATAACCCTCATAACTCAATAAATTACACCAAGACCAGTTCACCTCAGAAATTCCTATACCTCCTCTCCATTCCAACATTTACAATGTTAACTACTTAATACATCTTTTTTCCCCTCCAATTTCTCTTTTCTAGCCATGAACCTGTTCCTAAGTTAATTCCGCCTATGTGGCATATGCCGAACATGCCATACAAAGCCCTCTATAACCAACACTTAAAAAAAAAGATTTTATTTATTCATTTGACAGAAACTGTGCGTGCGCGAACAAGCAGGGGGAGGCACAGAGCGAGAGGGAGAAGTAGGCTCCCCACTGAGCAGGGAGCCTGATGTGGGGGGCTTGATGCCAGGACCCTGAGATCATGACCTCAGCAGAAGGCAGATACTTAACTGACTGAGCCACCCAGGCACCCAACCAACACTCTCCAATTATAACTGGCTGCTTTCCCAAATACAAACAGGGATACTTAAAACTCTGTACCTTTACCCTATCTGTGGCAAAACCTCCTACTCACTACCAAAGCCAAGCTGAAATATAGCATTTTGTGAAACTACCTGGGGGCTCTTAAAATCTTAGGAAAGCTCAGCGCTCCATAAAAGGAAACACGACTCATCTTCCTATGATGCAATGAAGGGAACATAGCAGCTGATATTAATTCCACATCATTTTCTTCACTGTTATCATATAGTGCTTGCTACAACAGTTTCTTCAATAGGTAACATACGGGTTGCAATACATGTGCTATATTAGATATGTGAGGTGATGTATTCCATTCTTTCTATTCATGGTGTGCTGGCATATTTACTTAAGATACTTACGATATGGAGTAATAATAGCACTCTGAAAAAGCTCTAATGGAAGAACTTTACAGTCTAGTCACTTATACACTGTTTACATTATTATTCACGTACCGTATGCAATATGTGATGATATAAGTCCACATAGACCACTGAACTAAAATCAGGGTCTTTCTGAACCATCATTTGTTTATCAGGTATTTATTTTGTCTTAGCTTTCATACTATAGTCTACTGTCAAACTTAATAATTAGACACTTGTTTCCTGTGTTCCCAAGTTCTCAATAGAAGAATGATCTAGAATTACTTGGCTGACCATAACTGAGTCATGTTTCTTTTTCGTTTAAATTGAAATATGAGGGGTGCCTGGGTGGCTCAGGTGGCTGGGCGTCTGCCTTCAATTTAGGTCATGATCCCAGGGTCCTGGCATTGAGCCCCGAGTCGGGCTCCCTGCTCAGCTGGGAGTCTGCACCTTCCCCCATTTCCCACTCATGCTCTATCTCTGTCAAATAAATATTTTTTAAAAATAAATAAATTGACATATGATTCATGTACCATAGGATAAACCCTTTGAATGTGTACACAAACTTGTGCAACCATTACCACTATGTAATTCCAGAACAATTTCATGGGTTATCTTGTAAGAGAAAGAAATGTGGGACCACAACTGATTAAAATCCATAGAATTTCAGTATTTCTCTAAAAATGGATGGTTCTATACTTAAGGAAACACTAAGTATTTGTGGCACAAATAGCAAACACTTATAAATCAATTATGATTATAATAATGCCAGCTTAACTGTAACAAGCATCAATTCCATGCTTACATTAGCCTACATAAGAACTTTCAGATCTACTTGTAGTATATTCCAATTTTGTTTAAAAGGTTAAGATCCCTCAAAAAATAGACCTTTAATGCCCGTGGATCTCCAACAATGTGCTGAATATTTTTATTACAACACTTTTGGCAAGAGAGCACATACAGCCTTCTAATGCTCCGTAATTTCAAAAGTGAATCCCTAAAACTCAACATGGAAAGAGATTTTAAATAAATTAGAAATAAAGTTTAAGAAACTGAAAAACAGATCATTTGTAAATATTTCAAAGCAACTGTTCACACAAGAAGTCCTCCAGCAACAATTTTCTTAGAAGCAACAACATTCTCAATAGGACACATTTGAAACTGGATCTCTGTCAGAAGCTTGCAAGTTTTCAGACTTTCAACAACAACAAACAGTATGTTTTGCACACAGGTGTGACTTATGCAACTCCCCTAGTTTTATACACAGATGCCCATGAATAGTCATCATTAAACAAAAAACTTCTTCTGGGGTTGTATCCTACCAGAAAAAAATGTTTTGGTTACTCAATTTTCGTTTATAGTATACGTGAAACAGAGCTGACAGTATGTATGATTGTCAGATACTAATACATCTAAAATGGCAGTTCCACATGTATCAGCAATTTTTATTAAAATTCATCCCAAAACTTACAACACCTATAAAATTAGGAATGGCCTTAAGAACAAAAACAAAAGACAGGCCTAACTCAGGTAATCAGTGAAAAAGGTAACTTAGGGAAAAAACTTAATAACCATTTGGATTTTTCGTCATTAAAATGCAAAATCTGATCACTGTTATAATGCTAAGATATTAACAAATACATTTATTTAACTTTAGAAGAACAGCACCATTCCTGATAAAGCATGTAATGAAAATCCTTTTAAACTATGGTAATCTTTAATGACCACAGGTAACACTTTTAACTTTTCCACCCATACCCCAAATTAAAATAGTGCAATATGCTCTCACTGGCTGTCTCTGTCAAATAAATAAATAAAATCTTTAAAAAATAAAAAAGTGCAATATGTAGCATAAAGCTACAGAATCTGATCCTGTTGCCTCCTCAGTAGACAACATACTAAAATATAGGTTAGGATTAACATTTGATTACCCTTCAGTTTTAAAGGTATTTACAATCCTTGGGACTTGATCACAAATGCCCACCTGTTCCCAAACGAAAATACAAGTCATTCTAATTCTCCTAAGAAAACACTGTTAATTACCTACTTCCTGATACTCCTTATAAAACACCCAATGCTTCCTGCATTCTTAAAATTTCTGTCGAAAATCAGGTTAATGATAACTAAAATGCAAAATGCCTTTATGAAGTAATTCTGGTCTTCTTTTCCATAACCCCCTCATGCTCCCTCATCCCTAAATGAAAGGAAAAAAAGAAAATAGAACCTGAAATCTCATCAAGCCTGCAATCTATCCAGCAGGTCAGAGAAAATACAGGTGGCAGAGAAACATGCTAAAATACACAAAAATACAACCCACAAAATCAAGTCTGTGGAAAACATATGAGATTAAGGTATGTTTTAATTATGTATAAATGGTACTGAGATTATGTTTATAAAAGCAGTCTTTGTCTTTTACTCTGCACTATTCTGTCTTTGGGGGCGGGGGGGAGAGTATATTAAGCAGGCTCCAGGCCCAGTGTGAAGCCCAGGAGGGGCTTAATCTCACAACCCTGAGACCAGTACCTGACCTGAAATCAAGAGTCAGATGCCTAACTGATTGAGCCACCCAGGGGCCCCTACACTGTTCTCTTTTACATATATTTAAACTGAGGTGTTTTAAAAGACAGAGAAAAAAAAACAAAAAACAACCAACCGTCCCCCAACAACAACACAACTGCTTCCTTCTCTCCCACTCCCCCTGCTTGTGTTCCCTCTCTCACTGGCTGTCTCTCTCTGTTAAATAAATAAAATCTTTAAAAAAAAAAAAAAAAGATGTCTAGAAAACAAACACTAACCACTGTTCATTTCACTGTGCATTAGTTAGTAAGACTATTGTCAAACATAAAGAACTCAAATTGTGCTACAGATGTTAGTTTTTTGGGAAGACAATTGGTGGGGTATCCATAAGACCCTTCCATTTTGATAAATGCCAACAAAGTAATATACGCCAGTATTAATAGTTATTAAAAAATACTAATTCAGAAGTATAACTGAGGAAATTTAGCATATTAAGAAATCTGAAGATCTTGAAAACAAACAGGAATGAGTCCTAATGGTTGTCACTAATTGGTTGTAAACAGTTACAATACTTGGGGCTTGTTACGTTTATAATGCAACTTCTTTTTTTTGTTTTTAATTTTTTAAAAGATCCTATTTATTTGAGAAAGAGAAAGAGCACGAATAGAGGGGGAGAAGGGGAAGAAACCCAATGTGAAGCTCGATCCCAGGACTCCGGGATCATGACCTGAGGAGAAGGCAGACACTTAAGGGACTGAGCCACCAGATGCCCCTATAATGCAATTTCTTATCTTTCATGTTTCCTTTAGTCTTCACAGCCACTCTATGAGTATTACGCATTATTATTTCCACTTTAGGGGTAAGAAAACTGTGATTATATAGGACTTTGGTCATAAACTTCTTTGCTAAATATGAAGTCTTTGGATTCTTCAACTGTTCTTTCTTAGGCTCCTTATCAGCTGCCTCTCTACCATAAGAGTAAGTAGAACTCAAGATCCCAGAAAGCTAGATAATAAAGAAATGATCTACGGGTGCCTGGGGTGATTAAGTGACTCTCTTCCGCTCAGGTCATGACCTTGGTCCTGGGATCAAGCTAGGCATCAAGCTATTATCAGGCCCCAAGCTCAGCAGGGAGTCTGCTTCCCTCTCTCCCTCTCCCCCAGCTCCTGCAGGCTCTCTAATAATATTAAAAAACAAACAAACAAAACCCAAAACAAAATGAAAACAAAGCCTCCTAAAGAAACACCATATTTCTGTCTTGAAACATTTATGTAAATTTTATGTTAAGGGTATGACTGAAGGGATTAGGTATACACTGATTTAACCCCGTTTACACAGGAAGACCCAGAGCTTTCAGCTCATCGCAGAGCCAATTTCCCATTCTGCTTTAATAAAGAATCCAACATAGTTGATTTAGGATCACTATGTTAGTAACTAAGACAATAACAAAAGTCTTAACCTTGCAAATAAAGTATCTTCAGAATGACTTCTGAGCAGAAACTAATGCAATTTTCCTGACTAGTTTTATTTTTGACTAAATATGTTCATTTTCCCATCACAGTCCTCAGTAATATACTTGAATCAGCCAGAAGTCTTTCTTTTTCTATTGGCTGAGATTAGAACGGAAGGAGAAAGACATTACTTTTCACCAACCCTCTATAAAATCAAGCGATACATTAAAGGTATTCTCTTGACCTCTTAAAAACTGAAGAGTGAGGCCAATATTGGCACTGCCACCAACTTTTAGGATCAAACAGCAGTGGCAAGAAATTTGAAGGTATTTCTGCAAACATCTGACCTTCTTCACTATTCCTTGATGTTTACATCTCTTTTCAATTAACCCTTTGAAAGTCCTCACTCAAAACAGTCTTCTGCAAAGTTATAGTGGGATGATGGTAGGGATGGTCAAAAGTTTTGCTGCCTCAAAAGGACAACTAAAAGTGAAACCTCAGATGGCTATTCTCATGAAAAAGCTAGGATTGTACATGTTAAAATTCTCTACACATTCAATTTAAAACAGGAGTTTCTTACGTGACAGTCCATGGTACACCCCAAATTACTTGTGTTACATATATACATACATAAATCTATTAGAATTTTTCTAAAGGGAGCCATGGACAAAAAAATAGGTAAGAATTACAGAAATAAAACTACTTCCTCATCTTTTCTTACCAATGATTCTCAACTCTCTGACATCAAATTTCTTGAGAAGCTTTAAAAAATACATAGCAATATGCAAGAATCTACCTAGACAATATGTACAAGAATCCCGTATAGTTGGACAGGAGTGTTTTTTAAGCAGAGAGAGAGTAAAGGGCAGCTGCTTCAGATAAACATAGATCTCAGTGCCTTCAAGTCACTCATCCAACGATCACATTTTCAGTAGCAAAGAGATGCCCAGATCTGTTCTCAATTTTTTGTATCTTAATATTTTCAAAGTATGAGAATCACCATAGTTTGCACAATATGTGTTCAAACATACATGGATACAAAAATGTGAAGAAATCTCTATGGACAAATGAAATAACCATTGTGATGAGGCATGAAGAATACTTAAATCACACAACCTTAATATGGCATTCAAAGACCTTAACAATGTAGGTCCAAACTATTTTTCCAGTCTTACTCTTTTTGGCCTATTAATGACTAACTTGTCACAGTCCACAGATCTCTCAAACACACGTTCAGGTCTTTACTCATACTGTTTACTGACTGACTTGATTCCATTACCCAACTTCCTTGGCATGACTAATCAACTCAGTTCAAAGGTTTTTCTTTTGGGAAACATTTCCAAATTAAGAAAGCTATTACTTTTATTTCCAAAGCAGAAAATGATCGAACTGAAATTCTTATATGTATTAACATCACACTAATGATCTGAATACTGAAAACCTAAGATGAAAAATAGTAAAAGAAAATTCATACTAGATCAAGTCCAATGTAGGAGTATGCCCCATATACTTCCATATAATGCATAATCTAAAAAGCAGGAAGCCAAATAAACTCAGTATCTCCTTAATGTGCATGAAGACTAATGTTATCAGAATGCCAATGATACTAATATCTTTTGTGTATAATGTCATTCCGCAATAACTAATTCCTGTATCATCTGGTCTAAATCTATCATTCATAACTATCCATAACCTATCCCTCTCCACACATCTTCCGACTTTACTTCTCAAGTCTCAACAAATACTAATGCTCTTCTGAAGGCACATACACACACAAATCAACCACTGTTCCAACCATCACCCCAATCTATAAGTCTTCAATACTTTATAACCCCTAAAGCAATTTATATTGTTAATTCATTTATGTATGCTTACTGTATCCTATTTTCTATTAGTTGATTTGCTCAAGGGAGACTTAGGGATCTTTTTTTAAGTAGTTCTGCTGTAATGTCCTACAATGCAAAGCCAAGTGCCAAGTATGCAATAGGGAAATAATGAAGAGAATATGGAAATGCTAATTAACTCCTATTTTATCATTTGGCAAGTCAGTTAGTCCTTACTTTTAGTTGGCATACAAATTCAAACAAAATACCTGACATGTTCCTATAGGCCCTGACACTATATAAACCGATTCTTTGAAAATCAACAGAAATGTCACCCTAGTCTACCCCTGACAATTTATAGGAAGGTATTTTTCATTTTGTTTATAAGGGGGGGGGAATGACTTTGACAACATGTTCGTTGTTCATTGCTATAAAAGAGAACGTTCATTACAAAACAGAAAAATAAATGCTTCTTACTAAATAAATAGCTTTTTACCAGAAAAGACAAAACACCTTTAACATACCTGTCATAATAATCTCGTTGAAAGTCATAGTCCAAGTCAAAAGAGGAGCTGAAAAATAAATACCGAAGAGGATTAATTTGGAGTTGTTGATGTAAATTCACAATAGCAGATGGGAAAAACAAAAACAAAAAACCATGCAAAACCAACCATAACAAACAGATCAAGAGATTAGCATGGAACAATCCCCAATCATTCAAGCAACAATCCACTATAATTCCAATCATCTTAGAAGCCACTGAACATGCAGCAGCTAATTTGCAAATTTAGGCACAAATCTGCTACAATTTCAACATAAAACTTAAGAGCTAATATAAGAACACTGAAAAATACAACAGTAAACCAAACATTCTTATGCTACCCTCCTTCCCTTTCATATTTCCCAGCTTCTTACAAACTAAAAAACTCCTCTCGAAAGATTTTCACTGTATGTTAAAAATACCAAACTGCTCTTTAGTAAGTAAAAAAATCTCAGGGAATTATAATAATTCTCTGGGAAATGGGCGAAAAGGAGTTATACCAATACAAAATTAATAAAGCATCATTTTTACACAGATAAAACATACTACAGTTAACCCTCCCCACATCCAGAAAACAGATAGAGAAGATGCCCACTGATGGACACAATGCAGTTATAAATAATAAAGTTCCGGACCTGAGTAGAGGGGACGGAGAAGGGTGTTCTGGTACTGACCCGTACATCTCCGCTGCAGATCGTTTCACACCTGCTTTTCCTCGGTTCACTTTTGGCTCTGCAGCCAGATTAATATCTGAAAAAACAAAAATAAAGACAAAAACTTTAATGACAATTCCGTTGGGTAGGGTAGAATCTTAAACTACAGTTTTTAAATGTGAACATAGTATATATATCAACAAAGGCGGAATACTGTCGCTCATCTTTTCTTATGTAAAAAGGGCTCATGAATTTTTACAAGGCTAGGACTTAGTCTTTCACCCCTTTGTCCTCCGTTGTGTAACAAAAAAGTATTCATTATATAAAACACACATATATTCATCATACGTAAGACAGGACATTTGCCCTAAGTACCTTCTACCCTCAGTTCCCACTAAAATGAAACTCTCATTATTCAGAGAATGTATCAGGAATGAATAAATGACCTCAGAGATATAAAATATCTAGGAATTCATGAATTATTTTGAGTATGATACCCTCAAATTATCCCTAAAGGCTAATTTTCATTCTCCTTTTTTTTTTTTTTGAAGATTTTATTTATTTATTTGACAGAGATAGAGACAGCCAGCGAGAGAGGGAACACAAGCAGGGGGAGTGGGAGAGGAAGAAGCAGGCTCATAGCGGAGGAGCCTGATGTGGGGCTCAATCCCATAACGCCGGGATCACGCCCTGAGCCGAAGGCAGATGCTTAACCACTGTGCCACCCAGGCGCCCCGAATTTTCATTCTCCTTATAAACGGGATCAGCTGTAAAAGTTGAATTCATGATCTCTGTCTTATTCTAACAAGAGTCCATTTGTCAAAAACCAGCTCTCTAAAACTTAGTTCATCAAATGACCAAATAAAAAACAGACTTTTAGTACACTATTTGTTGATCACCATTATATGTATGAAGAAATCTGCAGAGCTCTTGGTTCACTAAACTCATTTCCAATTTTTAGCACCTAACGTTAGAACACCTTGCCTTTACAGCTGACTTATATTTTTACTTTTTTAAGTAGGTCCCAGGCACAGCATCCCCCACCCCTACCCCCCTGGCCCTCTCTCTTAAAAAGCACAGTTCTAAAATAAAAACAGAACACTATATATCAAGTTGATTACACAATCCTTTAAAAAAAATTTTTTTTTAAAATTTATCTATTTGCAAGAGAGAGAGAGAATGGGGGGGGGGGGCAGACTCCCCGCTGAGCAGGGAGCAAGATGTGGGGCTGGATCCCAGGACTCTGGGATCAAGACCAGAGCCAAAGGCAGATGCTCACCCAACTGAGCCATCTAGGTGCCCTGATTACACAACCTTACAGATGAATTATTTCATGTGATCCTAAAGTGTAGTACTGAGTCAATATCCAGAATAGGATATATATTAATAAAAAGAACCTCAAATCTAAAAATGCATTTAGTAATCTTAATTTTAGTAAAAAACAAAAAAGCATGGTTATTTTGGAACTGCTACAAAACACACATGAAACTGTTTTCTTAAAAAAAAAAGTGCTTCTTATTCTGCCTACTGAAACAAGACAGAAGCTATTAAAATCCAGTAATAAACACTCCTGGTGTACAGTGGCTTCAATAGAACTCCCATTATTTTAGTAAGTGGCAAATTGAGACTAAAATCAAGAAATACATCAGATGACCTGGAATATCGTGTGGTGCCAGAGAGCAAGGGTGCAATGAAATTATTTTAAGACTAAGGTCTCAAGGACACAGGATACAATGGCCACAGACAAAATACTTTAAGCTCTATAGAAGGATACGCAATGTACTAAAAGACACCAATTTAAATTATTAGAGATATTAATATCATGGGGCACCTGTCTGGCTCAGTCAGTACAGCATGGGACTCTTGATCTAGGGGTTTTGAGTTCAAAGCCCCATGCTGGGTGTAGAGTTTGTAGAACTTTAAAAAAAAAAAAAAAAAAAAAGCTAGGCAACCCCTTTGGGTCCCCCCCCTCCTTGGGAGATTTATACTACCACTTTGCTATCTCTCAATAAAAACCTTGCTTTGCTGCCCACTCCCCCCCCAAAGCTAAAATAGAAGAGTTTTTTTAAAAAAAATTTATCTGGTCTTTTCAACATGAATGGTATTTCAGAAAAAGCAAATATTAACGTGTTGTTCATTTTAGAAAAGTTAGGCAGAACAAACGAGAAAACCCACTCTTTTACAACCCCTAATGCAATACCTGAGCAATGATCATCAATGGATGATGACCATTAAGGTGAAAAACTGATGGGAAACTATTACAGATGGATCAAGATGTAAAACCGGAATCCACAAATTATCCTCAACATCGCTAAAAATGGGCAACCATGTCGCCTGGTGTGATACAACATAAAATATGTAACATTACCCATTTAATGTTTTCATCAAAATAAATAGAATCTGAATTGAATCAAGCCTCTAGATCTGCACAGTCTAATAGAGTAAGCTGCTAGCTACAAGTCTGAATTCAGATGCGTTTTAAGTATACATGTTTATATTTCTCTTGGACAGCACTGCTCTGGATCTAGAAGTATTACACAAAACAGAGGTGGAGAACAAATTAAATGATACCACAAAGATTCAAATCAGTACACAGTATGGAAGACACTAATGTTTTCTTCAACAAATTAAATGTCACAAACTTCTTTAATGGGAAAGGAAGGGATGGGGAACCTCAATTTAAAGACATCTAAGGGGCAATTAATCAAATGTGTATGTGGACATGGAAGGACTGGATCTTGACTTGAATAAAGCAAAAAGTTATTTAAAAAAGTTTGAGGGGCGCCTGGGTGGCACAGCGGTTAAGCGTTTGCCTTCGGCTCAGGGCGTGATCCCAGCGTTATGGGATCGAGCCCCACATCAGGCTCCTCCGCTATGAGCCTGCTTCTTCCTCTCCCACTCCCCCTGCTTGTGTTCCCTCTCTCCCTGGCTGTCTCTCTCTGTCAAATAAATAAATAAAATCTTTAAAAAAAAAAAAAAAAAAGTTTGAGACAATAAAGGAAGAAATCTAAATATGGCCTGAATATTTGATTGTTATTAAGGAATTACTGTGAGGTTTTTTTTTTTAATATCTGATAAGGGAAACGTGGTTTGCATTTTGTTGAAGTTCTTATCTGATGGATATATGCTGAAGTCTTAAAATTACTCTTAACAAAATTTAAAAAAAAACCAGAAAAAATAGATTAAAACAAGAATAGTCAAATATTGGTACTTAAACTAGTTGAGATGTACTTACACACATGTTCATTAAACTCTTCTACTTTTGTGTTAGTAAAGTTCCACGACAGTAAAAAAAAAAAAAAAAAAAAAAAAAAAAACCCAAAAACCCAAGTACCAGAAAAAACCCTGACTTCATTTTATGATGCAAAACTCCTGATTTAGTTCATTTTTGCTGCAGCCATTTTACATACACCAAGTTTTATACATGTGTTTTCCTGTACTTGGGTATACGACAAATGGGTATGAAAATTTTTTTATGTATTCTCAATTACAACCGTTCTATGCATCTTCAATGTCAAGGATTACAAGGCTCTCTAACTTCCAATATTTTCCCTTCCCAATCCAGTATGGTTGGGATTTTTAAAAATAGTTAGCATTTGAGAAGTGTTTACAAATTACACAAAACTTTTATTCTAGAAAGAGCTCTTCATGAAAGAGCCACTGGGAAATCATAACCAAACATTCAGAATAGTCTACAAAGCTGCTGAGGGGGGCCTGGGTGGCTCAGTCAGTTAAGCATCAGAGTGTTGCTTTTGGCTCAGGTTATGATCTCAGGGTTGTGAGATGGAGCCCCATAGGGCATCGTGCTCCATGCTCAGGGGGTCGTCTGCTTCAGATTCTCCCCCTTTTCCTCTGCCCCCCCTCTCTAAAATAAACAGGGGCGCCTGGGCGACTCAGTTAAGCGTATGCCTTCGACTCAGGGTCCTGGAATGGAGCCCCACATCTAGCTCCCTTAACAGGAAGCCTCCCTCTCCCTGCCGATCCCTGTGCTTGTGCTCTCAATCTTCTGTCAAATAAAAAAATCTAAAGAACAAAACAAAAAATCAAATCTTAAAAAACTGCTCTTGCTATTAAAGACAATGCTGTTTACTCCAAGAATGGAGCTGTCACTTATTTAAAAAAAAAGCTGTCGAAACTTTATAATAAATCATGTTATGTGGGAGGTATTTATTAAATGTTACAAACATTATCAAGTGAAGTTTTGTGTAATACTGTAGGGAAACACCAACATGGAAACACTTATGGGGACAAAAATCCACAGCAACCTGAAGAGAAGCAGCCACGTGGAAAATAAAATATTGAAGGTGGAATTAAACTTGAACATTATCCATTTAAAAAAACTGAATACAAACTCCTGGAAATGCTGAAAACAAAATGAAAATTAAAGTAAGTCACCACACAGGAATCATCAGAAAACTAAAAACTGTCACTTAATAATGAATTGCTACAAACTTCAGAAAAGCAGATAATTTTAACTGCTAAACAATACATTATCAACAATGGAACTAGCCATTCTGTGGCACTCAGGAGGTTTACGGGCTTACTCCCTTTTATTCATAAAAAAGCAAAAAGTAGTACTTCTGTCTTATAAACCCTTCAACTTCCCTAATATTAACACCCAGGATTAACTATGATTGACAGCAAATCTTAGCAACTGATAAGCAGTTAGAAAACTATTCAAGGAGATGAAATTCTACAATCATCAGGAACATACTTATGTGCTCTAAAGTCTTAGTATGTGATGCGATCTTCTTAAGTTTAAATATAAACATCTGGGCAGAGCTCAGATTTCATTTCTCAAATATATAAACATGGTATCAGGAGACCCCTTATTGGGGAAACACACACCTAAAACAAAACCAGTCTGTACTGTTAATGCTAAAAAATACATTAACAGTAAGTAACTGTTATTGAGTGTAACATGCTAGACGTATACCAGAAGCTTCTCATGAATCATCCTAATTAATCCAAATTCTTGTAACACCAAAGTACTACTACCTCAGGTAAGAACAGATGATAGACTGAGGTACTATACCTCCATTTGAACTTGGCTCAGCCAAGTTATGTAAACTGCCCAACACACAGTTGTGCTAAGCAATCTGACTCCACAGCCCATGAGTGACTAAGCTATATTGTGTCTGCCCATTCTACTGCGAGTGGGAGGACACAGCTATTTAGGGGCAACTGTACTTTACAAATGTCATTTCTTTTTTAAAGACTTTATTTATTTGACAGAGAGCGAGCGAGCGAGAGAGAACACAAGCAAGGGAGTGTGAGAGGGAGAAGCAGGCCTCCCGCCGAGCAGGGAGCCCGATACAGGGCTCGATCCCAGGATCCTGGGATCATGACCCCTGAACAGAAGGCAGACGCTTAACGGCTGAACCACCCAGGCACCCCCATAGTGTCATTTCTTACCCTCCCAACTTTACTCAAGACCACCAACTGATTATCCAGTCTCTGCTACACAAAAAGGAATAAAATCCTTATTTAGCCAATTATACCTATAAACCTAACATTTTTTAGACTTAGCTTAATGGAGAGAGAGAAAAACAGAAGCATTAACAGGAAAACTCGTATCTGAATTAAACTATCAGTGAAGAAATTCAACCCAGATCTTACCTAAAACCTGGCCAGCAATCATTCTGCCATCCTCTCCTGCCACAGCAGCCCGGGCATTTCTCTCATTAACATACTGAACGAAGGCAAAGCCCTTATGAACAGAGCAACCCACAATTTTGCCGTATTTTGAGAAGATCGCCTCCACATCAGATTTCTTGACCACAAGAGTATTGAGATTCCCAATGAATACACGGGAGTTCATGGAGCGAGGATCTGTCTTGTTGGTAACATTGCTGGCCATTTTCTTTGATGATAAGGTTCCTCACAAAGCCGAAAAACTGCAAGGGAAAAAAAATGCATTCAGGTGAAAAAAAAAAAAACCCGATAAAACCAAAATACTCCTTGATAAAATTTTCTACTCTTTATTTTGAGCCAAAGTGACTAATGAGATTATCAACTTAAAGGGCTCTCATAGCAGCAACTATATTACTATTTTAGAAAGGCAAACTCCTGAATATATGCATTCTTATACAAATTCAGCAGCATCTTCCCTAGTCTATTCCAGTAGTGCCAGACTATCATTTCAAAGGACCACGGGGGGGGGGGGGGGGTGTTCCTTCTTCAAAGACCACTAGCAACACAATTAAGGACATTATTCAAGTGAGCCCTCTCTGTTCTAAAGTCCTGAAGCAAATGCGAATCTCTTAAGCTCTCTACTACCAACTTCTCATTGTATTTTTAACCTTCCCTGTCATACTAACCTAATCATTCCCTGCCATGTATCAACAACTCCACCTTCTTGCACACTGCTTTTTTAAAAAGGATTCTTACCTATTCCAAAGATATACAAAACTTCAAATTCTGCCCACAAACCATTCTTTAGCCAGATGAATGTGGACAACACTCTTCCCTTCAAGTATAATTAACATTATACTAAGGCAATATATAGACCCAAATCATTCCCTCTGGAAATATTTACTTTCAGGTATATTAATTGATTTATAATATGCCAGAGGTATCTTAAGTAACAATACCATCATTTTACAGAATGCAATGACTCTTGACCTACTTTTTATGGGATAATCTACAAAATACAGCAGAGATATCTGTAATACTAGATGGTGATGATGATAAAACTAGCAGGCAGAACACTGCACGAATCAAAAGAAGATCAGGAGAACCAAGAAGAATACAACTTTCCTCAGACTATTTCAAAACAAAAATTATCTTTTTTTAAACGTATATGAAGGTTCAGTCATATTATAATTACATGGAGATTCATGATACTATCATCTTAGGTCTTTTTCAAGTGAAAACATTTTTACATCCTTTTACTTTTTTGTATCTGCTGCCCCTTCCCAATCCAACTACCACACTTAAACAGGCTTTAAGATGGGCCCACACTGGATTTAGAGTACCATTCTTAAGATTAATTTTAATTTATTTCCCATTCATCCCTTTGAAACTCAAATCAGATATCAGTGTCTAGTATGTTCTCTCTCCATCCCCAAGAGAATGACAAACTAGTTCACAGATTATGTAAAAATCTCTTCTATATACACATATATTTAAAACAGGTAGCATAGTATCATTTATACAGATCACTGATATCCTGTCCCTTAAAACACCTACTCATTTCACAAGTAGTACTGATTTTTAAAGTTGTAACAACTGCTTTTCCCTCCTAGCCTTTCCAAAATCCAAGAAGTTGTCTTTACCTGATTTTGATTTCTGAATTACAGCTTTATAAACAATAGTTCTTAATTTTTTTAGACTAAGCAATAAAAATTTACCAAACAGTAGCACAGAGTATTGGTGACTCTTAGTCAAAGTACCAGAAAGCCTCTAGAACACCAAAAACAGAAACCTATTGAAAGGCCTAACTGGTTTCAAGTATTACTGTTGGTTAAGGTTTGCTGTTACTGTTAAGTGGGGAGAACTCAAGCCAGTTTTCTACGAATATTTTCACAAAAAATTAACATATATTCTAAATATTATAGTAAATAATAGTCAATATAGGAAAAATCTTCCTAGGTTTAATTAGCAATTACCTGTGAGGGGAAAGACATGGTTCTACATGCCATTAGCATACTGAACAGAGAGTGTAAAACAAAAAAAAACAGATACTAATGTCCCCTTCAAATATACTCCTTGGAACCGCAAAATGCAAATGGATTTAAAATGACTATTTTCTCACTTTTTACAAAGATGGTACATAGCTAGTACCAATCTAGAAGCAGATAATTCGTTACACATGAAGAACGCCTTAGGACATCAAGGATTAATACCCAAGGAACTCCACTTGCAAAGGCTGGTAAAGAAACTTCCAAATACACAAGTAGAAAGTGCTAATAATGGTTGCCATCTCTGAATTAAAGTATATATTTTATCTATTTTCTCCGATTTAACATGGTTACTAAATTTGCTACAAGAATCATGAATTGTTAACAACAAATAATGACCTCAACCTCAATAGCTTGGCTAATGTCAATGGAATAGCTTTCAATGCCCATACTTACTCTAAGGATTTAATCGATATGAGCACCAGTAAAGACAAGTGAACCCACAAAGGTCCATTAACCCTGCTCCAAGGAACACATCTTCTAAAGAATAGGAGTTACTACAAATTAATCATTTTTTCCACTGAATACTTATTTTCTGTTAAGTACTAGGTACCAAGGCTACTTCAGAGGAAAAACACAAAGAGACAAGATTCCTCAGAGTTTACACTCTAATGATACCACTTTTTAAAACTGTATTGAAGAGGGAACCTATTTCCCAATGTTTTACAAATAACCAAATGAGCTTAGATCACATTTCAGCCTACCTCTGATCATTAAGGTACCTTACCCATGAAATCTGTTGGGGGGTGGGGGGATAAAATGGTCAGTCAATATCCTAAATGCAAAGCAACTATGGGGGGTGAGTCCCCTGGGTTTCCTAGAATAAAACAGCAACAGCAGAGCCCAGTTTTTGAACCTTTCTGAATCCCCACATAAAAGCAACTAGATAGTAAGCCTGGGTGTCAAGGTACCCCAATCAAAATGCCATAATGCAAGCTGGTAAAGGGAAGCCAACCACCCACGTGTCCGTGGTATCTATCACTATGGAAGAACCAAAAAGACTCAGAAACTGAAGAAGCCCCAAATACCCATTTAGTGGAAAGCCAAGGAAACAAATTTTAAGAAAAGCAGCTGAGGGGCGCCTGGGTGGCACAGCGGTTAAGCATCTGCCTTCGGCTCAGGGCGTGATCCCAGCGTTATGGGATCGAACCCCACATCAGGCTCCTCCGCTATGAGCCTGCTTCTTCCTCTCCCACTCCCCCGTGCTTGTGTTCCCTCTCTCGCTGGCTGTCTCTATCTCTGTCGAATAAATAAAATCTTAAAAAAAAAAAAAAAAGCAGCTGAAACAGGAAGGGTTTTCACTGCTCCAAGAATGGGTGAGTACAAGGTAGTTATAAAAAGTCTCAAGGTGCCAGAGTTGCTGAATCTCTATAATATCTCAAAACTCAGAGCCCCAAGTGCAGCATTCCATTCTTAAAACCTTTCCAACTCCCCAAAATAACTATTATTCTACCTTTATAGTAATCACTTTAAAAGATTTTATTATCTCAGAGAGTGGCACACAAGAGCAGGGGGAGAGGCAGAGGGAGACTCCCCAGTGAGCAGGGGGCCAGATGTGGGGCGATCCCAGGACCCTAGGGCCCTGAGATCACCACCCGGGCTGAAAGCAGACACTTAACTGCCTGAGCCATGCAGGCACCCCTTTTATGGCTTTTAGGTAAGTTCCCCTTTCCCCCTTTTAAATTCAAATTTATTCTTGAAGAATAAAGGGTATTCAACCTGAAGTTTCCCAGTATGGATATTCCACAATCTCATACTCTTAGTACAATTCCACTATTCTTCTGTTTTTCATGAAATTCAAAGCTGGGAGTGAAGGCTTGATCAGATCCACATGTGAATCTTTTGGAAGACTATAAATGACAGTCTTTTTGTGGTTATTAATGCTTAAATTTTACCATGTCTTAAGTATTAGAGTATCTTATCTCTAATCTATTACTTAGAACTCATGAGAAGTTTCTCTTGCATGTTGGTAATAAGTTTGCCTGTGCCCTCTATTATTCCTAGAGTTGGTTCTATGTCGGCTTGGCTGGGTATAAAATTCTAGCATTGCATTTTCTTTCTTTAAATATGTTATAATACTTCCGAACTGTCACAGGGTCATTCCCAAGTGTAAACCCCGCCGGCAAAATTCTGTTTTTTATCGGCTTTAGTTGTTACAGGGTTTTTGCTTTCTGCTCAGCAGGAGAGTCTGCTTCTCCCTTTATCTCTTCCTCTGCCTTTCCCCCTGCTTGAGCTCTCAAATAAATAAAATCATTAAAAGAAAATTAGAAGTAAAATAATAAAGCTAGCTGCAGAAGAGAACAGGTTCATCTTTGCTTTTTACTTTATATAGCTCTGTAGCATACTACATTCTACATGCATTTTTAATTTTTAACAACGTGGTATTCTAATTATCAACAATTGCAGTTTTTAGAATAATCTGCAAATCACTTCAGGGGTACCTGGCTGCCTCATTCATGACAACATGCGATTTTTTTTTTTTTAAAGATTTGATTTATTTGACAGAGAGAGAGAGGCAGCGAGAGAGGGAACAGAAGTGGGGGGTGGGGGTGGGAGAGGGAGAAGCAGGCTTCCTGATGAGCAGGAATCCCAGAATGCCCTGAGCCGAAGGCAGATGCTAAACAACTGAGCCACCCAGGCGCCCCAACATGCAACTCTTGGTCTCAGGGTTGTTGAGTCTGAGCCCCAAGTTGGGTGTAGTGATCACTACATAAAAAAATAAATAACTCCAAATCACTTTAAATAATGTGGGAATTATGATTAAATGTTTAAGTCAAAGGGCACCTGGGTGGCTCAGCTGGCTGAGCGTCTGTCTCTTGGTTTCAGCTTGGGTCATGATCTCGGGGTTCTGGGATCGAGTTCCTCTTTGGACTCAGAGGTTGGTGGGGAGTTTGCTTAGGATTCTCTCTCCCCCCCTTCCCTGTGCCCTCCCCCCAACCCTGTACATGCATAAGCAAGCTGTCTCTAAAATAGATAAAATAAATCTTTAAAAAAAGTCAAAAAGCAGTATTATAGGGGCGCCTGGGTGGCACAGCGGTTAAGCATCTGCCTTCGGCTCAGGGCGTGATCCCGGCGTTACGGGATCGAGACCCACATCAGGCTCCTCCGCTATGAGCCTGCTTCTTCCTCTCCCACTCCCCCTGCTTGTGTTCCCTCTCTCGCTGGCTGTCTCTCTCTCTCTGTCGAATAAATAAATAAAATCTTAAAAAAAAAAAAGCAGTATTATAATTGTACAATAACAGGAGACATACATTAACTATTCACATAAAAATTACATACTTAGGAAAGAGCATAGGTTAAAATGACCTGTGGGTACTTTGCTTTTGGTTAATCCTTATCACCGTCAATTCCTCAGGAAGTCCATTTCCTCAAACCACAGTTGATAAATTTCACTACTTCTTCCATCTTTTGAAAACCGGAAATTTCTGGCACATTCTAAATACTCTGTATTTCCTCACAGATGAACTCAGTCCACTCAAATCCCTTGTTTTTTCAGGGAATAAACATTTTTTGAAGTTTTTATGTTAATTCCAATTAGTTAATATATAGTGTTATCTTAGTTTCAGGTGTAAATAGAAAAATCATTTTTTAAAAAAACTTTATGTATTTATGTATGTAAATAATCTCTACACCCAACATGAGACCTGAACTCACAACCCAGAGATCAAGAGTTGCCTTTTCTTGGGGCACCTGGGTGGCACATCGGTTAAAGCGTCTGCCTTCAGCTCAGGGCGTGATCCCGGCGTTATGGGATCGAGCCCCACATCAGGCTCCTCCGCTGTGAGCCTGCTTCTTCCTCTCCCACTCCCCCTGCTTGTGTTCCCTCTCTCGCTGGCTGTCTCTATCTCTGTCAAATAAATAAATAAAATCTTTAAAAAAAAAAAAAGAGTTGCCTTTTCTTCCAACTGAGCCAGGCAGATACCTTAAAAAATCATTGTCAAATTCGTTCTTCTTTAACATCCAAGTAAACAAATACACAGAATAAAAAAAAGTTTCTTTCTTAAAATTGGTTTCAAAGAGTAAAATCAAGAAAGTAGATTTCTGGGGCAACTGGGTGGCTCAGTCCATGAACTCAGGGTCATGGGATCCAGCCCCACACTGAGTGTTCAGTTTGCTTGACATTCTGTGTCTCCCTCTCCCACTGCCCCTTCCCAACTCGTTCTCTAAAAAAAAACCCAAACCATTATAATTCTTAAAAAAAAAATAAAGAGGGTAGATTTCTGAAATGCTTATGTTCCATGGATACTGTGCATCCTGTTTAATTCACTACTGACGATTAAGTGGATCTGGTTTCCAGAAAAGCAGAATTCGAACACACTAAAATACAATGGAATGAAATGAACATTTTCCTAAAGGTTATTTGGGTGGTAGCACTTAACACTGTAGTCCATGGGTGGATGTGGACGTAGGTGTTTGTATATGATATATTTTGTATTTATATATACATATATTTTCATCCCATTTTTTTTTTTTAAACACGGAGCATGAAATCACAACCCGACATCAAGACTGAGCCCAGTAGTTGAACGCTTATCTGACTGAGCCACCTAGGTGCCCCTCATCCCAGTATTTTTATCATCAAAGGATCACTAAGGTGTGTCTTATCTGGTTGGTAAATCAAAACTAGGAATACTCAGTTACCTTTACCAAAACTAGGAATACTGTTACCTTTATTGCCTTATTAAACAAAGATCTATGCATCTAATCACAGGTTTCATATGTTAAAGCAGTAATACCAAGAGATTTTCCGGGTGCCTGGGTGGCTCAGTTGGTTAAGTGTCTGCCTTTGGCTCAGGTCATGATCCCAGGGTCCGGTGTGAGCCCTGCATCAGGCTCCCTGCTCAATGGGGAGTCTGCTTCTCCCTCTCTCAAATACATACATACAATACCAAGAGGTAGCAGTGTGAAGGACAAGAAATGCTTAAGATCTGTGGATATATATTCAGGTGCCTCTGACTTTAAGTTACTTTAAAAAAATTACAGAGGGACACCTGGGTAGCTCACTCGGTTAAGCATCTGCCTTCGGCTAGGAACATGATCCCAGGGTCCCGCATTGGGCTCCCTGCTCAGAAGGGATAGCGCTGCTCACCCGGCTTGTGCACGCTCTCTGGCAAAAAAAATTAAATCTTCCAATTTCCACTCCTGCCATTCCAATTACATTCTAAAACCAATAAATAAAATCTGCATCTGGTTAGAATGCAAGCAAACCTGTCAAAATTTTATTTTTAACTGTTCATTCTGAAGCTCATGCTATCCTGATTCTTTGTCCTCTTGAGACAAACCTATCTTGGATTTTCAATCTAGCTAAAAGTTTGGGAAATGTTTGTAACAACGACCCCATTTCTCTTAAGTTAGCATTAAATCTCAAGTAAAGTCTGTTGGGAAGAGGTGCAGTGAGGTGGGAGAGGCAGACTGCACTATCTGATGATTATGAGAGGTACAGGTTTCAAATAGCCCAAAAACAGGTTATGATGGTGCTGGATTTTGCTAGGGGCGGAGACAAAATCAATTTATAACTGGAATCAACTTTTAGCTTCCTTGCCTTTATGCGCAGGGTAGTGTAACTCCACCTTTAGCGGAAAGCGATTGGAAAGACAAATACCTGACAAAACAGCGCCACTTATTCAGACTATGTTCAGTATCATATTTAGGCACATTTGCTACAAACGAACAAAAAACCCATCAGAGAAAATAGGTAACAAGCCACAAGATGTTTCTACTGAAGACATCAGCCAATCCTCTACCTGTTCACCCTATTCACCTAGGCTACTCACAGCTATACTTACTCATATCACAGTATCTGTTAGTCCAGGGGAAAAAAAAAAGCAAGCAAAGACAACATCTGTATGGCTTACGAAATGTCAATGATTTAACTAGAGAACAAGGGAAATAACTTGCCTCAGACAAGAAAATGCAGAACTCTACCTTAGAATTTTTATTACTACCCCTCAACTAGCCTATACATTCAATGTGAATCAGATACAACTACCATATGACTGTTATTTCCTATCTTTCTGTGATGAATATAAAAAGCAAATTATCACTAGATGGCAGCAACGAGTTGGCAATTTTTTAAAAAGATGATTAAATCTAGAGTCCAAGGTTTTCTATTTCACACTACCTTTCACAATTGGTCAAAGTTTCTTAAGTACCTTTCGGATACCATAAATTTCCCCTTCTACTTAGAGCATCATCATCTGCACTAAGTTATTTTCCTTTAACAGGGACACCTGGGTGGCTCAGTCAGTTAAGCACCGCCTTTGGCTCAGGTCATGATCCCGGGTCCTGAGATCGGCCCCATGTCAAGCTCCCTGCTCATCGGGGAGTCTGCTTCTCCCTCTCCCTCATTCTCTTAAATACATAAAATCTTTAAAAAAAAAAAAAAAAAGGGAAAAAAAGTTGTTTTCCTTTAACAAACTTAAATTCCTACTTTGCCCATTTAGGTACTCTTTCACATTACTCTATTTGGCCCTCCTTTGTTCTCTGCCTATGTATCTTTATTGCATTCATCAATTATTTCCCCTGGCTAACAACGAACTGTCCCTGTGTCTGCAAAAAGAACAGTATACTTTAATCTGCTCCATCCCCAAAGCTTATATTAATCAAAACACAGATATAATCTCAAGGTCAAGGTTCTACTAGCATGAGAAAATAGCATATGGTGGTGCTTTAGGACATTTTCAGGACACAAAAAGCTAAGTTGGCCCTTTTTTTAAAATATATACACTTATTTTTCTAAATAGGTTCCATGCCCAGGGAGTCCCAGCTGGAACTCACAACTCTGAGATCAAGACCAGAGGTGTGATCAAGAGTTAGATGCTTAGCCAACTAAGCCAGGTGCACCAAAGCTGGTCATATTTCTGATAAGCTTTCTAACTGCTATGTCTAAGAATTAAAACTAAGAGAATACTCGAGATACTAGAAATTACAGAGAGAAACAGATAATTCAATAAATGATATCACACAGCTATTAAAAACCAAAAAAACCCTAGAAAAACATAACTCATTACACCAAAATAAAATTATAGACGGATCAAAATTTAAAGTAAAAAATTACATATGCAGTTGTCAAAACCTAAATAACACAAAACATGCAACAGTCCCAACAAATATGAACAGGAGAAAAAGGGCAGGAAATGCAAACCAAATAAATCATAAACATGAAAAATTAATGTAAGAATTAATTCAGTCAACTGTCAATGTACACTAAAATCACTGGGCAAAAGCTTGTTGGGCACAAACAAGATTTACATGATCTCAAAATATTACCTAAAAGAATAATGATCATAAAGGGAAAAAAATGTATCTTTACAATGGAAACATAAATGCCACCACTTAAACCAACTGATCTGACATTAAATGCCTCCTGATGTGACAAAATAATAAACATGCATCACCTATGCAATACTCTTGGTAAAATATTTGAATCTACACATAGGGAAACAATTAGACAATTTCAAGTTTGTAGAGACGTTATACAACAATATAACTGGTTGGGACTCCTCAAAAATACATACATACAAAGTAGAGGCCTTTTCTAGATTAAGAAAGCAATGTGTGACCCTCTGACTAGACACTGGATTGCAAACAACATTTTTTTGGTGATGGGGAATTTTATTATGGTTTGTATACAAGAGAATATTGAACCTGTTAATTTTCATTGTCTTGATAATTATTTTGGTGAGATAGATTATCTTTATTCTTAGAGGAGATGCAGGCATTTTCAAGTTTCTAAGTGAAGTATCATGCCTAAAACTTTAAACTCACTGAGGAGGAAAACAAAACAAACCACCACACATACAGAGAGCAAACATAGCAATCTGCACAGTGACTACTAGAACAGGAAGGCTAGAACACGGGGTGTATTTTACACATGTAATAGTACCCGTTCCAAAGTTTTTTAAAGCTCCTATTACAGCAAACAGAAAAATGATATATACCAGCTGACACACTTTACCAAGTTCCCAGAAAATAGCAAAACTTACTTTTGTCAGATATGCTAATATAAGAATGATTGTACAATGGGGTGAAGACAAGGCAACCCCACAGCTGTAACTAAATAAACCAGTACATGTTTCTGTAGGTTCCTCTGAAAATTCTTAAAAAGTGCCAAGCAATGGGCAGGCCTACATACTTGCGTTAATTAAGCAATCGGCAATGTCATCCTATATTTGGAATTGAAAGAGAAAACTTTGAACATCTTTAAGTTCTATAAATCCCTGTTAATAAAAAAATTACATAACCACTTAAAACACATTGCAGAAAACCAAGTGAAAAATATTTACAATATAGACTCTAAAACTACATATGGTAATGATTACATATTAAAAATATAAGAAATATAGGTGTATAGGTACACCTGTAGCTACAAGACAGAGATGAACCAAAACACCAAAATACTAATACTGGTTTAAAAATATTTTTCTTTCATATGCATATTTCCTTCAAATTTCTTAATAAGCATTTTTATAATAAAAGATTGTTCCTGTCCAAGTATAAATGGGTAATGTATTACGACAAAAAAATTTTAAAATGAAGGTCTTTAAGAAAATATTCCCAGAATGTCAAAGAGGGAAAAACTAAATCAGGTAGTTCAACCGCCCCACAGTTCTTCAGAGGATGTTAAAATCCCCTTTCAACATCCTTGCTGACTCACTAATAATCTAGCCTCTTGAGAATTGTCAAAGAACTCACAATATAATACTCAATTCATAAACTTAATTGGCTTTTAACCAATTTCTTCCTTTAGTTCCCTCCTTCCTTTAATGTCCACTCATTGGCATTAATTTTTTCTTTAACGTAAATCATCTTATTCAAACTATTCCCTATCCTCACCATCTTCTATGAAGATAAAAAATGGTGCCCTGAAACAAATACAATTTAATCTGTCAATGTCCCTTCGAACACAGTAGCAGTCCAAATTTGGTTGTTCTTTCAAGAATGGAACACTCTGGATGCTATCCAGACGCTAGTGTTTCTGGTAACTTTTGCACTGTCAATACATGCAGAAGTCACAAAGTAAATTCCCTAATTCTTATACATTTATTAATATAATGCTAACTTCCTGTATTGGGACAACTACTTTGCTGGGTTTCTTTGCATCTAGTATAGGGCTTTACATTTCAAATACCATTTCATCCTTTTTTAAAAAGATTTTATTTATTTATTTGACAGAGAGAGACAGCCAACGAGGGAGGGAACACAAGCAGGGGGAGTGGGAGAGGAAGAAGCAGGCTCCTAGAAGAGGAGCCTGATGTGGGGCTCAATCCCAGAACGCCGGGATCATGCCGAGCCGAAGGCAGACACTTAACCAGACACTTAATGACTGAGCCACCCAGGCGCCCCCATTTCATCCTCTTCTATCCTGTTCACTATCCCTAGTTCCAGCCTGAAGAAGTTTCAGATTTTGATTTTGTTAAGTTTTGAAGTATTAATCTCTTACAATTATGTATTCTTCACTGATTTGTTCACCATCCTCTGAGAAGTCCTGCCCTTATCATTTTAAAAAGTTTAATATTATTAACACAATTTTCCTTCAATAGCAATTTTTTTTCACGTTATCTACTAGTTTTAAAACAATGACAACCAACAGTCCCAACGGGTAAGTCCTTTTGCATATTTTCTGTATACTGAAAATCCCTACCCTGGTTTAGTTTTAAGCAGGACCTGTATTAATAACTCAAAAAACTGCAAAACAAAAAGTTTAGGCTATTTTCAAAAAAACAATTTTAAACCAAAAAGATACGAAGATACCTATCCCCACAAATTCAAACCATATCCACCATGACCAAACTTCGCTTAAAACAGTGACTGAGAACTTCCTAAATAGAACATAAAAATTCAGAACATCCTCACACTAAAATACAAAAACAAAAAAACTAAAAAAACCAACAAACCTCCTGATGTCTGCAATACACACTTGTTCACAATTTAAGTTCTTAGTAATGTATACAAAGACACATGAAAATAAAAGAACCTAACGATTAAGAGCTCTGAGACTCTGGGGTCAGACAGCCTTGTACACTACTCTTTGTGAAGTCAATCCCTTCAAAAACCAGATTCTTCAACTGTAAAAGGAGTTATCATTGACAGTACTTGTCTCATAGGTGAGATATGAGGCATAAGTGAAGTACAGAAAACACTGACACGCTGGCCTGGCACATAGCAAGTACTGCTGCTGCAGCCGCTGCTATTACTACATCATTTACTATTATTGGTAAATACCAAAAAATAAAAATGGGCCAAGGATGCAAACAGGTTATTAGCAAATATTATTAAAGGTCCATGGAGATTTTTTAAAAATTCAACATCACTATAACGGAAATATAAATTAAACCAATTATCTATACTTCACTTACCAAATAAGGAAAAACATTTAAATTACAAGTCACTTTTACGTATTATTTCTATGAACTGGTACCGTATTTTCACAGGACAGCTGGACTTTTATCAAAAGCCTTAGTCCTGTGATTGTTCTTGACTCAATAATCTCACTTTTTTTTTTTTTTTTAAAGATTTTATTTATTTATGTGACAGAGAGATAGCCAGCGAGAGAGGGAACACAGCAGGCGAGTGAGAGAGGAAGAAGCAGGCTCCCAGCGGAGGAGCCCGATGTGGGACTCGATCCCGGAACGCCGGGACCACGCCCTGAGCCGAAGGCAGACGCTTTAACGACTGCGCTACCCAGGCGCCCAATAATCTCACTTCTGAGAACTCGTTTTAAGGAAACAAGGACGTGGATATTTAGAAAGTGTGTACAACAATATGGGACTGGCTAAATGAACAACTTCAGTACATCAATCCAACTAAATACAGGCAACTATTTAAAAATGGCAATGTACTGACGCCAAGAGATGTTCAAGATGTTAAGGAGCACACACCTGAACAACACAGGGAGCTAGGGGCACCAACCTCCCCACTGTGCAGTCAAAAATAAATCCCATGTAACTCAACTCCCCAGAAACCGCTGACTGGAAGCCTTACCAAAAAGTTATTAAAATCATAAGGAAACTATACAGCACTGTGTATTTTTTTCCAAAACCCACATAAGTGGACTTATATAGTTAAAAACCGTGTTGTTCAAGGGTCAACTGTCCAAGTTATCTAAATCATTAAGTGTAAGACATCTCAGGATGTAGTAGTAGTAAGTTTTTAAATACTTTTCCCTCAATTTTTCCTCAACAGCCATACTGCTTTCATAATTTTTTCATTTTGTGAAGATAGCTTAATGCTACCTTGAGATTTAATGACTTGATACACAGCTTCACCTAGAGTCAGCAAAGATTTCTATAAGCCCCTAAACAATTTGGAAAGATTGAGTGCTTCTCTTCCACAAGAGCAATTCAAAACTATATAAAACAGGGGCGCCTGGGTGGCACAGCGGTTAAGCATCTGCCTTCGGCTCAGGGCGTGATCCTGGAGTTCTGGGATCGAGCCCCACATCAGGCTCCTCCGCTATGAGCCTGCTTCTTCCTCTCCCACTCCCCCTGCTTGTGTTCCCTCTCTCGCTGGCTGTCTCTATCTCTGTCAAATAAATAAATAAAATCTTAAAAAAAAAACTATATAAAACAAGAAAAAGGGCATCTGTAGACCAAATTTTTCACTGGATATGGTTTCATAAACTTGGGGTCTCTCATTGGTAGTCCCAACAAATACAGACACTTCTCTCTACAATCTCAACCTCCATAATCAACTGTGCCGTTATTAAATGGTATTCCTCTGTTTCAGAGTGTTATATCAGACTTAAAATGGGGGTGTGGGATGTGGCTGGGTGGGTTGGTAGAGCATGTGACTCTTGATCTTGGGGTTGTGGGTTCCAGAGCCACGCTGCATGCAAAGATTACGTAAGATTACATAAAAACTTTTTTTAAAAAGATGGGGGGGGGCGCCTGGGTCACTCAAGCAGTTAAGTGCCTGCCTTTGGCTGAGGTCATGACCCCAGAGTCCTGGGATTGAGCCCTGCATCACATCGGGCTCCCTCCCCCTCTGCAGCTCCCTCTGCTTGTGCTCTCTCACACTGTCAAATAAATAAATAAAATCTTAAAAGAAAGGAAGGAAGAAAACCTCAGCATTTTAGAAGCCTATCATAGTCTTAATCAGAGCAGCTTCTACATAGCCAAACTCCCCTTTGACAAACCTGTTTACTTTGGGAACATTTTAAGCCATTTGAAAAAAAGAAGTTCCCAAATCTACAAGTATCAATCATTAGAAATATTTAAGGGGCGCCTGGGTGGCTCAGTCAAGTTAAGCATCTGTCTTAGGTTCAGTTCATGTTCCTGGAGTCCCAGGATGGCGCCCTGCCTCAAGGTCCCTGCTCAGCAGGGAGTCTGCTTCTCTCTCTCTCCCCCCCACCCCTCCCCCCACTTGTGTTTTCATTCTCGCTCACTCTCTTCAAATCTTTAAAAAAAAAAAAAAAAAGAAATATGTATGGGGCGCCTGGGTAGCGCAGTCGTTAAGCGTCTGCCTTCAGCTCAGGGCGTGATCCCGGCGTTCTGGGATCGAGCCCCACATCGGGCTCCTCCGCTGGGAGCCTGCTTCTTCCTCTCCCACTCCCCCTGCGTGTGTTCCCTCTCTCGCTGTCTGTCTGTCAAATAAATGGGTAAAATCTTAAAAAAAAAAAAAAAAAAAAAAAGAAATATGTAAAAAATGCTTTTCACAGGAAAAGAATTAAAATCGGCATTTCAAAATTACTTCAATAAGGTGAATAAATCTCAACTGGGAACTAAACATCAAGAACATATGCAATATATAAAAATAAGCAGCAAAAAAATTCAATGACTTATTACTGCTAGTGTAACTAAAATTCTATGTGATGAGAATACACAGTTTAATCTGTATAAACACCTGGTCAGGAGAACACTATCTCTATACTTGAGATTCACGCTTTAAATTTTAGGGGTCTTAAATCAGAAATTTCCTTTAAACGGTTTAGCAAATAACACTGAAAGAAAATGGAACCATGGCAATCTAGGTGGAAGGAATATAGAAATTCATTATACTGTTATTTGTATGTTTGAATATTTTCTTTAAAAGGTTGGAGAAAAGGAAAAAATGTTCACAAGTATTATAATCACAGATCTACAGTGGCCTGCAAAGTGTTTTAAAAATATTACTCTTCAGCTATCATTTACCACCAAGAAATAACATAGACTGGTCACATCATACCAGATATGATTTGCCTAAAAGCTCTGATAATTCGAAATACGTCTATTTCAGGATGGCATTTATTTTGATTACTAGCTTAATGGTATCACCATTTACCCAGTCTGCCTGTTTGAAGTTACTTCTTTTTTTAAAATTTCATTTATATTTTTATAATAATTTTTTATTATGTTATTGAGATTACTTGATTCTTAATCCTATTTATAATTTGGGGAGTGTCATTAGTTCAAATCTTACACATAAAATGGTTATTTTTTACATTGTATTATTTCAAATTTACATAAAATAAGCCATAACATGATCCTTGACTTCCCTCCCAAACACCAAAAATTCTTGCATGAAAGCCCATCAAAATTTCTACATCATGAACAAGCAATAAAAAGGAGTGCAAGTGGTCCAGACCAGTCCCTCTCTTTACTGTACCCATCAATCACAGTTCTAGGAGAGAGCATGAAATTATTTCTATGAAGCTTCCAAATGATGATGATGATGATGACGACAACGACGACAATGATGATGTTGTTTTGCTGCTGCTGCTGCTGGAGTACAGACCATATTCTGAATAGCAAGGGTCAATAATACTTACTGCCAAGATTTAATTTTTCTTTTATTATCTTTCATTGAGTTCCAACAAAATATACTTTTTGAAGTCTATCATGGAGTCGTGCTTGGAAAAATTCAAGATTTTTCAGACTTTACCAAGATAATACTGTGCTTTTTTGTGTTACACCCCAGTGGGATCTGGGGAAGCACACATCTGTCAAATCAAATATATTAGTATTTCTGCAATAATATGCATAATCAGTCATTTAATGTAACAGACTATAGATAATCTCATGTCAATTGAGGTCTGGCTTGTCACCAAAGTGTAAAACTAATGAAAACATTTTCCATAAATTTTTAAATTTCTGAATTATAAATAAAAGATCTTGGACCAGTAGAGAAAAATAATTTTGTATAAGGAAATTATTTTTAATAAGGAAATCCAACTTAAATTTACAATATTCTCCATCACTCAGACCTAAGCAGCTAGAACACAGGATTATACCTAAGTCTGAGAATAGTAAAATTAATATATATACAGGAATCCCACCTTTTGTTACCCTGACCTCAATTTTATCACCAATGAGAATAAACACACCAAGATTCTCTCAAATTAAAAAAAACAAATTTATCCCTAATAAAAGAACTTCTCAAAGTCCAGAAAGGACCAAGCAAAAAAACAAACAACCATGTAAGCAAAAATCAATCACCCCACAAAACCAATACTCCCACAAAAATAAAACACAACTGGAGAATGCCTTTCTCAGTCCACACGGTAGTATTTTAGGGTCTTAAATACTTTTCAGTGTGACAATGACTGCGTTTTTTAAGTCCTTATTTTCAAAAATACATACTGAAACAGCTACAGATGAAATATATGAAGGATTTACTTCAAAGTAACGTGAAGCAGAGAGAGTAGATACAGGTATAGATGAAACAAGATTACCCAAAGACTGTTAAAGCTGGACAACTTCATAGAGATTATACTCCGCCCTCTTATGTTTCAGAATTTTTCACAGTAAAATGAAAACAGTACGAGATATATGCATACACAGATCTAAAAATAAGGGTATTTACAAAATTTTGTCAGACTGTTCAATTGTTTATAAAAGGGAAAAACGGGAAGAACACAAAGGCCCAAAATTGAGTTCTATTTAAGTAAGATATTGTGAAAGTATGCAATGCATGCACCTATTTAAATTTTCAGATGTCTACTCATTTTATGTTAATATGTTCACATGAAGTAAAAAAATTTTTTTCTACTTGAATGGATGTGCTGTTATGTATGAATGACTTTTGGAAAAGCCTATATATGCCTACTCATGTAAAAAAAAAAAATCATAAAGTTTGTCCAAATTTTGTCTACAGCCCCATCACAGGAAACAAAATAACCTATGCCCTCAAATGAAAACTTGATTCATTCCACCACAGCCAGACCTATTTTAAAGTTTTTTCAACTTAACTATAAAACTGTTTACCAAACCCCTACCACAGAGGCTGTAGCCATTTACACCCAGTCACAGAGGAGTTGAAGCCTATCTATGTAAGTTTTGTCTTGAAACGAGAAACAAAATATTGTCGTGCTATTTATACTACTCTTCAAGCACAAAGTTTCCTTCCAATCCTAACAATGTTGTTTTGCACGTATCTTTCAAGATACTTCCCTATACCTTTACACAGACAATAAACTTCTATAGTATGTGCAATGGTCCAAAGTGCTAGAGTATCCAGTGGGGAGGGGGAAGTTTGAAGGGCTAAGTGAGGGAAAACCTCAGTGAGGCCATGACCTTTGAGTTAAGAACCTAAATGAAATGAGGAACCTAAACTTAGGAATGTCTCAGGGAAGAAAATTCCAAGAAAAAGCGTAGATAGGACCATCCAGCATGCAAGACTCAGTACGGAGGTAATGCAGCTAGAGCAGAATATACTGTAAAGTATACTATTCGTAAGGGAGGAGGAACACAATAGATCATAGGGTATTTTGTTAAATCACGGTGAATTTTTAATTTTAACGTTGAAAATAGGGAGCTATAGAGTTTCAAGAAGCAACACCTTCAGGCAATCCATTTTTCAAACATTACAATGGAGTAGGACCAATCCAGCTACTCACATTGGTGGGGAGCAGCAAAAGAAACGGAAACCTTTTCCAATAATGCACAAGAGACAACTGCAGCTTGAAACTGGACCAAGCCATGGCACTGTGGTCAATACTTGTATTTTAAAGGAAGGGCTGACAGGTTACTCCACAAGGCCAAAGGTGAGGTTTAAGAGAAAGACAAGGATGGCTAACCGAAGTCTGACCTCTATGACATAAAAACTGGAGTTTTATTAACTGAAACAGGCATTACCGGTTTGAGAGAATAGCAGGAGCCCCAGTTTGGGACTTTTAAACTGATGTAGTCAACATTCAAGGGAGTAGTCAGCTCAGTAACTAGACAGACTGGCATGTCATTCAAAAGAAGTCCAGGCTGGTGATACAAGGGTGGGAATCATTAGCTTATAGATGGTATATAAAATAATCTGACTGAATGAAATGACCCAGGGACTGTGAGTAAAAAAGAGAAGTTGAAGGACTGAACACACAATACTCCAACAAAGTGGAAGAAAGAAAAGCCAGAAACAGAACAAAAACCTAGAAACTATATAAAAAAAAGTTTCAAGAAGGAAAGTGGCTGAACTGGTTAAATCACAACAACTGGTCAAGTGTGATGAGGATTGAAAAAAGACTGCTGGATTTGGCAATACACCACTCTGGGATGTGTTTTGTTTTTTTTTTTAACCTTATTTCTTCAACTAAAACTCACTTTTAAAATGCGTTTACTTCACTGAAATATGACACATCATATTACAAAATTTTATAAAACTATTATCACAAAGCTACATCGATCTAATTTATTACCTTGGACTTTTATCGTGCCATTTAAAGTGGTAAGAATTAAAAACAAAATATATTAATGATGGTTTTTAGTTGGAAACTCTTTAAAAATACAAGTCCAAAGCAGTCTCTTTTTTGGGGGGGGGGATAACTTTAGCCCAACTGAAGATTTGTTTTTCAAAAATACTTCATTATGTTAAGTAAAGAACAGTCAATCTAGTATGAGTAAGAGTTGAAATCTGTAGGTTTAATCACCTGGGTTGAATCCGTGTGTTACCATGTATTAGGTATGCCTAACCTTGAGCAAATTTTTAAAACTGTATTTCAATATTCTCATCTCCAAAATGCTAATGATGATACACAAACGTTACGATGATTAAAAAAGTTACAAGAACATTAACAATGATGGACATATACACAGTAAGGTGTCCAGATCACTTTCAAGATGAAAAAATTGAGGGTCTACTTCATTTTTCTTTTCAAATAGGGAAGTGATATCATGTCTTACCCAATGGGTTGTTAGAGAACTAATCAGTAGTTTCCTATAGTCTGATCAACCTGTCCTCTTCAAACTAATTACATCTGCTCATTCATACACATACAAAAAAACTCATCTGAAAAGTCTGGGCAAGTATCCCCAGGCCTAAGATTACTACTTTTTTCATGAGATTAAAAGACAGTGACCTACTCTGATAGGTCTTCTAATTTTTTGTCCTCCTTGAACTTTGTCCTCATTACTTAACATTCCCCCAGACAATAGCCAGAAGGAAATTCCAAAGAAACTATCTCAGCATTCTCCAAGGTCCTTTCAAAAGATTCCTTTTGTTCCCAAGACAACCCAGATACTAAATAAGGACCTTCCACGGACCTGTACACCATGCTTGCTAACTGCTTATCTTTTCAACTTAGTCTTATTCTATGCATTCTTGGTGACTATTCTCCAGAAGTATTTTTTGTTCTGAAGCCAAGATTTCCCATTACCTGTGCTTTCAAGTAGGATAATCCACTTCTCATGGATGTTAATTTCAACATCAATTCAAGGTCACTTCACTAACATCACCTCCATACTGTAAATTTGGTTCCCTTTCTATCATCTTACTCTGTTCTTTTCCTTCTAGATTATAAAGTGCTCTTTGTCACTCTTTCTCCCCTCAATGATCTGTAATACCCAAAAGGACAGGGGACTCCTACCTTCATATTGTAAATTTGGTTCCCTTTCTATAATGTTTTTTTTTTTTTAAGATTTTATTTATTTATTTGACAGAGAGAGACAGCTAGTGAGAGAGGGAACACAAGCAGGGGGAGTGGGAGAGGAAGAAGCAGGCTCATAGTGGAGGAGCCTGATGTGGGGCTCGATCCCATAATGCCGGGATCACGCCCTGAGCCGAAGGCAGACGCTTAACCGCTGTGCCACCCAGGCGCCCCTATAATCCCTGTTCTTATCCTTCTAGATTAAAAAGCGCTTTGTCACTCTTTCTCCCCCCAATGATCTGTAATACCCAAAAGGACAGGGGGACAATATGTTCTGTTCATCCCTATGCCACAGCCTAATGGTGATTTTCAGAATAAGCACTCAAATGTCTAATGAATAAACAGCTCTACTTGAATGTTCCACAAGCACCTCAAAGACTAATTGTTTAAACTGCTTTCTCCTACTCTTACCCTAATCTGCTCCCTTTGTTTACCCAACATCTATCCTGGGAGTCATGCTGAAGCCCTTGCTCATTATCAGAGCAACCACCAAATCCTCCAAAATTTATCAGCTCCTCTCTAAGTTCCCATACCACTTCTTTTGACCAGGCCAGCTCATTATTTTTCTGTGTAGTTTACTATCTTCCTTATCACCTACCTCCAAACTCATTCTTCTCTAAGCCATTTCCACACCATCAGAATGACATTTCCAAATGAAAATCTGATCTCACTCCCTGGTTTAGAACCTTTCAATAGCTCACACATAGATTTTGATAAAATACAAACTCCATAGCATGGCATTAAAATTTTTTAATAATCTGGCCTTAATTCTAAGGTTCAGTTCAGTTCCCTTTCCCTTAGAAGCATTCCCTGCCCTTTTGAGTCAATCAAGTACTCATTTTTACATGCTTCTATAGGTTCTAAGTTTACCTCTAATCACAGGATGACACTGTCTCATTCATCTGTCTCCCTCACAAGGTTTTAAGTCCCTGAAAAACTACCTTACCTTTTTGTATCTCCCCAAAGGAACATGACCCACAAGAATTTGCAGAATTAACAAGGACAGACCTATAGTAAACAGCAGCCACACAATGACAGAAGAGTAAGACAAAAATAGCTTTCATGTAACAGAGGGTATCAGTAATACTTGGACCCATAAAAATTTCCATTCCTCTTCCAGATAACCTCAGGACGTTTTATATAACTTTCTCCCATTCTGTTTTCCTTTGAGGATGCCTTCAGTGTTCACTTTAACTGGATTTTATTCTTTTAGTACAAGTAAGGAAGATGTGATTTATCCTAGTAACACAAATCACAGAATATGCCTTTAAAAATCATCTCATTTTTTCTCTCAGCTCAAAAACTACTACAGCAACTCTAAAGTGAGTTATAACGATAGTCCATTATAGTCAGTAAAATACTACAGGTTGTGGGGTGCCTGAGCGTCACAGTCGGCTGGGCGTCCAACTCTCGGTTTTCGCTCAGGTTGTGGGATCGAGCTCTGCAATCAGTGCGGAGACTGCTTGGGACTCTCTCTCCCTCTGTCCCGCCTTCTAAAATGGATGAATAAATCTTAAAATACTACAGGTTGCTAAAATTCTAAATTCTTTAGGTACTCATTCCTTCCTATTACTTTTGGGAACACATTAAATTCCCCAACATTTGCCGGGCTACAAGTCATCACTGAAAAAGAGATCAACCTACATCTTTTCTGATTTGGATACAGGTTAAAGAGATTTCACTGCTTTTTGAAATTAAAAATCTACCTATCCTTTTTAAAAAACAAAAACAAAACCCTCCCAGTGAGATAGCATTTTAATATTATACCATATTTCTTGTGGTTT
This sequence comes from Ursus arctos, assembly GCF_023065955.2. NCBI lineage: Eukaryota > Metazoa > Chordata > Mammalia > Carnivora > Ursidae > Ursus > Ursus arctos. The sequence continues at coordinate 3,974,707 of NW_026623053.1, forward strand.
GATTCATGTTAAATTTCACTAAGAATAATCTAAATGGAATACAATCAAAAACTATTGTCACAAACCCAAGGAAAATTACTCTAAATGACAGAAAATTTTTACTAATTTGCAATAATCTAAGAAAAAAACCCATCTAATATGTCCTTGTCTTGTTGCTATTTAAAACCATTTTCATTCTGAAGTACATGTAAACTTCAGCTGCTCTTTCCAATTATCAAAAATTTTCAGTCAACCCGAGTTAGTAACAACCTCATAATTCCATTAGCTTATAAAAAAACTGAGCTGGCATCCTTTGGGAAATATCTCAAGATACACCAAAATCTTAACCCAAATATTTCCAGAAGCTATCACCTACACCGCATCAACTAGACTTAAATGGGTGTATTTCCTAGTCTTTGCAATGAAACCAAGTGGACCTCACACCTCTTACCATCACCCAGGAAGGGTGTGCATCTGTTCCGAAGGCCCCCCTGGCTCCAGGTCATCCTGGCTGCTGCTGTTCCAGGCTGGGCATCCATGTTGCTGCAGCTTGTGGTTTGTGAGGGGTAGTAGTGTACAGGAAAAGCAGGATGGGATTTCAAGGGAAACAGGAGGAAAATGGCTTTCTGGGAAAATGCCATCACCATCATAGGTGTTAAGTAGTACCACACACATTTTATTGCAGCACATTTTAAAAATTTAACAAATGAAAGATTAAAAATAAAAAAAACAAAAATAAAAAATTAAAAATACAGACGTCCAGAGATGCTCTAAAACAGTTAAGTTAAAGATCAGGAAAAATAAGGTCACAGACTTAACAGCCAGTAAAATTCTTTCGAGCCTGGGGAAGGGGATGAGGGCAAGGGTGGGGTTGGGAGAGAAAAGGTTTATGTGATCAATCCACTTAAAAATGCTAATGCCTTCACTTTCTCTCCCAAGATGCAAAACTCCAAAGTCAATCAGGAGGCCGGAGAAATTCTTATGAACATTCAGAAAAACTCGATTTTAATCCGGTTAAAAATCATCAGTGTCATTATCATCATCATCATCACCATCATTAAGTATAATAATAAATAAATAAATAATAGTAACTAGTAACAACAATAAAAAGGAAATCAGCGGAAAGTCAGGAAAAATGTAAAAAAAAAATTGGAATAACTTACTGTAGCTGAAGATCAAAAAAATCTCACTGTAAAAAAACAAAAATAAAAATAGCCCAGATTAGAAAAACGGGAGGTGCAAAAATGTCAAGTCAGTAAAGTTCATTTCTTTTCTTTTTCCAAAAGCAGTTTCCACAAAAACCGCAAGGGTAAAGTTCTCAGTAGCAGACAAGCAAAGCCCTTTCCACATCATCAATCAATCTTAAAAATACACGAGGAAGTAGAGAGGTCAGTTTATGAGAGGCTAAAAGGCTCCTCCTCCTCTAACCCAACTGCTGCAGAAAAAATAGAAATAGAAATTTTAAAAATTACATCTTAAATCCAAGTCCCGTTTTTGGAAACAATTAAAAAAAAAACACCTGTAAATTTGCCGTAGTGCACACCAAGTTGCATCATTATGTTTAAAATGTCTTTATAAAATCAGTTTTGGAATGGGAATGTGTGTGTTCTGGAAGGGTGGGGAAGGGAGGTTAAAAATCAAAGCTGAGCTCCAGTGAGTAGGGATGGGGTTCGCCTTGCTGCCCTGTGAAAGGAGAAGGGACAGATTGAGTCAGAGTTCCTCAGAAATGTTGTGCCCTAAACCCCCAAGACAGAAACATCTGTCCATTGCATGTAACACATTTTGGTAAAGCATAACATTATACGGGGATGGGAGAGCCTCTATAGAACCATCACCTCTACCAGTGACTGTCTTCACAATTCTTCAATTATCAGTAGGTGACAAAAATTTACTAAATATATGCCTATATTCCCACAAGGGTCTTAAAATCAAAAATCTACATTCGAACATTCCTCTTGATCATCAGCAGTTTGGACAAAGAAATTATAGAAAAACCAGGCCAACAGATGAAGAAGTAAGCAAATATGAAGATTATGAAGGGGAATGGTCTACCATGAAGATACATACTAGAGATGACATCTATTCTCAAAACCTGTAAGTGATCAAACTACAAGACCTGATAGGTTCTATCTGGGGAAAGATGTTTAAATATGGAGCACATCATAAAAATAAATCAATAGGGAGCTCATCATTCAAGCAACAGAATGAAAAACCACAAACGAAGGAGAAAAGATTAGAGTTACTGAATATTTAATGTCATAAAATAAGTGAAAATTATGGTCCTTAGTGAATTTGTTTCTGTGGCCTGTTTATAAGCTAGTATACATAGCTAATTTCAAGATATGAATTCTAAGAATCTGACACACAACACCACACTAAAAAGTAACAACATGCAGGACAGACTGGCTGTTTTATCAGCTGAAAGATTTGCAATTAGATTGTAGGTCTTTTAAGAAAATAAGGAGATCACCGCCCTCTCATTTCAATACTCAGATAGTTTTATTCTCCTTTACAAATATAAGTAAACTAGGGGGACCTGGCTGGCTCAGTTGGTAGAGAATGTGACTCTTGATCTCAGCCATGAGTTCAAGCCCCATGTTGGGTGCAGAGCTCACTTCGAAAAGCGGGGGGGGGGGGGGGGTGTCCAGGGGCGCCTGGGTGGCTCAGTCGGTTAGGCACCTGACTCTTGATTCCAGCTCGGGTCATGATCTCAGGGTTGTGAGATTGAGCCCTGCATTGGCCACGGAGCCTAATTAAGATTCTCCCCAACTCCCTCTTAAAAAAAAAAAGAGAGAAAGAAAATAAAAAATAGTAAAAGTAAAACGTGTTCCTTGAGTCAATTATGTGTAAATGACAACAAAACGGGTACTAAACCTCTAAAATTTTAACTGTAAATTTTTTCCAAGTAGCAGACTACTTTAGGTATAACCTGTAAATTAGTTTTACATTTGGACTGATGTGTTAAATCGTACAAAACCATAGGGGCACCTGGCTGACTCACTCTGTGGAGTGTGGGACTCTTTAATGTCAAGGTTGTGGCTTCAAACCCCACGTTGGGTATAGGGATTACCTAAAAATAAAATCTTAAAAAAATTGTACAAACTATAAAGAAAAAAGTTGTAGAAAATGTATACATTTGATTATCTCTACGGCAGTGTTTGTGATGTCCCGTTATGGTGAAACTTTCAATTTTCTTACTTAAGTCACAGCTTGAACCCGGTACTCAGACTCTTCACAGTATGTTAAGTAACTTTGTGGCTCATCTACAAATAAATCCTTTGCACATGTGTCAGAAGACAAACGCTCACCAAGTAGTTAATATGAAAAGAAGCATTTACATTTCTGAAAGTCATAAAGATGTCTTCCAAAACGCTATGTTAAATTGATGAGCTACCAATTCATAAAAAAAGATCAAACAACTTTAGTGCCTAATTATAATGCTTTGCAATGAACAGTATACCTAATCTATACTTTGTCAAACCTCTGGGAGGTTTGGATCCCTTCTTCTAAAGCACTCTTCTCAAAGTGAGGGATGCCAACCAGCACCAAGTGGCACTTATTTGAAATGCAAATTTCCAAGGCCCACACCAGACTTAATTAGAAATGCTGGTGGTGGAGCTCGGCAATCTATTTTAACTATTCCCCTGATTCTAATGTCTGTTCACATTTAAGAACCACTATGAGGATTTAATGGGGAACCTCTATCCCATAGTTTAGAGTGGTATAAAATAAATCCAAGAGCATCATGACCTATCATAGTAAATGCCCAAGAGAATTAAAAAACGCTACAGTAATCCTTTTCCCCCTTTATAAACCCCAACTTTCTAACACCTAAGACAACACTTGCAGTTATGCTACATCAAATAGTGCTGGTTCTCACCTGCCAATTCTCTAATAAATCTAATATGTACAAAACCATCATTTTCCCTGACCCCAATCAGAATGAATATATATATTAAGTATCAGCAAATAATGTAAATTATAATTTTACAATTATAAAGCTACTTCAAGACTAAGTTAAGATACATATTATAAAAACTGCTTTTAATAGAACTTTCTGTACACTTTTCAGCCTTCTGACAACATAAGACCTGAACAGAAATCAGAAATTAAAATAGGTACGATGTCTAAGCACCCTTTTAAGTATGAAACTGAAATCCATAACGTTTGACAGATTTGCCTAACACAGTAACGGGGCTGAGGGAGATGGGGATACAGTTCTCTTAACTCTAAGGCCAAGATTCTGTCACTCCCCAGCTAACATCTTAAAATAATTACTTAATATAATTTTTAATATTAGAAATTTATTCCTTGTTCTTACAGCAATTCCATCCAATACGTTGCATGCTATATGAAACCCACTAAAGCCCTAATCACAAAAATAAGCAATGTTTAAATTCTCTACAGAAGGAATAGCAACTAACACCAAGCATTCCAGTGCAGTGAGCATGGGAAACACAAAAATGTCAGAAGACCTACAATTTAGTCATCCTTCCTCTTTAGCCACATTAAAATAATACTAAAGCCTACCTATCTGAAAACACCTCTAAAATTGTTTCAGAGATTAATTCTGGGGCCAAACTTTCCAGATGGATATCAACTCAAAGGAACGGTTTCCTTGGTACACGCTGATCCCAAGAAACCCATATTTCTAAAACGTCAAGGCAAGAAAAGTGCCCTTCAATTAATTTCAATTTTTATCAGTTGTTATTAGATATTACTTCCTTACATTTCTATTTGCCTACAATATTTTTATCACGTTTGTGACTTAAATTAATCACTGCCCTTATCTCATTTCTTACAGTTCTGCAGTGATAAATTTTAGTTTTCAGCCCATGTAATAATATACATGTTTATGTTTTTTGTAAAGAGCAATGCTTTTAAATCCTATTACATTATCTACATGGTGAGGGAACTGACAAATCCATTAACTACTACGGAAAAAAGTACTTTTACCTTCTGTTTCCTAAAGGATGAATCTATCCTACACTATTGGTTTAAATTTTGCTTACCAGTTTTTGTGAGAGAACATATTACGAAAAAGAAATCTTCCCCAAGTATCAAAAAAAAAAAAAAAAAAGGCGATTTCTTGGATAAGTGAATGTGATACTACTTTGAAACACCTATGTAACTTTATAAACTTAGCGAACATTTTTTAAGTTTCAGGACTTAGAAATAGTGGGCACTTTAACACTTTAATAAAAAATATGTAGTTCCTAAAAAGTATGCATAACTACATACTTTTTACAGAGAGTTAAGATATTTTGGAAAATTAATTCCAGAATATCCTGTAAATCAGATTTTAAGTTTGTATTAGAACGTTAAATTAGTAACAACTGCCAATTCTCGTAATTAAATATTTTTCCCAAGTACAGTTTGGGAATTTCCAGTTACCGCTAGTGACTGCTGTAATTAGGTTCTCGTAAAGATTCAAATACAGTACTATCAATACATACTATTCCAATAGCTAGATAAAAAACACTTGACGAACCTAGTAGAGTCAAATTCCTTAGTAGTTCCGCTACTGATTTATTATGACCCTGGCAATCGACACTCTTGTGCCTCTCAGGTTCTGTCTGAGAAAGATAGCAGTACCTACCTCAAGCAAAGTTCCACTAACTTATATATTTCAAGTGATTTGTAACCTGCAGATAAAAAGTAAGCCAGCTTTAATTATTACTGTTAATATGTAAATGAGATTACAATATTTTTAAAAATATATAACTGAAAATAACTACTTCGAGGTCCGCCATTGCTCAGAGAGATGTAAAATAAAAAGTAATCAGTAAAACATTAAATCTATTGTTATAATATTTACTACTCTTAGGCCCTGCGGTACGCTCCAGATTTTAGAGGCTCGCGGTACAATATATACTTGGTAACCCTTACCCATCCCCCGCCCAATTTTTAAATTTAACAGGAGACATCAGCACTACATGAACTTCAACTGTATTAATGAGCATCTCGATCTTCCCTTTCATCTCTCTCTTGGAGTCCTCATGGTCGTAGAAAATGAAAGGAAAGAAGCCGTTAACACAGAAAAAAAGAGCGAAAAAGGAAAAGGACGTTTTCCCTGCCGATCGTGGCCTAAAGAACACTAGGTTAAATCTGCGCAAGAGCTGAGGCCTGTAAAAATCTCTCCCGCATAAAACCTAATGCCCCAACGCAAAGAGAATAAATGGAGGCCTGGTTACTCTACCGAGGGTAGGGTTCCCTCGTCTTCTCTCCCACACCCCCTCGCGCTCGCCGAGGAACCCAGCGCCTGCCCTGCTTCTGCCCCCTCCACTTACCAGGAGGGGGAAGGGAGAAGAGATTCGATTCTGAATCTCCTACTCCCGGGTTCTACGTGGAGAAGTCAACTGCTGCTCGAGGTCGACAACGCGGCCGCACAGCTCAGCCTTCGTCTCTTCACAAAATGGCCCCCGAGTCTCCTCTGCCGCCGAGGCGAAGGCCTAGCCCCCGCCCCGCTCCCGAGAATTGTGCTATTGGCTGCGACTTTTCTCGCTCCGGCTTCTAATTAGACAGTTCTACCGCTCTTCACAATTCTGCCCAATCACAATCAGTAGTGGGTTAGACTATGCAAGAGAATTTCCACATGCGTGAGAGAAACTAGTTTGTAAATGGTTACTTTTCCTGTCATTTATCACGTGAGACGTGCTTATTGGTCACTCTACCTGACGAAGCGCTGGGTGGTAACTCGCCTTTGTATCGCGCACCGCTTCACATCCGGGTATCCGGGAGGTCTGATTGGCGGCTGTATTCTCCTATCCCCGCTCCCTACAGCGCCTAGCAGAAGACCCGCCCAGATCTCAGAATTCCCGCGGCGCGGGGGCGGGGAAGGATTGAGGGATTTTGTTAGGTAGCCGGCTCGCGGGATCTGTCCTAGCACAGGGCCTAGGAAAAAGCTGACGCGCTTAGTGAATCCTCCACCCAATGTAGCTAAAGAGAGGACTTTTCTTAGAGAGGGGAGGGAGCAGTGAAGACCGGGCTGCAGAAAACTGACCAACTTTACAGTTTCTCCGACCCTACATCCCCTCTCTGTTCTAGACTCAAATGTCAGCTCCCTCCTGGACAGCTCCACTTGTCAGCCTCTCAAGCCCTTCTTCAGACAACGCGTATCTCACCCAAACCAAAGGACTTCCTTATTCCTTTCCACTGCAAGAAGTAAAGGAAGTCTAAAGCGCTGGCCTGGAATACTACGGCCACCTTTTGGCCTCAAGTCATCCTGCTGATACCCTACATGCCAACCAAATTGGCTTACCCCTCTGTCTATACACACACACACACACACACACACACACACACACACACACGCTGCCCGAAATGGCCTACCATCTACCGGGTGGGGTCACCGCCTGCCCAGTCCCTCAGGTTATATTGTAGCAGCCCTGAACGCAATAAAAAATAGGTCCAGCTCTTCTAAGGAGGGGGATTCCTTTGTGCCTTTAAGGAAAGAAGATGCGGAACACCTGATAATGTGATTACATCTGTATCCATTGTAAGAGGTAAAGATATGTGTGAATGCAGTTTTATGCATTAGTTTCGAATTCTGAATTGCAGAGATTCACAACGAAGCTGTTATCTGTCAAATGACAAAACAAACAATTTCATAATTAGCTTAATGTCCTTCCTTCAAGGGAAAACAAACCACCGATTGGGAGAATACAGGGCCTCAGAAGCGATGGAGTCCTCTACCAGAGGGCGTTTGGGCAACAGCGGCTTTTACATAGCATTAGACTCAGCGACTCAGAAACAGGGCTGGAGCTGCATATCTGACCTTATTTAGAAAGGTCAAGGAGCAAGGAAATAAGTTTGGATCCCATCGTTGACTTGGCTTTTGGGGATTGGCTGACAGTATATACAGTATTTCCGGTCAAGAAGAATTTAAAGGAAGGCCAAAGTTTGGTTTCCAGACGTGACACCTGGCAGGAGGGACTCCATTTTGGACCCGAATATTTACTTCAACGTACCTCTGGGGAGCGGACCTTTTACCATTTTAAGTGGTATGCCTTTTTATACTGCTAAAATTTTTTTGCCATATGCATGTATTGCTTTTAAGCTAACTTGAAAAGTAAAAACAAAAGCATGTAAAAAATTACCGAAATACTGATAGTGGTTCTCTGTGGGAGAATTACAGGTGCTTTTTGTTTTTTTGGGGTTTTGTTTTTGGTGTTGGTGATTTTTATTTTGTTTTGGTTTTTTGCTTGTGCTTTTCTGTATTTTCCAAATTGTTAACTTTGAACAAGTAATCATCCTCCGAGTGCTTAATGCCTCAGCTCAATTGCCACATTGCATTGGAAACTCACAGCTCTGGTTAATTTTACACTCATTTCTCCTCCTGGATGGTAAGGTTTTTTTAAAAAATGTTTATTATTGAAGTATAATTGACAGTGTTATATTCGTTTCAGGTGCACAACCTAGTGATTCGACAGTTCTATATATTATGCTATGCTAACCACCCACAATAAGTGTAGTTACCGTACAATCTTATAATATTATAGGCTGTATTCACTTCTGTACTTTTCAAATCTGTAGCTTCTTTCTTTTATAGCCGGAAGTCTGTACCTCTTAATCCCTTCCTCCGCATTTCACCTATCCCACCCACTCTCTCCCCCTCTGGCAACCACCAGTTCCCTGTATTTATGAGTCTGTTTCTGATTTTTTTTTTATTTTTTAGATTCCACAAATAAGTGAAATCGTATGGCATTTGCCTTCTCTGTCTGATGTATATCACATAGCATAATACCTTCCAGGCCCATTCATGTTGTAAATGGCAAGATCTCATTCTTTTTAATGGCTTAGAAATATTCCATTGTGTGTATATAAAGATATATATCTAAGACATATATTAAGATATATATCTAAGATATATGTATCTCATTTTTATCCATTTAACTATTGATGAACACTTAAGTTGCTTCCATATCTTGGCCATTATAAATAATGCTGCAATAAATATAGGAGTGCATATATCTTTTCCGATTAGTGTTTTCATTTTCTCTGGGTAAATAGCCAGTGGTGGAATCCCTGGATCATAAGGTATTTCTATTTTTAATTTTTTAAGGTACAGGCATACTCTTTTCCACAGTGATTGCACCAAAAATTTACATTCCCTGCCCTCCCCAAATTTACATTTCCCCCATCAGGCCACAAGGGTTCCTTTTTCTTCACATTCCCACCAACATTTCTTTATTTATGGTGTTTTTTATTTTAGTCATTCTGACAGGTGTGAGGTGATCTCTCATTGTGGTTTTGATTTGTTTCCTTGATGATTAGTGATGTTGGGCATCTTTTCATGTCTGTTGGCCATCTGTATGTCTTTGGAAAAATGTCTATTTAGGTCCCACTTTTAATAGGATTATTTGTTTTTTAGTGTTGAGCTGTATAAGTGTTTCTTGTTTGTTAATTAAGTAGGCTCCGTGACCAATAAGGGGCTTGAATTCATTAACCTGAGATCAAGAGTCACGTGCTCTACCGCCTGAGCCAGCAAGGCATGCTGCTGTATTCTTTATGTATTTTGAATATCAACTCCTTATTGGATATATGTTTTGCAAATGTCTCCTCCCATTCAGTAGGTTGCCTTTTCCTTTTGTTGATGGTTTCCTTTGCTGTGGAAAAGTTTTTTATTTTGGTGTAGTTTCAATAGTTTATTTTTGCTTTTGTTTCCCTTGTCTGAGGAGACATTATCCATAAATATTTTGCTCAAACTGATGTCAAAGAGATTACTGTCTGTATTTTCTTTAGGAGTTTTACGGTTCCAGGTCTCACATTTATGTCATTAATCCATTTTAGTTTGTTTTTGTGTAAGTAAAGTGTAAGTGGTCCCATTTCATTCTTTTGCATGTAGCTGTCCAGTTTTCCTAATACCATTTATTGAAGAGACTGTTTTTTCCCCATTATATGTTCTTGCCTCCTTTGTCATAGACTAATTGACCATGAAAGTGTGGAATTACTGCTGGGTTTTCTATTCTGTTCAATTTTTCTATGCGTCTATAACATATTTTTTCAATTGCTCTATCTTTGTAGTATATCTTGAAATCTCAAATAGTGATACCTAGTTTTGTTCTTCTTTCTCCAGATTGCCTTGGCTCCTTAGGATCTCTTATGGATTATTTGTTCTAGTTCTGTGAAAAATACTAATAGTATTTTGACAGGGATTGCATTAAATCTGTAGATTGCTTTAGCTAGTATGAACATTTTAGTAATAGTAATTCTTCCAATCCATGATCATGGCATAAATTTCCATTTGTTTATGTCTTCAATTTCTTTCATCAGTCTCATAGTTTTCAGAGTATAGGTCTTTCACCTCCTTGGGTAACTTTATTCCTAGGTATTTTATTCTTTTTGATGTAATTGTAAATAAGATTGTTAATTTCCCTTTCGGCTAGTTCATTATTAGTGCACAGAAACGCAACAGATTTCTGTATATTAATTTAGTGTCCTGAAGTTTTACTGAATTTATTTATTCTAACAGGGTTTTTTTTTGTTTTGTTTTTTGTTTTTGGTGAAGTCTTTAGGGTTTTCTCTATGTACTCTGCATATGTCATCTGCAAATAGTGACAGTTTTATTTTTTCCTTACAAATTTGGATGCCTTTTGTTTCTTGTCTGATTATTGCAGCTAGGACTTCCAGTACAATGTTGAACAAAAATGGCAAGAATTGACATTCTTGTCTTGTTCTAATCTTAGGGGAAAATTTTTCAGTTTTTCAGCATTGAGTATGATGTTAACTGTGGTTTTGTCAAATATGGCCTTTATTATTTTTAGGTATGTTCCCTCTAAATCCACTTTGTTGAGAGTTTTTTTTTTTTATCATGAATGGATGCTGAATTTTTTTTTTTTAAAGGAATTTATTTATTTATTTGACAGAGGCAGCCAGCGAGAGAGGGAACACAAGCAGGGGGAGTGGGAGAGGAAGAAGCAGGCTCCCAGAGGAGGAGCCTGATGTGGGGCTCGATCCCAGAATGTTGGGATCACGCCCTGAGACGAAGGCAGACGCTTAATGACTGCGCCACCCAGGCGCCCCTGGATGCTGAATTTTGTCAAATGTTTTTTGTACATCTATTGAGATCATCCTATTGTTTTTATCCTTCATTTTGTTGTGATGTATCATGTTGATTTGTGGATTTTTTAAAAATATTTATTTTAGTGAGGGGATGCACATGGCTAGGTGGGGGAGGGGAGGCGAGGCGCAGAGAGAGAGAGAGAGAGAAACTTAAGCAGATTCCTCATTGAGCACAGAGCCCCACATGGGGCTAGATCTCAGGGCCCTGAGATCATGACTTGAGCCAAAACGAAGTCTGACGCTTAACCAACTATGCCACCCAGGTGCTCCCCGATTTGTGGATATTGAACCATCCTTGTATCCCTGGAATAAATCCCGCTTGATTGTGGTGAATGATTTTTTTTTAATGTATTGTTGAATTTGGTTGCTAATATTTTGTGGATAGTTTTTGCGTGTATGTTCATCGGGGATATTGGCCTGTAATTTTTTCTCTTGTGATGTCTTTCTCTGGTTTTGGTCTCAGGGTAATGCTGGCCTCATAGAATGAATCTGGACATTTTTCTTCCTCTTCTATTTTTTGGGGATAGTTTGAGAAGAATAGGTATTAACTCTTCTTTAAATGTTTGGTAGAGTTCACCTGTGAAGCCATCTGGTCCTGGACTTTTGGTTTGGGGGAGGTTTTTGACTACTGATTCAATTTCATTACTAGTAATCCATCTGTTCAGATTTTCTATTTTTTTTTCCTGATTCAGTTTTGCAAAATTTATGTTTCAAGGAATTTATCCATTTCTTCTAGGTTGTGCAGTTTTTCGCATATAAGTTTTTGTAGTTGTTGCTTGTAATCCTTTGTAATTCTGTGGTGTCAGTTGTTGCTTCTCCTCTTTAAAACCTGATTTTATTTATTTGAGTCCTACCTCTTTTTTTCTTGATGAGTCTGGCTAAGTGTTCATCAATTTTGTTTATCTTTTCAAAGAACCAGCTATTGGTTTCAGTCTCTATTTCATTTATTTCCACCTTGATCTTTACTATTTTCTTCCTTGTACTAACTCTGGGCTTTGTTTGCTTTGGATGATAAGTTTTTTGATGGCAGAGTTTAATTCTTTTTTTTTTTTTTTAAGATTTTATTTATCTGAGAGACAGCATACTAGAGAGAGAGAGAGAGAGACCGAATGAGCCACCCAGGCACCCCGAAGGATTTAATTCTTATTACTCTCTCTATTCCCCTTGCTTACTACATATCCCAGGGCCTTACACGGAGTGTTTAAAATTTGTATTAATCAGTAACTTTTATTTATCAGGAGAAATTGTTATTTTTCTCAGGACACACAAGTAAACTGTCCTTTCTTTATTATATATTTTATATAGCACTTACTCAGGGGGACCAGAGGCTTGGTTGACCTGTAATTCATGTAACTATTGACTTAAGCAGAAATAATCACTGTTTAAAAGAGAACGTGGGGTCCCTGCGTGGCTCAGTTGGTTAAGGCTCTGTCTGCCTTCGGCTCAGGTCATGATCCCAGGGTCCTATAGGGCTCCTTGCTCAGCAGGAGCATGCTTCTCCCTCTGCCTGCTGCTCCCTCTGTTTGTGCGCATGCCGGCGTGCTCTCTCTCTCTCTCTCTGACAAATAAATAAAATCTTAAAAAAAAAGAGAGAGAGAGAGAGAGAGAGAGAGAGAGAGAGACAGCAGGCCCCAAATGGAATCACCTGTGCTGAGCCCGCATTACCAAACTGAAACTTAATACTTAATCTAATTGCAGTTTCATTCTCCCCCAGGAGTGTAATCTTAACCAGTAAGTCTGAAATTTCCTGATCAGCACCAGTGAGGTAATCCCCCTAATAGATTCTTTTGTCCTCCACAGGAAGGTGACCTTGCCTGAAATAATCCTTTTTCCCCACCATTTATGTCTTCCTTATGTCACCCCTTCTCTGCCTTTGAAAACCTTTCCTTCCTGTAACTCTTCAGAGCTCCTTTCTATTTGCTAGACAGGATGCTGCCCAATTCATGAATCGTTGAATGAAGTCAATTAGATCTTCAAATTTATTCAGTTGAACTTTGTTTTTTAACAATACTAACATGTTTTATTACTCATTGTTCTCGTAGAATAAAAATATCCATAAAATGTTAATGAAACCTACTTACTTTCATTTTACCAGAAATCTGTTTTACCACATGATCTTTGTCACGACCTACTGATTAACCAGCGCCGTATTTGATGCAAGAGAAGCACTTAAGAGACCATTTATGTTTTCAAGGAGTTCGTTCCTTAGCTAGGTGGGGTAGAAGTAGAAGATACAGGAAGAATTAACAATCAGTCCCTCTGTCAAGTAACTTAGAATTTACTAAGGATGGGAAAACAAGTGGAAAAAATAGCATAATACAAGGCAGAATGCTAAGCACCATGTTGATGACAAATCTTTATGATTCCGGTTTTAAGGCTTTGTAAACCTACGTGGGCGAGATGAAAAGTAGGAAGTGCCCTTGATCTCTACTGCTTACTCTAACACCTTACAGTTCTAAAGTTGAACGCTTCTGTTGGAGAAAGAAAGTCATGAGCCAGACCCCAGTAGTGGAGGTGGAGTGGGAGAAGAGGTAAGGAGCAGAGAAGCAGTAACTCCTTACCTTGCACTAAAGAAAAAACAGAACAAAACTGAACTTTGGTTTTTAACTCAAGAAGTAATTATCTTTGAAGAAGGCTTTATGTGGCTTGGAGTTATTACCAGGGTAATGTATCCCCTGCCACCTTCCCTCCTCTCAGTTCCAAGCCACCTGCCAAGAAGAAGAAAGGAAAAGCAGCAACAGCTGTGAAATGCCTGATGTACCTTTTCCCTAAGTTATTAGCTGAATGTTGTACTTGGTATCTGTCATCCTACATGCCCTTGTTGTACTTAATTATCTACCTTATTCCATTCAACAAGTCAAATGCGACTGTATTAGTCAATTGTCGTTGCCTCTCCTCCTCTGCATCCTCCATCAGCCAAGGATGTCCTATTGGAGAGTGAGGAGGTGGTCTCTGATGAATCCAGATGAAGCACTTAATTTAAACTTCACGGTGGGGTGCCTGGGTGGCACAGCGGTTAAGCGTCTGCCTTCGGCTCAGGGCATGATCCCGGCGTTCTGGGATCGAGCCCCACATCAGGCTCCTCCGCTATGAGCCTGCTTCTTCCTCTCCCACTCCCCCTGCTTGTGTTCCCTCTCTCGCTGGCTGTTTCTCTCTCTCTGACGAATAAATAAATAAAATCTTTAAAAAATAAAAAATAAAAAAAATGATAAACTTCACGGTGCTCTCTGATTTACCCAATAGTACTTTATAATTGTTTGCATTCATTTGGAAACCTTTCCGAATGTTTGCAATCTGTCTTCTACAGGCAATTTTATTCTGTCTGAAAAATAACACGATAAAGATATTGCACATCACTTTCAAGACCCTTCCTCTCTTACTGCATTCTGTTTCTCCCACACTGAGTCTGTCCCCCAAGCTGATTCTGTAAATTACTGCCATGGTAATCATCTGAAAGTATTCACTTTTTCATGTGTGACTCCCACACTAAAATCCTATAATAGCTCTATTTGCAGTCCTACATTTTCATTGTTTCATTCACAGCTCTTCTGTGCCTGGCCCTACCTTACCTATCAATGTTATCCCCTCCACAAGACCCTGAGCCTAGGCAAGCCTGCCGTCCTTGGACTCTAACAGACCACACTGCAATTCTCTTTCCCCACAGTCTAACTATTCTTTAAAACCCAACTCAAGGGGCGCCTGGGTGGTGCAGTCGTTAAGTGTCTGCCTTTAGCTAAGGGCGTGATCCCAGTGTTCTGGGATCGAGCCCCACATCAGGCTCTTCTTCTAGGAGCCTGCTGCTTCCTCTCCCACTCACCCTGCTTGTGTTCCCTCTCTCACTGGCTGTCTCCCTATGTCAAATTAATAAATAAAATCTTTAAAAAAATAAATAAAAATAAAACCCAACTCAAGTCCCAATTAATGCTTTTAAAGAATATTGATGCTTCAACTGCTTATTCAATCAACCAATACTCCATGTGTTTTTTTTAACTTTAAGTGTTTTCTATATTCACAAAACTAGATATAAAGTAGTTCCAGGGGCGCCTGGGTGGCTCAGTCGTGGGGCATCAGCCTTCGGCTCAGGGCGTGATCCCGGCATTATGGGATCAAGCCCCACATCAGGCTTCTCCACTGGGAGCCTGCTTCTTCCTCTCCCACTCCCCCTGCTTGTGTTCCCTCTCTCCCTGGCTGTCTCTCTCTCTGTCAAATAAATAAAAATAAACCTTTAAAAAAAAAATAAAGTAGTTCCAGTCCTTAAGCCTTGTACCCCTTCTCAGACTCATTTCATAGTTATTGTTTACCCTATAACAAGATAGTACTGTTTTTTTCTGTAATCCTTTTATTTATGGACCCCATTCTGTGCTTGGTGTATGTGTGTGAGTCATAAAATTTAATAGATTGATGATTTGACTCACTATCTGACATAGCATTTCATTATACCTATTTCTGTTTTCATTCTAAATGCCTTTGGCTGTGGGTAAAATCATACTAGGGGGATTTAGAATATAGACTCCAGTGAATAGATTATTGATGATCTGGCTTCTAGAGTACAGATTCTACAAAAAAGACCTTATACACTGCTAATAAAATTATTGGTCACTTTGGTTGGATATATACCTTCTTAAGTCTTCCAGTGGTCTCCCCCCCATTATTTTAAAGCTTTCCATATGAAAATAAACTGTGTTCTTTTTTCTAATAATATGTGATTTTTGTAAAAATTTGAAATACAGATAAAGTGAAAGTTTCTATTTGACCCATCCTCCTAAAGCATTCATTCTTAACTACTTGGTGTACATCCGTACAGATCTTTAAAAAATATACGTATGGATTTATTTTTACCTAAATATTATCATAATCTGTAATCAGGGGCTTTTTCTTAATCTTTTTTTTTAAAGATTTTATTTATTTATTTGACAGAGAGAGAGAGAGCCAGAGAGAGAGGATCACAAGCAGGGGGAGTGGGAGAGGAAGAAGCAGGCTCATAGCAGAGGAGCCTGATGTGGGGCTCGATCCCAGAACGCCGGGATCAGGCCCTGAGCCAAAGGCAGACGCTTAATGACTGAGCCACCCAGGCGCCCCTTAATCTCTCTTTTTTTTTAAAGATTTTATTATAGAGTGTGTGCACATGTACAAGCAGCGGGTAGGGGCAGAGGGAGAAGCAGACTCCCCCCTGAGCAGAGAACCCGCCACTGGGCTCAAGGGGCTCAAGGGGCTCGATCTGAGGACCCCAGGATCATGACCTGAGCCAAAGGCAGGCACCTAATCAACTGAGCCACCCAGACACCCTCATCTATTTTTCTAAATAAACAAAACCCTGAGCTTAAAAAATTTTTAAGTAATAAAAAAAATGTTTACCCACAAAGCTTGAAAAACTTAGAGATTAAAGAAGTTTTGAATCCTGACATCCACTTAGTGGTTTTGAAATGGAGTAGTATTTGATTTTGAGTATTACTGGCCACCTTCAGATTAAAACTAACAATAATAGGTCTTTATCTCTGAGCGTTGACCCTTTTGCCTTCTCTCTTTCACAGCAAAGTTTGGAGTAATCTGTCATCCATTACACAGGGATTGCTGGCCATTCCTGGCAAGTGGTGACCCCAACGTGACCATCTTGCAACGGACACTGTATGGATCGCCCCAAAACAAAAAGTCTGCACGCAGTAAGTTGGCATCGGCTCACAGCCGAGTTTGGGGAGGTTTCAGGCTTTGGGTGTTTTTGTGGAATTAAAAGGTCTCTAAGAACTCCAGATATGAGGAAAAACCTCTCTCTTGAACAGAGGCAGTATATTAAAGTTTTAAAGCAACTTTTGAAGGTTAATGGGGCTACTATAAATGAGAAACCGCTCCTTAAGGTGAGCAGGGACTCTGTAATGGAGGATCAACTTCAGGGTTTGTTAGAGGTTGTTATTGAACAGGACCCATGGTTCCTTAACTGGGGAACTTCAGAAGAATGGGAGAGAATTGGAAAGAGCTTGAAATGTTACCATAAACAAGGTAAAAAGGTGTCTCTTGCTTCCCTTACTATGTGGGGTCTAGTCAGGTCCACCCTGGCCCCTTTACATACTGAGGACACCTCAAACGTCTTTAAAGAAAAAGAAGGGGAACCTATGACTCCTTTGGCTCCCCAAATTAGCCCTTTAAGTTCTCAAGTTAGATCCAGCAAAGAGGAAGAGCTCCTTCCCTCCCCCACTAGGAAATTCCACCACCTTCCCCCCTTCATACCCACTTAGTCAATCCTTATTGGGGGCTACATCTGGGAAGCGATACTTACAGAGGACCATTTCCTAGGGAAGCTGGCTATAAAGACTACATGTGTTGGAATGTTGCTTAGACCATGATGGATTTCTATCTCTACTGTTTTCCATCAAGCCCTTTACTAACTACTTAAGCTACAAAATTGGATAATTTACCCTTGTAAAACTTCTGGTGTTTTCCATGGGTTAAAAATGGCGGGTTCTTCAAGGCAAGGTAAAATAAGGCATGACCTTCACAGCGTGACCTTCAAGGCACAGTATTTCAGTCCATACACTGGCACCCATCTTAGTCTAGAATGTGATGGGGAAGGTGGGGGTGGAGGGCAGGCCTCCCTCCTACAGGGGCCTATATCAGTGTAGGTGGTCATAGCGATTTTGTTCAGGGGATGCCTCAGGTCATTTGACACCAGGAACCTCTGACATATCCTGTGTGGAACGCCACCCAGCAGTGGGGGATTTCCTAGGTAATGGACCTTCTCTTTTCTTCAGTTTCCAAGGACTCACCCTTGGGGCGCCTTTTAACGCATTGGAAACAATTCAGATTGCAAAATTTAGGAAAGGATTGATCTCCTGTAACACTGCATGGCCTCAGTGGGATCTGTCAGATCTCTTCAGTAGGAAAAGCTAAATGTGCCTATGGTACCCGTTGCTAGTACATAGGCCTTCATTGCTCTACACCAGGACCCCAACCTAAGAGCCTTGCAGAATGTGTTTGCCCAAATGTGTTTGGCTAGTAAACTCCCTCCTGACATATTGGATGATAATTATCCAAATAGGCTTCCTCGGAGTAAACCTAGGTTGCTGGAGGAAACCTAGGTTGCCAGAGGAAGGGGACTCTCACCACTCTCTCCCTCTCTCCCTCCCTTCCCCTCTCCCTGTTCTTAATAGATGTGGGGGCTTCTCCCTCACTCTTTTCCCCAGTTAATGGCTATAGTTGGAGGCAGCCATGGTTAAGTCCACCTCAGGGCGGGGACTTTAAGGAATATTCCCAAGCAGCTGCCAAAATTCCCTTTGTTTCAGGGAAATTCCCTGTCTTCTCTGGGCCAACACGGACTACCTGTTCCCCCTTGTTGGTGAGAAAACATGGCATTTGCTCCTTTGTTGGAGCTGATGAGCTCTAGAACCAGGAACCCTTTCTCTGCCTTCTGGAAGCACTTCACCTCTTCTGCCTCCCTCTCTCCCTGCCCCTCCTCCTGTTTCTGCACCACCTTGGGTGTGGCCTTTATAACTGGCTTCTAGACCGTCCTTGGTGCCTCAGGCACCATGGCTCCTTGTTCCTTCACTGTCAAGGAGCAAAGAAGAGCACCCCCTGGACCTAACATCACCCACTCTAGATTTCCCCAACAGTGTCTCAGGTAAAAATTGACAATGGGGAGGGTCCAGGTGGAACATAAATCAGTATCTAAACTAAGTTAAGTTTGTCAGTTTAATTAAAATAGACATGTCCCTGAGCATTGACCCCCCATTGCCTCCTCTCTTTCACAGCGAAGTTTGGAGTAATCTTTCATCCCTCAGTACGGGGGTTGCTGGCCATTCTCGGCATTATGAGTCTCAGGACTGAAACCCACCCTCCCTAACACATTCACTCCAAGACTTTTCAGTGGGAAGGTTTAAAACCCCAGGGATCAAAAGAGGATTCTAATCACTTGAGGAAAGTATAGAATGGGTAACCATTCAAAAAGAATAGGAGCATTCAAATATTGATGAAGGATAGTTGGAAGGCAGGCAGGCAGGCACAAGGGACATCTGCCCTAGGAGGAAACCACCCTTAAAAGGATTTTACATCACCCTGAAGGAACCGTCCACCCTTTCCCATGTGATAGACGGGTGACAAAAAACATGATTGGATAACAGCCCAGTGAGGGTAAATCAGATTAAAACAGCCTGCTAACAAGCCCCTAGACTTAGAAACTCCCAGTGGCAGCCCTCTCAGGTCGCCTCCCTCCTCAGGAGTTTTGTACTGCATCACTCAATAAACTTTACTCTTGCTTAATAAAGCTTGCTTTGCTGCCCACCAAAAAATAAAAATAAAATAATAACAGTGATAGATAACTTTTTTTTTTTTAAGATTTTATTTATTTATTCGACAGAGATAGAGACAGCCAGCGAGAGAGGGAACACAAGCAAGGGGAATGGGAGAGGAAGAAGCAGGCTCATAGTGGAGGAGCCTGATGTGGGGCTCGATCCTAGAACGCTGGGATCACGCCCTGAGCCAAAGGCAGACGCTTAACCGCTGTGCCACCCAGGCGCCCCATTTTTCTAAGTGTTTTACACAAATTAGTTTATCTGGTGATTCTATTATCCCCATTTTAAAGATGAGGAAACTAAACCACAGGGAGGTTAGGTAATTTGCCTAAGGTGGCACAGTTTTTGATGGAGCTAAGATTCTGATGCTAGGAAGTGTGATTCTAGAGTTGTGTGCATATAACCATTGTACAGCTATTAATAGTTTGCCAAGATGGAAAATCCTATCTATTTATTCAACAAATGTTTATGAAGTACATGCTATGTAAAAAGTATTGTGCCAAGTACTATGCAGGTCATAAGGACATAGAAGTAACCAAATAGTTGTGGTCCCTGACCTTCAGAACAGTCAAGTATTAAATGAATAATTAATTGCTCATAGTAAATTGTATTTAGTGCTACAAAATGTAAGTATGGGGTGCTGTGGAACCTGTAGTATAGGCCCTTAGCCCCTTCAAGGAGATATTGTGAAAATTTATGACTTAGGTTTTTTTTTTCTGAAGGTTTTTAAAATTTTCTTTCTTATTTCCTTAATTTCTTTTCCCCCCTTCCTGCTAAATGTTTCTGCATCTTTTCCTTTGTCTTCTTTGCTCCTCTTCTAATTCTCATCCCATCAGTGACCCAAATCTGGTTTCTTGTAGGTTAAGCCTTCTTAACACACTTGCCATCTGTTCTCCTTCTGGCTCTGAAGCACAAGATTTTATCCTCTGGTAATTTTTCACTAGGCTAATCTTTATACAGCTTACAGAGTGCTTTTCAGTTGACAAGCCTTACATTTCACCATTAGAACTTTACTATTATGGTAGAAATTGACCTTTTGAGCACACAGCTACATGTTATAAAAATGCTATGTGAACTGGTTCAGAACCTTTCAAATATGAAATTATATTTTATGTAGTAATTATCTTTCACATGACCCGTTATAAAGTTTACCCAGGTTTGTTTTTTGGTTTTTGTTTTTTTTTTTTTAAGATTCTATTTATTTATTAGAGCGGGAGCACAAGCAAAGGGAACAGCAGGCAGAGGGAGGAACCGGCTCCCTGCTGAGCAAGGAGCCGGATGCAGCTCAATCCCAGGACCCTGGGATCATGACCTGAGCTGAAAGCAGAGAGATGCTTAACTGACTGAGCCACCCAGGCATCCCTACCCAAGTATTTTTGAAACACAATTTTAGAGACCTATCTTAATGTCTCAGGAAGATTTCCAATAGAATGATTCTTTTTTTTTTTTTTTTTAAGGTTTTATTTATTCACTTGACAGAGAGAGAGACAGCCAGTGAGAGGGAACACAAGCAGGGGGAATAGGAGAGGAAGAAGCAGGCTCTTAGCGGAGGAGCCTGATGCGGGGCTCAATCCAGAATGTCGGGATCACGGGATTACGCCCTGAGCCAAGGCAGACGCTTAAGGACTGAGCCACCCAGGTGCCCCCAACAGAATGATTCTTATCCTATTCTTATCCTCGTCCACAACTCCACCCCCAGGATCCTGCCTTTTTGTCATTTCAATTTATATTCAGATACCTAAAATTCAGAGCATACTCCCCTGCTCACTTCATTGTCCAAAGAATCCTGGGTACTGTTCGCTTCTAAAGAGTGGTGAAAATAGAATAGTAGGAGTTTAAAAAGAGTAAATTTTGGGAATGAAAAGAAATGCTGAATTGGGGATAACAATATCACAAAGAAAGGTAGCATGCATTTGAATTGGCAGATTTGACGCAATGGAGGACAGATCATTAAAATCCCTTCCCTGTTTTTAAATATTTATTTTAATTCCAGTGTAGTTAACATACAGTGTTATATTAGCTTCAGATGTGCAAATAGTGAGCCAACAGTTCCATATATTAGTGCTCATCAAGATAAGTGTACACATAATCTCCATCACCTATTTCACTCATCCTCCCCAGCTACCTCCCCTCTGGTAACCATCCCTTTTGTTCTCTACAGTTAAGAATCTGTTTTTGGTTTGTCTTTTTTTCCTCCATTTGTTTGCTGTTTTCTTTCTTAAATCCCACATATGCGTGAAATCATATGGTATCATACGGTATTTGTAATCATTTGGTATTCTAAAATACCTAGGAATAAACTAAACCAAAGAGGTGAAAGACCTGTACTCTGATAGCTATAAAACACTGATGAAAGAAATTGAAGACAACACAAAGAAATGGAAAGACATTCCATGCTCATGGTTTGGAAGAAGAAATATCATCAAAATGTATACTACTCAAAGCAATCTACAGATTTAATGCAATCCCTATCAAAATACCACCAGCATTATTCACAGAACTAGAACAAACAATCCTAAAATCTGTATGGACCCACGAAAGACCCCAAATAGCCAAAGCAATCTTGAAAAAGGAAAACAAAGCTGGCAGTATCACAGTTTCGACTTCAAGTTGTATTAAAAAGCTGTAGTGATCAAAACAGTATGCCACAAAATTAGATGCATAGATCAATGGAACAGAATAGCCCAGAAATAAACCCATAATTATATGCTCACTTAATCTTTGAGAAAGGAGGCAAGAATATGCTATGAGAAAAAGACACTCTCTTCAACAAATGGTGTTAGGAAAACTGGACAGCAACATGCAAAAGAATGAAACGGGACCACTTTCTTACACCATACACAAAAATAAACAGAATGGATGAAAGACCTACATGTGATACCTGAAATCATAAAAATGTTAGAGGAGAACACAGGCAGTAACTTCTTTGACATTGGCCCTAGCGATTTCTTTCTAGATATGTCTGCTGGGACAAGGGAAACAAAAGCAAAAGTAAACTATTGGGACTACATCAAAACAAAAAGCTTCTGCACAGCAAAGAAAACAAGCAAAAAAACTAAGAGGCAACTGACAGAATGGGAGAAGATACTTGCAAATGACCTATCCAGTACAGTGTTAGTATCCAAAATAGATAAACAACTTACACAATTCAACACCAGAAGGAAAAAAAAAACCCAAATAATCCAATTTAAAATTGGGAAAAGTCCCTTTCCTTTTATTTAAGTCCTCAAAAGCAAAAGATAGCATAGTTAAGCTTGTCTGAGAAGGTTCCCAATAACTGAATCAAGTATCAGTTTTGAAATTTAAATTTAATCTTTGTTTAATCTCTACACCTAATGTGGGGCTTGAGCTCATGATCCCCATCCCAAGATCAAGAGTCCCATACTCTTCTGACCGAGCCAGCCAGGTACCCCTCACATTTAAATTTTTTTTTTTTTAAAGATTGTGTATATTTATTTGACAGAGCACAAGCAAGGGGAGTGAAAGGCAGAGGCAGAGGGAAAAACATTCTCCCTGCTGAGCAAGGAGCCCAGTGTGGGGCTAGATCCCAGGACCCTGGGATCATGACCTGAGCAGAAGGCAGATGCTTAATGCTTAACCTACTGAGCGACCAATTTAAATTTAAATTTAAAGTAAATAAACCTAAGGGGTGCCTGGGTGGCACAGCGGTTAAGCATCTGCCTTCGGCTCAGGGCGTGATACCGGCATTCTGGGATCAAGCCCCACATCAGGCTCCTCCGCTATGAGCCTGCTTCTTCCTCTCCCACTCCCCCTGCTTGTGTTCCCTCTCTGGCTGGCTGTCTCTCTCTCTGTCGAATAAATAAATAAAATCTTAAAAAAAAAAAAAAGTAAATAAACCTAAAACTGATCTATGGTGATGGCTGCATTAGTCAGTGAAGTTACCAAAAAACATTGTATTTCACACCTGAAATGGCCATGTGTAAAATACACCTCAATAAAGTTATTTTTTGAAACTGGAAGGAAAGGGGCGCTGGGGTGGCTCAGTTGGTTAAGCCTTTGCCTTCGGCTCAGATCATGATCCCAGGGTCCAGGACTGAGCCCAGTGGCAGGGTCTCTGCTCAGAGGAGGGTAGCCTCTTTTCCTTCTGCCACTCCCCCTGCCGCTCTGTCAAATAAATAAATGAAGTCTTTTAAAAAAAACGAAAAAGAAACTGGAAGGAAAAAAGGAAGTAACATTTAAAAATTTAGTCCCTTAGTCACATTAGCTACATTTCAGGTACCTAATAACCTCATGTGGCTAGTCAGTACCATTTTGAACAGCATAGGTCTACTACATAAAACTTTCCCATGCTGTTAAGAAATACTTTCTTAAATCTGTTTGAAAATACTGACAACAGATATATATACTAACCAAAATAGAAAACATGCAAAAATTTAGTATCCTTAACCTATCAGGGACTCTTTAAAGAAATATATAATGGGGGGGATGGGAGAAACAGGCTTCCAGCTATGGAATGAATAAGTCACAGAAGTAGAAGGTACAGTGTAGGGAAGGTAGTCAATGGAATTGCAATAGCCTTGCATGATGACAGATGGAAGCTAGACTTGTGACCATAGCATAAGGTATAGAGGTGTTGAATCACCATGTTGTACACTTGAAACTAATGTAACATTGTGTGTCACTATACTCAAAAAATGTTTAAAAGATGAAATATACAGTGATAATATTTTTAAAGTTCAAGTCACATAGCAAAGAAATGCAAATTAAAACAGTGAATTCATATTTTCATTTATAAAGTAGATATTTTTTTAAAAGAGATTTCTAATATTAAGAGAAGAAACAGATGCTGCTGATAGGCATGTAAAGGGTATGACCTTTCTGAAAGTTGGTTGGACAATTTGGCAATAAGTACCAAAGACCTTAAAAATAGGCATTGTCTTTAACTTCGTGATTCTAATTTTAGTAGTTCATCTTAGAAAAATAATTATGGTTGTAAGCAAGGTTTTATTTATGAGAGTTTTTAATGTGATATGGTTATATAATGACAAAAAAGTCAAAATGATTAAATAAGGTATGTATTTATAAAAATAATAAGCAGGCTTTTAAAATCATATAGTAGACCACTTAATACTTATAAATGTCTCTTGTTCATTACATATTGGTATTGAAAAATAATGACTTTTTTTTTTTAAGATTTTATTTATTTATTTGACAGAGAGACAGCCAGCCAGATAGGGAACACAAGCAGGGGGAGTGGGAGAGGAAGAAGCAGGCTTCCAGCGGAGTAGCCTGATGTGGGGCTTGATCCCATAACGCTGGGATCACGCCCTGAGCCGAAGGCAGAGGCTTAATGACTGCGCTGCCCAGGCGCCCCTGAAAAATAATGACTTTTTAAAAATAAAAGATGAGCAATTATATAGAGTAATCAAACCTATAGAAACAGAAAGTAGAAGCGTGGTTGCCAAGGGCTAGGGAGAGAGGGAAATGGGGAGTTGTTTAATGGGTAGTGAGTTTCAGTTTTGCAAGATGGAAAAGTTCTGGAGATTGGTTGTACAACAGTGTGAATATACTGTTAAAAACAAAACGGGCCCCAAATGGAGCCACTTAAGCTAAGCCCCATGTCACCAAACTTGAGACTTGACTTAATTACAGTTTTGGCTTTCTCAGAAATGCAATCTTAAACCAATCAGGAATCCCCTAATTAGCACTAGCTTGTTAATCTGCCTGGTAGACCCCTACTGTCCCCAGTAGGAAAGCGACCTTACAATAACCAACCAGCTTTTTTTGTCTAGTATAACTTCCTTGTTCCTGCTTTCTTCTGCCTATAAAGGTCTTTCATTTTGCACAGCTTCTTGGAGCTCCTTTCTGTCTTTTAGGTTGGATGCAGCCTGGGATGCCTGGGTGGCTCAGTCAGTTAAGTATCTGAGTCCTGATCTCAGCTCAGGTCTTGATCTCAGGGTCATGAGTTCAAGCACCAACTTGGGCTCCATGCTGGGCATGGAAGCTACCTAAAAAAAAAAAAAAAAAAAGCAAAAAGACTGGACATGGCCTGATTTGTGACTTGTTGAAAAAAGCCAGTAAGATCTTTAAAATTTACTCAGTTGAGTTTTGTTTTTTAATAATACTTAACACTAGTGAACTGTATACTTAAAAACGGTCAAGATAGTAAATTTTGTTATGTGTGTTTTACTACAATTAGAATTTTTTTAATATCAAAAAGATAAATGATCTTGTTTTTATTTTAAATATTATATATACTTTTATGCATACAGAAATCAAAATAATAGCATTAGCTTTCTCTGTGTGATACGATTAGTACATCTCATTTTCTTCTTTTTATTTTTCTGTTCAAGTCTACCATCAACATGTATTACTTCTGTAATTAGAAAAATGTTATATCTCCCAACTCCTTTGTATGACTGAGGTTCCTTTAACATGGAGCAAGGCCTTACATTCCACATTTAAAAAGTAGATTAAGCCGGGGCGCCTGGGGGGCTCAGTTGGTTAAGCAGCTGCCTTCTGCTCAGGTCATGACCTCAGGGTCATGGGATGGAGCCCTGTGTCAGGCTCCCTGCTTAGCAGGGAGTCTGCTTGTCCTTCTGCCTTTCCTTCCCCCTTTTTTAAATAAATAAAATCTTTAAAAAAAAATAAAGTACATTAAGCCTAGTGAAAAAAATATCAAATGGTCTAAATTCACTCTAAGATGTAACAAGAATAGCAAGGAGAAAAGCAGGAGGTACCTGGTTGCCTGAAAGGGGCAGGACTAAATGTTTAAAAAATTAACAAAAATCAGAGATACAGAAAAGAGAGAGCAAGATCACCAAACACAAACTTGGCCTACTTCAAAATTTTGCCCAGCACTATCTCTGGTTAGGTCATCCAAAAAAGGAGAGAAGACCTAAAATTTCTTCTGAAATAGCTTGAGCAAGAAGCAATTTCAGGTGCAGGAAAGGCCTCTGTCACTTAAACCTGGGAAAACATTGATTATCTTATTTTCACTGGGAAATTTATATGTTCTAGGTCATTTCTATACTTGCTACTTGTCTCCCTCAATTTTATTTTATTTTACTTTATTTTAGTTAAGTTTATTTCATAGGCTATAGGGGAAGTCACCGGAGGCCCATTAAACCTGTGTTCACCCTCTTGGGAACCTCTGCACTTCATGGCAGTAACCAGAATGGAGTTTCCCAAAGCGCACACCGAGTGTGCACAAAGGAGAGAATTTTAGATGACAGTCAAGACCATCTGCCACTTAATATATGGTATGAATGGAGTGACCACGCATGCAGAATTTTTAAGAACATCTAATTTTCAAATATCAAGTTCTGTTGCATAATTACAGCCCAGTGTTCAGTTTGGAAACTATGGTCACAGTGAATCGGGAGATAGACATTCTTTTTACTTTCTGTCACATGTGGATTGAGCAGGCACTTTGATTCCTGGAGCAGGGTTTGTTTTCTTCAGAGAGATCTCGGGGCTCCCACTGTTGTTGCCCTTCGGGAAGAGATTTAAAGATCATTCTTCCAATACCAACAAATGTTATTAATCTCAAATCAAATAAATACGTTTTCAGCTTTGGTTTTAGTTGAGAAACTGGTATGTTAAGGAGTCATGTAGCTGCACTTCCTTCAACTACAGCATGCGTAGAGAAAAAGCACAGCCTTCAAGCTCTGATCTACAAAGAGTTAATATCTTAAGAGCTAAACAGAACTGTATTAATTCCTCTCTTAATGAGCCAGGAGGACAAGAGGATTCTACAAGACCAGAGGACACCAGAACAGTCAGAAAAGAATTAGAGTGATCTCTCTGGAGGAAGCAAGAACTGTAAGTTTATATGTAACACACATAGTCCCCCCATTTCTTCGCCTAGGGTGTTTTTGAGAAGAGTGAAATAAGCGTATTAATTTTGTGTTGTATTGCCTGTCTCCCTGGCATCCAGGCATCACACCACTAGGTCACCTTTAATCCTGTCACCCTCTTGACTCCATATTTACCTAGTTGGCAAGTCTTTTCATTCTCCTTCCTCAATGTATCTGTGATCTATCCCACTCTTCCATCCCCCTGCCACCCTCCTTCCTAGCTCAAGGCCACTTGCCTGAACCACAGCAATACCCTTACATTCCTCCTTTCTGCCAGTCTCTCTCACTCACTAATGCCAGATCAATCTTCCCTAAAGCTCTTCTGCCGCTCTAACTCTATTGCTCTTGTTCTCAAAATTTGAGATAATAATAATAATCGCTGCATATTATCTACAGAATGAATAACACTCCTCTGACTTATATACAAGGTCTTCCAAAATATCCCTCCTTTCACTTAAATTCCCACAGCTCTCTTTCTCAAACTCAGCATGCCTACCTGCTACTGTCCAAGACCACCCTGCTCTCTGCACACCCCTGACTCCATTCGGACAGCCCTCTCTGTGGAATATTCTGTATCTCCACCTGCCAAAATCCCTGCCAGACCCCAACGATCCCCCCTCCATTAAGCTTTACCTGGTCCTTCAAGTGAATGTGAATCTTCCTTTACACTCTTATTTTGCTTTGTCCTCTGACTGACTTTTTGTATCTTACCTGACAGTTAAGAATGTGTTTTTCTCATTTCCCCTCTTAATTATTCACTTCCTGAGAGCAAGGGCTCTATTTTTCCTCTCCCTGAAGCAACTGCACAAAATGGGCACACAGAAATACTTGTCAAATTTAGTTCAATCCAAATTCCAGGAATTCCTGTCATTCTTTCTGAACATTCCTACAACCGATGCTACAATTACAGAGCCTGCACTTTTCTCCACAGCCTGTTTTTACCTCTGCTCCAAGTTTCTTTCTCAGTACTTATATCTCATTTGCTTCTATCCTCTTAACCATAAGATCAGCTCCTCCTGGGTTCTCTTGCTCACTATAAAAATATTTTAAAGGTCTATTCATAATTCGTCCCTTTCTGCCCCCAGACCTTCAATTCAAAGTAGCCCCACTGCAGCCCCCGTTTCAGGGACTTGACTCTTTTGGGGACCTGCTAAAGTTAATTCCTTGTAGTGGGAAGACTTGAATTCCCAATCCATATTCAATTGGAAATAGTTAAAACCCTACTTCTATATTTTGTCACGCAGGCATACTTAATGCATAAATTTTTAAAAGGGGAATATTTTTGCAGTATCATTTCCTGTGCAGTACTGAAATGCTACTGGCATTCCTTTGAGCAGATTTTCCACTTGATTTTTGAAATTTTCTTATTCCTCCTCTCTCCCACTCCAATCAGTGACACCACTATGGCTTTCATTTCACTGTGCTCTTGGATATAGAGGGGAATTAATACAAAACTTTGTAAAATCATTAAAGGCAATTCCAAAAAGGAAAACAATTTCTGCTACAGTCCAGTGTCATAATAATGCATCTGCTGAAAAATTATTATGCATCTGCAGGTACCGGGCACTGTGCTAAGCACTCTGTATACAAAGATGTCCTCAAAAAAAAAGCTTATGGACTAGTGAGGAGACATGATATGTAAGCACTATAGAGAACGGACCCATATTCACCAACACACAAGAAAATCATATATAGCATAATACAAATCAGTACCTTATACAGATAAATACAATGTGGACTTATCAATTGGCCAGACACTAGCTCAGTGAACACAACAAAAACAACTAGCATTTACCTAATTTGAAGCCTGTACTAAATACCAACCAATATGCTTAGCTTTTTATAGGCATTATCCTAATTGATCC
The DNA here is from genome assembly GCF_023065955.2 of Ursus arctos. Taxonomy (NCBI): domain Eukaryota; kingdom Metazoa; phylum Chordata; class Mammalia; order Carnivora; family Ursidae; genus Ursus; species Ursus arctos. Next base: position 4,003,714 of record NW_026623053.1, read on the forward strand.
TCATCGTAACCATATGAGGTCAGTATTTCATCCCTGTTTTATAGATCAAGAAGCTAAGGAAAGTGGTTAAGTAACCTGTCCACGGTCACACTTGATGGAAAGATATGAATCCGTGTCTTTCTTATTCTTCGGCTCTTGATTATAGCCATGATTTACAATTTATTCTCTCCAAATTTAATCAGAGGTGAGTATAAAATCAGAGGTAGAGGAGCTGGCTGTATAATTTTAATTGCTGGTGTCATCAAGCCGTCTTTATGCACTATCACTATCAAAGGGTTGTTCCTTGTTCTCCCTCACCCGACCTTTGCCCCAGCGCACTGCAATTCTGAATATCACCTCAAGGGAATTCTTCTAGTTTTTCATTCCATTGAGTTCAAAACAATTGATAAACCCTCCTTACTTACATCTACTCTCCAGTCCTTTTTTCCTGAGAGATTAAATCTGGCTACTTGGCTGGATGTGGCTGTTCCTTTAATCATGCCTCCACTGACTCTCCTGGGTTTTCTTTTCTGGTATTTTGAGAGCCTACATGTCTTTATTCGAGCTTCTTTGACTTTGGTTTTAGTACTTTTCAGTTGCTCCATAGTGCCCCACAGCTTTGGTGGTGTATTTTGGAATGGCCAGAAATGAGGACTGTCCTCTCTAGGCTCAAATAGTAAGGAACCACAGGATCTCTTCTGCTATAGTTCTATTTTTACAAATGGCTTCAGGTCCTGAGGACAAGGCCTGTAATGCAGTCACCTCTCCTTTTCCTTCACGTTGCTTCTCTACAATAGGAGGCTGGGAAGACTGGATAATTTAGCAAACTTGCAAAATCCACCTTAAGGGGCGCCTGGGTGGCTCAGTCGTTAAGCGTCTGCCTTCAGCTCAGGGCCTGATCCCGGAGTCCTGGGATCAAGCCCCACATCAGGCTCCTCCGCTGGGAGCCTGCTTCTTGCTCTCCCCCCCCCCCACCTATGTTCCCTCTCTCGCTGGCTGTCTCTCTCTCTGTCAGATAAATAAATAAAATCTTTAAAAATTTAAAATTTAAAAATTTAAAAAAAGATAAATTTAAAAAGCCACCTTAAATGTGAGATTTACTTTAAAACAGAATGGTTTCCTTATTTGCTTCCATTCTGGACTAATCTTTTTTTTTTTTTTTTAAAGGTTTTATTTATTTATTTAACAGAGATAGAGACAGCCAGCGAGAGAGGGAACACAAGCAAGGGGAGTGGGAGAGGAAGAAGCAGGCTCATAGCAGAGGAGCCTGATGTGGGGCTCGAACCCAGAACGCCGGGATCACGCCCTGAGCCGAAGGCAGATGCTTAACCGCTGTGCCACCCAGGCGCCCCTGGACTAATCTTAGGACTATTGTCCAACATGTGTAAAGACATCCACTTTTGGGTGATTGTTTAGTTTCTTTAAAATAGGTATGCTATAAAATTATGTCATTAGAAAGATCTACTTATTATGGTTTTAAAAAATGAAACGTTACAGAATGGCATATGAATGATCCAACTGAAGTTAAATTGTCTGGAAAGTAGATCAACAAGCGTTAATATTCTCTTCCAGTGATAGAATTTCTCTGTTTGTTCAAAGTAAGCTTGTAAACAAGCCTCTTCAGTTGACACGTCAAGCTAGCTTCTGCAGAAAGAGGTATTTGTTATACAGGACATAGGACTCTCCTACAGCACTTAAGAGCAGGAACAGAGACAGGCCTTAGAAAAGACTAGAGTCAAGAACAGAAAGCTTCAGGACTTTTTGACTCATCTCAGCCACTCAGTGTCATTCTCTCTCTTGATTTGTTTATTCAGTCACCTATTTATTCAGCATATGTTTATTAGAAGCCTTCTATGTTCCAGGAGCTGTTTGAGCACTGGGAAATAGAGGCAAACAAAATTAACTAATTTTCTGCCTTCAGAGTCCTTCTACTTTAGTGAGAGAAGACAGAAAACAAATATAAATAAAAGAAGTTTTGAGTATAGTAAGTGTTACAAGGGAGATAAACAGGGCACCATGACAGTGTAACTGAGGAAGTGCTCACTTTAGTTATGAAGGTCAAAGAAAGTCCTCTTGGCAAATGAAAAGATGCTGAGAGACGGAAGGATAAGATGGAAACAGCCATGTAAGAAGCAAGAGAAAGAGTATTCCTGTAAAGGATGAAGGCTTTATTTTATTTATTTTTTATTTTTTTAAAGATTTTATTTATTTATTTGACGGAGAGCACAGGCAGGGAGAGTGGCAGGCAGAGGGAGAGGGAGAAGGAGGCTCCCCGCTGAGCAGGGAGCCCAGTGCGGGGCTAGATTCCAGGACCCTGGGATCATGACCTGAGCCAAAGGCAGCTGCTTAACCAACTAAGCCACCCAGACGCCCCAGGACGAAGGCTTTAGGGCAAGGAGCTTGATGGTTGGGGGAGCAAAGAGGAGGCTGGTGTCCAGGAGTGTTGTTTGCTAGAGGAGGAGATGTTCAAGGTGTGGATCTGAGAAATAGGAACAAGGTCTGATCATGGAAGGCTTTGTCAGCCATTATAAGGAGTTTAGATTTGATTTGATTTGATTTGATTTGATTTGATTTGATTTGATTTGATTGAGAGAGCACATGAGCAGGGGGGAGGGGCAGAGGAGGAGAGAATCTTAAGCAGGCTTCATGCCCAGCACGGAGCCTGACATGGGGCTTGACCTCACAACACTGAGATCATGACCTGAGCCAAAATCAAGAGTCAGATGCTTCACTGACTGGGCCACCCAGGCACCCCAGATTTTATTTTAAATAAAGTAAAGCCATTAGGGAATTTTAGGCAGGAAATGCTGTGACCTGGGTTGTCTCACAAAGATCACTCTGGATGTTTCAGGGAGAATTGGGAGAGGAAAATGGGGCAAGCATTAGGAAAACATGGTAGTCAAGGTCAGAGGAACAGGTGGCTTGAATTGTACTGGTAGCTGTGGAGACAGAGTAATATACTTTTTGGGAAATACCTGGATGACAAAAAGGGAAGAATCAAGACTTTAGGAACTAGTAGGATGGTAATGCCACTTATGGGGATGAAGACTGGGAGATCAGGTTTGAGAGAGAAATCAAAATTCCCGTGTGAGACAAGTGAGTTTGAGATAGAAACTCAGACAAGTGGAAATGTTTAAAAGACAGGAAGATGTACAAATCTGAAAGTCAAAGCTGGAGACAAAAATTCTGGAAGCAACAGTGTTTATTTATTTTCTCAAAATTTTATTAAAGTTCTAGTTAGTAAACATACAGTGCAATATTGGCTTCAGGAGTAGAATTCAGTGGTTCATTGCTTAGCTACAACACCCAGTGCTCATCATAACAAGTGCCCACCTTAATACCCATCACCCATCTAGCCCATTCCCCACCCACCTCCCTCCATCAACCCTCAGTTTTCTATCATTAAGAGTCTCTTATGGTTTGTTTCCTTCTCTCTTTTTTCCCCCTCCCATGTGTTCATCTGTTTTGTTTCTTAAATTCCACACATGAGTGAAATCGTATGGTAGTAGCCTTTCTCTGACTTATTTCACTTAGCATAATACACTCTAGCTCCATCCATGTTGTTGCACATGGCAAGATTTCATTTTTTTGATGGCTAATATTCCATTGTACATACATGCGCCACCTCTTCTTTATCCATTTATCAGTTGGTGGACACTTGGGCTGCTTACACAATTTAGCTATTGTTGATAATGCTGCTGTAAACATGGGGGTGCATGTACCGCTTTGAATCTGTATTTTTTTTTTAAGATTATTTATTTATTTATTTATTTATTTATTTATTTGACAGAGACAGCCAGCGAGAGAGGGAACACAAGCAGGGGGAGTGGGAGAGGAAGAAGCAGGCTCCCAGCGGAGGAGCCTGATGTGGGGCTCGATCCCAGAACGCTGGGATCACGCCCTGAGCCGAAGGCAGACGCTTAACGACTGAGCCACCCAGGCGCCCCTGAATCTGTATTTTTGTATCCTTTGGGTAAATACTTGGTAGTTCAATTGCTGGAGTGTAGGGTAGTTCTATTTTTAACTTTTTGAGGAACCACCTCCATAGTGTTTTCCAGAGTGGCTACACCAATTTGCATTCCTGCATCAACAGAAGAGGGTTCCCCTTTCTTGGCATCCTTGCCAACACCTGTTGTTTCTTGTGGTGTTCATTTTAGCCATTCCGACAGGTGTGAGGTGGTATATCATCATGGTTTTGATTTGAATTTCCCTGATGCTGAGTGACGTTGAGAATCTTTTCATGTGTCTGTTATCCATCTGGATGTCTTCTTTGGAGAAATGCTTATTCAGGTCTTCTGCCCACTTCTTAACTGAATTATTTGTTTTTTGGGTGTTGAGTTTGGTAAGTTCATTATAAATTTTGGATACTAACCCTTTATCAGATAGGTCATTTACAAATATCTTCTCCCATTCTGTAGGCTGACTTTTAGTTTGTTGATTGTTTCCTTTGCTCCACAGAAGCTTTTAATCTTGATGAAGTCCCAAAAGTTCATTTTTGCTTTTGTTTCCCTCATCCCCGGCGACATGTCTAATAAGTTGCTATGACCAAGGTCAAAGAGGTTGCTGCCTGTGTTCCCTTCTAGGATTTTGATGGTTTCCTGTCTCACATTTAGGTCTTTCATCCATTTTGAGTTTATTTTTTGTATATGGTGTAAGAAAGTGGTCATTTCATTCTTCTGCATGTTGCTGTCCAGTTTTCCCAACACCATTTGTTGAAGAGACTGTCTTTTTTCTATTGAATATTCTTTCCTGCTTTGTTGAAGAGTAGTTGACCATGAAGCAACAGTATTTAAAGCCAAAAGACTGGATACTATATTCCAGGAAAAGAGTGTTGACCAAGGTGTGAGGCAATTCTACAGATAGGATTTCCCCAGTTATTCAGGCTATAGAGCAGAACATGGCCATACCAGAACTTCCAAGTATACATGATAGTTCTACCCATCCAAAGAGGCTAATTGAACTTTCTCAGTCCCATTTCCAACCATCTGAGGAAGAGAATCTGATTGGCCCAGCTTGGGTCAGTTGTCTACCCCTGGTCCAATGAACAATGACTGTGGGTCTCCTGGATCACAGACTATACACTGGTTACTGAAGGGTCAGTCCCTATAAATGGAGTAGGGAGACGGGGATCAGAGGATTCTTTCTTAGGGAAAGCGGGTGGTCACTGGCTTCCAGGATGAGCGGACACTTAAATATGACCCAAAATGATATGCATCAATTCTAAGATCAGAAAAACTGATTTCATTTTAAATAAGTAGGGTCAATAAATAAATAAATAAATAAATAAATAAATAAATAAATAAGGTCATTACTGAATACTTAGTCTTACCCCCCCCTTTTTTAAGATTTTATTTATTTATTTGACAGAGAGAAAGAGACAGCCAGAGAGAGAGGGAACACAAGCAGAGAGAGTAGGAGAGGAAGAAGCAGGCTCCCAGCAGAGCAGGGAGCCCGATGCGGGCCTCAATCCTAGGACCCTGGGATCAGGCCCTGAGCCGAAGGCAGATGCTTAACAAATGAGCCATCCAGGCGCCCCTGTCTTACCCTTTTTTTAAAGTACCCTCCACACTTAATGTAGGGCTTGAACTCACAACCCTGAGATCAAGAGTCACATGCTCTATGAACTGAGCCAGCAAGGTACCCCAAAGTATTTTTTTTTCATTTTATTTTAAGTAATCTCTACCCATAATGTGGGGCTTGAACTCACAACCCGAGAGCAAGGACCACATGCTCTACTGACTGAGCAGGCCAGGCACTCCTTAGTCTTACTCTTTAGTAAAGAGTGGTCAACACCACCACAAAAAAATGCTAGTGTATCATGTACAATCAAGAAAGTGTTGATAAATTCATACGTACAACTTAAGTACAGCCTGCAGAGGATATCCTAAAGTTGCATGTGATTGACTGCACTTGCCTTTATTTCAGTGTCCTCTGGGATCTCCTATAGCTTGGGAACTGATAGGACATCACCTCTCCGGCGGACAGCACATCGAAGGACCTATTTGAGAGATAGACAATTACCTCTGATGGTACCAGTGTCAAAAGGTAAATTGTGCCTGAAGATGGAAGTCTTTTAAAATCAAAACAAGGTTCAGGGGCGCCTGGGTGGCACAGCGGTTAAAGCGTCTGCCTTCGGCTCAGGGCATGATCCTGGCGTTGTGGGATCGAGCCCCACATCGGGCTCCTCCACTGTGAGCCTGCTTCTCCCTCTCCCACTCCCCCTGCTTGTGTTCCCTCTCTCGCTGGCTGACTCTATATCTGTCAAATAAATAAATAAAATCTTTAAAAAAAAAAAAATCAAAACAAGGTTCAGTCTGTCATTGTGGGGCATCTTGCCAGCCTTCAGAGTGACTGCTTTGCTCTCGGCTCTTTTCCTTGATCTTCTCGACATTTTATTTCTAAATTCTTACAACAAAAGTTTTACTATGCGAATTTAGGAGGTAAAGCTAAACACCACCACAACGAAAGCTGAGAACAAATGAGTGGTCCATTCCTCTACCCACGTGATTAGCCCTTCACTTTCACTAAGCAAAGGTGGGCAATTTAAGGTCAAAGAGTGCAGCCCCACAAGACCTTCTTCCACGCTTACCTTAAGATAATTTTTTTAACTTTGTTCCTACTCTCCCACCCCTCAATCATAGTTACTATTGAGTCTATTTTTACTTGATTTCACTTCTATAAAATTTTTTCAAGGGTAGGGTGCTTTATGCACTGCCCATGGGTGTATAAATGGGGAGGTCACTTTGGAAAAAAAACTTGACATTATCTAGTAAAGTTGAATATGCAATTTTACTTCAGGGTAAAAAATTTGCAGAAATTTTTGCGTATGTGTCCTAGGAAACATCTACCAGAATGGTCCTAGCAGTGTTATTCATAAGACAAAAAATGGAAACAACATAAATGTCCATAGTTCAGGAAATGAAATCACATTGATATATATTCATACAATGAAATAACAAATGTTTTCTCTTTATAATAAAATAAATCTAATTTTCTTTATAAAATTATAAAGAAATATAAGGCAGTTAGTAGTAATAGAACATTTAAGATAGTGGTCACTTCTGGGGGGAAAAGGGAATAGTTGGGTGGGAACTTAGAGATGGTTCTTTGTGTACTAGTAATGTTCTGTTTCTTAAGCTAATATGTATGTTTGTGTATACTTTGTTATTCTTCTTCAACTGCCCATATATGTTTTATTTCATTTATATGTGTGAGATGTATGTGCTAACATTTTTATAATAATGTACGTAATGTATATTGTATACATTATATTATACGTAACAGTTTTATTGGGACATCACTTACATGCCATAAAATTCACTCTTTTAAAGCATATAATTCAGCAATTTTTACTATATTCACAGTTTTTTGCATTTATCCCACTCCTTTCAGAACATTTAATTACCCCAAAAAGAAGCCCTGTAGCAGACATTTCCCTTGTGCCCACATTCTGTCCCTGATAATCATTTATCTGTTTTCAGACTCCATCAGTTTGCCTATTCTGGACATTCTTTGTAAATGAAGTCATATCACATATGCTTTTTTGTGAGTCTGGCTTCTTTCACTTGTCATAGTGTTTTCAAAGTTCATCCAATATTATAGCATTTATCGATACCTTCATTCCTTTTTATTGATGAATAATATCTCATTGTATGGGTATATCACATTTTGTTTATATATTCATCAGGTGGTGGACATTTGGGTTGTTTTCACTTTGGGGCTATTATGAATAATGCTGCTGTGAATGTTTGTGTACAAGTGTTTTGTGTGGATATGTTTTCTTTTGTCTTGGGTATATACCTAGAAGTGGAATTGTTGCATCATATGGTAGCTCTATGTTTAACATTTTGGGGAATGGCCAAACTATGTTTACAGCAGTTGTACCCTTTTATGTTCCTACCAACAATGTATGAGAGTCCCCGTGTTTTCATGTCCTCATTTCTTATTGAAGTGATATCTTGTGTGGTTTTTAGAAATTTGCTATTTCTCTTGTGGTTTTGATTTGCACTTCCCTAATGAATAATCACACTGAACATCTTTCATGTCTTTATCAGCCACTTGTATAGCTTCTTTGGAAAAAAGTCTCTTTAGATCCTTTCTCTGTTTTTAGATTGAGTTATTTGTCTTTATATTGTTGGTTGTAGGAGTTCTTTATGTATTTTGGATACAAATCTCTTTTCAGATATATGATTTGCAAATATTTTTCCCATTCTGTGGGTTGTCTTTTCACTTTCGTGATAGTGTTCTCTGAATCACAAAAGTTAATTCTGATGAAGTCCAGTTTATACATTTTTTCTTTTGTCACTTGTGCTTTTGGGTTCATGTCTAATTTCACAGTGTCATATTTAACACTGCCTAATCCAAGGTCACAAAGGTTTACTTCTATGTTTTCTTCTAAGAATCTTGTAGTTTTAGCTTTTACATTTAAGTCTGTGATCCATTTTGAGTTAATTTTTTAAATGTTATGAGATAAGGATCCAACTTCATTCTTTTTTTTTTTAAGATTTTATTTATTTATTTGAGAGAGAATGTAAGCAAGGGAGGGAGAGCACGAGCAGTGCCGGGGAGAAGCAGAGAGAGAGGGAGAAGCAGGCTCCCTGCTGAGCAGGGAGCCCAACATGGGGCTCGATCCCAGGACCTCGGGATCATGACCTGAGCTGAAGGGAGAGGCTTAACCGACTAAGCCACCCAGGTGCCCCGGATCCAACTTCATTCTTTTGCGTGTGTATATCTAGTATCCCAGCACCATTTGTTGAAAGAACGATTCTTTCCCTACTGAATTTTCCTGGCATGCTTGTTGGAAAGCATTTAACTGTAAATGTGAGGGTTTACTTCTAGACTCTCAGTTTTATTCCATTGATCTGTATATGTATCCTTTATCAATACTATGCTGTCTTGATTATTGTAGCTTTGTAGTAAGTTTTGAAATCAGGACGTATGGATCCTCCTACTTTGTTCTTTGTCAGGGTTATTTTAGCTATTCTGGGTTCCTTGCATTTCCAAATGAACTTTAGGGATCAGCTTGTCAGTGTATGGGGGGGAAAGCCAACTGGAATTTTGATAGGGACTGCATTGAATCTGTACATGAATTGTGGAAACCTTGGCATCTTATCAATATTAAGTTTTGAAATCCATGAACATGGGATGTCTTCCTTTTTTTTTCTTTTTTCTTTTTTTTAAGATTTTACTTATTTCAGGGCACCTGGGTGACTCTGTCAGTTAAGTGTCTGCCTTCAGCTCAGGTCATGATCTCATGTCCTGGGATGGAGTCCTGCCTCAGGCTCCCTGCTCAATGGGGAGTCTGCTTCGCCCTCTCCCTCTGCCCCTCCCCCTACTCATGTGCACTCTCTCTCTCTCTCTCTCTCAAATAAATAGATTTTGTTTATTTGAGAGAGAGAGTGAGCATTGGGTGGTGGGACAAGCAGACTCTGTGTTGAGCACGGAACCTGGGCTGGGGCTCAGTCTCACAACCCTGAGATCATGACCTGAGCAGAAATCAAGAGTCAGGCACTTAACTGACTAAGCCATTCGGGCATCCCACATTGGTTGATTTTCATATATTAAACCAAGGTGTATTCTGGGGATAATTTCCATTTGATTATAGTTAAAAACCTTTTTATTTGTTGTTCAATTCAGTTTGCTATTATTTTGTTGAGAATTTTTTATCTATAGTTATAAGAGATAGTGATCTATAGTTTCTTGTGGTATCTTTGGTGTTGGCCTCATGTAATAAGTTGGGAAGTGTTGCCTCTATTTTTTTGGAAGATTTTGTGAAGGATTGCTGTTATTCTTTAAATATTTGGTAGAATTCATCAGTGAAGTCATCTGGGCTTGGGATTTTCTTTGTGAGATATTGTTTTATTACAAATTCAGTCTCATAAATCTGTTAAGATTTTCCATTTCCTCTTGAGTCAGTCTTAGTAATTTGTGTCTTTCTAGGAAATTGTCTTTTCCACCTAGGTTACCTAATTTGTTGACATACAGTTGTGGGTTTTTTTTTTTTTTTTTTTAAAGATTTTATTTTTTTATTATTTATTTGAAAGAGATAGAGACAGCCAGAGAGAGAGGGAACACAAGCAGGGGGAGTGGGAGAGGAAGAAGCAGGCTCATAGCGGAGGAGCCTGATGTGGGGCTCAATCCCACGATGCCGGGATCACGACCTGAGCCGAAGGCAGACGCTTAACCGCTGCGCCACCCAGGCGCCCCTACAGTTGTGTTTTGTATTCCCATATACTTCTTTTTATTTAAGGTTGGTAGTGATGTCACCTCGTTCATTTCTGATTTTAGTAATTTGAGTCTTCTCTCTTTTATCTCAGGGAATCTAGCTTAAGTTTTGTCAATTTTGTTGATCTTTCAAAGAACCAGTTTTAGTTTTGCTAATTTTCACTATCGGTTTCCTGCTTCCTGTTTCATTTATTCCTGCTCTAATCTTTGTTATTTCCTTCCTTCTGCTTGCTTTGGGTTTAGTTTCCTCTTCTTTTTCTAATTTCTCAGGGTGAAAGTTAGTTGTTGATTTGAGATCTTCTTTTTTAAGGTAGGCATTTGTAGCTATAAATTTCCCTGTTATCTCTGTGTTAACTACATCCAATAAGTTTTGGATTGTGTTTTCATTTGCATAAGACATTAGCAATAAAACATGTTTTTTTAAAAAAAAAAAAAAGGGACCCATGGTGGGACCTAGTCAAACTGGGAGGTAATGAAAGCCACATGTCTAGAACTTGTTCAATGGTGCTGATGCTAAATGGATCATAATATTTTAATAAATGAAAAATCTAGGGGCACCTGGCTGGCTGAGTTGGCAGAGACTGCAGCTCTTGACCATGGGGTCATGAGTTGAGGCCCCAAATTGAATGTAGAGTTTACTTACTTAAAAAGAAGGGAAAAACCAAAAAAGAAAAATCTGTGTCCAGTATGCTCTTCAGCAGTGCGCAGCTTGGGATTTTGTGCTTCTCAAAGCTTTACCTGTTCCATGAAATGTGAGCTGGCTGAGATAATTTTCAAAGTCAGAAAAGTCATAGTACTAGTGACAGAAAACCCTGTGCAGGAACTAACCACCTAGAGAGTCTAGTCCCTTTTGAGGCCATCCACATGACCAAAACCCCAAAATAACTTAATATTTCTTCAGAAGAAGTGGCCAAAATGAAGGATGTACATATTTACTTTGTGGGGGGAAAAAAACTTGTGTAGGTTTTATTACAAACTGTGTCATATTTTCTTCCTATTACTTATGAAATAGCTAAAAGTAAATGGCTTATTATAAATGAAGATTTTCATAAAGGTTTATGGTCATGTTAAAAATTGTATTTCTAGTGATCATACTTTCTTTCCTGTTAAGCTAAGTGTGTCTGGCAATTAGCTGCATTATTTTATAAGTTCATTGGTTTGGAAGTTATAGCTTTTTTATTCCTCCCATTCTAAGCCATCTTGAACTTATTTTGGAAATTTTGCTTTGGGAGAAGAGAAGCTTTTTTTTTTTTAATTGAAGTATAGTTGACATACAATGTTACATTAGTTTCAGGTGTACAACATAGTGATTCATGAACTCTTATGCTATTCCAAGTGTAGCTACCATCTGTCACTATACAACACCATTGACTATATTCACTATGTCGTAACTTTCATCCCTGTGGCTTATTCATTCCATAACTGGAAACCTGTTTCTCCCCTGCCCTTCCCCTATTTTGCCCATCCTTCTATCCCTTCCCCTCTGGTAACCACCAATTCGTTCTCTGTATTTATGGGCTTGTTTCTGCTTTTTGTTTGTTTTTTAATTTTTTATCTATTTTTCTATGATTATTTGAGAATGAGAGAGCATGAGCAGGGGGAGGGGCAGAGGGAGAGGGAGAGAATCTTAAGCAGACTCCTCACTGAGCATGGAGCCCAATGTGGAGCTCAGTCTCATGATCCCGAGATCATAACCTGAGCCAAAACCAAGAGTGAGAGGCTTAACTGACTAAGCCACCCAGGTGCCCCTTATTTGTTTTTTAGATTGCACATATAAGTGAAATCCTATTATATTTGTCTTTATCTGACTTATTTCAGCTACCATAATGCTCTCTAGGCCCACCCATGTTGTCACACATGGAAAGATCTTATTTTTTATGGCTGAGTAATATTCCATCATATATATATACACCACATCTTTTTTTAATGTTAATTTTTTTTTCAAATTTTTATTTAAATTCCAGTTAGTTAACATACAGTGCAGTGTTGGTTTCAGGACTAGAACTGAGCAATTCACCACTTACATATAATACCCAGTGCTTATCATATCAAGTGCTCTCCTTAATACCCATCACCCCTCTAGCCCATCCCCCACTCACCTCCCTCCATCACCCCTGAGTTTGTTCTCTATCTGTAAGAGTCTCTGTGGTTTGTTTCCCTCTCTCTTTTTTCTTTTTTCATACCACACCGTCTTTATCTATTCACCTATCTTGGCTTGCTTCCATATCTTGGCTCTTCTAAATAATGCCAAAGTAAACATATGGGTGCATATATCTTTGCAAATTAGTGTTTTTGGGTTTTTAGGATAAATACCCAGTAGTTGAATTACTGGACCATATGCTAATTCCATTTTTAATTTTTTTGAGGAAACTCCATACTGTTTTCCACAGTGGCTGCACCAATTTACGTTCCTACCAATAGTGCACGAGGGTTCCTTTTTCTCCACATCTGCGCCAACACTTGGTATTGTCTTTTTTGATATTAGCCATCCTGACAGTTGTGAGTTGATATTTCATTGTGGTTTTGATTTGCATTTCCCTGATTATTAGTGATGTTGAATATCTTTTCATTAGTGATGTTGAATATTGTTGTTGTTGTTTTTAATTCAGCTTTATACCTAATGTGGGACTTGAACTCAAGACCCCAAAATCAAGAGTGGCATGCTCTACTGACTGAGCCAGCTAGGCAACCTTATAGTTTTTTGGTTTGGGTTTTGGTTTTTTCTTTAAGTAGGCTTGATGCCCAACATTGGGCTTGAACTCACAACCCTGAGATCAACAGCTGCATGATTTACCCACCGAGCCAGCCAGGTGCCCCACACACATCTTAGTTTTAAATATAATTCTCAACTAAAAGGAACCAGCCATTTGGGCAAGAAAAGTACAAGGTGAGCCTAGAACATCTTATTGTGTCAAAAAATATGGAAGATCTCCGGCCACCTGGGTGGCTCAGTTGGCTAAGTATCTGCCTTTGGCTCAGGTCATGATCCCAGGGTCCTAAGATCAAGCCCCATGTCAGGCTCTCTGCTCAGCAGGGAGCCTCCTTACCCCTCTGCCTGCTGCTCCCCCTCCTTGTGCTCTTTCTGTCAAATAAATAAATAAATAAATAAAATACTTTTTAAAATGTGGAAGTTCTCAAAAACTCATAGAGATATTTTAAAAAGACACCAGAACCAGCTGAAAAGGCTCCCACTGGCTGAATCTGGGACAATTTGGGTCTCAAAATGAATAACGATATTGATGGATTATAACCCATTGAATAAAATAGGAATCCATGAGATTGCATAGATGTAAATAAATATATTAACAAATAAGTGTAGTAAACAGAAATCTTTACCTTATAGTATAATTCCAACTAATAAGCATAGAAGGAGTAATGGAATTAGAATTATACTGTGTGGGAGCGCCTGGGTGGCACAGCGGTTAAGCGTCTGCCTTCGGCTCAGGGCGTGATCCCGGCGTTATGGGATCGAGCCCCGCATCAGGCTCCTCCGCTGTGAGCCTGCTTCTTCCTCTCCCACTCCCCCTGCTTGTGTTCCCTCTCTCGCTGGCTGTCTCTATCTCTGTCGAATAAATAAATAAAATCTTTAAAAAAAAAAAAAAAGAATTATACTGTGGTTATGTCCTTGTTTTTAGGAAATATACAATGAAGTGTTTAGAAGTAATGTGACATGTGTACAATTTACTTTCAAGTGGTTCCGAGAAATAATAGAGAATACATGTAATATTATATATTGTGAGATATATATATTTGGAAAACAGTTCGACAGATTTTTAAAAAGTTAAACATACACCTATCTTATGACCCAGCTATTTCACTCCTGTGTATTTACCCAAGAAAAATTAAAACATGTCCACACAAAGACTTATACACAGATTTTCATAGCTGTTCTATTTGTAACAGACAAAACCTGGCAACAGTTCAAATACCCACCAACAGTAAATGAATAAATAAACTATGGTATATCCATACAGTGAAACGCTACCAGCAATCAAAAGGAACTATTGATATAAGAAACACCATGAATGAATCTCAAAATAATTATACTGAGTGAAAGAAGCCAAACCACCCCCCCAAATAAAAAATAAAAGGAGTACATAATGGATGATTTGATCTATATAAAATTCTAGAAAATCAAAACTATAGCCACATAATGCCATATCGGTGGTTGCCTGGGGACTAAAGTGGGATTGGGTTAGGATGGGGTGGAGAGGAATGGATCACAAAGGGGCACAAGGAAACTTGGCAATGATGGATATGTTAAATCTTAATTGTGATGGTTTCACTGTTATATACATATGTCAAAGTTAACCAAATTTTATACTTTAAATATATTCAGTGCCAATTATATACCAATTATACTTCAATAAAGCTGTTTTTTAAAAAAATTTATCATTTCCAAAGGCTAGACCGGAGAGGTGATAGTGGTGACTGCTTCTGAAACTAAAGTTTTGAGCTCTTTCTTCCAGAAAAGGAGCTATATATTTTTTTAAAGATTTTATTTATTTATTTGACATAGATAGAAACAGCCAGTGAGAGAGGGAACACAAGCAGGGGGAGTGGGAGAGGAAGAAGCAGGCTCACAGCGGAAGAGCCTGATGTGGGGCTCGATCCCATAACGCCGGGATCACGCCCTGAGCCAAAGGCAGACGCTTAACCGCTGTGCCACCCAGGCGCCCCAGAAAAGGAGCTATATTTTGAGTGCTGGAGTTTTAGGATCTTTCCCATGAGATCAGAGCTGACTCTGGGCCAGTGAACACTCACACCCTTAGACCAAGCAGATGCTCTATGTCCAGGAGGCAACTTTGGGGACACGTTCCCAGACCACAAAAACAAATGAGATGACTCTTGGTAATCAAGCAAGCTTTCTATCCTTTTTCCTTAGCAAGAGTTTGAAGATGGTTTTGGGCACAGTCTTTGTCTAGGTCCACATTATTTGGTAAGGAGAAAAAACAGAAGAGTAATTAAAAAGAAAAATTAAGTAGACAGCTCTATTTGATATTTTTATAAAGAGAATGTACTTTCTAAGACTCTTAATCATAGGAAACAGACTGAGGGTTGCTGGAGGGGAGGGGGGTGGAGGGATGGGGTAACTGGGTGGTGGACATTGAGGGCATGTGATGTAATGAGCATTGGGTATTATACAAGACTGATGAATCATAGACCTGTACCTCTGAAACCAGTAATATATGTTAATTAATCAAATTTAAATTAAAACAAGAGAGAATGTACTTTCTAGATAGGACGTTGAGTCATACCTTATGCTGGAACAATATGGAATGATATTCCATATCCAGGAATGATATGTAAGATAAAGAGATCCATTAGCACACATTTCACATCCTTCCTGAATTTTCTCTCGAACACTTGAATCAAGATAGATTGAAGCCTTTTGGACAAGATGCGATGAGAGACCTGATGGGTTAAAAAAAAAAATTACATGGAAAAATAATCCCTATTTACCCTTTCCTGGGACTTTAGGTAAGAATATAAAAGCTCAACCACCCTTGAGCAGAATGAGCCGGGAAGAGTTGGAGGACAGCTTGTTTCGTCTTCGTGAAGAACACATGTTGGTGAAGGAGCTTTCTTGGAGGCAACAGGATGAGATCAAAAGGTACCTCGTGTTCTCCTTAAGTCTTTAAAAGCTCAGAAGCAAAGGGGAACAGGGGCAAGTAAGAGAAGGATTAAGTAATTTTCCTAAAGTCACAGCTAGCAAGCAAGTGGCAGCACTGAAAGCTCTTAACTCTGAAATCATACCATGTACAGTGACTTTACAGCATTGGCTTTCAAAAGTGGGTCTCTCGGGTGGGGACCTGGAGTGTGGATAGATAATCAGATGGGAAGAAAGGGAGTTCTGAAAGTTCAGATTTTATCTCTAGGACATGTGTTGAGGATATTGGTGTCAATGTCTTCCAGCCAAAGACTAGCAGGAACATAGCTGTAGTTTGAGCAAGTTCGGTTTGTTATTCATTACAGCTAGAGAAATGCACATCATGGGGAACTACAGTCATCTCAGTAAGAGTGTTGAAAAAATCTATTACAGGATTTGAGTTTCAGTTGGGTGATTTGTGGGAGGGTCTAAGGTAACAGGAGTTTGCTCCAGATTTGATATCATTAGAAAGCAGGGAAAATTCTGCGTTTGGATATCTCAGTAATTTTTTTTTTTTGTAAGATTCCATTTATTTATTGTCTGGGGGTGGGGGCGAGTGCATGCGCAAGTTGGGGGAGGGGCAAAGGGAGAGGGAGAAGCAGACGCCCTGCTGAGTCCAGGCCCCCTCAAGTTCATGACCTGAGCCTAAGTCAGACACCTAACCAACTGAGCTGCCCAGGTGCCCTGATCTCTCAGTAAATCTTATCTATAGGGGAGGTAGACTAGAGTGAGGCTAAAGCTGTAATTGGTTAGAATAGCACTCACTCATTAACCAGGAAAAGAAAATATTTGGTATTTTGTGTGTGGCATAGTGACTTTGTTTTTGTCTTTGTTTAGACAAAATTATGCAGCGGCCTTGTTCAGTATCACTCTATCATGGTCTCAGTGGCCTTGCCTGATAGTGTTGTCCTGTGAGATTATGTCCAACAGGATAATAACATGGCCTAGCCGTGAGCACCAGGCTCGCTTCGAACAATACTGGGAACTAGTTATGTCAGATCAATTCCCCAATGTCAAGACCAACTTTTTCCTTTCTCACTGGTAATCCCCAGGAGTGGTTCAGAGGTTCATTTAGAATCTACAGGATATAGGGGCACCTGGGTGGCTCAGTTGGTTAAGCGTCCGACTCTTCATCTTAGCTTGGGTCTTGGTCTTGGGGTTTGAGTTCAGGCCCTGCATTGGGTTCCAGGCCCAGCATGGAGCCCACTTAAAAAAAAAAATACAGATACAGGCTTCCATTGTATGCCAGCACTCTTCAGAGTGGTTTTGCATCGCGGAGAACTCGAGAATCTGGTGAAAGCAGAAGGTCACATAGGCCAAAAAATCTTGCTTCTTGATTGATAACCAAAAAATACTTGAGATTATAGATATTAAGTGGCTAAATTAGATTCCATCCCCCTGACCCCCCTGGCTTTGGGCAAATTACCTGGCTATATTTCATGACTTGATTTCTCTATCTGGATATAATGTTATATAGTAATAGCTAACTCCTACAGTGCTTACAACACACAGCACTGCTCTAAACACTTTACGTATATTAATTTATTTAATCCTCATAACAATCTAATGAGGCGAGTGCTATTTTTATCTTTATTCATAGATGAGGAAACTGAGCACGAAAGGTTAATGCCATGCCAAAAGCTACATAGATAGTATGTCAGAACAGGCAGGGGGACCACAGAATGTGATGGCAAAGATTGAAAGCATGATTTTAGGTCAAGATGACAAGTAGTGGGGGTGCCTGGTTGGCTCAGTCTGTAGAGCATGCAATTCTTGATCTTGGGGTTGTGAGTTCAAACCCCACCTTGGATGTAGAGATTACTTAAAAAAAAAAAGAAAGAAAAGATGACAGACTGATTGATTATCCACTATAAGTAAGGCTGGGTGTATACTAAGGGCTATAGAGGAGTAATCCTTAAAATTGGGCACATATACAGGGGTGTGCAGACAAGTGGGATGGGAGAAGTAAATATTAAAATTTCTTCTTATATTTAATTATCTCCCCTTTAAAAATCAGTCTTTTTATGTTGTAACATGACCACAGTTTATTAGGACAGAAGTAAATGCATATAATTTAAAAATAAATGTACAAATAAATATATTGAGAAGTGCCCCAATATTTTTTACTAAGACGGTGTAATCATTGCAATAGAATGGACAAAGATGGACACCACAATGTCCCTGCCCTCCAAGAGTTAATTGGACATAGAAAATTAATGTTTTAAAGTGCAAATAATAGACCACAGTAGATAATTTGTATCACAGATCAGTTCATGATTGTGTGCCACCAAATCAACTGTAGAAATGGTAACACAGTTGACAGAAGGAGGAGCTGTTCCCACCGTCTCTACTTTTGCTCCTAGGATGAGAACAGCATTGCTCCGGCTGAGGGCGGCGGGCCGGGACCCGAGGGCGGAGGCGGCCGAGGCAGAGCAGCCGGCAAGGCGGCGGCGGAATGCCGGGTGGTGGCAGGCCCCCGCTAAGCACCAGCGCCCCCTGATGCATGGGCTGCAACCGCAGTTCCAGCGTGTCGGCCCCCCTGCTCCCCGATGCTGCCAGCCCCGGCTCCGCGCGGGACACAGACAGCTCCGCACCGCCGGTGCACCATCCCCTGAGAAACCCAAGAGGGGTGAGGTTCAGAACCAAGCTTCCAACAGCGCTGAAACAGTGGGAAAGATTTATGTGTCAGCCACATTTTCCTCTTCGCTGCTTTGTTTCACCCACCGCCCCATTTTGTCCTTTTGTTCCCGGTGCTTTCTACCTCCCTAGAATCTTTTTGTCCTTGGGTGGTTTGTCAGGTTCAAAATTCTCAGTTCAGCGTGAAGTACTGTGGAGGAAGAATCAGACAAGCGAAACAGGATTTTGCTGGTCCGGTTCTACAGTAGGCCTAGAAAGTAGATTAAAAGTGACGTTCATGTCCCACTCCAGTGTGAGTGGCAGTGACCTAAGACAGGTTCCTCCACAGGGACTATGGGAGCCTGGGCTAAGTGGCAGGGTCCATAAAACTGGGGTTCTTCGCTTTTTGGGGGGAAGTGGACTCCTTTGAAGCCATGATCAAAGCTAGGTCTCCTTCCAAGAAAAGTGCTCATACACGCAGTCAAAACTTTGCATACAATTCCACCAGTTCAGGGATGTCTAAAGCCCATGCCTGAAGTCCAGGCCTAGAAGTCCAGCTGTAAGTGAGCAGTTGCAATTTCTCTTCTTCCTGTATTCCAAATGGCTCAGTCTCTGGCTGCTGGAAACCCAACAGTGAATTTAATAAAATGGTTTGTGTAAATTTCCTTCACCTAGCCTACCCACCCCATGGGAATGGGGTGTGTTTACCCTGGGGATTCAATGTTAGATTTGTTTCATATGGTTCTATATTTTCAAACTCCCTCCTGGAGCCAAATGAATCTTCACAAAAACAGCTAAAAGTAGAAAACTTAAGTGAGTCTAAGTTTCAGTTCAGTTTGACTTCAGCATTATTGAGTACCAGTTCCATACCAGGCACCAAGAGATGAAGATGCCTTAGAGTTAGACATGCAGTCCTTTTCTTCTTTGCACTTTTCTTCTTCCCACTTATACTCCCGTACTTGGCAGATTGTAGTCCCGCTGGCTTAGTGAGTCTATAGTTGTACGTCTGTGCAAGCGTAAAGGCTGAGAACCTCTCCTCTGGCATCAGCGGTCTTTATGAGGATTTCCCCCAGGTCTCAAGGCTCCCTAGGTTTGGCACTTGGTGTTCTGGAGAAATCTGTTGCAGAGTCTGCATCTTCTGTCTGAACTTTCAGGGCCCAGTGACAGGCCAAGCTACACAGCCCCTCCCACATTCAAGGACCATGTGACAGATGGGAAGACCAGAGGTGAAACGCCCAGTGAACTGTGAGTTCTTTTCATTTATCCTGCACCGTTCCTCTTTCAGCTTTAATTGGAAGTACATCATTTAGGCAACAAGTGAATTGTTGGCATTTTCAAGTCTTCCCAGCATAATCGGAGAAGATGAAAGTCAGCTGTAGGTCAAATTTCAACTTCGTTGCTTAAAAATGGAAAATAAGCATCTCTCTGTCTTTGAAGGAAAGACAAATAAAGGCCCTTTCCTTCATTGAAGGTATTCCCTCTCTTTCCCTTCTATTTTTCTCCTTTAGGTCATAATTCATTTATATTTCTGTTTGACACTTGAAAGCTGTATTTTGTAAGATTGTCCATCGCACATATCAAAATTACTAACTCCTCTCACTTCTCTTCATACATGTGAGAAGTCGGTTCTTTTTTTTTTTTTTAAAGATTTTATTTATTTATTTGACAGAGATAGAGACAGCCAGCGAGAGAGGGAACACAAGCAGGGGGAGTGGGAGAGGAAGAAGCAGGCTCATAGCGGAGGAGCCTGACGTGGGGCTCAATCCCGGAACGCTGGGATCACGCCCTGAGCCGAAGGCAGACGCTTAACCGCTGTGCCATCCAGGCGCCCCCTTTTTTTTTTTTTTTAAAGATTTTATTTATTTAGAGAAGTCGGTTCTAAACCTCTGTAAGAGCAGTTTCTTTTTCTTCTTTTTGTGTGTAATATTCCTAATTCTAAGAGTCTAATGTCTTTCAGCAAAGTCATGATTCTGACTAAACTCGTTGGTCTGTGCATGCCTAACAGTGCTCATGTTATGACCAGCGATACTATGCGAGTGGAAGATCCACCCAAGTCTCCTGAGAAAATGTGGTCCAAAGATGAAGATTTTGAACAGAGGAGCTCTTTGGAGTGTGCTCAGAAGGCCACAGAACTTCGGTAAGAGAGTGGCATTCCGTGCCTCAAGCCATATGAACTAAAAAAGTAAGAGATTCTTATTTGTAGTTTTCCTCTGCCAGAGGAAAGGAGAATTCTTGGGATTAAATTCAATCTTAAATTTAATCTGAGAACTAGCCGTGAATTCCCATGTGGGTTAAGAAATGGATTCACCTAAAGAGAGTGTTTGTGTATATTAGGTTTGTTGTTTCACATCACAGAAGGAAGACTTTTTCATCCTCATCACCAGATAGGGGCTCTCAGCGCTCACTGCGCATCAGTTTTGGAGAACTTTTTTTAAAAGTAGACTTTATTTTTTAGAGAAGTTTTAGATTCACAGCAAAATTGAGCAGAAATTAGAGATTTCCCGTATACCGCTCATCACCGTGCATCCACAGCCTCCCACACTATCAACATCCCATACCACAGTGGTATTTTTTGACCGTGGGTGAACCCATACTTACACATCATTATCATCCAAAGTCTATAGTTTACCGTGGGGTTCATTCTTGGTGTTGCACATTCCGTGGGTTTGGACAGATGGAGAAACATGTATCCACCATTGTAGTATCATAGAGAGTAGGTTCATTGCCCTAAACATCCTCTGTGCTCTGCCTGTTTATCCTTCCCTACCCCCTTACCTCTGGCAGCACTGATCTTTTTACTGTCTTTATGATTTTGCCTTGGGCAGAATGTCCTGTAATTGGACAAATACACTATACGGTCTTTTCAGATTGGCTTCACTTAGCAATATGCATTTAAGTTTCCCCCACGTCTTTCCATGGCTTGATAGCTTATTTCCTTTAGCACTGAATAACGTTCCATTGTCTGGATGGACCATAGTTTATCCGTTCACCTACAAATAATGTCTCGGTTGCTTCCACATTTTGGCCATCATGAATGAAACTGCTGGAAACATCCATATTCAAAGATAGTTTTCAATCTGGATACCTTTTAAAACCACAGAAGCCTGGAGGGGTGGTAGGTGAGTGGGGATGGGTTAAATGGGTGATGGGTATTAAGGAGGGCACTGTTGTGATGAGCACTGGCTGACGTATGTAAGTGATGAATCACTAAATTCTACACCTGAAACCAGTACTACTCTGTATGTTAATTGGAATTTAGATAAAAATTTGGAGGAAAAAAGAAATGTTCTATTCCAAAAAAGACAATAGTACGAAAATAAGAAATGATACATGAGGGAATACAATATAGAACATACACAAAAATAAATAAATAACATCAAAAGCTTGTATATCTTATAATTTATTTCATATGAACAGATCCTGAAAATTAAAAAAACAAACAAACCCACAGAAACTGGGCCCCACCCCAGAGCTTTCCTTTCAATTATTTGGGGGTGGACTTCAGGCAGTATAGGTGTAAAGATTTCCCCAGAAGATTCTAACAAGCAGCTAAGACTGGGAATCACTGAGATAGAGCCTAATGAACCCAAATCCACCTCAATACCTTAGAAATAATAAAGAAAATATGTTCTCCTAGGTTGAGAAATAATAATTTCCCCGGTGTTCCCCTCCATATCCATACCATTCTGGTTTCTCTAAGGAAACAGGACTCAGACTCAGCTGGACTTTACAAGGTTTATGGGAAATCGTGAGCACCATAATTTTAAAAATAGTTATTATGTTTTCTCAAACACAGAGTTTAGGGTTGGTGGTGTCTTTATTGAATCCCAGCTGATATGAGGGGAAATGGGAGAGAGATTATTTATTGGAGTGGACATTTGCTTCCTCCTTCTGGTATGCTGTGGGTGAGATAGAAGGGCAAGAGGCAAGAGGAAGGTATTCTTGTACAATATTGAGGGGAAAGGTGTTTAATTCTGTCTATTCACAGAATGTCTTAGCACTGTCTTCTTTCTGCAGAGCTTCCATTAAGGAGAATATAGAGCTGATTCGGCTTAAGAAGCTCTTGCATGAAAGGAATACCTCACTGGTCGCAACAAAAGCACAGTTAACAGAAGTTCAGGAGGTGAGCTGCCAGGGCAGGGCAGTGTGGGATGGTCTGGGGTACCCTCAAATCTCAGACCCCCTGGCTTCCTTGGCTATTTGAGAAGCCCTGCTGGGCCTAATCAGGCATCCAGTTCCAATGGGGACTGCCTGTTGCCAATTTTGGGGGAAAAGAGTCAGTATTATTTTTTCCATTATATATATGGAAGACCACAACTGAGAGAAATTAAATTATTTGTCACACAACTTATAGGGGATATTCAAATCCAAGCCTGCAATTCTAAGTCCATTCTTTTTCCAATACTTCCATTATCTCTCTATTATGAACAAGGCTCAAGCCTTGCCTTCTAAGGTGGAATTAAGTGGGGTTAACTTGTACCAGAGTTAAGGTCCCAGCCAAGGCCCACACCAGAATGTAATTAAGTTGGGAAGCCAAGAGCAGTCACAGGGGAAGGGAAGGAGACGAGTCTCTCCTGAGGACTCTCCATGTGCTGGACTCTGTCCCAGCTGCTTACAGTCATGATCTCATTTAAGCCTGACAACACCCTCAATGTAAGTACATTTAATGAATGAGGGAACTGAGACTCAAAGAAGTAACTTGCATAAGTCATTAAAAATACTAAGGGGCAGAGCAGGCTTTGAGTCTGGGTTTATCTGGCACCAAGGCTCATGCTCTTTTCTCATTACCATAGAAGAGAAATTCATAAATGAATGGTGTAAATAAGGCATCAAGGGTCTAAGTGATAGATCAGCACCATTTTTTTATTGTATAAATATTTATTGAGTACCAGGGACTGTGCAAAGCACTGAGACACAAATATTACAAAGTAAGACAGCTCCTGCCTTCAAGGAACTTACCAGAGTGAGAGAACAAGTTGTGAACAAATACAGCTATTCATGTACAGGGTATTGGCAGGAACCCAAGGACACAGAGTCAGATCTCCCAGAGATTGGGGAAAGGATTCATAAAGGGGTATATTCATGAGCCAAATATTGGGATACTGAAAGATTAGCAGGTGTTAATGAGTATTCAAGAGAGGGGAGGGTTTTCCAGGGGAGGAGAGGTGTAGGCCAGGGCACAGAGGTGAGAAACATCAGGGACTGGATCATGGAAGTCTGATCAGGATTTTAGACTTTATCCCATAGACAGTAGGGAGCTGTAGAAAGGTTTTGAGTAAGTTGACAACATGGTCAGTTTTTTCCCCAAAGTGATCACTTTGCCTTTTTTTTTTTAATGTTTGAAATTTTTTGAAATACGTTTTAATAAAGATACTTTAAAAAACTATTATAAAGCAATAATAATGATTAACTCTGAGTAGTAGAATTATAGAAGACTGATACTATCTTTATATTTTTCTGAAATTTTCAACTTATCAAAAATCACAAAACCAGAAGGAAAGATCATCTGGCAGTGGAGTGAATGATACAGGTGCCTGGTACAAGTAAAGTGATCAGGTAAAAAATAGACTGCAGTGGTCCAAGAGACGTAGATGAGGGTCCCAACCAGGGCAGTGAGAGGGGCCCACAGAGAAAGGGCTGTATTGGGAACTTCCAGGAGATAGAAGAATGGACTTCATCACCAAAAGGGAATGGGTGGAGGAGAAGGGGAAGCGGAAGACGATTCCTGGGTCTCCAGCGTGGGCAAGAAGATGACGGTGGTGTCATTCTTCTAGATTGGGTACTTCTGAGGGGATGAAAGGCATCTTCACAAGGTCAGCCCCCAAACCTGTGTGTCGTAGAGAACTATGCATATGCTTGTATTCTTTTGGTTAATTTGGTAGCACTTACAGAATGTAGGAACATGGGAAGGAAGATATTTTAAAATTGTATGGGTAAATAGCAATATTTGTAGGATTACATTTTTTTTAAAAAAAACCCATCTATTCCTCCATTGCGTTAAAGGAAAAAAGGAAGCAAGCCGTTCTAAATCCTTACCCATGTTAGTGGTGGTAGTAGAGATGACCTAAAATGGTGAGTAATCACCCACCATTGTTTAAAATGCGGGGTTTCCAATTTGTTTTTCTCCAGCAGTTTGCCTTTCTAGTCATCCTTTCTTACACACGCACGTAAAAAAGTTTGCCTTCTCGTAATCCCTTAGCAGTACATACGGTGGTTGGTAACACAGACTCCGGAGTCAGAAGGGCTGACTTGATGGCCCTGTGGCCCAGTGTCTCTGAGCAGGTGGCTTAGCTCTCTGAGCTCTGGGCTTCTCATTTTTAAGATTTCAGTAATAATAACTACCTCGCAGATATGCTGTGAGGATTAAATGAGATAATATATGTGAAATAATTATAATGATCTTAGTGTAACAGATAATGAAATACACAGTACTGCTCAATCAATAACAGCTGTTGCAGTTAGTTTGCTTAGTGTTGCCTTTTCTGTTTCTAACACTGGAAAGAAAACTTTCTGAAGCATGCTGAGTAAGAGATAGCAAGATTTTTCTTGGATATCCCACCAAATGCAATACAAATACGAATAAATGACACTTCATGCTTCTTAAAGAAATTGTGCTATCTGTTGCATTCACAGACCTCCTGGCAAGCTAGAGCAAGGGAAAAGTAGCAGCAATTAGTAAACAAGTACACAAATTGACTTGATTTATGAGAATTTTATTTTAGTGTTTAATGATTCATTAGTTGCGTATGAGAATTTTTAAATATCTCTTAAACTAACCATTTATACATTTGTATTACAGTGTAAATACCAAAACAAATATCGAGTTGATAAATCAGTAGAATAATATGTATTTCTTTCTTTCAGGCATATGAAACTCTGCTCCAGAAGGTACTTAATAAAGATTTTTTTTTTATTTTTTTTTTTAATGATTTTTTATTATATTATGTTAGTCACCATACAGTACATCCCTGGTTTCCGATGTAAGGCTCGATGATTCATTAGTTGTGTATAACACCCAGTGCACATGCAATACGTGCCCTCCTTACTACCCATCACCGGTCTATCCCATTCCCCCACCCCATTAATAAAGATTTTTTGAAACTCTGTTTCTTAGTATAAGAGTAATAAAACCCAAAGAAATTCGTATTAATCTTCAAGTAACATAACACCAGAATTTAGCCAAGTAAATCGAAGTTATTATGACCTGTAATTTCTATTACGACAAATGCCCTATTACTGTGATCAGAAGATATTTATTGTGCCATTTTCATTAAACTGAAATATGAGATCTGAAATATGTAGAATAGTATTTTTCAGCCTATTGCTAGAGAGAATTATATAGCATTTGTTCAGAAATTTCTAAGTATTCCTCTAGCATGTATAAGGTGATGAAATATAACAAAGTTGTTGCATACCTTCTCTAATGTTCTTAAATGTTCAGCACCCTTCACTGCTGAGAGTGGGATGCGGGTAAAGCCAGGTACGGGCAGAGTTCCCAGCATGAACAGCCACAGCTGTTCCTCACCAGAGATGTCCACCAGAACAAACGCACACTTACCTTCTAGAGTTAACATGTCACTTTGCTAGGTGCAAAGGGAAGAATGAATCACCCTAAGAAGCACTCAGGTAGCTTAGAACATAAAGGCAGCTATGAAAATTGTCACTTCACTTAGAGCCAGGGTTTAATTTGAACCTCGGGAAAATTAATGCTCCAATTATGCATTATAGTTTCCTGCAGCAGAAAATCCTCACTAACAGGGAGACAATAATTCCTGAGAAACACTAGAGTGATAAACAAGGCCAGTTTACAGTACAAAGGCACCATGCTATTAATCAAAACCATTCTTGACATCCACTAGGGAATGCTAGGGTTGCTGGTATCTTGAGACCATTTCTGCTGAGTGATATGATCATTCCCAGAGCAACTTTCCTTTTGCCCCAGAATCAGGGAATCCTGAGTGCAGCCCATGATGCCCTCCTCGGGCAAGTGAATGAGCTCAGGGCAGAACTGAAGGAGCAGAGCAAGAAGGCTGTGAGCTTGAAGAGCCAACTGGAAGACGTGTCCATCCTGCAGATAACACTGAAGGAGGTAAATAACAATAATAATTGCAAGGTCTCAGTTGTAAGCATCAGTTGTAAGTTACATTTCAGTTTCAGAGATGTTAAAAAGTGTATCTTAGCAACACTATGGCTATTTCATTTTTTCAAATGAGAAAAATGAGGCTCCAAGTGGTTAAATAAGTTGCTCAAGATTACAACATTAGGAGGAAAACTGGGTTTTATACTCGTGTCTGTTCTCCAAAGTTTTTGCTCTATTATAATGTTCTGCTGCTTCCTTAACAGTAGAAACCGAGACACTATGAAAATTTGCTTCAGAGTATCCTCATTGTTTCTAATAAAAGTTTCTATTACACCAGTTGGTTCAAGTCTTTCTGGTTGAATAGCTCCTCATAGACATGAGACATGAACATAGAAAGCCTCCTACCCAAACCCCACTCTGCCACAGAAGAAGGGAGACAGGTGCAAGGCGATAGGTGTTACGACTTTATCTCAGGCACTCTACTGTCATTCTTAGTTTCAGGAGAGAGTTGAAGATTTGGAAAAAGAACGAAACTTGCTGAATGACAATTATGACAAACTTTTAGAAAAGTGAGTATCAAGTTTGGGTCCCAGAGCACTGTTTGTTATAAAAGACAATTATAGAAAAGTACCCTCACATTCTAAAACAATGTCTAGTGTGGATAAGGGGAAGCTGGTACTTGACACTGTTAGTGAGAATATAAATTGCTACAGTCTTTTTGGAAGGGAATTCGATGCTATCAAAATGTTAAACATGCATATACATGTATTTGCAAAGATAATGTATAATAAGAATGTTAATTACTACATTGTTACTAATAGTTTAAAAAAAGGTGGAAACATCCAAATTTCCTTTGATAGAAATTTTAAATAATGTTGCATCCCCACAATAAACTACTATGAAGCTGTTAAAAGTGAGGTAGACTTATATGTCTAAGATATATTATTAAAAGTCAAGTTGTAACAGAATATGTTAATTCTGACTTCATTTATGGGGGATGTGTGTGTGTGAGAGAGGGAGAGAGAGAGAGAGAATCAGCAAACCTCTCATGAGATGAAAGGATTGGAGTAGGGCAGAGAGGCACCTTCACTTTTAATCTATATATTTCTGTATCATTTTAATTTTTTTTACAACATATTCATTTATTAATTTGAAATTTAAAATATCTGAAAGTTTAGGGGCATCTGGGTAGTGCAGTTGGTTAAGTGTCCAACTCTTGATTTCAGCTCAGCTCATGATCTCAGGGTCATGAGACTGAGCCCCACAGTGGACTCCGAGCACAGCGTGGAGTCTGCTTAAGACTCTCTCCTTCTGTCCTCCCCGCCCCACCCCCTGCTCTCTCTCTCTCTTAAATAAATAAATCTTTAAAAATAAAATAAATACCTGGAGGTTTAAAAAAAAGTTAAACACGGCTTCTGCCTCAGTTAAAGTCAGTAGGGGATAGATTGGGGAGATGGTATGGGAGCATCGTGGGAATATCTGATGCTCTTCGACTCAGTGAAACAGAGTGGTGTGGGGATTATCCACTTTGAAGAGTCTGTGTAGCAAACATTACTATTAGCCTCTTCCCTTCATCACTCAGAATGTTACCTGCTTGGATCATCATGTAATGTATGGCTAGGAAGTGTCAAGAACATTTTTTTTTTTAAGTAGGCTCCATGCCCAGCGTGGAGCCCAACGCAGGGCTTGAACTCATGACATTGAGATCAAGAGTCGGACACTTAACTGACTGAGCCACCCAGGCACCCCAAGAACTCTTAATACTAGCTTAAGCAAGCTGGTTTTAGACCACATTTATTCAAATGAAAAAAATAGGAAAAAGACATCTGCAGAAATAATAGCTTATCAATGTCACTTCACTTATGTAAATAAAGACAGACCTTGTGTGTTTTACACTCAAAATGGGTCTGCCCTGACAGCTAGTTACAGTGGTGTGCAGGGTACAGTCATTTAAAGGTTAGCTCCTGCCCTTCAGTATAGTAATTTATAATTTAGCTCAAAGGCAAGTATTCTCTAAACCAGCCATCGGTGAAGGTAGATAGAGGAATGGAGTAAGGAAAAGAGGAATATTTTGTTCCTCATTTCTTTGAAAGTTTATTTAACCTCTGCACCCAACATGGGGCTTGAACTTACATCCCCACAATCAAGAGTCGCATGCTCTTTGGACTGAGGCACCCAGGTGCCCCTGTTCCTCGTTTTTAATTCAGCAGACCTGAGAGTGTCTCGGTATACAGTACCTGAAGAAAGCTATCATGCTGGAGAAGTTCTTGGGAAATAGATGTGACTTGGGTTGTTTCCTCCCGTGTGATATCTGAGACCTAAACAGAAGTGATACTAAGGAGCTCCTCAGTAGGGCCCAGAAGTTCCAAGGCAGTTGGAAATGACAGTTACAGAGAAAGCAGGGACAGAAAAGAACATGTAAGGGAATGAATGATGTGCTAGGCCCAGGAGATGCTGAAACTGTGTAATAAAGACGTCACATCACATACCTTTGAGTGTTTATCCGACAGCTCTCTCCTTGCTCCTTACTTGCGTCCCATTTTCAGCATGCTGGACAGCAGTAATCAGCCTCACTGGAGCCCTCAGCTCGGAGGAGAACAGCTCCAGCAGCAAGTCTCTCAGTTGCAGGACCAGCTGGATGCTGAGCTGGAGGAGAGGAGAAAAGTCTTACTTCAGCTGTCCAGAGAGAAAGGTAGGTCAGGCTGTGAAGACCTTTCTCAAGGGAGGCATCCTCTACGTCTGGTATGGGTGAGGGGAACTTGGGCCATCCATTTTTGTGTGGATCAGGATTAACTAGAATAAGAACACTGGCAATCAGATCAGATTTACAATCAAGAAAGCATGGCACCTACCTCACATGCAGAGGTTTTTATAAGTGATGAGCTTTCATTTGAGAGGATGGCAACTCTTAAATTTATTGTTTTTATTTATTTATTTGCTTTTTGAGAGAGAGAGAGAGCCAAGGCAGAGGGAGAGAGAGAGAATCTTAAGCAGGCTGCATGTCCAGCATGGAGCCCGAGGTGGGGCTCAATCTCACGACCCTGAGATCATGACCTGAGCCAAAATCAAGAGTTGAACAGTTGTTCAACCAACTGAGCCACCCAGGTGCCCCTTAAATTTGTTGTTTTTAAACATTCACTTTATTTATCGAAAGTGCTTTTTATTCTTACCAGTCATTCTAGAGGTGACTGGGAGTCTTGGCGTTTTGTTTTGTTTTGTTTTGTTTTGTTTTGTTTTGTTTTAGCACCTGATACCTCAAACTTTGAAGCAAATCACTGCTCTGGGTTACCACTTCCATTTTCCCCTGTCTTAACTCTGAGATCATAGTAGGTAGTTATTCTGAAGATTAATTAAATACTGTCGAAGAGACCTTTGTCTCACTTCTTTTTGCTAGGCTGGGCCTTAACATTTAGTCATGTCAAGGTTAGATTTCATTAGATTCCAGTATATTCACATAGAAGAGTGAAGGAAAAGAAGTATGATATCAAGGAAAATAGAGATAGGAACCATAAAGGGATAAAACTCAGGAGCACATGCTAAGGACCTTGTAGTATGTATGAGATACAAGTGAAGTATTGTACAGACCTTGGGATAATCTAGTCTAAAGTCCCCTCCCCTAATGCATGATAATGAAATGATCACACCAAATACTGATCACCTTCCTTCCCTGAAACACCCATACCCCCCCCCCCCAAAATACATGCACGCAGAAATGGCCAAACGCCCATTCTCCCCCTGTCTAGGTTAGGATGGGACTGGGAGGTACCACAGGGAACCAATAGCATGGAAGTCAGAATGGAGTTGGGGAGGAGTTGGGAAGATACTGGTTTGGCTGGTGCTATCAAAAAGTTTGCACTGTAGGGGCACCTGAGTGGCTCATTCATCGAAGCATCTGCCTTTGGCTCAGGTCATGATCTCTCAGGGTCCTGGATCAAGCCCTGTGTCAGGCGTCCTGCTCAGTGAGGAGTTTGCTTCTCTCTCCCCCTCTCCTACACCCTCCCACCTCATGTACTCTCTCTCTCTTATAACTAACTAACTAACTAACTAACTAACTAACTAACTAACTAACTAACATCTTTTTAAAAAAGAAAAGTTTGCACTGTAGAGGTGCCTGGCTGGCTCAGTTGGTAGAGCATACAACTCTTAATCTCACAGTTTTGAGTTCAAGCCCCACATTGGTTGTGGAGCCTACTTAAAGTAAAAATTAAAAACAAAACAAAACTTCATACTATCCCAGTCAGCCAAGTGGCTCTGTTTGCTGCTGGTGGTGGTTGTGGTGTTTTTGTTTTTGTTTTTGTTTTTGTTTTTACAGTGCCACAGGTGTTTTTTGTTTTGTTTTTGGAGTCCTAGTGTCAGGTCAGTTTACTGGGTCAATAAGCCAGAACCCCTTTGTAGAAATAAGACAGGATTGCTTCCCTAAGGATAATTTATAAAATGAGTTAAACATTAGTGGGAAAATTTGGGGCGCCTGGGTGGCTCAGTCGTTAAGCGTCTTCCTTTGGCTCAGGGCGTGATCCTGGAGTCCTGGGATCGAGCCCCACATCGGGCTCCCTGCTCCGCTGGGAGCCTGCTTCTTCCTCTCCCACTCCCCCTGCTTGTGTTCCCTCTCTCGTTGGCTGTCTCTGTCAAATAAATAAATGAAGTCTTTAAAAAAAAAAAAAGAAAAAAGAAGCTTCTTTAAAAAAAAAAAAACATTAGTGGGAAAATTTAATTTGCACTCGGTCCAACTTTAAGCATGGTTACTGATAACTACAGAGTTTCAACTTTCTGGATGATGCCCCCCCCCCCCCCAGCTCAGAACAAGGATCTGCAGCTTGAAGTCACCAATCTGCTTCAGAAGCATAAGCAGGAAGTAGAGATCCTCCAAAAGCAAGAGACAGTTTCCCAGTCTCCTGACAGACAATACAAACCAGCCTCTCAGCCAGCTCTGTCCCAAGACACTGATCCGACAGAGGTAAGAGCATGTGTAATCAAGCAAGTCCCCTGAACAGAGGGATCCCCCGTGAGGGATGTCTGGCAGAAATCCCTGGAAGAAATGATGGTTGAGGGCAGTCTTCAGAAGGCTGGGAGAAGGCAGAGAATACAGATAGCTTCATGAGCTCCACACATTTTCCCCACCCTTTCCAGCTCACAGCATTTAGAAAGCTTTTTCAGACGAGGACTTGAAATGATCTGCTGAGGAGCGAACAGCCATTAGAGGCAGTGTAACCTACTGGTGGACTGAACATGAGCAAGTAGGGGAGAGAGCCCTTGTGAAGTGATACAGTCCCCTTTCACTCCTGCTGCTGCTGTTTTACTGTTACCAACAACTGCTTTGAGAACAGTTATCATAGTGCCTCTCCAATTTCTATTCCCTCTTTCCTGTGCTTTTCTCACGATAGCCCTGTGAACCAAAAAACCAAGAAGAAAAGAAACTGTCCCAGATGTTAAGTGAGTTGCAAGTATCGCACGCAGAGACCACGCTGGAACTAGAAAAGACCAGAGACATGCTCATTCTGCAGCGCAAAATCAACGTGTGCTATCAGGTGCAAGAAAAGGTGGTACAGGAAGGGGGTAGATAAATGGGCGCTCGGGGACCACTTCCACACTGGGAATGAAGCGAGGCTTGGGTTTCCAGGGCTGTTGCGAGGCGATATGCTGCTCCGTGCAACACCGAACGTGCCATTCTTTGACGCACTTGAGGCCTCATACATGCCCGTGGCACCTTGGCAGTAGAAGCCGGTGAAGGGGCCAGCTAATGAAAACGGCGGATATGAAGCTTCTGGGTTCCAGTTTTCCCAGAATCAGGAAACTATTATCCTATGGCACCAATAGCATAACTGGTCCCAGAGGAGTCTGTGATGACCCCAGGATTTTTTTCCAGTGGGTCAGTCTCCCCTGTAAAGGAGAGAGTGGAGTCTCCTTTACCCGAACAAATGCCACCTTTTTATCTGGGCCCTTTGGTTCTGGGCCACTGAGATAGAAAAGTTCAGACATTATTTTGTTTCAGGAGGAACTGGAGGCGATGATGACAAAAGCCGATAATGAAAATAAAGATCACAAGGAAAAACTGGAGAGGTTGAATCAACTGCTAGACCTCAAGAATAATCGTATCAATCAGCTGGAAGGTATTTTGAGAAGCCATGGCCTTCCGATATCCGGCAAGTCTTAGTCCTTTGTTCTCATCTTGGACCCGTCACGTAGTTAATGCCTGTGTGGCCTCTGTGCACCTGCCTGGAAGGCGGACTTTTGCGTCTCCACGTGAGACATGTCCCTCGTGTTCTTTGTCCTATCATCTTTGATGTTTTCAGACATAGTTAGCGGCTTCTTTTCCTCTTGCATGTCAGTGTCTTCCTCTGATTCCTCTTCCTTCAAGAGTTTCAACAGGGCCCAGCAATTACTGAATCTGTTTTGAGAATTGAGAGCATATCGCTGTCGGCCCCCAGGGTGGGTGTAACACACTCCCTCTCTCAAGATTGTTTCCTCAACTCAGGCCAATATAGAGCTTTATCACTCATCTCTCATCATTCTTTTCTGTGACTTCTCTCTAAAAGTCTCTAAATTCTTTGTTGTAGTTTGAGGATGTCGACATGACAGGGTAGCTGGCCAGACACTTATTGCAAATTTCATAGTGTGGTACTTCCTATATTTAGTACAGCCACTGCTGGTCAGGAGCTGGTCTCAGTCTCGCCTGTCAAGAATATCAGCTTTGTTA
The DNA here is from genome assembly GCF_023065955.2 of Ursus arctos. Classification (NCBI taxonomy): domain Eukaryota; kingdom Metazoa; phylum Chordata; class Mammalia; order Carnivora; family Ursidae; genus Ursus; species Ursus arctos. The sequence continues at coordinate 4,036,957 of NW_026623053.1, forward strand.
TTAGACTCAGTTTTGAGAAACCTGACTCAAAATAACCAAATTCACCAAAGATGGATATCTATCTATCTATCTATCTATCTATCTATCTATCTATCTATTTTTAAGATTTTATTTATTTATTTGACAGAGACACAGCCAGCGAGAGGGGAACACAAACAGGGCGGGGGGAGAGGAAGAAGCAGGCTCCCAGTGGAGGAGTCTAATGCGGGGCTCGATCCCAGAACGCCGGGATCACGCCCTGAGCCGAAGGCAGACGCTTAACGACTGAGCCACCCAGGCACCCCCAAAGATTGATATTTAAATCAGAATGTTCATTTATTATTTTATGATAGTGGCTGTTTCATTGCTGCCGTGAAAATATCTGGAACTATTGTTCAGGGCAGCCCTCTCTCTGGAAAGCAGAATCAGTAAGCAGCTTACTTAGTGAGCGTGGAAATAGGGTAAAGGGAGGTGGGTCATGCTGGGGCATGATTTATCCATGCCAGGGCGAGTCTGTTAAAAAGTCACTGCCATGTAACAAAGGAAATCCTTCCTTGGATTGAAATTCTCATGTCTTTCAGATTCAGGGTCTTTCTGCTGGGACAGTGCAGGGTAAATACTCTTATCTACTTCTGAAGACTCAGTTGCTTTAATTTAACTTAGAGTTCTTTCATTCCTGGTAGGTAAGATTGAAGAGTTTTTCATATGTTTACCACTTATTTGTATTGTGTCTTTTGAGAATTGCCTGTTTCTGCCCTTTACCTGTTTCTTGATAGCATTTTATTCATTTGTAGAATTTCTTTATATGCTAAGATTATTAGCCCTGGGTCAGGTAATGCAAAACTTTAAATCTATTTTAGTTATGTTAATCTTTTTTTTTTTAAGATTTTATTTATTTATTTGACAGAGATAGAGACAGCCAGCGAGAGAGGGAACACAAGCAGGGGGAGTGGGAGAGGAAGAAGCAGGCTCATAGCGGAGGAGCCTGATGTGGGGCTCGATCCCATAACGCTGGGATCACGCCCTGAGCCGAAGGCAGACGCTTTAACCGCTGTGCCACCCAGGCGCCCCTAGTTATGTTAATCTTATCAGTTAAGAAACCATTAATCTAATCTTTGTATTCCGTTTATTTTGGGCAGGAAGACATTCTGATGTGTTCAAATATTTTTATTCTATTACATTAACTCTTAATATAGAACTTTCATTATCGACACATTGTGATGATTCAAATACTCCCCAGTTTGAAGCAGACTATATATCCAAATTTCTGATTGGGTGGACATGGGAGGTAATGCACAGGTTTGGTAGACTGTCTTACATATCTTTTCATCCCTTTGCCAATATTTTCAGCCTATTTGCCGTAAGTTTTCTCTCCAAATTTTTACTCCATTACTCTTTGACTTACAGTGGATTTTTTTTTTTTTTTTTTTGCCTTCTTATGTTGAAACCAACTTCTTAACAGAATGAAGATTCTTATGACTGATCTGGCTGGAAGGGAAATCACTTCTTGGTGGAGGCCGATGTCTTGTAATAGGCACTATGACTATAACTTGGTATTCTCTCAATGGCACACATCCCAAATTTTTGGAAATACTCCTATTTTGTGTTTCTAGTGCTTCTCTAACAATTTATTTATAGGACCCTGCTGTAAGATAAAACAACGATATCTGTAGATGAAATTGTGCTTCCAGTGTTTTCCTGAGCTTAGCATTTACTTTCCAGTCATTCATTTTGTATCTTCTCTCTAAAGCAGGCCCTGGGTTAGTTAACCATCAGAATTCAAAGCTCCTGCTTGTCATTCTTTTGCTTTTCCTTTTGAAGTACATGGTGTCTCAAAATCATCAACAATTTGGATTTTCTTTTTTTTTTTTTTTTTAAGATTTTATTTATTTGACAGAGAGACAGCCAGCGAGAGAGGGAACACAGGCAGGGGGAGTGGGAGAGGAAGAAGCAGGCTCCCATCAGAGGAGCCTGATATGGGGCTCGATCCCAGATTGCCAGGATCACACTCTGAGTGGAAGGCAGACGCTTAACGACTGAGCCACCCAGGCGCCCCAACAATTTGGATTTTCACATGATTTTTATTCTCCTTATGTCCAACTTATTTTATCCTAAGGAAGAGCTCTCTATGCTTTAATGGATAGGCAGTTTTCTTTTCCCTCTAGAACAGCTCAAAGATGTGGCTTATGGCACCCGACAGTTGTCCTTATGTCTGGAAACACTGCCAACTCGTGGCGATGAGGAGGAAGTGGACATTTCCCTGCTGCATCAGAGTGAAAATCTTTTTGAACTACACATCCACCAGGCCTTCCTGACATCTGCTGCCCTGGCTCAGGCTGGAGACACTCAACCTACCACTTTCTGCACCTATTCATTCTATGATTTTGAAACTCACTGTACCCCACTAGCTGTGGGGCCACAGCCCCTCTATGACTTCACTTCCCAGTATGTGGTGGAAACAGATTCCCTTTTTTTGAACTACCTTCATGGGGCTTCAGCCCGGTTTGATCTGCACCAGGCTGTAGCCAGTGAGCACCACACCCTTGCCGCTGGATGGATTTGCTTTGAGAGGGTGCTGGAGACTGTGGAGAAGGTCCATGGCTCTACCATACTTACTGGTAAGTGCTGTCAGCTTCCCACAGCTCCCAGGACTGATGTGGAATTTCCCAGAGTCTCTAGTTGCTCTTCTGGTGGTTGTTCATTTTCTTCCTCTGCCTTTATTCTTAATCCCCGCCACACCATCCATATCCTCCATGCCTTTCATACTTTCTGCTATCCAGGAGCTGGTGGAGAAGACTTCGGGGTGCTAGAATACTGGATGAGGCTGCGCTTTCCCATAGGACCCAGCCTACAAGCAGGCAATAAGCGCAAGAAAGCTCAGGCCTACCTGTCAGCCAGTGTGTTTGGAGCCTGGGAGGCCCAGGAGGATCAGGTGAGAAAAAAAGGATGTGCCCAAGCATCTCAAAGGAGCCACAGCCAAGCAGGTCACAAGAACAGCTCAATCTTCCACTCTCAATAAGTATCGGCTGAATGTGAATGAAGGAGAAAAACTGTCGTGCCACAACCAATCCAGATTCTTCCCTTGGTCAAGTTTGGGTTTGAAATGAAATCATACCCTTGGAGCTAGCTGCCTCCCCCTGCTGTGAACAAAATAGCTTCTCTGTTCCATTCTCTAAGATAAGGCTTGAGGGCCAGCACCCCTCTCAAAGAACTATCTGCCACAGCCAGTTTGCAGGCAAGTGAAAGTCATTAGGTTTCTCTGTGACCCTGTCAGAAATCAGCAGTTCATTAGGTCATAGCTCTCCCTCATCAAGGATGCTGGGTTTCAGCTACAGCAACTCTCTCAGGCTGCCCTTTTCCTTCATCCAAGACCAACCTCTTTCCAGTCCAGATCGGAGACTTGGAAGCATCAGAATGAGCTGCGGGTGGAAATCAGCAGATGCTACGGCCTCCAGAGTCGACGGCTGGGAACCCAGCCCAGTCCGTACGTCATGTACCGCTTCTTCACCTTTTCTGACCACGACACCGCCATCATTCCAGCCAGTAACAATCCGTACTTTAGAGACCAAGCTCGATTCCCAGTGCTTGTGACTTCTGACCTGGATAGATATCTGAGGCGGGAGGCCCTGTCTGTGTACGTTTTTGATGATGAAGACTCAGAGCCTGGCTCGTACCTTGGCCGAGTCCAAGTGCCCTTGCTTCCCCTTGCACAAAACAAATCCATTAAAGGTGGGAGTTCAAGATTATTATATCTTTATGCTCTCCGCCCAGTGTTGTCTTCCTGTCTTACTTTTCTTTGCTTACTTGCTTGAAACAGTCTCTCTTAAAAAAACTTGCGGAGAGGGTTTTAGAATATGGTCAAGAGCAACAGCGCAGAAGACTTGGTGCCTCACTAATCCTATGGAAACATTGGTTGCTTCTGCTTTCTTTTCTTTCTTTCTTTTTTTTTTTTTTTAGCAACAAAGCAAGATTCTTTTTTTTTTTTTTTTACAGTACATCCCCGGTTTTCGATGTAAGGCTCGATGATTCATTAGTTGTGTATAACACCCAGTGCACCATGCAATATGTGCCCTCCTTACTACCCATCACCGGTCTATCCCATTCCCCCACCCCCCTCCCCTCTGTAGCCCTCAGTTTGTTTCTCATAGTCCATAGTCTCTCATGTTTCATTCCCCCTTCTGATTACCCCCCCTTTCTTTATCCCTTTCTTCCCCTACTGATCATTCTAGTTCTTATGTTCCACAGATGAGAGAAATCATATGATAGTTGTCTTTCTCTGCTTGACTTATTTCACTTAGCATTATCTCCTCCAGTGCCGTCCATGTTGTAGCAAATGTTGAGAACTCGTTCTTTCTGATAGCTGAGTAATAGTCCATTGTATATATGGACCACAGCTTCTTAATCAAGTCATCTGTTGAAGGGCATCTTTGTTCCTTCCGCGATTTAGCTATTGTGGATAATGCTGCTATGAACATTGGGGTGCATATGGCCCTTCTCTTCACTACGTCTGTATCTTTGGGGTAAACACCCAGTAGTGCAATGGCTGGATCATAGGGTAGCTCAATTTTTAACTTTTTAAGGGACCTCCACACTGTTTTCCAGAGTGGCTGTAACAAAGCAAGATTCTTAAGTGGGTAGACCCATCAACCTGAAGTCCATACATCCATCTCTGAACAAACCTTTTCTGACTCTGCAGTGCTTCCCAGTGTTTGTGTTTACTTAAGGCCTATTGTTTCTTAGCACATTACTAGATACAGACTATAAGCTGTGTCTGCAATAACTCTCCCATAATTCTCTTGCTTCTTCTAAGCACAAGTTAGACTTTCATGCCACATCATGACAAAGGCAAATTTCTTGGATCTTTTTTTCCCCAATATGGAGCTGACGTGAACTTAGGAAGAGTCAACTCTGGTTCCAGTATTGGGAGGGTGAGGCAGGGGTGTCTGTGCTCTCATTACCCAGTATGGATGGGTATAGCCAGTACCAACTATGTTTAACAAGCTTCTGGATGTTCCAGAAAGTATGTGAGACCTCCCTCCTTCCAATACCACAAGAGCTTTAAAAAAAAAAAAAAAAAAGCCAACACGTTTGCTCACAACTCATTCTTTGCCAAAAAGAAGAGGCAGTATGGGCCATCTGTTAAATTAATCAGTGTTACAAATCAGAAGTCTGGCATTTAGAAGAAGCCGTTTTGCTGAGGTTTTTTTGGCTTTTGTTATTTTAGAAATAAGGACCACTTGAGTGTGGTCCTTATTTTTTTGGGAGGGTCTACAAGGTTTAGCAAGCATTAGGTAATAGTAATAATGCAATCATGTTTATTGGCTGGATGACTGAAGACAAGCAAGGTTTACCTTTCCATACGTCTTTGACTACCCCTTCCTGAAACCTGGAGATACCCATCTTCCCCTACAAATATTCTAAGTGAATATTAATATTCACTGCTATTTTATGTTACTTCTAAGTAACATAAAGTATGGTAACATCATACTTACGTAATGAATGTTAATTAATGACAAACAAAATACGGTAAAATTCAACATTGGGGAATAGATAAGGTGCTGGCTGGTAAATTCTTGCCTATTTCATGTGATCAGATCTTATGTGTCTGTGTGTTTCTCAGGTGATTTTAACCTCACTGACCCTGCGGGGAACCCTAATGGATTTGTTGAGGCGCAACTGGATTGGAAGTCTGTCTACCTACCCCCAGAGAGCTTCCTGAAACCAGAAGCTCAGCCTGAGGAGAAGGACACCAAAGACAGTTTAGAGCTCTCATCTGAAGAGGAAAAGGCTTCCTTTTCTCCCCAGGTAGCAGATCTCCACCAATCCTGTGGAGCATATTTGAGGAAAACAGTATTAAAATGGTAGTATAAGAAATGCCTTCTGTGAATGTCACGTGTTCGGCAGTCTTATTCTGCATCCCTCGTAGGGCCATGAGCCTACCGAGGAAGCAGAACCCTGGGTTTTATCGTTGGGAGGAGAGAGAGATGGCACCTCTCAGCTCTGTGGCAGGAGAGGCATAAAGTCTCATGCGAGGCTGTTAAACTCTCATCTTGTAAGGCTGTCTCTGATCCTTCTATTTAGGACCAGATGGCATTTGCTGAGATTCCCATTGAAGCTGGCCAGTATCAAGCTAAGCGAAAACCTCCACAGGTAGGAGAAAGAAAGGAAAGGGAACACCAGGTTGCAAGCTACTCGAGAAGAAAACATGGCAAAAGAACAGGCATCCAAGGGAAGAACAGAATGGAATATCTTAGTCGTAACATCTTAACCGGAAATACACTACAAGTAAGGCCTTAGACACCCTGCAGGGTTAAAATATGGGTTGTAGTGTCCCCAGATATGTTATTCTCAGGTAGAAGCAGACACCCAAGATAAGCAGTAATCATGGTTTTTTGTGGCCAACATGTGTTTCCTCAAACACAAGTAGTTTAATAAAACTCTGAACTGTTCACTTCATTTCAATGTAATTTAATTCAATAGCTTATGGATTCTGCAATTTATACTAAGAATTTTACCAGTCTACCTCAAATGTAGTCAAAATAAGTTAAAGAACAAGTATTTGCTAAACATCTACTATATGCTTGATACTATCTTTTCTTCATAGGAAGCTGGATTAAAGTTACTATGTAGCACCTAAAAATATATGAGATTGTAGATATTATATGATTAAATAACATGATTATATGTTATAATCATTTATATTGGTTGTATGATTATATTAATATATAATTGTTAATTTTATGAAATTATTATAATTATACAATATATATACAATTAACCCTTGAACAACATGGATTTGAGCTACATATATCCACTTATACATGAAGGTTTTTTTCAATAAATACAGTATTATGAATATATTTTCACTTCCTTATGAATTTTTTTCTAATCTTTTTTTTTTTTTACAAAAAGTTACAAGTTTATTCACATAACATATTCTAACACATATCAAAAGTTTCAAGCAGGTCCTTTTGAATAAAAAATTACAACATTCAGCATTAATTAAAAATAAAAGGGTGATGGTGATCATTTATGGGTTTTAGTCTAAAATGAAAATGCAGAAAACATTTATTTCGGTGGATCTGTGTTAATGCCATATTTCTCCCTGAGAAGCTTCAACTGCTGCTCTTTCTTCTTTTTTGTGTCCGTCTTCTGAAATGCGCTGTTGGCATTATAGCACAAACCCACCAGGTATCTGTTCCAAAAATGGAGTCCTGCAAGTTGATCATGTGTGTTCTTGGCGTTAAAGATGTCTTCAAAGACCACATAAGCTGTTCCTCTAGTTTCAGGTGTGTTTCCCACTCGGATTTGACGAATAGGTCCATATTTCCCAAATATATCATACATTTCTTCAGCTGTGATTTTGTATGGTAAATTTCTTATATATAAAATCCAATTTACTTCAGGTGGACATCGAACGTTCCACCTTTTGGCCACTTGCACCGCCATCTTGGTGGGCTGATAAGGTTACTGCAGCAAACACTAGAATTCCTCTGGATAGCTCTGGAGCTCGCTCTACTTTTTTTTTTTCTTTTCAAATTTTTATTTAAATTCTAGTTAATTAACATATAGTGTAATATTGGTTTCAGGAGTAGAATTTAGTGATTTATCACTTACATCTAACACCCAGTGCTCATCTCCACAAATGACCTTCTTTACACCCATCACCCATCACATCCCCCTCCCTCCCTCAGCCCTCATTGTTTCTCTATCATTTATTCTCTATTGTTAAGAGTCTCTTATGGTTTCTTTCCCTCTCTTTTTTTTCCTTCCCATATGTTCATCTTTTTGTTTCTTAAATTCCACATATGAGTGAAATCATATGGTATTTATCTTCCTCTGACTGACTTACTTCACTTAGCATAATACACTCTAGCTCCATCTACATTGTGGCAAATGGCAAGATTTCGTTCTTTTTGATGGCTGAGTAATATTCCATTGTATATATATACCACATCTTCTTTATCCATTCACCAGTCAATGAATATTTGGGCTCTTTCCATAGTTTGGCTATTGCTGATAATCCTTATGATTTTCTTAATAACATTTTCTTTTCTCTAGCTTCCTTTATTGTAAAGATATATAATATATATACAGAATGTGTTAATCAACTGTTTATGTTATTGGTAAGGTTTCTGGTCAACAGTAAGTTAGTAGTTCAGTTTGGGGTGGGGGCCAGAAATTATACACAGATTTTCGGTGTCCCTAACCCCCATGTTGTTCAAGGGCCAACTGTAATTATATTTGTTGTCCTTATTCTGAAGCAGGTGAACTACACTGAATGGAAGCTCTCAGGGCTTAAGAGCTCCATAGATGATGGTTTAAAAAATCAGCAAAAGGAAGAGGAAATGACATCATCCCACTCAGCAGTGATGGAGAAGGAAGCCCTAAATCCTGTAAATGGTATTGTCTTTTTAAAATCTAATCTCCTGTTTAACATTAGATTACTTTATCAAGTCAGTTATTTACTTTTTTTTTTCATCTTGCATTGCTAAACTTTTCATGGAAAATGAGTACCGAAGACCCTAGACTTAGTTTTATGTTACAAGTGTGCCAGTTAGGCCAACCGAGGCTGGAATTCTCAAAGTAGCTTTCTATGTATTTAAAGCTAGTTAGCTTGCCAGTTTAGTTACCTAGCAAGTATATCTTGTGAATTATAGTTAACAAAGAAATAGGAAGAGGAGTGTGATTGGTTTATTTGTGATGTTGATCCAAATTTTTTAAATTAAGGCAAAGCTTTTTGTGTTACAGTGAAAGTTAAACATGGTTTCAGGTTATAATATGGGCAAACTACATAATTCAGACCAACTCCCTCATTGATGACAACTAAAGAGGTAAAGTTAATATATTTTTTAAAGATCTAATATTTCTTAAAAGCATTAAATAGTCAGCAAGAGAGGGAAGAATTACATATCCTCGATCAGGGAGATGATTGAAGCCCAGAGAAGTGAGCTGAAACTGCTTCCGCCCTGAGACCTTACCAGTCTGGAAGAAGTGGTGGAGAGACAGAACCTTGCTTTTGGTGGACTTTCAGGGTAGGGAAACAGGATGCAGTCTGAGTCTGGTGTCTGCCCAGCATAGGGAGATGTCTGCCCTGGGCAGAACTGCCCACTTTGGTCTAGAACCCAGAAGGCAGCCCCATTCTGAGTCTCTTATGTTCTGAGAGGTAGCACTCTGCTTTCAGCATTTGCAGGGCTAGAGAGACAAGGGCTGACGCAGTGCCCACCAGAACTCCAGATACCGGAATTATCAGACACAGCCTTTGTAACAGCTGTGCTTACTAGCTTCGTGGAGATAAAAGCTGAACTTTAAAATGTCAACAAAGAACTGGAGCTATGAAAAAATTAAGACCTAAATTTAAAAAAACATTTTGTCTTAAAATAATTTCAAACTTACATAAGAGCTGCATGACTAGGACAGAAAAATTCATATACACACAAATTCACCAACTTTTAGCATTTTTCCACTTTCTGCTTTATCATTTATTCTGAAGCATTTGAGAATAGGTTGTACGTCTCATGCCCCATTACTGCTATATATTTTAGTAAGGAAAAGAAAATTATATGACCACAGTCAAGTTATCAAGTTTGCAAACTTGTTGTGGATACATGGTACCTAATGTCCAGTCCATTCTCAGAATTTGCCAGTTGTCCCAGTAATGTCCATTATTAGCAGTCTTTTTCCCCTTATCTAATCCAGGATCATACATTGCATTGGGTCATGTCTCTTTAGTTTCCTTTAATCTGGAACAGTTCTTCATCTTTGTCTTTCCTGACAGTTGACATTTTTGAAGAGTATAGGTGAGCTGTTCTGTAGAGTGTTCCTCAATTTGGATTTGTCTGATGTTTCTTTGTGATTAGATTCCGGTTATGAATTTTTTACAGGGATACCACAAAAGTGATACTGTGTCCTCCTCACTGCGTCACAGTAGGGGGTACATGATGTCAGTTTGTCCCATTATTGGCGATGTTAACTTTTATCACTTGGTTAAGAAAGCATTTGCCAGGTTTTCTCAAAAGTTATCATTATGCTTTGTAATTATTAAGTAATCTATGAGAAGATATTTTGAGACTATATAAATATCTTGTTCCTCATCAAATCTTGCTTGATAATTTTGGCATTTATTTATGGGCTTTTTGCCCGAATCACAAAGTCTTTACAAAATACATTGCAAATTTGGAAATGAATCAATAGAAATTATAGAACTGTTCAATACAGAAATTTATCAGAGGAATAGATGGGTCAAAAATAGATTAGATATGGGGCGCCTGGGTGGCTCAGTTGTTAAGTGTCTGCCTTCGGCTCAGGGCGTGATCCCGGCATTCTGGAATCGAGCCCCACATCAGGCTCCTCCGCTGGGAGCCTGCTTCTTCCTCTCCCACTCCCCCTGCTTGTGTTCCCTCTCTTGCTGGATGTCTCTCTCTCTGTCAAATAAATAGATAAAATCTAAAAAAAAAACAGATTAGACACAAGTGAAGTGAGAATTGTTAAAAATATTCAGAATAAAGCAAGGAGGGACAACAAGATGGAAAATACAAAAGAGGAGAGACAAACATAAAGGATAAAAAGAAGAGGTCTAAACTACATTTAATTAAATGTAAAGAGAAAGAAGGGGACAGAGGCAATATTTAAAGCGATAATGACTTTGATTTTTTAGAACTAATAGAAGCTATTGTCAATGAAATGAAATTCAATGAAAGTTATTTTTTATTTTTATTTTATTTTATTTATTTATTTGACAGAGAGCACAAGCAGGGGGAGCAGCAGGCAGAGAGAGGGGGAGAAGCAGGCTCCCCACTGAACAGGGAGACCAATGCAGGGCTTGATCTCAGGACCCGGGGATCATGACCTGAGCCAAAGGCAGACGCTTCACTGACTGAGCCATGCAGGTGCCCCAAAAGTCAATGAAAGTTAAAAAAAATTCCAGATATAAGGGTGCCTGACTGGCTCAGATGGTGGAGCATGTGATTCTTGATCTAGGAGTTGTGGGTTCAAGACCCATTTTGGGTGTAGGGCTTAGTTAAAAATATTAAAATTTAAATTAAAAATTTCAGATCTAAACATAAATGCATCCATCTAAAAGAAAACAATAAGGGCACCTGGGTGGCTCCGCCAGTTAAGTGTCCATTTCTTGATCTCAGCTCTGGTCTTGATCTCAGGGTTGTGAGTTCAACCCCTGTGATGGGCTCCACCTCCACGCTGGGTGGAGCCTACTTAAAAAATTTTTTTAAATAAAAAATAAAAGAAAGAGATAGCCATGGGTCCATTGGTAAGATGGATAACCGGCTTGTCCAATAGCTACAACTGTAGCCAGAAATCAACAGTAAGATACCTTCAGTATGCCAAAAGAAAATAATTAGCTGCCAGCAAAGAATTCTCTACACAACAAAAATATTCTTCCAGAGTGAAAACAGAAGAAACATTTACAGACAAACCAAAATGGAAAGTTTGCTTCCAAGCTACATTTTATTTTAATTTAATTTAATTTAATTTAATTTAATTTAATTTAATTTTAGTTTTTTTAAGATTTTATTTATTTATTTGACAGAGAGAGAGACAGCCCGCAAGAGAGGGAACAGAAGCAGGGGGAGTGGGAGAGGAAAAAGCAGGCTCCTAGCAGAGGAGCCTGATATGGGGCTCAATCCCAGAATGCCAGGATCACACCCCAAGCCGAAGGCAGACACTTAATGACTGAGCCACCCAGGAGCCCCCCCAAGCTACATTTTAAGGTTCTTTAGGCTGAAGGAAAGTTATTCCAGAAGGAAACACAAAGATACAACGAGGAATGTAAAGCAAAGAATATGGGTTAGTTTAAATGACTGCATAAAGCAAAAATACAGCTTGTGGGTTTTAAAATATGTTTAAAATTAAATAATGTAGTGTGTTCAATGGTAACCCTCAAAAAGTTATGTCCATCTCCTAAACCCCAGAGTTTGTAAATGTTACCCTAGTTGAAAAAAGATTTTTTTTGCAGATGTAACTGAGCTAAAGATCTTGAGTGTAGAGATCACCCGGGATTATCTGAGTAAAAACACAAACACATGCAGAAAAGGAGGCAGTATAACCACAGAGGCAGAGTTTGGCTGGGGCCAGAAGCCAGAGAATGCCTGGAGCTACCAGAAGCTGGAAAAGGCGAGGAAACAAGGAAAAGGCAGGTTGTCCCGAGAGCCTTTAGAGTGAGCATAGACTTCCCAACACTGTGACTCTGGATCTCTGACCTCCAGAACTGTGAGAGAATAAATTTCCAGGTTTTTGTTGTTTTGTTTTCTCATGGATCTTTTCACCTTTACTTCTCTTAATATACTGGAGATACAGACCTTTCATCCGGAACAAGTTTAAGTGACTTGTACATGTTTTATGTAAGCTGGAGGCAAACCAAGGCTAAAATAACATCTGGCCCAGCAACTAACGTCACTGAAAAGGCTCTTAGAAAGTTCACTATCACCTTACAGATCCATTGCTTTATTGTACAATGAATGACTCTACAGAAAAGAGACAAAAAGGGTAAGACAAGGAGATCTAAGCTACGTGTCACTACCTGTAGGAGAAGAGAAAGAAGGGAGACAGAGGTAGTGTTTAAGGTGATAAGGAAGTACTTTGCACCAGCATTCAGAAAATGAAATCTTGAGAGGAGCTGTTTTTTCTGGGCTCTTGGTTGTTACCCTCATTAGTTAGTTGTGGATTGCTTGTGGATTGATGATTTTCAGGAGCTTCTGGATTTGAGCATTAGATTCATCTGTCTTCATCCTAAGTGTCCAGAGAGGGCAGTTTTGAAGTTTCAAGGCTTCACACAGCATCTTTACTATATCACCAAGGAATTCTGCCCAGGTCCAGCGTGATCAGGTCCTGCTGCTGCTGAGGGCAGATGAGAGGTTTACACAACTAAAAGAAGTGATGGCACATCCCCACAATCACACACATCTCAGGTTACACAGTGGTTTCTTCAAAACCTTGCAAAGAACTGTAGTAATTCCTATGTGCGTCAGCCCCAGGTGCAAGTGTACCAGCTTGTTTTGTGTTGGAAACACTCTGATCGATGATGGCAGCCATCACTGGTTACGTTGCAGCATCCTAGCACCAGACCATGTAACTTACAGTGGGAGTAAGTCAAGCCCTCACACAGAAGTTCCATGCTGCCATCCTGTAAAGCGTTCTTTGCAAAGAACAGGTGTGCCAGCCTCTGGTTGATGACCAAAGCTGAAGAGAGCTTCTTGCCACAGTTTACTGTGAGGTGATATTCTCCAGTGACAGCCTCTGACAGAAAAATCAAACCCAAAGAAAGAAATAATAAAGATCAGAGCAGAAATCAATGAAACAGGAAAGGAATAGAGAAAATCAATGAAGCCAACTCTGTTTGAAAAGATCAACAAACTTGATACGCCTTAAAAACAAAGCAAAACAACAAAAAAAACTTGATAAGCCTTTATCTAGAATGATTATACCAATTAAGATCCAACCAGAAATTGCTTAGTAATTAGGAGAAGTTTAAAGAGTTATTAATTATAACAGGAGATAGAACTGGGTGGGGGTGGGTGAGGACTGATGAGAAAGAAGTAAAAAGAATTCTAAAAAATATAGGAAGAGCAGATTTAAAGAGCATGCATTAATCCCCAGAGCTGAGACAGAGTACCGAAAGAAGAAATAGGTCTGGTAGACAGCCCCTTTCAGGGCTGAAATCCAGACCTCACTGGAGGGAGTGAAGTCATATTTTATTGAATGGCACAGAAGTTTGCTGTGCCTGTACACCAAAACTCCAAGAAACTGAGAAGCTGACCTCTGGAACACTGCAAGTAAACCATTCACAGAGAGGTACCATGCCAGTGGCACTTCACTGCAAGGCTACTCTGGCTGGGTGGGTGGAGGGGAGAGGGGAGGATGTACCAGGGGAGCTGCCGACAGGGAGGTGCCATGTACTACAGATGCCTGGAAACTGCTACAATTGGATGGTGCAGAAACCATGTGCTACTAGAAATGTGTTCTGCAGGAAACTGTGTGAGCTGTTGAAGCCAGGCACTAAGTCGCAGAAGCCTGTTGTAGGAGCCCGGTCTGCAAAGTGCTTCTCTTTTGCGGGAGTCTGCCTGTACACTGGAACCAGGAAGAGAAACCTTTTCCTCCTCCAGTGATCCTTCTGTGCTCTCTACTGACAAAACTTAACATGGTGCAATCTGGCAAAGAAGAGGTATTTACAGGGTCCAACTCTATCATTGCAAAGCAGACGATGAAGTTTTTATTTTGAGCTGAGAAACAGTTAATTGATAATTGGCCTGCTGATCAAGGGGAAAAAAAGAGCAAAGACACAAATTAGCAAAATCAGGAATGAATGTAAGGCCATTACAGACTCCACAATTAAAAGAACTATAAAATAATATTATGAACAACTTTATGCAATTTAGATGGAAAAGACAAATTCCTAGAAAGATACAAATTACCAGAACTGACTCAGAAGAAATAGAAGATCAGCATTGACATATAAACAGTACAGCCAAGAATTAGTCATTTAAAATCTTCCCAAATAAAAAAACCCAGTTCCAGATGACTTCACTGATGAATTCTATCAATATTTAAGGAAGAAAAAATGCTGATCCTTCATAGTCTCTTTCTGAGAGTAGTAGAGCAAGGGAAACTTTCTAACTGATTTGGTTATAAAGTGTTATTGTCTTGATACCAAAGCAAGCCTAAGACATAAAAAAAAAAAAGCCAACTATAGACCACTATTCAACATGACTATAGATGCAAATCCTAAATGAAATATTAGCAAACTAATCCAGCAAAATATAAAAATATTAAAAGGGTTGCTCACCATGATCAACTGAGATTTATTCCTGGAGTGCCAGTTTAGTTTAATAGCAGAAAATTGATTTAACACACTCTATTAATAGAATAAAAGCTTTATTATCATCTCAATAGAGAAAAAAAGCATTTCACAAAATCCAACTCCTGTTCTTTTTGTTTTGTTTTGTTTTAGATTTTTAAAAATTTATTTATTTAGAGAAAGAGTGTGAGCATGGGGAAGGGCAGAAGGAGAGGAGGAGAGAGAATCTTAAGCAGACTCTGCACTGAGGGCAGAGCCTGATGCCAGGCTCAATTCCACAACCCCTGAGCTGAAACCAAGAGTTGGTCGCTCAACTGACTGAGCTACCCACGCGCCCCCCAACTCCCAATTTTTTATAAGAACTCTCACCAAACAAGGTAGAAGGAAATTGCTTCAAACTAATAAATGATAATAAAACCTGTAGCTAACATCTTACCACGTCGTAAAAGACTGAATGCTTTTCCCTTAAAATTGAGAACAAAGAAAGGATGTTTGCTTTCACTACCCCGTTTGAACATTGTAATAGAGATTTCAATCATTGTAATAAGGCAAGAAAAAGAAATTAAAGTCATACCAATTGGAAAGAAAGAAGTAGTGCTGCCTTTATTTGCAATTGACATGATTTTGTATTTAGAAAAAAAAAAATCCACAAAGATTTTTTTAAAAACTAAAAGCAAGTGAATGATACTGCAGGATATAAATCAAGATACTAAAATCAATTATATTTCCATATTGTATCAGTGCACACTCTAAAATGAAATAAGAAACCAGTATCATTTCAGGATGCCTGGGTAGCTCAGTCGGTTAGGCGACTACCTTCGGCTCAGGTCATGTTCCCAGGGTCCTGGGATCGAGCCCCAAATCTTGCTCCTTGCTCAGTGGGGAACCTGCTTTTCCCTCTCCTCCTACCTGCTACTCTGCCTGTTTGTACTCTCTCTCTGTCAAATAAATAAATAAAAATTCTTTTAAAAAAACTTATTAAAAAAACAGTATCATTCCAAAAGAATAAAATATTTAAGAATAAATTTAACAAAAGAAATGCAGGACCTATATACAGAGAAGTACAAAAGTTCCTGAGAGAAATTTAAGAAGTTTAAAATAAATGAAGAAATATACCATGTGTATTGATTGGACCACTCATAATTGTTAAGATGACAGTTCTCCCCCAAATTTATATAGAAATGCAAAGAATTTAGAATAACCAAATAACCTTTGTAAAGAAACAAAGTTGAAATTTTTATATTACCTGATTTCAAAACTTACTGTAAATATAGAGTAATTCAGGCAGTGTAGTATTAGCGTAAAGATAGACTTACAAATCAGTGGAACAGAATTGTGATTCCAGAAATAAACTTTTACATTTATGGTCAATTGATTTTCCACAAAGGTCCCAGGGCAATTCAATATCTAACCTTTCCATAAATGGTACTAGGACAATTAGATATCAACATAGAGGGGAAAAAAAAATTAGACGACTACTTCACATCATACACAAAAATTAACCAAGATACATCATAAATCTAAATATTAGAACCAAAACTATAGCATTTTTAAAAGAAAACATAGGATAATAAACTATTTGACCTTATTAGACAAGACTATCTTAGCTATGACATCAGAAGCATGTTCCATAAAATAAAAAATTGATAAATTGGACTTCAGCAAAATAAAAAATGCATGCTCTTCAAAGGACACCATTAAGAAAATGAAAAGATCAGCAACAGTAGGAGAAAATATTTGCAAATCACATTTATGGTAAAGGACTTGTATCCATAGTCTGTAAGGAATTCTTTTTTTTTTTTTTTTTTTTTTTTAGATTTTATTTATTTGGCAGAGAGAGAGACAGCCAGCGAGAGAGGGAACACAAGCAGGGGGAGTGGGAGAGGAAGAAGCAGGCTCCCCGCAGAGGAGCCCAATGTGGGGCTCAGTCCCAGGACTCCGAGATCACACCCTGAGCCGAAGGCAGATGCTTAATGACTGAGCCACCCAGGCGCCCCATGTAGTCTGTAAGGAATTCTTACAACTCAGTAAAAAAATAGCTAAACTTAAAATGGTCAATAGAAGGGCACCTGGGTGGCTCAGTCGGTTAAATGTCTGGCTCTTGATCTCAGCTCAGGTTTTGATCTCAGGGTTGTGAGTTTAAGCCCTACATTTGGGCTCCATGCTAAAAAATAAATTTTTAAATAAATTTGAACAGACATTCACTAAAGAACATACACAAATGGCTAATAAGCATACAAAAAGGTGCTCAGCAGCATTAGTCATTAGGAAAACGCAAAATAATATCACAATGAGATACCAGTACACCAGCCAGAATTGATATATTCCAGAGGTTGTACCACGTGTTAGGGAAGATGTGGAAAAACTGGAACCTTATACATTACTGGTAGGAATGTAAAACAGTACAACTACTTCGAAAAATATTTGGCTGTTTCTTGAAAAGTTAAACACATAGTTTACAATCCAGCAGTTCTCTTAAATGTCTATCCAAGAGAGCTGGAAACCTGTGTCCATCCAAAGACTTGTACACAAATCCTCATAGCAGCATTATTCATCATTCAGAATAAGGAAAGATGTCTTAAATAAAAAACAAAATGTACTAGTCATAAAGAAAATATTGATAAAGTTGACTACTTTAAGACTTTATTTATTTGAGACAGAGAGCAGGTTGAGCAGAGGGGATGGGCAGAGGGAGAGGGAACCCGAGGCAGGGCTGGATCCCAGGACCCGGGATCATGGCCTGAGCCAAAGGCAGCCACTTAACCGACTGAGCCACCCGGGTACCCCAAAGTTGACTACTTTAAAAGTAAGAATTTCTGTTTAGCAAGAGATTAAACAGGCAAGCTACAGAGTGGAAATGGTATTTGCAACACATGTAACAATCAATAGGCTCAAATTCAAAAAATATTCAGAACCCCAAATCAATTAGAAAAAGACAACCCAATAGAAACATGAGCGAAAGATATGAAAGGCATCCTACAAAAAGGAATTCCAAATGTTAATAAAAAATATTAGGAGTGTCAAGGTCACATTACAAGAGAGCATGTGGGAGGGGAAGTATTGTTTGAGGCTGTCTTTGGAATGTACAGTCTGCCACACCCTGATTACACTGCTTTTTCTTGGCTTGGTCATTTTCTCCGGCCCCTACAAAAGGACCAACTTTCTATTTTCCTTCCTTCCATTCTTCCTTCTTTCCCTCTCTCCCACCCTCCCCCCTCCCTCCCTTCCTTCCTCCCTTTCTCCCTCTCTCTCTCTCTTTCTCTGTTTCCTTCTCTTTCTTTCTTTCCTTCCCCCCCCCCACCCCCAAAGCACAGTCCTTATTTGGCAAGCTTCTGAATAAGTGAATCTTTGGAAAAGAGGATTTGATTCTCAGTAAATGAACCCAAAACCTAGGTACTCAGAACTAGTGGCCAGATTGTAGACTGAAGATGTAGGTACTGGGCTAGATAGGGTGCTTGGAAATAGTTCTGTAACTGCAGCCTTTTCTCTGGCAGAGAAGGAATCCTGTGAACAAGCTTCTGAAGTCAGTGAAGCACCAACGACAGACAGTGATGACATAGTGACACCAGTATCTCTGAAATGTCCTAAGGCAGTAAGTACACCGGGAGATCACTGCGTATGAGACAAGGTTGTAAATAATGACATTGTGCTTAACGGCGATGGAGGTGAAAATAATCCAGTTTTATTTTTTTTAAAGATTTTATCTATCTATCTATCTATCTATCTATCTATCTATCTATCTATCTATCAGAAAGAGAGAGAGCCCAAGTGGGGGAAGCGGCAGGCAGAGGGAGAAGCAGGCTCTCCACTGAGCAAGGAGCCTGACTTGGGAATCGATCCCTACACCCTGGGATCATGACCCAAGCTGAAGGCAGACGCTTAACCAACTGAGCCACCCAGGTGTCCCAATAATCCAGTTTTAATGGACCCGATGGGAAACTGAAGTTATTTAGTTATACGTACATGGTGAATGAACGGAGGTCTCTTGATACAGTCTCTGGTGAAAGGATCGCTTTCTTGATTTGGTAGAAACGAGGATGTGCTTCACTGCTTCTCTCCTTTCCTTGGGTCCTTGCCTGCCTCACTCATTGTGTACTGTGATTTATCTCCAGCCTGAGGGATGCCCACTTCTTCAGTCCACCTAAGGAGAGCGGGTTTACTTTGAGAGGTCGAGGCTAGAAAAGAGGAAAGGATTCTTTGTGGGAAAGCTCAGAAAGATCATTCAGTTTCTGAAGTTTTTGACCTAACCTGTAAAACCTGAAATTGCAACTATTTATTAAACATTATCGCCTCAGATCTCTTATGGAACTAACTGGGGATCCCTACATGCTGAGTATCCATAGATGTATTTAACAGTCGTTGTATTAGACTCTTGTGGGGTTATAAGTGAGGTAGGAAACAATCTCTCTTGAGCGACTAGAATGCTCCCTGCACTTTTGCAGGTGCTCAGTAAATATTTGTTGAATGAGTGGCTGAATGAGAGATTGAAATCTAATTGAAGATTATGAACTTCATTAGAAACAATAGAAGTATGTGTAACCTGGAATCAAATGGTTAGATTATGTGATAGAAACTCTTAAGGTTTGTAAGAATTCAGAAAAGTGAAAGTATCGCTGCTTTTGTAGAGGTCAGAAAACTCTTCTTTGAAAGTCAGAACTTGTACTGAGGATTTGCAGGCAACTAAAGGTATTGGAGTGGGGAGAAACCACTCAAAATCAGGAGACTTAAACAGTTAAGATAACGAATACTTAAGTGTGTTTTCTTCTGAACTTTCATCTGTCATATCTTTCTTTAGCCATTACATAATTTAATATCTTGAGACATGCTTGTAAGACGGATCAGAGCCATAGGATGTTGGAACTGGACTATGACACCTTAGAGATCATAAAGGAAAAGAAGATTAATCTAATGTGCCAGGATATAGAGCTAGTTAGCAGAAGAGCTGATCTCCAAAGTTTCTAAACCAAGCCACCTCTCAGATCAAATTAAAAAGCAGTCAGCTGGTCAGCAAATTTTTTTTAAAAGATTTTATTTATTTATTTGACAGAGAGAGACAACAAGAGAGGGAACACAAGCAAGGGGAGTGTGAGAGAGAGAAGTAGGCTTCCCGCTGAGCAGGGAGCCTGATGCGGGGCTTGATCCCAGGATCCTGGGATCATGACCTGAGCCGAAGGCAGACGTTTAATGGCTGAGCCACACAGGCGCCCCAAGTTTTTGAACTACAGATCAGACATACTACATTTAAAATATTATTCAAAATTAAAGGCTCCTAAATAAGGTATCTTTCTGGAAAACCTTTGTGGACCCAAAAATGCTATTTGAGAAACTAAATATGAAAACTGAGCTTACTGGGGTGCCTGGGTGGCTCAGTCGGTAGGGCATCCAACTCTTGGTTTTGGCTCAGGTCATGATCTCAGGGTCTTGAGATAGAGCCTGCATCAGGCTCTGTGCTCAGCATGGAGTCCACTTAAGATTCTCTCCCTCTGCCCTTCCCCTGCTTGCACTTGCTCTCTCTCGTTCTCTCTTTTAAAAACAAAAAGAAAGAAAACTGAGCTTACTTAGCAAAAACTTAGTGTTATTATCAAATTAAATTCACAGCACAGACACATACAGTTGACCTTTGAACAACGTGGGGGTTAGGGACGTGACCCCCCTGAACAGTTGAGAATCCACATGTAACTTTTGACTTCCCCAAAACTTAACTACTGATAACCTGTTGACCAGAAGGCTTACCCATTACATAAACTATCGATTAACACTTATCTTTTATGTTATGTGTATTGTATACTGTATTCTTATGATAATGTAAACTATAGGAAAGAAAATGTCATTAAGATCATAAAGAAAGATTTATAGTACTATACTGTATTTCTTAAAGATTTTATTTATTTGAGAGAGAGCACATGCACATGCGAGCTGGGAGAGGAGCAGAGGGAGAGGGGCAAGCAGACTGGTGCTGAGTGCAGAGCCCAGCGTGGGGCTCAATCTCATGACCCTGAGATCACAACCTGAGCTGAAATCAAGAGTCTGACACTTAACCGACAGAGCCACCCAGGTGCCCCTGTACTGTATTTATAAAAAAAAAAAAAAAAATCAGGAGCACCTGGATGGCTCCGTCAGTTAAGTGTCAGACTCTTGATTTCAGCTCAGGTCTTGTTCTCAGGGTCCTGGGTCAAGCTCCCTGCTCAATGGGGAGTGTGCTTATCCCTCTGCCTCTGCCCCTCCCCCCAGCTTGTATGCTCGCGTGCTCTCTCTCTCTCTGTCTCTAATAAATAAATTTTTAAAAATTAAAACAGTCCACATATAAGAGGACCCAGGTCGTTCAAACCTCTGCTGTTTGAGAGTGGACTATACGCAATCATTATTGTATTTCAGAATAGAGGAGCATAAAAGATCAAAGGGGTTGAAGGACCAGAGATAACACTTGAGCTTTTTTTTTTTTGCTTTGTTATGAATAACATTAAACGGTACATGTTTTTCTTTTTAAAAGCTTCTTATTTTGAACTATAGATTTGTAAACAGTTGCACAAAAACGTACAGGCAGGTGCCAGGTACGATTCACATAGTTGTTTGCATTTTTTTCTTTTTTGAAAAGAAAACATTTCTTTTTTGAAAAGAAAACATTTCACTGTTCTGAAATGTGCATTATCTTCAGTAACATTTTGGGAGTCCGTCCATGCTGATGTATTTGGTTTTTTCTACTTTATTTCTCATAACTGCTGATCAGTATCTTGTTAAAATAATATGTGACCTTTTATTTAGACAGACCTCAGTGGGCAATGCTGGTTGAAATTTTATGCTATGTACTTGATACTCATTAACTCACTAAAGCTTCACAGCAGCGGTCTGAGTTAACTCCTTCAACAAGTAATTATGGAGTTACCTGTCTTAATATTTGCCAGGCTCTGTGGACACAAAATGGTGAATAAGACAGACTTTGTTTCCTTCCCTCTTGAATCCTACATTCTACAGAGGGAAAACAGATATCAATCAGTGAGCAAATAAATAAGATTATTTGTTGATTTTAAATACTATGAAGAAAATAATTTGAGGGGCGCCTGGGTGGCACAACGGTTGGGCGTCTGCCTTCGGCTCAGGGCGTGATCCCGGCGTTACGGGATCGAGCCCCACATCGGGCTCCTCCGCTATGAGCCTGCTGCTTCCTCTCCCACTCCCCCTGCTTGTGTTCCCTCTCTCGCTGGCTGTCTCTGTCTCTGTCAAATAAATAAAATCTTTAAAAAAAAATAATTTGAGGGGTGCCTGGGTGGCTCAGTTAAGCATCTGCCTTCATTGGGCTCCCTGATCGTTGGGGAGTCTGCTTCTCCCTCAGCAACCCCCCTGTGCTCTCTCTCTCTCTCTCTCTCAAATAAAATCTTAAAAAAGAAAAAAGCATTTGAATAATAGTAATGGGAGGGGTTGAGGCACGTGGCTGGCTCAGTCACTAGAGTGTGCAACTCTTGATCCTGGGGTTGTGAGTTTGAGCCCCATGTTGGGTGTAGAGATTACTTAAAAGTAAAATCTTGAAAAAAAGATGGCAGTGGGAGGGGTTGAGTTAGGTAAAGTGTAAGGAAAGGCTTCTCGGAGGAGGGGACGTTTAGATTTTTTTTTTTTTTATTTGACAGAGAGAGACAGCCAGCGAGAGAGGGAACACAAGCAGGGGGAGTGGGAGAGGAAGAAGCAGGCTCCCAGCGGAGGAGCCTGATGTGGGGCTTGATCCCAGAACCCTGGGATCACACCCTGAGCCGAAGGCAGACGCTTAACTACTGAGCCACCCAGGCGCCCCTGAGGAGGGGACATTTAAACTGAAATTTGAAGTATGAGAAGGGAAGAGATGGAGGGAAATTGTCTCAGACAGAGGAACTGGCAGATGGGAGGGCCCTGACATAGAAGAGAATTTGGTTTATCTGAGGTACTGGAGATCAAGAGATAGTTATATGTCAATAAAACTGGGAAGGAAGAAAGGAAGGGAAGGGGAGGGAAGGGAAGAAGGAAGGGAAGGGAAGAAGGAAGGGAAGGGAAAGGAAGAACACTGCACAATAAACTTTCTTAGCCAGACTTTGTAAATGAGCCCTGACAGGAACAAATGTTTGATGACCACACCTCGTCACTTTTGTTGTTATACAACCAGGTTAACTACAAGAAAAGTGGGAAAAGAGAAAAAAAATAATGTCACAGTGAACATCTCTGTTCAACATGTATCTTTGTGTATTTGGCCAATGTTTTTGTGAGATAGATTCCTAGAAGTGAAACTGCTGGTTTTAAAAGGAATGTACGCTTGAACTTTTGATGCCTGCCGCCAAATGATCAGCCCCCAAATGATACCACTGTCACCCTACAGTGGCCTTCCCCCCCCCCCCAAGAATTCTCAGTTCCTGATTTTAATGGAATGAGAGTGTTTGTAAGGGAAGGAGTCAAAAGTAATTTTGAAAAATTTATGTCCAGGTGGCTGGGAGAGGTAACGAAACAACGGAGGGGTATGCCAAATGCCAGGACCACGGGGGCTGGTGAGGCCAACTTGTGGTCCTAGAACGTAGGGAACTTACAGCCTGGGAAGTGCTATCCCCACAAGTAGAATGTGACACAAATGTAAACTAAAATTTCCTAGTGTCCACATGAAAACTGTGAAAAGAAACAAGTTACTTTTAATAATATATTTTATTTAACCTAGTATATCTAAGATATTATGTCAGTATGAAATCAATATAAACAATTATGGAGACAGCTTACATTTGTTTTTTCCTGCAAAGTCTCCAAAATCCTGTGAATTTTACACTGACAGCACATCCCAGTTCAGAGTAGCTACATTGCAAGTACTCAGTAGCCGCGTGTGGCTACTGGCTGTTGCATCATAGAGCATAACTGTGGGGCCATATTTTCCGACTGGAAATTGACATCCCTAGGCAATGGAATCAAAATAGCGGGTCCCGGCCAGCACTCAAAACAAACAAAAAGCAGGAAAAAATAAAATACAAAATAATAGTTTGCATCACACCTATTAAGATTGTTTAAGGAGACTTTTATTTCAGTGAATTCTTTTTATACACACATATAAATACGCATAGGCTGAGTTTTACAGTTTGAAGCTCACTGGTCTGGTGGTGGTTCATTTTTAACTATGGGGGAAAAAATGTCCATCCTCATTAAGCATTGGAGGCTCTTCTTTCCTCTTTTTTTTTTTGTAAGATGTTGCTGGAGATCGTTCAGGTACTTTTATAACTGTGAACACTTTTCTCTTTCTTCCAGACCTCAGTGTTTCCTAAAGTGTGTTCTTTGGAAAATTAAGCCCAACCGTGTCCAGGAAAAAACAGAAGTGGTTGTATAGTCAAATATGTTTGGAAAAAACTACCTTTGTACCATCCTCTAGAAGTGTCCTGAGGCATATTAGCATGTTAAAGCCCATAAGTTAAGTTAGAGAAAGCTGATGACTTTGTTAATCTTGATTTTCCAAAATATGTTTTTTTAAAAAGATTTACTGATTTATTTTCGAGAGAAAGAGTGAGCGGGAGGAGGGGCAAAGGGAGAGGGAGAGAATCTCAAGCACACTCAGTCCCCGCTAAGCAGGGAGCCTGATGCAGGGCTCGATCCTGTGACCCTAATATCGTGACGTGAGCCAAAACCAAGAGTCAGACACTGGTGACTGAGCCACCCAGGCAGCGCCTCCAAAATGTACTTGATCACAGAACCACTCATTTGCGAAACACCTATATTTCAGACACACCTTTGAGAAGTTCTGCTTCATTTTTATTGAAACTATAGGGCATAGGGTTCTCA
The DNA here is from genome assembly GCF_023065955.2 of Ursus arctos. NCBI lineage: Eukaryota > Metazoa > Chordata > Mammalia > Carnivora > Ursidae > Ursus > Ursus arctos. The sequence goes on from NW_026623053.1 coordinate 4,061,519, forward strand.
GCTTAAAAATAATTGCAACAGGGGCGTCTGAGTAGCTCAGTTGGTCAGCCATCTTGGTTTTGGCTCAGGTTATTTTCTCGAGGTTGTGAGATTGAGCCCGCATCGGGCTCTGTACTCAGCGCAGAGTCTGTCTGCCTGAGATTCTCTCTCTCCCTCCGCTCTGACCCCCACTCACACGTTCTCTCTCTAAAATACATAAATAAATAAAATCTTTTTAAAAATGAAAAAAAATTGCAACAGTGGCATTAGAGAACTTTCTAGGGTGATGGTTCTGTATCTTGAATAGGGAGTTGATTACACACTTGTATATATTTGTCAAAACTGCACATTAGGTTTTGTATTTTACTGTGCATGTATTATACATAAATGTTAAAGAGTTAAGCAGAGGGACCCCTGGGTGGCTCAGTCGGTTAAGCGTCTGCTTCCGGCTCAGGTCATGGTCCCAGGGTCCTGGGATTGAGCTCCGCACTGGGCTCCCTGCTTCTCCCTCTGCCCCTGCCCCTCCCCCTCTTGCCCCCTGCTTGTGCACTCATGCTCTCTATCTCAAATAAATACACTCTTTTTTTTTTTTAAGATTTTACTTATTTATTTGACAGAGATAGAGACAGCCAGCGAGAGAGGGAACACAAGCAGGGGGAGTGGGAGAGGAAGAAGCAGGCTCATAGCAGAGGAGCCTGATGTGGGGCTCGATCCCAGAATGCCGGGATCACGCCCTGAGCCGAAGGCAGACGCTGAACCGCTATGCCACCCAGGCACCCCAAATAAACTCTTTTTAAAACTTAAAAAATAAAAGTTAGATTGTCAGCAGCCTCCCTAGGCAGCATGATTTAAGAGTGGCTTTACACTTTTTTAATGACAGTCACTGTAAGAAATATATTTCTACCTTGTGCCCAGTACCGTCATATATTAAAAAAAGCTTTAAGAAACAGGGCTTACTTTTACCATTTGCCCTGAACTCTCATATTTTCTGTTCTATTCCATCCCATTCTGTCCTAGCCTTATTCTGTTCATTTAAAAATAGTGCTAGTGAAACCCACCTAGCTGACCCGTAAGTGTCAAAACCCACATTTTGGAAAACACAATAGTTTTCATGATGGGGACTGTAGGAGGGTTGTGCGAGCGCTGTTGAGAGGGCAACACCAAGTAGCTTTATTTTCAAGGGTCACCCAGGTTGTTCCGATGTAGATTTGTTGAAGATTCCTGCCTTCTGGGGTTCCTAGGAGGAGGCCCAGGAACTCCGCCTGCTTCCTAAGAGAAGCAAAGATGGGGGTGGGGGGTAGATCTTTGGAGAAGTGAGGGCGTCGGCCTGGCAACCTAGGGGACAGGAGAGTACCCCACGTGACAAGGGAGAACTGCGGCTGGTTGGGGCCATCCCAGATGGACTCCCTACTAGTGTCATGACAGCACTTGCGGCCACACCGTGGAAGGGGAGGACTTCACGTTGCCCTTAGCTTCTGTCTTGAAACTAGAGAGATGTCGGCCATCCCCCTGGTGTCCCTGACGCAAAAATGGACACAGGGACAGTGCAAAGAGAGGACGGAGGCTGTGGCAGCAACTCTGAAGTGGGGCTGGGAGGACTGGTGTTGCCGTGAGGGCCGGGCCGGTCGGCGGCCTGCTCTGTGGCGGGCACTTAGTGGGCGCCGGAAGCTCTGGGTGGCGGCTTTGCCTGCACACTGATTCTTAAGGATATGCGAGAGGGGGGCAACCCTCTAGGGTCCCCTCCCTCTTCGGGAGCTCTGTGCTATCGCTCGATAAACTTTGCTGCCCGCCGAATTAAAAATAAAAAAGGATATGCTAGATGGACTATGGCTGCGATTGCTGAGGGAGTAATGTGTTCACTGGATGGGGTCGAAATACTTGCAGCGTCGCTAACCTGCAGGAGACAAATAAGTGTTTTCCTTGTCAGGGTGCGGACAAGATGTGCATTGAAATCGTCTCCCTGGCCTTCTACCCAGAGGCCGAAGTGATGTGTGACGAGAGCGTAAAGCAGGTGTACGTAGAGTACAAGTTCTTCGATCTACCCTTGTCGGAGACGGAGACCCCGGTGTCCCTGAGGAAGCCCCAGGCGGGGGAAGAGATCCACTTCCACTTCAGCAAAGGTGAGGCGACCCTTGCGCTTCCAGTGGGGTGGAGGCAACCGTTTTATTGATCAAAGTGATATATGCATATGGTTTTACTTGTTTTTTGTTTTTTATTATTTTTAATTGTTTTTGATGTTCATTCCAGGGTAGTTAACATACAGTGTTACATTAGTTTTAGGTACGACATGGTGCTTCAGCAATTGTATGCATTATGCCGTGCTCCTTAAATCCCCAACGCCTATTTCCCCCGCCCCCCACCCACCTCCCCTCCAGTAACCCTCTGTTCTCCATACCTAAGAGTCTGATTTCTTGATTTGTCTCTTTTTTTTCCTTTGTTCGTTTGTTTTGCTTCTTAAATTCCGCACATAAGTGAAATCATATGGTATTTGTCTTTTTCTGACTGACTTATTTCGCTTAGTCTTACACTCTCTAGATCCATCCACAGGGGCTGCACCAGTTTGCATTCCTACCAACAGGGCAAGAGGGTTTCTTTTTCTCCACATCCTCGCCAACACTTAATGTTTCTTGTTTTTGATTTTAGCCATTCTGACAGGTGTGAGGTGATATCTCACTGTGGTTTTGATTTGCATTTCCCTGGTAATGAGTGATTTTGAACATCTTTTTCATGCATCTGTTGGCCATCTGTATGTCTACTCTGGAGAATGTTCATGTCTTCTGCCCCATTTTTTAATTAGATTATTTCTTTTTTGAGTGTTGAGTTGTTCAGTTCTTTATGTATTTTGGATACAAACCCTGTACCGGGTATGTCATTTGCAAATATCATCTTCCATTCAATAGGTTGCCTTTTAGTTTTGTTGATTATTTCCTTCACTGTGCAGAAGCTTTTTATTTTGATGTAGTTCCAATAATTTATTTTTGCTTTTATTTCAAGTGGAGGGGCAGAGGGAGAGGAAGAGAGAAACCCAAGCAGATTCCATGCTGAGTGCCGAGCCCGACTCAGGGCTCGATCCCACAACCCCAAGATCATGACCTAAGCTGAATCAAGAGTTGGATGCCCAACCAATTGTGCCACCCAGGCACCCCACCATGTATCTCTTCTCATCACAATGCTATGAAACTAGAAATCAACCATAAGTAAAAAACTTAGAGCACAAATACATGGAGGTTAAATAACATGTTACTAAATGATGAATGGGTCAACCCAGAAATCAAAGAGGAAATAAAAAAAATACTTGGGGACAAATGAAAATACAATGGTTCAAAACATAGGAGACATATCTAGAAAGAAGTTGCTACGGCTGATATCTGAGAAATTACTGCCTGTGCTCTCTTCTAGGATTTTTATAGTTTCAGGTCTCACATTGAAGTCCTTAATCTATTTTGAGTTTGTTTTTGTGTATGATGTAAGAAAGTGGTCCAGATTCACTCTTTTGCATGTAGCTGTCCTGTTTTCCCAGCACCATTTGTTGATGAGACTGTCTTTTTCTTGTTGCATATTTTTGCTTCCTTTGTCAAAAATTAATCGGCCATATAATCATGGGTTTTTTTTCTGAGCTTTCTATTCTGTTCCATCGATCTATGTGTCTGTTTTTGTGCCAGTCCCGTACTGTTTGGATTACTACAGCTTTGTAGTATAGCTTGAAATCTGGGAGATTGTGATACCTCCAGCTTTGTTATTCTTTTTCAAGATCATTTTGCCTATTTGGGGTCTTTTGTGGTTCCATACAAATTTCAGGAATATTTGTTCTAATTCTGTGAAGAATGCTGTTGGTATTTTGGTAAGGATTACATTAAATCTGTAGATTGCTTTGGTTAGCATAGACATTTTAACAATATTTGTTCTTCCAATGAATGAACATAGAATATCTTTCCATGTGTTTCTGTCATCTTCAATTTCTTTCATCTTCAATTTCTTTCATCATTGTTTTATATTTTCAGAATACAGGTTTTCACCTCCTTGGTTAAGTTGATTCCTAGGTATTTTATTGTTTTTGGTGCAATTGTAAATGGGATTGCTTTCTTAATTTCTTTTTCTGTTGCTTCATTATTAGTGTATAGAAATGCAACGAGATGTGCCTGGGTCACTCAGTCAGTCAAGTGTCTGACTCTTAATCTCAGCTCAGGTCTTAATCTCAGCGTTGTGAGTTCAAGCCCAGTATTGAGCCTACTTAAATAATAATAATAATAGTAATAATAATAACAGTAAAGAAATGCAACAGATTTCTGTATATTGATTTTGTATCCTGTGACCTTACTAAATCCATTTATCAGTTCTAATAGTTTTTTGGTGGCGTATTTAGGGTTTTCTATATATAGTATCATGCCGTCTACAAATAGTGAAAGTTTTACTTCTTCCTTACCAATTTGGATGATTTTTATTCCTTTTTCCTATCTGATTGCTGTGGCTAGGACTTCCAGTACTGTGTTGAATAAAAGTGGTGAGAGTGGACATCTTTGTCTTATTCCTGGTCTTAGGGGCAAAGCTCTTAGTTTTTCACCATTGGGTATGATGTTAGCTGTGGGTTTTTCATATATGGCCTTTATTATGTTGAGGAATGTTCCCCTTAAACCTACTTTGTTGAGGAGTTTTATGAATAGATATTGTACTTTGTCAAATGCTTTTTCTCCATTTATTGAAATGATCTTTTATTGATGTGATATATCACATTGATCGATTTACAAATATTGAAACACCCTTGTATCCTGGAAATAAATCCCACTTGGTCACGGTGAATGATTTTGTTAATGGATTGTTGGATTTGGTTTGCTAATATTTTGTTGAGGATTTTTGCATCTATGTTCATTAGAGACATTGGCCTGTAGTTCTCTTTCTTTGTAGTGTCTTTATCTGGTTTTGAAATCAGGATAATGCTGGCCTCATAGAATGAATTTTTAAGTTTTCCTACCTCTTCTATTTTTTGGAATAGTTTGAGAAGAATAGGAATTAATGCTTCTTTAAATGTTTGATATAATCCACCTGTGAAGCCATCTGGTCCTGGACTTGGTTTTTTTTTTTTTTTTTTTTAACTGATTCAATTTCATTGCTGGTAATTGGTCTGTTCGAATTTTCTGTTTCTTCCTGAATCAGTTTTGGGAGGTTATATGTTTCCAGGAATTTGTTTCTTCTAGGTTGTCCAATTTGTTGGTGTATAATTTTCCCTAATAGTCTCTACAATCCTTCGTATTTCTGTGGTGTCAGTTGTTTTTTCTCCTCTTTCATTTCTGATTTTGTTTATTTGAGTCCCCCTGCTTTTTGATTAGTCTAGCTAAAGGCTTATCAATTTTGTTCATCTTTTCAAAGAACCAGTTCCTGGTTTCATTGATCTGTTCTATTGGTTTTTAAAGTTTCTATTTCTTTAATTTCTTCTCTGATCTTTATTATTTCCTTCCTTCTACTGTTTTTGGATTTTGTTTATTCTTTTTTTAGTTGCTTTAGGTATAATGTTAGGTTGTTTTTTTGAAATTTTTCTTGCTTCTTGAGTTAGGTCTGTATTCTTATAAACTTCCCTCTTAGAACAGCTTTTGCTGCATCCCAAAGTTTTTGAACCATTTTGTTTTCATTCGTCCCCATGTATTTTTTAAATTCCTCTTAGATTTCTGAGTTGACCCATTCATCATTTACTAGCATGTTATTTAACCTCCATGTATTTGTGCTCTTTCCAGATTTTTTCTTGTGGTTGATTTCTAGTTTCATAGCATTGTCAGAAAAGATACATGGTGGGGTGCCTGGGTGGCACAATTGGTTGGGCATCCAACTCTTGATTCAGCTTAGGTCATGATCTTGGGGTTGTGGGATCGAGCCCTGAGTTGGGCTCTGCACTCAGCATGGAGTCTGCTTGGGTTTCTCTCTTCCTCTCCCTCTGCCCCTCCCACTTGTGCACTCAATCTCTCTCTCTCTCTCTCTCAAATAAATACATCTTAAAAAAAGGAAGAAAAGTTACATGGTATGACTGATCTTTTTGAATTTGTTAAGACTTATTTTGTGGCCTAATATGTGATCTATTCTGGAGACTGTTCCATGTACACTTGAAAAGAATGTGTATTCTGCTGTGTTGGGATGGAATGTTCTGAACATATCTGTTAAATCCATCTGGTCCAATGTGTCATTCAAAGCCACTGTTTCCTTGTTGATTTTTCTGTTTGGATAATCTGTCCACTGATGTAAGTGGGGTTATGCATATGGTTTTAAAATATCAAATAGGCCTAGAAAGATTTTTAATTAAAATTAAACAGTCCCTTTTTCCATCCCTTCTCCACAAATGACTCCCTATTGTCCGCCCTGTCCTCCTCAGTCCACTACACCTCTTTTCACTTTTTCCTGCTATTTCTTGTTATTTAACTTCATGTTTCTGAGTAATATTTCTGTTGCAATTTCCTGACTCACCAAGTTTAGCTATTATCTGCTGCTTCCTATCATGACACATCAAATTTATGTCTTACACTATACCCATGTTCCCTTCCTCCCATATAGTTGGATCATAACTTTTATTTAATCCAATCTTGTTTCATTATGGATATTAAATATTAATTCTTACAGAACCAAGTAGTATGCCATGTTTGTAATACTTTTTTTATTATTTTGTCTCAATTTTTCATTTGCTCTATCTTCATAATGCCCATGGTAATTCTTCTCATACCCTCCAACAGCCTTCCCAAGCTTTCAAGTAATCAAACCTGTCAAATGTACCGGTTGTTTTCCTTGAAGACCTCTCTTCAGCCCACCGCTCAGCTAGTATCTTACTGCTGCCATTTGGAGAATTTGATTTATTTCTCTCCTGTACTGGATTTCTTGTCTCCTGGGTCCTCTGTCATCCTCTGATTCACTTTTATATTTTAATGGGTCATATTTTCCAGTAGCTTTTAAAGAAAGAGTACATTGGAAGGAAACATTTTGAGATCATCATGTATGAAATCTCTTTATTCTACTCATATATTTAATTGATAATTAGACCAAGTATAGAAATCTATTTGGAAAACATTTTTATTCAGAACTGCAAAGGAGTTGGTCCATGGTTTTTGCCAGGAGTCTAACGTTTGTATGGAAACTACCTCTGCCTGTCCAGAAGACTTGAACATTTATTTAGCTTTGTCTGTAGTGTTCTTCAATTTTAGAATAATGTGTACATTTTTCCTGTAATTGTTCTAGCTATTCAGGGGACTCTTTCAATCCAATCTGGAAGCTCATGGCTTTTAGTTCTGGGAAATTTTATTGCATTTCTTTGATAATTTTGTCCCCAGGATTTTCTCATTTTCTTAGAGTTCTTGATCTTCCAAATTCATCGTCTAATTTTCTCATTTTCTTCTATGATCCTACCTCTACTTTTTCTTTCTATTTTTGGGAAATTTCCTTAATTTGTTTTAAGATTTTATTTTTAAGTATGGCTCAGTAGGTTAAGCAACTGACTCTTGATTTTGGCTGAGGGACATCCTCAGGGTTGTGAGACTGAGCTCCGCATCAGGCTCCATGCCCAGTGTGGATTCTCTCTCTCTCCCCACCCCCCCCCCCGCCCCTTCCCCCTACTCCCTCTCTAAAAAAAAAAAAAGAAAAAAAAAGATTTTATTTTTAAGTAATCCCAAGTAATCTGTATATCCAATGTGAGGCTCAAACTTACAACCCCAAGATCAAGAGTTGCACGCTCTACCAACTGAGCCAACCAGGTGCCCCTTAAATAGGTGTAGTCTTTTTCTCTTTTAAGTAAACTCTACCCCCAACCTGGGCTCAAACTCACAAGCCTTGATCAAGAGTCTCTGCCAACTGACCCAGCCAGGTGCCCTCTCAATTTTCCTTAATTTTATCTTCCAGTCATTTAAAATTTATCTTAAATTTCTAAGAGCTGTTTGTTGTTGTCTATTCTTTCTTCCCCTCCCCTTAATTATATCCTGTCCTTATATGAGGTAGAAGTTTATTTCTCGTATAGAATAAATTCTGAGGGGGGCAGTCCAGGGCTGAGGATACGCGATCCTGGCAGGGTCCCAACTCCTGTCCTGCCTTCTGATCAACCTGGTGCCTGTCTTCCATCCTTTTGGTGACCCTGTCACCCTTAAGGGCTGCCGGGGAAGGGGAGGATGCCTCCCGGTTGGGCCTGTTAATCGTGTTTCACGGAACACACTAGCCAGAGCTCAGTCGTGTAGCCAGAGCTAGCTGACATAGAGGCTGGAACACAAGCTAGTGTGTTGGGGGCTGCAGCATTCCCGTATAAAAACGAGGAGGAAGGGGCGGGTGGGTGTGGAGACAGGCACCCTGAGTTGAACCTGCCGTGTAGAACTCAAACCTGTAGGTGGCCCTAAGATATCTGTCTCCCGGGATTCTTCCAGCTGTAGGGGGGGGGGGGGCACGTTTTTCTTGGGACAATGACAGAACAGCTTTCAATGCAGATTGGAAAGCTTCCTTTTTATCAGGGTCAACAAAGTTTTTCTTAAAGGGCCAGATAGCAAATATTTTAGGCTTTGTGGACCAAATGGTGTCTGTCACAGCTGTTCAGCTCCGTCACTGTAGTTGGAAAGCAACCACGGCTAATAGGTAAACACATAGGCGTTGGCTGTATTCAGTAAGAACTTTATTTACCAAAACAGGTGGCCCAGCCATGAGCCCTAGCTTGCCAGCCTCTTTTCTGTCCCGGTTTTACATATATCACTTACGAAAGTCTTCGTACCCAAAGAGCAACAGCGTATGATTCTTTGCTTTCCTCCTCTCTCATCCTTCATACAGTGATAGACCTGGACCCACTGGAACAAAAAGGCCGAAGGCAGTTTCTGTTCGCCATGCTGAACAGACAAGATCCTGAGCAGGGACGGTAAGCACCTGCTTTCCGCTTGGGAAGGAGGGAGATACTATCCACACAGGAATTCATTCGGAGTTTAAGTTTGGTTTTGTGCTGATATTGAATATCCTGATACTTCTCTCATAGTGATTTACTGAAGGGATTTCTCGTCTCCATGAGTCTAATTCATGTTTGCAACTACCTGACAAACTCATCAGTGTAGTTCCTCTCTCACCCACGCCAGCCCGAGAAGCACTGTTTTTGTGGCAAGTACTTGAATACCAACAGTGCTCTGTGAGGAATGGACAAAACCCTTTGACATTCTCAGATCATTTCTCACAAACACCGTTGTTAGCTTACCAAATATTACTTCTTTATAATATTAATTTCCTATTTAGTTTCTAAGTAGTCTCCATGCCCAGCATGGAGCCCAACGTGGGGCTTACACTCACGACCCACAGGTCAAGACCAGGGCGGAGATTAAGTGTTGGACGCTTCATCGACCAAGCTACCCAGGCACCCCCATATTTAGATTTTTAAAATTATTTCTCTACAGGAGTACTTTGACTTTGATGTAACTGAAGTAAATTCGAGGCGTACTATCAATTTTAGGAAAGCGTCCTTGTTATTCCTGAGGAGGCCTCCGCTTAGAAGTTCCCGATGAAACGCACAGGACATAGTTAAACTGAGAAAATTATTTGCTGTTTAGCTGAAATTTGAAATTCACATTGAAGTGGGCATCTGTTTGGGGTTTTTTGGTTTTGGCAAGATCTAGCAATGTTGCCTCCTTTTCAAGTGTGTGGGTGAGAAGTAATACAGGGCTGGTGTTTTAGCCCAATAAATTTAATTTGCATTTACTTTGTCTCCAGTTAGTCATAGAGAGGACTGAGAAAGGAGCCACGGAAATAAACAGTGACTGACTCCAGTGTCACCGTGTACTTAAGCAGATAGCAGCTTACTGGTACCTTTTGGGAATGGAAAGCGTTTTGGTCGTTTCCCTTCTGCATCAATGTTAAATTTAGTTATCTTTTTTTTCTCTCAGCATTCCTAGAATACTCTCTTCCTTTATTCCCCTACAGTGGTAGCTTTTTTTTCTTTTTGTACCTTCTATTCGATTTTAGATTTCGATTGATCTTAACTTTCTTTTTGCCGGCGTCATACAGTACACAGAACGTTGGCTTTGTAATCAGAGACCTGGTTTGGAATCCTGACTCTTCCACTTACTAGCTCTGCGATCTCTGAATATTACTTTACTTGAAGGCTTCTGTGAGGATACAACTGAAATAATGTAGTTTATCTAAAGCATATGGGGGCGCCTGGGTGGCTCAGTCAGACGTCTGACACTTGACCTCAGCTTGGGTCTTGACCTCAGGGTCGTGAGGGAATGAGTAATTAATGAAGAATGAATGCATGCATGCATGTAGGTATTTGGAATTGTGCCCTGTACCTGGAAAAGGGAAAATTGGGGTCAGGGAGTCAGCATTATCCCTTTGGATTGCTGAAGTTCTCAGTAAGGATACAGAAGAATCGTCACAAATGAATATTGCTTTATGAGCTAAGAATGTATCTCAGAAGAATTTCTTTTTATTTTATTTTTTTAAAGATTTTATTTATTTATTTGACAGAGATAGAGACAGCCAGCGAGAGAGGGAACACAAGCAAGGGGAGTGGGAGAGGAAGAAGCAGGCTCCCAGCGGAGGAGCCGGATGTGGGGCTCGATCCCATAACGCCGGGATCACGCCCTGAGCCGAAGGCAGGCGCTTAACCGCTGTGCCACCCAGGCGCCCCGAAAATTTCTTTTTAGCTTCATCCTTTAAATGCACCAAGTCCTTACTCTGTCGCCATTATAGTCGTGTACAATGGAGGCAAGGGAAGTGATTCAGGGAAAACACTGAGTAGTGTATTACTTTTCTCTTTACATGTGTATTTAAGCCTTAGAGTATCAACAGTACTGAGTTAAATGGAATTTCCCCCCTTCAGTTTAAAGTTTACAGTGGTAAGTGATCCTATGGACGAGGAAAAGAAAGAATGTCAAGAAGTAGGATACGCGTTTCTGGAACTGTGGCAGAACATGGAATCAGGAAAAGACGGCGTAGAGCAAGAGCTAGACAGTGAGTAATACATTTTTCTGCTTCTCAGTTTCACTTATTTCTAAGGAAGTCAGCCTAAGCACGAATACTTTCCCTGTTTTACCTTCAGTATGTAATTACCACTATGAAGTTGATGATACGAACCGGATCCACATCCTTACAGCTGTATTTACTTCTGGATCGAGCATGAGAGTGGTCAGTGGTGTATTTTAGCCCACGTACCTCATGACAACTAGAATACAATCTTTTATGAATCTCCAGTGTTTGAAATAGGGGGATTTTGAAAAGACCAATTCTTTTAATTTCAGTCATATTTAAAGATCAGAATTCCTGATTTCTCTTAAGCATATAAGGTTGGTAAAGTCAGCGAACATCCTCTTTTAACGTGTGACCCTTCACCCAGTCTCTTCTACAGACACCCACTCTCCTGCCCCCTCACACCCCGCGGTATTTCTCAGAGTTGTTTGGAGGCTGTTGTTTCTCTGGTTACCAAATCTTAACCATCCTGCTTCAGAAGCATCTTGACCGCATCCTCACCTCCACCCCATTTCCATCTGCTAGTGTTTCTCTACAAAGTCTGATCATCACATTCTTTTTAAATCCAGTTCTAACAGTGTTTGCTGCAAGACTGGCAGGCTTTAAAAATATCTGCCTTTGAATGCCTTTAGGTGGGTCTGTTCTGCCAGCCCCCACTGCTCTTACCCTGCGTGCCTGGGATTTCACGTTTACCTTGTCTGGGAGGCTGTAAGGCCCCGAAGAGTACTCACTAGACCAGTGGTTTTCAAACTGCCGGTCCTAACCAACCAATGGGTGGTGAAATAAAATTAGTAAGTCATGACCAGAACGGGGGGAGGGGGGCTGTAGAAAGTATCAGAGTATCTGAGGTACATGGGTATTGAGTCACGATATAAAATTATAGTAAGATTTGAGGAATGCTCTTCAGACCAGGGCCTCAGAGTTCCAACTAGCTGGTAGACAAGATTCTTCATTTTATTCCTCCAGTGACTCTCCAAGTGAGGTGCTGGGCAAGTTGTGTAACCTGTGTCCGTCTCAACTGCAAGATGAGAATAGCAGTTGCTCCCTCACAGGCACGTCCCGAGGATTGAGGGAATGCTGAAGGGAAGGCTTGCGGGAGAGGAGTGTTTAGGAGGGCGCTGGCTCGCTGGCACATGGCCGGGGGTGGGGGGGGGGGGGTCTGTCACCTGTTTTCCAGCTCACACTCCCCAATTCGATTCCTGAACCCATTCCTGACATGCTGCGCCCTTCCTGGCTTCTGGGCACTTGGTACAGAAGGAACATCCCCTGAAGCCTTTTCTAGTCACTACCTTAACATTACTAAAGCCTATGAATAATGTCTCAATTATTTTGATTTTTTTAAACATCAAAAGAAAAATTTATAGTAATTTATTATGGCTGCCCTTCCTTCCGCTCAGGCTTTAATCATGTTGGTCTGATTTGAAAAACAAAACACTGCTTTCTAGCCCTTCAGCTACCTTCTCTCTGAGCACTTTCAAACTCCGCTCCTTGAAATATTTGCTGAACGGTCAGTCAGTGCGGTGCTATTCTGGCACCTCCTACACTGTTAAGATCAAGTTTTCATCCAAATGCTTTTTGACTCCGTTCTTACCAATTTTCCTAATTGTCCAATCCAATTGGTTTTATTCATCCTACTTGACCTTTTAAAATCTCTAATATTATTGCTCATTCTTGTTTTTAAATGCCATTCTCCCTTTTTGATACCATCTGACTTTCCATATCGCTCTGTGGGGGATCCTCCTGTTTCTTTACAGGGTCTTCTTCCCGGGTTTGAACGTTGGGGTTCTCCTGGTTCACTTCTTGGCCTTTTTCTCTCTCCATATACCCTCTTCCTGGGTGTTTGCATTCGCTCCCAGGATTTTAATTCTAATCTAAAAATGATCACAAATCTAGGTTTCCAGTCCGGATTTTTAATAAAATCTAGACTTACAGTAGACCAACATTCACTACTTCTATGTTCCCTTAGTACCTAAAACGTGACTATAACTTTGTACCTTGTGTTCCCTCTTACCCACCATCCAGGTATCTAAATTAGAATGGTCATCCTTGATTCTAGCCTACTCCTCACTCCCAACATTTAATCACATTATTTTTAGCTCTCGAATGTTCTGAATCTGTCCTTACCTCTCCATCCCATTATACTTCAGACGCCTTCAACTCTCCTGAATTACTGCAACCGCCTCATAACTACCCTCCCGGATCTAATCGTGCCCCCAATTATATTCTCTAAATAATGGGCCATTTTTCTAGAACCCAATAAAAATCACCACTTCTACACTTCAGCTAAAACCAGATCCCTTAGAAGACAATCAAGGCCCTTTATGATCTGGCCCCTGCTTATCTATACAGATTCACTTTTTTTATTTTTTAAGATTTATTTATGAGAGAGCGTGCACGCACATGCATATGTAAGTCGGGGGAGAGTCAGAGGGACGACGTCCCAAGCCAGTTCGCCGTTGAGCAAGGAGCCCGACGCAGGACTCGATCTCACAACCCTGAGGCCACATCCTGAGCCAAAATCAAGATTTGGATAATTAACTGACTGAGCCACCCAAGGCGCCCCACATACACGGCTTCACTTCTGCCACTCCTTGCAGCTTTCTCAACTTGTCGGGTTCTCATGTCTTGGCCTGTGCTTAGAATACCTTAAAGCCTTAGCTCAGGGATTGTCTCCTGCAGGCCTTTTCCAACTCCTCCACCCTGGGTGAGGGGCCACATTTGCATGTTCCCAAAGCCCCTCGCATACTGTACTGACTGTGCTCCCCCTTCTTTCCGCTAGACTGCGCCCCCTACGAAATGAGGCTGTGACTTCAGTATCACCACCCCTCACACGGTACATGGCAGTTATTTAAGGGTTTTCTGACTGAATAATGCTGCCGCCTGACCTGTTCACCTTTCCTCTCCCAACAGTTGTCAGCCCTGAAGATCAGGCCACCAAAATAGGACGGCTGAAGGTGTCCCTTGGAGCTGCTGCCGCCCTCCATGCTATTTACAAGGAGATGACGGAAGAGGTGTTTTCGTGATGGAGCAAGTACCATTCCATTCTAAACTCTCTGAGGGAACCATAGTAAAAAGTCTCTTATAAAGTAACTTGCTATACCGTGAATTTGGTTTACTGTGATGTCTGGTATCGCTCAATCTAATGACGAAAGCTTAGAAGGACGGAAGCGAATCTCTGTGATCCTCCCTGGACAAAGGCGTTCTCTAACGTCTCAGCACTCTCCCAGTGAGAAGCAGGCCTGCTATCAGGAACTGCAAAAGAACGGTCACAAAAGGTAAATTTACAAAAACAAAACAACAACAACAAAAAAAAACCACAGTTTATTTATCTTTTAGTTCTTCCAAAATTGAAAATATCAAGTCCTACTGCTAAGGAGAAAACAAACAAACAAACAAATAAAATCTGAGACCCCTCCCCCCCCTTCTCATAAAGTCACAGAACACAGAAGGAACTGCAGTGGGACAGGTGGGTGCAGAGAACCAGGAGGGGGAGGATGGCGAGATAAACTCCCCAAATACTTAAAAAGCTGTTCAACAGAAACTGTGATAAATACAGGACAATGCAAGACAAGTAAAAATAAGGAGCAGCAGTGACGAGAGGCTGTGTTGTAGACGTGGCCTCCCTTCCTCTTCTCTTTTCTCATCAGGGTATTCTAGGCCCCAGGCATGACCTGCCCCTTCCAGATCTAAATGTTGATTCCTCTGAGCCTCCTTCTAGGTTTCACTAGAAGCAGTGCGTGAGGCACAACCATTCTTCCTCAGATACATCAGAAAAGAAACAGTGGTACTTCTGCTTCTACCACGGTACCATGTGTGAGGAGGATGAAACCGAGCCCGGGAGTGCCACTGCTTCTCAGGTCGTCCAAGGCAGCACAGATACCTCTATCTGCGTGAGCAAGAAAGCAGGAAAACTCAGACGGAGGTACCAGCCCGATCTGCCTCACTAGCTCGGCTTGTATGGTTTATCACAACTATGAGCAAATTCCAAGAACCTTTTCTTGAGTACTGCAAAGATGGGACGTAAAGAGGTGTGAGGAAGGTCATGGCAGTAGGGTAGGATGGAGGCTCGGACCTGTTGGTCAAGAACCATGGTACAGGTAGTTAGGGGTCACCTCGTACCAATGTCTTGGAAATACAGCTTTGAGACATCAAAGAATAAGATGTCAGAAGCCGTCGATGTCCTGGCAGAAGGTGGTAGGAAGAGAGAGGAATGCAACGGTACTTATTAACAGCGGAAGCCTCTGCCCTTCTTCAAGACACCTCCTCCCTCGCCATCTGGATGGGGCCACCGGCACGTGTCCTGGTGGGCCTGGAATTCCCCGAGTAGATTGGTCCACACAAATGGCCCCCTAAACCCATTAACACAAATGGCAAAACTTCAAAAGGAAAAACAAGGAAAAATACAGTTTCTATGTCATGTAAAATTTGTAGGGGTTGGCTGGATAAAGAATGGAGCGGAGGACCAAAGTTCAGAAGTTACTTCCTCTTTTTCTTGGGGGGTGCAGAGCTGTGTCTGGAACCACGGTTAGAGCCACGGCCTGAACTGTGCACAGATGCCTTCCTCTTCCGGCTCATACTTCGACTCTGTTCTTCTTCTTCCTCGTAACGACTTTCACGGTCCGCTACACACGAGAAAGAGGCATTACTAGTTAGTGACAGGTTAGCTTTGACACCTACTAGTACGCACTACTAGAGTGCGTAATCTGGCGTCAAACTTAGGTTTGAATCTGTTCATCTCAGTCGCTTCTTGGTTGTGTGAGTTTGGGCACGTACTTAACCTTTCTGAGCCTTGGTTTATGTATTCATACGATGGAAAACTTTTTTACGATTAAATAAGGTAATCTATGCAAAGTAGCTATCCCAATGCTTGGGGTCCAGTAGATAATATTTCCCTTTCACCTTTTACTTGTATCTGGCGTTTGGTTTCAGAGTAATTCAACTAGTATTATAAAAACAGTCCTAACCCAGAAGAAGCCTAGGAAGTCAGACTATTATAGGCCTTACATTTGGAAACGGGCCTAATTCCGGAGCCTTCCAAGACTACGTGACTATCCCTGCTATGGGCCCAGATGAAGAAAGCGTCAGTTCGACAGAGTCACGCCACTTGGAAGAGTGGGACGCATTCCAGAGCTTATCTGCTCCTCTGACGAAGCTGTAGCTAAACTCCGCAGGAGTTGTACAGTATTCTTTTGTTACTTGTATTAGGCAAAAAAAAAATCTCAAAATACTAAAATCTGCTAGAAATTTGTGCCTCAAAAATAAACAACAAACAACAAAAAGTTTACCTTTTCGGGCTTCCTCCTCCAGTTCATCCCAATCCTTTCCACTCTCTTCTTCACTGCCCAGTGATTCCTTGGAATAGTCTAGAACACGACGGATTAAGCATTATTCTTTAGACAGGAACTGAATGCCAGAATTCTTCCCTCCTTTGTAAGTTTCCAGAAATGACATTAGATTGGAAAGCCATGAACAATTTTCCCTATAAAGACGAACCTGATTCTTCAGCTTCTGACGAATAGTCTTCATCGCTGTCCTCCTCCTCCTCTTCATAGTCGTCCTCTGAAGGATTGAAAGTCTCATCTTCAATTTCAGACTCTGAATCCCCTTCCTCAGCATCACTCCCCTGGTGAGTCAGAGAGCACAATACTCTTTACTGGGTCCTTTTTGGCACTCACTTGATTAATGAATTAATTCAGGCCCCTTAGCACACCAGCGATATTTCTTATTTACATGAAAAAAGTAAAACAAAACCCCAAAACCCCGAGTGACCAAGGGATAAAAGGACTAATTTAAAATATACTAGTAAAGTGCAATTACTAAATAAATATCTAATTCACATTTCTTAAAGATTCACTTTACCCTTCCTTACCCAGGAAAAGTAACCACAGAAATACTCTTGGTAATAATGTATTATGCAGTGGTGGAGGAACCTTCTTAGAAAACAATTTTTGCAAAATGCCCTAAAGTTACACCTGAAACTGATAATATGCTGTATGTTAATTATACCTCAAATAATAACAATTAAAAAAAAAGTAAAAATGCCCTGAAGAATTTTTTCCCCAGTACTAAGAAAGAAATCTGAGTGGCTACCAGTCCCCAATTTATCATCTACCTGTGAAACTCACCTGGGGAAGCAGTGTAGTAAGACTGACCTCCCACTCGGTCTGCTCCCTTATGTGCTACTTACATGGCATTTCCTAGCTGCCCATATGGTCATGGGCACCACCATGTACCAGAAAAGAAACCCCACACTCACGCACCTCACCCTCAGGCTCTAGGAAAGACCAGCCACCTTGTTCGAAGAAGCCCTCGGGGTCGTCGACAATGGTCTTCATGATTTTAGTCCAGTTGAGGGACTGCACTCCTTCTGTGTACTTTAGGTCACAGGAACTGAGAGACAGGACATTACGAAGTCAAAATCAATTCTCTGTATTTTCTGAGAACGTACTGTGTCATCTTGCTCATAAGCATCTCTGAATGTAGATAACCTTTTCCTAAATATAGGAAAGCAGATATTCCTTGCACTCTGCCACCAGAAGAGACCCAAACGGCTGATATTTGGTCTCCCAGACACCAGCGCCCGTGACAGAGCAGCATTCCAACTGAAGCAAGCCTTGTCTCTTGAACAAAAGCTTATCGTGTTTTTGTTTTCCATTTTCTTTCTTAAGCACCAACCTCCCTGTTCCTCCTTTAGCCTTCTGTCCTCCTCACCTATGCTTTCCCCTCTCCAAATCACTCTTGTTTGCAAGTAGTTTCAACTTATAACCATTTCTAGGATTCTTACTCTTCAGCTCTGACCATGCACGCCACTGCAGTTCAGAAAGGGCGACCAGCCCTGGCTTTCCCTCCCCAATCTTCCACTGCTTTCTTATGTATTGCTTATCTGATGCAAGGTCTATTTGAAGGTAGGGATAAGTTGTTTGTTTATTTAGTACCGAAAGCACCCTGTATTAAGATGTTCAAATGACTTTCTTTTACCCGCTTCCCTTGAGGAGAGCTCAATCAATTCAAGTGGGCGGGAAGGAAGACAAAAGGAAACCAAAGAAATGACAATAGTGAGGATCACAGCAAGAAACCTTTGGCACAAAATCTATCTGCGAACCACTGCCGCAAGTCCGTTACAGGCACTGTGTCAGACACACCTGCGCTGCTAGCCGCGGGGCTAACCGGGACTAGATTTACCTTGTCACTCTGAACAACCGGAAAACCAAATGAGCTACGAAGCAGCTTTCAAGCACTGGATAAAAAGCAGCACAGACTATAATCCCCTAAAGGAGGAAACATACAGGGTTCTGTTTTACAACTGCCCAAGTTTTCTGCCTGGAGGCAGTTCCCCCCCCCCCATGCAGGGAAGGGGAACCCAATCGGAACTTGAGAGAGGGGATTTCAGGAGGCTGAGACAGCTAGAATTTGTGGGGCGGGAGTACTAGAGGAGAGAGTGATAGAAAAAGCTCTGGAAACGTGCAGAGGGATCCCCTCCAATCTTTGGCCGAGAACGTACCTCCACACACATGAGAGGAAGCTAAGAAGAGCTGGGCAAAACAGCACTGGAAAGCAGAGGCCAGACAATTCCCAGATCTCACACTAAGCTGCAGATAGTTCCTGTTCCCACCAGCTTCGGTGGGAAGACCTTAGAACACAGTGAATCAGAGCCCTCAAAGAGTACTGCCTCAGCGATGGGGTACATGAGTCCTAGACGAAAGCTGTTCTGACCAGCAACAGTGGCATTTGTGAACAAGTTCTGAAAGATCAAGTGGTATTCGGGTCACTCAGCTATACCAAGAATGAAAGCCATGACAAGTTTTAAAAGCGTACCACATAAAAATGTGTAGTCACACTGTTTGGCAGTTGATTACAAATTACCAGACATGCAAAAAGGCAGAAGAAAAATCAACCAACAGAAACACACCCAGAAAATACAAAGATAGTGGATGCAAATATCAGATATAATGATGTTAAAAAAGCTATTATAAATATGCTCCATATGTTCGAGAGGGAAGAGAGGAACTCGAAGATGTTGAGAAGTGAAGAAATATGTGTAATTAGTCTCAGAAAGACAAAGGGAGGGGCGACTGAGCAAAAATTTGAATAATGGCCAAAACATTCCGAGATGTGATGAAAACTACACAACCCACAGATCTGAGAAGCCCAGTGCACACTAAGGAGAATAATCATTAAAAATGAACAAAACACAGCAAAGCACCTAATAAACTGCTAAAAACCAATGATACAAATAGAAAAATATCCTGAGGGAAAAAAGTCAATCTGTACAGGGTACAAAGAATGACAGCAGACATCTCAGCAGAAACCCAGGAAGTTGGAAGACAATGGAGCAACATCTTGTAAATATTAAAAAAGACTATCAACTTGCACTTCTACATCCAGCAAAAAACATCTTTCTGAAATGAAAAGGAAATAAAGACTTTCAAGAAAAAAGCTGAGAGAATTTGTCACCAGAAAATCTACACCTCAAATGCTAAGGAAGGTTTATGAGGCAAAGAAAAATTAAAGCAGACAGAAGGTTGGAACCACACAATGGCGTGAAGAGCACCAGGAATGATAAATACATTAGTAAATACCCAAGACCCCCCCCCCCATTTTATAAATCAAGAGATAATTGCCTGGGAGCATGCGGCTGGCTCAGTCAGAAGAGCATGCAACTCTTGATCTCGGGGTCATGAGTCTGAGCGCCATGTCAGGTGTAGCGATTACAAAAAAATGAAAACAAACACACAAACAAAACCAACCAAAAAAAACACCAAACCAAAAACAAAACCCCAAAAAGACCTTAATATACAATCATAAAATTAATCCAAAAGGAGGCATAAAAATGAGAAAAGAAACAACAGAGGAGACAGACAAAGAGCAAGGTGGTAGATTTAAACCCAACCACAGTGACAGTTAACAATAAATGTAAATGGTCTGTTTCACCAACCCAATTAAAAGTAGAAGAGTAGATTAAAACAGGTGAGACCCAAACATATGTTGTCTCCAAGGAGCTACTTTAAAGTTAAAAGTAAAAGGACAAAAAAGACACGTATACAAACAGTAATCAAACTAAAGCTAGGAGTCCGTACTAATGACACACCAAGTAGATTCTGAAACAAGGACTATTATTAGGAATAAGGAAGGACACTTCATCATGCTGGAAAAAAAATAAAATTAAACCTCTAGGCAGACTTACCAAGAAAAAGAGGAAACAAATGATCCGTATTAGGGATGAAAGGAAACACCATGATAATCGTACAAATACGAAAACTGATCACGTAGATTAGGGAGACCAGTTGTTCAAAGACAGAAGATGATTCTAAAATTTACATAGACTAGTCAATGTAACATAGCCAGTTTTTTTAAGGATTTTATTTATTTGAGAGAGAGAGAGAGAACATGAGCAGGGGAGAGCAGCAGGCAGACGGAGAAGCAGGCTCCTCACTGAGCAGAGAGCCTGATGCGGGGCTCAATCCCAGGACCCTAGGATCATGACCTGAGCCAAAGGTAGACGCTTAACCAAGAGAGCCCCCCAGGCGTCCCTAAATTGGCCAATTTGAAAAGGAACATGTTTGGAAGACGGACACTACCTGATTTCAAGACTTACTATAAAGCTGTAATCATGACAGTGGCGTAAGGACACACAGACGCCAATGCAACAGAACAGACCCTCTCCTACATGGTTGATTTCTTTTTTTTTTTTTTTTACAAAGATGCCAAGATAATTCAGTAACTAGGGGATAATCTCATCACAAATGGTACAAAATAGACCCTCTCCTACATGGTTCATTTCTTTTTCTTACAAAGATGCCAAAATAATTCAGTAACTAGGAGATGATCTCATCACGAATGGTACTAGAATTGCTGTATGTAGGTGAAGTATGAACCTTGACCCTTACGCTACAGTAAGAAATCAGCTCCAAACGGATCGCAGACCTAAATATGAGACCTACACCTATAAAATCCTAGGAGAAAACAGGAAATGTTTATGACTTTGGGTTAGTCCCCAAGTCCCCTTATTAGGTAAGGCATAAAAAGCAAAAATTACAAAAGAAAGAGTAGATCTAACAGATTTCAGGAGAATTTTCCACTTCTAGTCTTTAAAAGACACTCGAGAAAATGAAGAGGCATAGAAACTACTGAAAGGGGCGCCTGGGTGGCTCAGTCGGTTAAGTGGCTGACTCTTGATTTCAGCTCAAGTCCTGATCTCAAGGTCCTAGGACTGAGCCCCACATCAGGCTCGGCACTCAGGGGGTGGTCTGCTCGAACATTCGCTCACTCACGTCTCTCTAAAATAAATAAGTCTTTAAGAAAAAGAAAGAAAACATATATAAAACCTGTATCTGATGAAGGATTTACATCCAGTCTAAAGAATTTTTAAATTTATTTTTATTTTTTTAAAAGACTTTACTTATTTTAGAGAGAGAGAGAGCACGAGTGGGGGGAGGAGCATAGGGAAAGAGAATCTCAAGCAGACTCCACACTGACCACAGAGGCCGACACAGGGCACGACCTCACGACCCTGAGATCATGACCTGAGTGGAAATCAAGAGTCGGGTGCTTAACTGAGTGAGCCACCCAGGTGCCTCTGTCCAGTCTAAAGAATTCTTACAACTCAGACAAGCAATCTCTTTTGCAACATGGGCAAAAAAACCAGTTACTTCCTCGAAGACACAGAATGACACGTAAGCATATGAAAAGATGTTCCACATCATGGGTCATCACGGAAATGTAAACTGAAAGCACCACGAGCCCGCACCACACGTTACATGGCCAACATCAGACAGACGGTCAAAAGCAAGCGTTGATTAGGACGCACAGCAACACCTCTCACATACTCCCAGGTTTTCTGGAAAGCGATTTGCTAGTTTCTTACAAAGCTGAACACAGACTTAACCAACTATACGACCTAGCAGTGCCACACTGAGGTCATCTACCCACGTAGATGGGTACGTACACATTTTAAAGAACCGTGTGTAACGTTTATAGCGGCTATTCATAAAGCCCCCACAGGGAAACAACTCCAACGTCTACGAAGCGGTAAATGAAGGAGGGAACACCTGTGCGCTGGGACACTCCTCAGTAATGAAAGGGCGCGCTCGACAACTTTCAAAGTTTCCAAAGCGCTGAGCTAAGTGAAGGATGCAAGATACAAAAGATGACATACTGTAGGCTTCCATTTATGTGAAATCCTAGAAGCAGCAAACTGTATAGTGACAGAAACCAGGGATAAGGTTGTGGGAAGGGGAATGACTATAAAGGAACTTTGAGCAGTGAAGAAGTATTCTGTATCCTGATGATGATGGTAGATTTGAGACTGTATACGTTTGTCAGAACTCATGACATCAGTACATAAATTGGTGAATTTTATTACGTGTAAGTTTTCCTTCAATAAAACTTGTTTTTTTAAAAAGTCCTATACATTTACACATAATATGTGTGACACTACACCACCTGTCTGCATGTTTCTTAGGAAAATACTCTGGGACACCATAAATTTGTATCTTTCTCATAACGTATTTCTACATTCTCTCAACCCACTTCTTCAGAGGAGGTTTACATTTATAGCATTTCCCCTTCCCAGGTAATGGGGGGTGCAGGAGGAGGGCAGAACAACTATAGTCATGGCTACCCACGCCTCAGCCTTCACACCTAGAAAATACCATCTCCTGAATACAGAGCTCTCGTACTTCCGCGAGAAATTCTTTTACCTGAAATGTGTAGATCTGGATGTCAAAGGCTAAAATAAAAAGAATTTCTACCTCCTCTTTCAATAAAAATAAGAGACCTAGTAAGAAATATGCCTCCCTTTTTATAACTAAATTATTACACACGTGTTTAGATTTTTTTATGCACCTATCAAGGAGAGTAAAAAACAAATCTTTATCTAAAAACAAGTCTTTATCTAACAGATTCCGAATTTTTAAGTCCCGGGCTGTAACTCAACCCAAAGGCAGTTTTACCCTTAAGTACACCAGCGGATTTCACACACACCACACTTGCACTCTGCGATACGGGCTCACGGGGTGACCGGGAGACTGCCGGCCAATGTACTTACTTCAGCCACTCCTTGATGGGGTCTAGGGAGGCTACAGGAATGGCGTTGATCATGGTCACTTTCTTGCTGTAGTCCTTGTACACTATCACCATATCGAAGTTCTTCAGGTGAAACTGAACCCGCTCAAAGTGAATCAGCTCCACTTCATCCAAGGTCACCACAAAAGGAGGCTGTTAGGAAAAAACTGGATCACTACCACATACACCCCCTAAAGCACCAGCATTTTCAAATTCTGTCAGAATCTTTTTTTTTTTTTTTTTAAGATTCTGGTTGAGAAAGAATGAGCACTACTGTGTTTTTGGGAGAGACTAAAAGCAATACGACGTACTGAGGAGCTCCAGTAAAAGGATTTGTAAGATCAAAATCTTTCCTCAAGGAGAAAAAATTTAAGGAAAACTATGAAGAAACTATTTTTTAAAATATTTAAAGAGACTTTTAAAGAATCTTTTGTTAAGTTACGTCTCAGAAAAGTAATTATCGGGGCACCCAGGGTGGCTCAGTCAGCGAAGCGTCCGCCTGACTTGGTTTCGGCTCAGGTCGTGATCTCGGGGTTGTGAGATCAAGCCTGGTGTCGCACTGGGTGTGGGGCCTGCTTAGTTTCCTCTCTCCCTCTGCCCCTCCCCCCTAAAGTTAAAAAAAAAAAAAAAAAAGTAACTATCAAAAATGAAAATCACCAGAAATAAGGACCTAGTTTTCAAAACACCTATCCTTCTGCTTTCTCTTCTCTACCAATTTTCTCACTGGAAGGAGGGAAGAAGTACTCACCCACTCGGTAGCATTTACCAGCGCACTACTAGTGGGCTGAAGGAGGCAAGTACTCCTGTAAGGAGCTCCATTAAATCTGAAAAAGAGTAAGAAAAAAGACTCGCATAAGATCGGGCCCATTGCAAGGGAGATTTGCTGCCACAATACACTTTTCTCCTTTTCCCGTCCCAAACCCAGCTCCCACATGCGTACCGGAGAGTCATTTACAGGGGAAGCCTCTCAGGCTGAGCCACTTACCCCAGCCCTAAAATGTTCAAGAGGGAATAGATGTCTCAAAGCTTTTCAATCAAAGGAAAAAGGGAACGATCTATTGAGTTATTATAAAGGAAGAATAACTAATATTTTTAAAAAAAAATTTTTTAAAGATTTTATTTATTTGACAGAGCAGGAGAGCACAAACAGGGCGAGCAGCAGAGGGGGAAGCAGGCTGCCCGCTGAGCAGGGAGCACGACTCGGGGCTCGATCCCAGGACCCTGGGGTCATGACCCGAGGCAAAGACAGATGCCCAACCGACTGAGCCACCCAGGCGCCCCTAATTTTTCTAAGAGGCAGACAACAACATTTCCGGCCAAAAAGATGAGGAGATATGTTACCCCAAGTCCCTAAAAGGCACTTCAAACTCCAGTTCCTCCTTAGTTAGAGCCTCTACTTTCTCAATGAAATTTTTAAAAGCTGTTTTCAGTTTGTGCCTCATTTCTCGTTCCATCTGCAGAAGAAAAAAATACCAATTAACCACAGCCATCACTTTGTTAATAGTACATCCCTTCAAAAAGTCCAAAGTGCTTCTACAGTCCTTAATTCTCATACCCACGATGCCGACGCGGATACTGTCCTAGAGGCCACTACATTGTACGTGCACGGCCGAGGCTGCAGCTGACGTCTAATCCACATGCCGCTGCACTGGGCCACCCCGCACACACTCGAGTGGTTCCACGGAAAGATTCAGGGCTTGTTCATAAAATACAACAACTACTGAACTCAGATCTGAACCACAAGCTACCTCAGTACCCTGCAAATAAAACAGGAAATCTCACAGACCTGCTCAGCATAGAGGTCATCTCGGTCATGCATGTGCTGATGTTTGCCCAAGTCCGTGGTGATCTCTCCCACTTCCGTGTAGAACTGCACATCTGTGTGCCGCTTCTTCCCAAACATGATGGCATTCTGGGGGCAGAGCAGAAAGCACAAGAAAGAAATCAGAAACCTCAAAGAAGGGGCGCCTGGGTGGCACAGCAGTTAGGCGTCTGCCTTCGGCTCAGGGCGTGATCCCGGTGTTATGGGATCGAGCCCCACATCGGGTTCCTCCCCTGGGAGCCTGCTTCTTCCTCTCCCACTCCCCCTGCTTGTGTTCCCTCTCTTGCTGGCTGTCTCTGTCAAATAAAGAAATAAAATCTTTAAAAAAAAAAAAAAAAAAAAAGAAACCTCAAAGAAGCAGATAATGACAAAAAGCAACTTGGAAACAGAATACCTACGCTGGAAACCACAGCATTTATGTAAAGATGGTTAAAACAACGCCCCCGGGTCAACATAATGACATTTGGGAATGTGACAGTGTATGAATTTTAAAAAGTACTCCTATTTATTAGAATGGAGTTGAGAGATTATGCCGGAAATAAAGTGCGTCTAAAGCAACGTTTTTCCACTTCAGAAACAGGAATCCGTCTGGCGGTCATTAGGCGCCACAGCAGAGAGACGCACATGCGAGCACCCTCTACGTTTCCGACACGGTGGGCCTCCCAGACATTACCGCGTTCAATCCTCGTAATCGTCTACGTGACAGGTGACACCATTCATCCCTATTTTAAAGGATCTTGCCCAAGACCCGACAGCTGGGAAGGAGACAGGCGTACCTTGAGGTGGAAGTGCAAGACGATGATCATCTCGCCGTCGCACGGCTGAAACAAAGCGTGCTTGATGTTGTTGTACAGGATGTCCACTTTGTCTCCTCGGACGGACGTGAAGCGGAAGCCTGGGGACAGACGGACGGAGCTGCTAAGCATCAAGCAGCAGCACGGGGGGAGGCCAGAAGACGCTGCATCTTTTCTGGCGGATCCGAACGGGGTCAGAGCAGGTGCCAACCGCTACACGGGGCCTGCCTTTCCTCGTGCGCACAGAGCAGCGTCAGCACAGCCCCCAGCGTCTCCCCGACGTACCGCATTGCCCACTCATCTACAAGCGTGCCCCAAGAGATCACCCATACCATTGACGTGGGCCTCCAGCGAACCCTGCATCCTCTTTTGGGCAATGTTTGGGCGAATGTACAGATCTTTCAGTTTGGGATTACTGCGGTTGAGGTTGATCACCAGGGAGTCCTGTTTCACGATGCCCTAAGCAGAACGAGAATTAACGTGAATCCTCACGCATCTCTGCTGTGTCCAAACCCACACGGATCGCGCTGCAGGAAGGTGCTTTGTTGGTGTTCGAGCTCACCTCCTTCTCCTTCTCTTCTGCTTCCCGGGTCTTATAGCGCTTCTGCACTTCTTTTATAATTCGGAAAGCATTCTGGAGGTTCAAGGCTGGTACTGTCTGTTCTCCAGGTGCCTTCATATTTGAAGCTCGGTACGTACTGTTCAAAAGGGGAAGCCGGGACTTATATAAGTAACTTGCACTCTTTACTCTATTTTTAACTGACTTAGTATCTTTCAGGAGAAAAAGGTACCAGTGAATGGTAGACAATGTCTGGAAAGCTGAAAAACATCTCCCTTTCTTGTCTCTTGAACAGAGAATATTATAAATGGCTAATCCATTGGGTGGGAAATCACACTTATTTTTCAAATCTGGCATACTCAATTATCCCATTCCATACCATGAAGGAACGGGGCCAATGAGGCACACATTTCCTTATTTATGATGCTACTGCAAAACATATGTAATCAGTTTAACATATTTTCATGAGGATTCCAAATTGGGTTCCAGCCTCAAAACCATATAAAGCTAGCAGGACGACCCCGAACGGGTGCCGCCGAGGGAGGCTTCACCATTCAACAGATGACGGAGGACACAGCACAGACAACGAAATGTCTGAGAGTACCACTCCCACCAGCAGGGGTTTGGGGATGGTTTTTTCCTGGGGACTCACATTTCCTTGACAAAAGTGGCTTCTGGGTTAGGAAAGATGTTGCCCTCATTCCTGCCCAGAGCACTGCCTGGGCAATAGAAGTTGATTCGCAAGTAAGTATAATCTCCTTCCACGGACATGCTTATATTCTGCTCAAAGAAAGGAAAAGCATTAACAAAATAAACAGGTTTCTTTCCAAATTAAAGATTAGTAGCTATGGGGACACAAAGTGAAGTTGCGGGTTACAAGCTGACTGCTAAACCTAGCCTGTAGACCTCGATCTAGCTCTAATCGACTGTTCTTATTTTTTTCTATGACCCAAGTGTGTGCTTCCAAAAGAACCACTGACTTCTCAGAGCACCTGAAGCCACATGTCCAACTACATGTTAAAAAACGCTTAGTGCAAATGATACTTCTAGACTAGATCGCTGAGCTTTCTAACCAAGTGAAAACTGGGAAGGAAGGAGAGTGACAGCAAGAGGCAGGGAGAGGGGAGAAGGGCGGAGTCCAAAAGAGCAGAGGGTGGGAGAGACGGGGCAGTCCGAGAAAGAATCGGGGCATAGCACAATGACTAGTTTCAGAAAGTCTGGATGGAGCCTGACTCCATGTTCATACCTTGATTGTGGCAATGTGAAAAGGCGTCGCGATACCGAACACAGGCATTATCACGGTTTCGTATTTCTTATCAATATAGATCTTCATTTCCCGAATATGTGGTTCCTTAGGCATCAAAGACGGGTTTTTATAGGACACGTTAGATTTGCGAGCTCTGGAGTAGGGATAAAAAACTTTTTTGAGAAATTTCTACAAATCACACGAACCTAACACAACCTCACCGCCCAATGCAAACTCTTACTTCTGAATCTGTTGTTCTCCTTTCTGTTCTGTCAGTCGCCTCTTTGCTTCCTCATTGAGTTGAGCTGCCAGTTCTTTTTGATGTGCTCTTCGTTTCTCTTCTGCAGTCATCTCGTTCTGGAGAAAGACAAACCCATGTCAGCACAAGTGTCATTCCTATCAATGTGCCCCAGATATGAACCATAGGACCAGCAGAGCTCAATGTAGACTGAAACCGTAAACTCACTCGTGTTCTTTCTGTAAGTAATGCTGCCCGAGAACCTCTTCCCAACAGGTCCTCGGCCTCATCTTTCTCCTCCTCCTCCTCCTCTTCATCCTCATTCTATGGGGAAAAAATCATACTCAGAAATTTCGGTTTTAATCTTCTTAGCCAATAAAATTTTCGCCTTTTCACAGTACCAAACTTCCTGCACCACTCCTCTTCCTTCTTCCTACCTTTAGAAAAATCCCCACGTTCTTCACTTTCTTCTTCACAGAAGTGAGAACAGTAGCTGGGCCATCCTGGAATAAAAGGAAGAAGTCAGACATTTAGAAGAGCATTTAAATGAGACACTTTCACTTTCTAGCCTAGTACAGAGGAGGGCAGTGCTTTGAAGCTTCTGGATATTAAAATCTTTGACAACGAGTACATACAGATTTTATCCTCCCGACCTCATGAGGAACTCTAACTTGGGAGACAACACTGAGATAATTTGATTTGAAACCTGGCTCAATCACTTCCTAGTGGTGACATCTGGCTACTTACTGCTACTACTCTGTGTCCTGGTTTTTTTATCTCAGGATAGAGTATCTACTTCATAGCGTGTTATAATTCAATGAATTACTGCATGAAAGTCCTTATATAGTAAGAATACATAAGTATTTGCTATTAACATTAAGAATCAGCTCTGCTAAGTGGAGGGGAAAAAACAAAACAAAACAAAACAAAACCAGTTACAAAAGTCTACAAAGGCCCAGAACAAGCAAATCCTTAGAAAGTGGTTTAGTCATTACCTAGGTTTGGGGGACTAGGGTACCAGGTTTCTTTCTGAGGTGATAAAAATGTTCTAAAATTAGATTGTGGTAATGGCTGCACAACTGAAAATCACTAAAAATCACTAATTATATATTTTCAGTGGGTGAATTGTATGGTATATAAACTGTAGGTCAATAAAGCTGTCGTTAAAGTAAAAAAGAAGATCCAGTTCCCGTTATTATCATTATCAGGGTTCAAGCCACAAAGTAATGAACAGCTTGGTTCAAATCATTCCCTGTCAATCTCTGTTCCTAGCTTTATTGGGTCACTGTCACGGATCTCTTCCTTCAGCTAGCATTTGACAAACACTTCCAAGAAAAAACCCCACAGAATACCAAATGTACCTCAAATGTCAGTTCACACACACTCAAAAGTTGCAGAAGCGGTACACACCTCATCCACAAGCACCGTGTCACCGATGAAGAGAGCATAGGTTTTCTCTTCTGGTTTCTTCCCTTCCTTGTTTGTCAGATCTGAGAATCCCAAATTGATGCTGAAAACCATCCCTACAAAAGCAAACAGGAATCAGTGTCTAACTGTGAGAGAATGGAGAAGGGTAGATTTTTCACAAAAAAGGAGATATAAAGCTACGAGAAACTATTCAAAAAAGTATTTTCCTACTGCACGCCTGTAAAACTCACCTTTTTTCAGTTTGTACTGATTTTTACTATTAATCACTAAAGAGCCTTCACGGAATTCAATTCCCATTCCGAACCTAAAAAAGAAATGAAGAGAAACTTCAGCAATAGGCTAAAAGATCTCTAAGATGGGTCAAGTACAATATATTCTATTTCAATTTTCAGGATAAGGCAGGCAAACATGTTGAGTGATCTGCCTCTGCTTAACAGTCAGTTAAGGAGCAGGATTTGAGGACAGTCTTTGGGCTAATAATATGCTGAAAAGAATTTCCTAATTAAGTACCTCACGTAACACTTATTACATCGAGCCTTCTTTACTTCAGCTTACTCATCCATATTTAAATTTTAATATTCTATCATGAAATCAAATTAAGAGTTTTCCTATAAGCAACATGGCAGACTGTTAATGGGTATGATACCAAGACCGTAATAAGTGGATTAAGCAAGGTGATTGTTAGTGGAATGTTGATAACTAGGATTCCTTAAGTCGCCTGGGCCAGGACTTGGTACAGGTTGATATATTTCCTCTTGTCCATCAGAGAAATCTAGAAAGCAACTATATATCCCAGACTAGTTTCCATCTAAGGAAACTGACCAGAGACTTTGTTTCCCAAAATGTCTTTGGTTCTGTAAGATGTTCTTAAGTATTTCTAAGTGTTCAATGGTCAAATACATCCGAGAAATGCTGAATTAAATAAAAATTGAAAAAAAAAATGTAAATAGTAGGACATCTAGAGTACGTCATTTGCAAACGTGAGCTGAGGTATTCTAAGAAAGGAAATATAGTGAGTAATGTGTCCTAACACTAGTAATTTAAGTCTAGAACACCTATTGGTATCTACTACATCGGTCTGGAAAAATCTCCACCCCATCCCTGGGAGTAGAAATGAAATCTTTCTCACATTCTCTGATAACACTATATGTCTGGCATATAAGTTTAATATTTAATAGTCCATAAATATTGGGTAATCAATCTAAGAATATTTTGCCTGACCATGGCCAGAAAATTGTCTCAGAGTGACAATGGACACCATCACATCTTACCCTAGATTTTTGGTAATTTTGTTCAGCAGCTCTGGCTTCTGCTTTTTAACCACATCCATGACAGCATTATACACGTCACATATCTTCACACCTAATGACAAGACAGAGAGGAAACTTATCCTTCAGAATAAAAAAAAAAGGTTTGATTTGGTTTGGTTTATCAACATTTTTTCACCTGTCCCCTAAAGCAGAGTTTCTCAAAGTGTGAACTAAGAAATTCAGCCGTGGGGCACCTGAGTGGCTCGGTACATTGAGTGTCTGGCTCTTGATTTAGGCTCGGGTCATGGGATCAAGCCCCATGCAGGGCTCCGTGCTCGGAGTGGAGTCAGCTTGTCCCTCCCCCTCCCCACTCGCCCCTCCCTGCGTGTGCACATGCATGCTCTCTCTCAAACAAATACATTTTAGATTTATTTATCCGAGAGAGAGTGCATGTGTGCGCACGAGCAGGAAGAGCAGAGGGAGAGGGAGAGAGAATCTCAAGCAGACTCTGCACGGAGCGTGGAGCCCGACTTGGGCTTATGACCCCGAGGTCACGACTGAACCGAAACCAAGAGTTGCACGCTTAACTGACTGCATCCTCCAGGTGCCCCTAAATAAAAATCTTAAAAAAAAAAAAAAAAAAAAAAAAAAGCAGCTGCAGGAGTGGTATTAGAAATTTGCATTTTTATTTTTATTTATTATTTTTCAGAAATTTACATTTTTAAAAACAATTCATCTAGTCACCCAGTCATTACACTGCTGAGAATCACTGACTCGGGAGAACTATGGGATGCTAGGTAGTCTCATGAGATAATTTGAGTTGATAAATGGCATAACATTAAAGTTACACATTTTGAAAAACAGGACTACTGAATGGGTGACTTACTATTAGAAGACTCTGGCCTTAATTTTTCATGATCTAGGATATGAAGACATTTCAAGCCAGAATAGTCTAGATATGGCGGCCTCAAAGGGGTCTTTAACCTCACCAGGCTACCTGTGACTATGATTTCCAATAGGATTTCTCAAGAGCGTCCTGAGATGGTGAGGAGGAATGGTGTCTAGAAGCGATGGGCACATGGATGGGCTTAGAGAGTGGCTTGAAGGTAGAACACAGAAAGTCCCATTTAGCCAACTGGGAGTGTGGAGCTTCAAGACGGAAGACATGTGGTGTCAAGCACTATGCTGCCTTCCGATATAGGCAATTGCCTGCTTAGCAGAGTTGTTATTGGTTCTGCTCTTAGACTAGGATTCCTTGTATCCATTTGACGTAGAATTAGCAATACATGTTCTGTTGCCAGATACTAGTTCTCAGAACCTTCTAAAGAAAAGTAATAAGGCCAAGGTATTTTATGAAGATCTGGACACAGAGGCCTAGCCAGTCACAGAAGTTTTCTGTAAACACCAATGTAAAACCGAAGTAACTACTCACGCCTCAAAGAAGCCTGGAGAATTAAATGTGCTAGGATGGCTCAAGGTTAGTAAGACCTGAGTCTACTGCTACCAGAGCAGCACAAGAGCCTCAGGGCTAGAAACGCACATGAACACTAAAAACATTTTCGTTACGTCATTTCCAAACCTTCTTTTCTAAGGCACCTCACCATGTCTTAATTCCTTCAGCAGTTCCTCTTGAAGCTGGAGCAAAAAGTTGTAATTTTCTTGAACTTCCTGAGAAGGGTCAACCATCAAAGTGCGAACAAGGTTGGAGCAGTAAGATTTGAAGCGAATCCCCATGGCACAAGTGATGGCCCCAAAATGCATGTGATTCTTGTCACTAGAGACCAAAGGAAGAAAGCATTTCATTACGCAAACTAGCGAAGTCCTTAGTATCACTGACATATGACATCTGTCATCACCACCTTTCCCTGTTCTACCCCAAAGCTGAAGCAGAAGGACCTAAACTTTTTTTTAAATAAACAAACCAGGTTATAAGGGAGTAAAATTAGTGACCAAGCTCATAGGATAAAAATTCAGTGAGAAGCTGAGCTGTGGTATCCTAAATAGACAAAGAATATACCAAATTCTATTCATTATAGTTTACTAGTGCAGGGGTGAGGCATCACTTATCCACCAGCCCCTATGAACAGTAGTATTCATGATGAATTAGTCCCTTCAGCCTGACAAGGAAAAATCGCATTCTCTACAGTATTTTTAAAAATTAGAAGAATTACATTATGGCATATTTAATAATATCTTAATGGTTTTTCTCAACATGTTTTGCATTTTTTTCTTGGTATTTTTAATCACTAGAAAAGCAAAATCAAATAAATGCTCAAGTAAGAAATGAGTCCCAATGTGAAATAAAACAGAAATAAGCAAGGGCGCCTGGCTGGCTCAGTCTGTGGAGCGCGGGACTCTCGATCTCCCGGTTGTGAGTTTGAGCCCCACACTGGGTATAGCGATTACTTAAAAATAAAATCTTATTAAAAAGAAAGACAGAAAGAAATACACATAGAATAATACAAGAAGATAATGTAGAAGGCCGACTAATGGTTACTCTGTCTCTTCCCACTTTTCTGAATTCCAGAATGAGTCTAAGAAAAAACAGGCTGAAAGCTGAAACGCTCTGGTTGTTGTATTTTGAAGTTCTCATACTTACCTCACCACACTGAACTTGAGATTATAGTTGCCACCACTCTGAATGATAGGAGGGTAACACATTTCCACAGTAGAAGGGTCTGCCCCAGCTAGGTATTTTTTCTCTTCAATGGCCTTCTCCACAGACTCAGCCAGTTTGCTGTGTCGAACTTTCTGTAAGCACGCCCAGAAATAAAACAGTATTTACAATATTCATGAAACAGGGGCAAAGAGTTTTGGGGTTTTGGACATTATTGTTTAAAGACAACATATATCCTGATATCACTTAGGATGCTACAAAAGTCTTGTGAAATGGTTTACGTGTCAGATAACACAGTGGTAAACCTACAAAGCCGATTTTGAGAACAATATGTGAAATTCACAGCTACGCAAGGAATTCTCCAATAAAATACCGAACCACCACAAGAAACTACAGCACAGGTTTATAGTTACTGTGCAACAGAGCTGGCAGGGCGCCTGGGTGGCTCAGTTGAGTGTCCAACTCTTGGTTTCAACTCAGGTCATGATCTCCAGTTGTGAGACTTGAGGCTGCAAAAGGCTCCCCGCTCACTGGGGAGACTGCTTGGGATTCTCTCCCCCCCGGCCCTCCCCCACTGCATGCACAGGCACGTATGAGCGGTCTCTCTCTCAAATAAATCTTTAAAAACAAACAAACAAACAAAGAGAGAGAGAGCCGGCACAATGACACACCACCAATTTATGTATCAAAGGCCTAATTTCAAAGGAAACTGAACGTACACCATGCACAGTAGGGACTTATTAAAATAGTAAAGACTCGCCCCTCTCCACTTACCTCATCTGCATCAACTATTTCCATGACTCTTTCCTTGAAGAACTTGTTGAAGACCTCCGAGGTGATGCTAGCTGCTTTCTTCATGAGGTTGAGCTCCCCATCCTCCTTTACGGCAATGGTATAGGCCACAACCGCACTGATGTCTACCTGCAGCCAAAGTGGTAAGAGTTTCGGACGTGTGAACAGAATTGCTAGAGAAATGCATCGCTCCCAATTTGAATGTTATCAGTGAAGATATCTGGTTATTTAGCAAACTGCTCATCAGTAGTCTACAGAACACTGACATACTCTTTTCTTGGACCGAATAAACATTTAAAATCGTTCTTTACCAGGATCCCGTGTGTATTTTAATAGGCGTCACATTAACAAATGATGTAAACGTACGTGTAAGTGCCCCTCTCTGAAGGACTTTGTAAGCATTGAAGAAGGAAGACAGGCAGGAGAGCAGGGGGAAAAATATGTACATGTTTTCTGGATAAGAGACTTTTCTGTTTCCCTCTGAAATCGCGGAATTATCTTCCCAATGCCTGATCCCTGACTGAAAAGTCAACCCGGCTTACTGCTCAGCCAAACAGAATGAAAAATGGAAATGTGAAGGAATATACGATTTTCCCAGGATCTGTTATGGAAACCTGTCACACTTTTGTCTTCCCAACTCCCAGTTCACTCGTTCCCAGGAGTACTCTTACCTTGTCAAAGCCCTCTTTGCTGAGGCAGTCACTCCAGTTCTTCATGAACTCTCCAGGGAACTTGTCCTTGCTGAACACGCCGATCTTCTTGCCGTTCTTGCTCTCTTTAATGGCTTCAATCATTTTGTCAAAGCTGCTCTTATTGCTTTCATTCTATCAGTGCCACAAAGAAAAAAAGGAGTTAATTAGAATTAGACATCTATATTCTACTAGGAACACCGAGAGGCCAATATTTGGAACCACAGAAAGAATAAGTTCTCTCCTCATGCCCCGTATACTTCCCTGGAACAGACTACAACACACTAAAAGTTAACACAAACTTTCTTTGGGTATTTTTATATACCGAAGTGCCACATAAGTTGACAAGACTATTCTTTTTCTTCAGGAACAGCTAAAACACTCACACAGGGTGAACAACATTCTGAGAAAAAGTGCCAGACAGAAAGTATGACAAAAAAGATCACATGTGGGGCACCTGGGTGGCGCAGTCGGTTAAGCATCCGTCCCTTAGTTTCGGCTCAGGTCATGGTCTCTGGGTCGTGAGATCGAGCCCAGTGGCAGGCTCTGCACTCAGCTTGGAGTCTGTCTAAGACTCTCTCCCCCACTCCCTCTGCCCCTCCCCTAGTACAGCACACATGTGCACACACGTGCCTATGTGCACACTCACGTGCTCTCTCTCAAATAAATCTTAAAAAAATAATCACATGTGATGAAAACTGAAAAGGAGGTAAATCTCAGTTTCCTTAAGGATATTGAAGCTATTTATTCTAGGGACACCCAGCTGGGTGAGTCAGTAGAGCATGCGACTCTTAATCTTGGGGTTGTGAGTTCGAGCCCCACATTGGAGGCAGAGATTACTTAAAAAAAAAACAAATGAACAGTTATTTATTCCACTGAAGGTACTAAGATGAAAACAAACAAGCTGACAGTATCCTCGAGAATGGACAAAGTGAGTGTTCAGCAGCCTCTCACAGCCTGTATGTTTTGCTGCAGAACTGACAGGGTTATTAAACTTTTTTCTTCCTAACAAACACAACAAAGATGTGACAGAACTTTTTAATTACAATCACGGTCAGCTAAAATCTTCCTCTGCATTCCCTTAAATTCCTAGAGGGCATTTCTGTCCATCACCTTTAAACATTCCCCCACATTCATGACACGTTCCTTATTAGTTCTGACCTTTTCCCGTATCAGCAGTGTGATGGCAGGGGCTCCATTAGCATTCTCGTTGCCCTTAGTGTTGGCAATCTGTTTTAAAAACTCCACTTTCTTCTTACTGGCCATAAAGATGATTTTATCGTCACAGAAGACCATGATAGTATCAGTTAGTTCATAACCAAAGAGCCATGTCTATAGGAAAAGACAATATGTGATAGCAGTATTTACAGATAAAAAAAACTGATGTATTCAGAAGTAGTTATAAAATAAGGTATCCGGAATTAGCTTCCAAATAATGTAGATGTGGATACAGATGAAATCAAACTGGCCAAGAGCTGGCAATTTATTGGATAACGGGTATCTGGGAGTTCAATTTATTAATTTACCTACTTGATGTCTGAAACAGTCCACAATAAAGACCATCAATTCATTTGGATAATTTGTGTTTATGGGAACCATACTGTTGTTCAGTAGGACAGAAATGCGTAAAACAAGGGACAAAGTAGCACATCAGGGAACTGCACATTCCAGCTCCCCCAAAAGACTGCCAGCTGCCTACCAATTATTCATTTCTTCTTCCTCAGAAAAACGGGATTGTTAGCTGGGCACACTACTCCACAGGAAGACTATTTCCCATCCTTTCCTGCAGCTCAGTATGGCCGTTAAGTTCTGGCCAATAAGTTTTAAGTAGGAGTATTCTGTGGGACTTCAAGCAAGTCTCCTTACAAAGGGAAGGAGGTCTCCATTTCCCTTTCTCCATTCTTTCTGCTTGGAATGCAGATGTAATGGCTGGAGCGCTAGCAACTTGTGCACCATGCGCTAGACTCTATGTACGGCAGAGACCTCAAAAGCCCTGCATCCCTGAAGACTAAATAAAGAGAAAGAACTGGGCCGCTTGGGTGGCTCAGTCGGTTAGGCGTCTGACTTCAGTTTAGATCATGGTCTCGGGGTCCTCAGATCAAGCCACATATCCGGCTCCACACTCAGCGGGGAGTCTGCTTCTCCCTCTCTCTCTGCCCCTCCCCCTGCTCATTCTCCCTCCTTCTCTCAAATAAATAAAATCTTTAAAAAAATAAGAGAAAGAACTGTTTTGCTTAATTCACTGTTGATTTTTTTGTTATATCTCAACTTACAACCACTCTTCCCTTATGTTCTAAGCACTCCCCAGTAAACTTTAATGTGTCTTTCTTTAGTTGCAGTAATTTCTTTTTATGTAAGAATGTGTTCATTTTTTCAAATTTTTCCTTTCTTTTTTTTTTTTTTGGTCCACTCAGCTTTTAGCGATGATGGAAATATCCCCTACCTGCTCTAATACGGTAACCAGTACCAAGGACTTGAGGCTTGGGGTTGAGGAATGAAACTTTTAACGTGGCTCGTGACTATCACGCTGAACGGTGCAGTCGCCGACTCAATGACCCTCGGGCCAAGACTGCCAGAAACCTCTCACCTGCAAGGCAGTTGATTTGGCATAAACGGTTTCTTCATCAACACCCACTGATACAACAATGGCATCGACGCTGGCATATTCATCTTCTCCTTTCTGAAAAGTAAAGAGTGGGTAATTTGGTCATTTTCTTTTTATCTTCGTAAAACTTGAATACAGACTTCAGGATTTTCTCAGGGTACAGATAATTTTTTTCCTAACAGAAATGCCAACTTCAAGGTACATGTTTGCTTGGCAGCCTCACAGTCATTAGTTACTCTATTTGTTAAACAGCTTTATGGAGACAGAATTCGCACACAATACAATTCATCCATTTGAAGTGTACAATTCAACGGTTTTAGTATTCAGAGTTTTGCAGCCATCAGTCTAATTTTAGAACACTTTCATCTCCCCAAAAAGAAATCCATGAGCAATCACTATACATCTTCCTCCAGCCGTATGCAACCATTAATCTAATCTGTTTCCACAGATTTGTCTACTCTGGACGTGTCATATACATGGCCTTTGTGTCTGGCTTGTTTCACTTAATGTGCTTCAAGGTTCACCCATGCCGTAGCATGTGTCAGAACTTTGTCCTTTCTGTCGCTGAGTAACAATCCACTGTATGGGCCTACCACATGGTATCTACTGAACTGCTGGACATTTGGGTTGTTGCCATTTTTTGGCTCTTGTGAATAATGGTGCTACGAACACTCATACGAGTTTCTGTGTAGACATACGTGAGTATACACCTAGGTGAAGAATTGCTAGGTCATGTGTTTAACTCTATGTTTAACTTTTTGAGGGTAACAGTTGAACCAGACTGTTTTCCAAAGTGACTGTAACCATTTTATATTGTTAACAGCAATCTATCGGGGTTCCAAATTCCCCATATTGTGACCAACACTTGATTTTTTTTACTAGAGCCATCCACTGGGTGTGAAGTAACCGTAGTTGTGATTTGCATTTCCCCGACAGCCAATGACGCTGAGCACCTTTTCCCGTGATCACAGACCATCTATCTACCTCAAGTGCCTATTCTGCTTCCTTACCCGTTCTGCAACGGAAGCCGCTTTATCATTAAGTCGTAAGAGTCCCTTTTATATTCCAGATCTAGGTCTCTTGTCAGATAGGACTTGCAAATTTTTCGCCATTCAGTGGGTTCTTTTCACTTTCACAATGATACTATCCTTAGAAACACAAAAATTTTTAATTTTGAAGGGGTCAAATTATTTTCTTGTGCTTTTTCATCTCAGACCTAAGAAGGCTTTGTCTAATCCAAGGACATAAAGATTTACCTGTATTTCCATAGCAGTTTTATAGTTTTAGCTCTGCTATTTAGATCTAATGATTAATTTTGAGTTAATTTTTGTGAATGCTGTGGGGAAGGGGCCTCAGTTTATTTTTTTTCATAGGGATATACAGTTTGAAAAGACTGTTCTTTCCCCTTGAACTGTCCTGGCCAAAAACCAAATTATGTATTTTTAAAAAAGCAAATGATACTGGGGCGCGTGGCTGGCTCAGTCGGTTAAACGTCTGACTCTTGGTTTTGGCTCAAGTCATGATATCAAGCCCCGAGTCAGGCCCCATGCTCAGCAGGGAGTCTGCTTGAGGTTCTCTCCCTCTGCCCCCCTCACTTGCATGCACTCTCTTTCTAATACATACATAAATCTAAAAAAAAAAAAATCAAGTGATATAAATGTGAAGGTTTGTTTCTGGATTCTCAGTTCTATTCCATTATCTATGTATCTATCTATCCTTACACTAATAGCATGTCGTTTTAATTACTGCAGCTTTGTAACCGGTTTTGAAATTGAGCAGTCTGAGTCCTCCAACCATTGGCTACTCTTGAATAATTCTACAAGACCAGAAGACTGGTAATTATAGGCTAGAAGGTCAAATCTCTAACTTCCCCTATAAAGTCAAGAAAAACATCTGTAGAAGACTTCTTCACATGTCAAGGCTTCTGGTTGCCAGTAAGAATCCAAAAATAATACAACTGAGGTTTCTGTTGAATTTCTCTACCACAACAAAATACATAAGACAAAGAAATTACCACAGAGAAACCGTAGGCAT
This sequence comes from Ursus arctos, assembly GCF_023065955.2. Classification (NCBI taxonomy): domain Eukaryota; kingdom Metazoa; phylum Chordata; class Mammalia; order Carnivora; family Ursidae; genus Ursus; species Ursus arctos. Next base: position 4,100,585 of record NW_026623053.1, read on the forward strand.
TCTCCCACTGATTTTCAGTGAGAAAATGTTTTCCTTCGGGTTGGTAAAGTTTTATCATTAGTTCTCACTGATGATGCAAAAGCAATGGGAGTTAAAACACCTAGTGCCTTAGCATGAATCAAGGCAGCAGCACCAAAGTCATTCTTCACTACCGCACATTCGTGGAAAGCGGGGGAGGGGCAGTTTCTCTAAGAATGCCCTTGATGCAGCAAAAATGATTAATAGTAAGAAATCCCAATCTTTTCAATATTCTGTGTAAAGAAATGGGAAGTATACGCAGAGCACTTCTACGTGTAAAGTGAAGTACAATGGTTGTCTTAAGGAAAACTTTACAAGTAATAACAAGCTGAAGGAGCCATTTAAGCAGACCTGGGTATCTAGCATACATTTTCTTGAAAACAAGTGCAGTGAGCCTGTTGCTTCAAGGAAAATGAATGATGTCTTATGTAGTCAATGATAAAATTTGAATTTTCAAGCAAAAATGAGAATTCTGAAATAGCTGACTTGCCACTGTGAATTTAGACAACTTCCCTACTTAAGACTTTTCTGATAAAATTAGTGGTAACATTAACAAACATGATTCTTTGATATCATATAATGAAATGTGTAACATTTAGAAGATCTGCACAACTGAGAGAACCAACCCATGATGTTACAAAGTCATCCATGGGTAAAGGGCCGAAGGTACAATAACCTGAGTATAAGAAGTAGAACGGTGTGGTTTCAAATCCTAAATTACAACTATCTTTTAAAAGATTACCACTTCTCGAGTTTTAATGTAGTAACAAAGTATCCCCATAATTATCTAAAAAGGTTATTAAAATACCCCCCCATACAGCTTCATGTATGTATGAGGCCAGATTTCTCTCTCTATACTTGATGCAACCAGTACAAAGAAAGGCTTTTTGCGGTCCTGAACAAAATGTAAAGGGTACTGCTATCTGAGTTTGAGAACCCCTGTGCTGTATGACCCCTACGCCACAGCACACTGACACACTATTCTTGGCATTAAACATGCTCTCCTCTCAATTTTTGCTACATATGCTCCAATTCTTCAATAAACATGGATTTTGTGGCAATAATATTGCCACGACCCTGATAACCTCCCAAAATTAGCATCAGGCACTTGCCTATATTTAATGCTTATGGGTTCTATAAGACATCATTCATTTTCCTTGAAGCAACAGGCTCACTGCATTTACACAGATCAATGTAAGCCCCCCCCATATCTGTGTGCAAAAAACACCACTGAAATTAGTCTAAAAGTCCATTGTATTTTTTTTTTTTTTTTGATACTTGAAGTCTTGGATCGGTCAAAATTTTTCAAGAAAGAGGTATCAACATGTATAAAAATTCAAAATACATAGTAATACATTTCTTAAGAGTATATAAAGAGTGTAATCATATAACTTAATCACTATAATATGGGAAAATCATCTAACAGGATCTCAATAAAAATGAAAATAGGGAGAGAGAGAAAAAGGCCTACATATTCAGCTTTTTCAAGCAGATGTGGAAACAAACTCAACCATTCCAAGGATTTCAATTGGTTTAAAATACCTAGTTTTCCACTGCCAATTACCAAGGTGAGAGGATGAATCCTAATTTCTCTTGGGACCCAGCTACTCTGACCATTTCATACAAAGTTCTTCATTGATTCTTCACAAAAACCAGTGGGCTCTAACCCAGGAAAGAAACGTAGTAACAGGAGAATTTCAGACCTTTAAAGATAATTTTAGATATTTAAAGATAAGGAATTTAGAGAAAAATTTTCTTTTCTTTCTTTTTTTTTTTTTTAAAGATTTTATTTATTTATTTGACAGAGATAGAGACAGCCAGTGAGAGAGGGAACACAAGCAGGGGGAGTGGGAGAGGAAGAAGCAGGCTCACAGCAGAGGAGCCTGATGTGGGGCTCGATCCCAGAACGCCGGGATCACGCCCTGAGCCGAAGGCAGACGCTTAACTGCTGTGCCACCCAGGCACCCCTAGAGAAAAATTTTCTTAAAATGTGATTCAATGAAAAGGATTACAATAAAACCAAACAGCAAAATCTGGGGTGCTGTTTTGTATTTTCAGACCTTATGAGGAATACAAATGCTTTATACAGATCACATCTGAAGAGTCTGAAACTATGGGAGATTTTTAGTTATTTGCTTATAAAACTTGCATAAGTTACCCGAAGTAATATAACACATAATAATATAAGATTTATATATTACATATATAAAATATTTTCAGATTAATTTATGTTTGGAGGGGTGCCTGGGTGGCTCAGTCGGGTAAGCGTCTACCTTTGGCTCAGGTCATGATCCCAGGGTCCTGGGATCGAGCCCGACAATGGGCTCCCTGCTCAGCAAGAAGCCCACTTCTCCCCCTCCCTCTGCCTCTCCCCCTGCTTGTGCTCACTTGCTCTGTCAAATAAATAAAATCTTGAAAAAAAAAAAAAGAAAGTCTGGAATTTGTTTTAAAATATTAGAATAGAATGGGGTGCTTAAAAAAGGAAAAAGAAAGAAAAATGCTACAAGGCTAACAGCCCTTGTCCCAGGACCAGTCTTACACCGAAGTCCGAGCGCCAGCCTGGCTACTGGAGGCAGCTGGGGCTCAACTCTGTGCTGCTTCAACGGCCCCAGATTCCTACCTGATCTCTTCTGCTTGGGCTGATCTTCAGAACTCGGACTTGAGCCCTTGTAAATCTGGACTTGTGATCCCTGTGCTCCCCTTTCTAGATGAACCATCTTGCAGCAGTGACCCCTGGTGTGCACAGATTCTCAACACCCACCAAACCCTTTCTGTCTCCAAATTCTGCCACCTTCCAGTCTGTTTGGTCCACTTGACATCCAAACCCTGCTGAAATGGGTGTTTCAGATGGGAATAGTAGTTACCGAGCAGCCACTTTTTCTATGTGCCTTGCATTTATTTATTATCTGTAACCCTCATGATAGAACTTGACGCGCAGTATGCATCACCATACTCAAAACCCCAATCAACATGTAGCAACACTTCCCACACAGATACATAGCAGTCCTTACACCCATGAGGATTTAGACTTTTTAAAAAGTGCTAAAAGCCTAATTAAAATACACATATTAAATGTAAAATACATACTTCCTATTAGCATACAGTTATAGAGTATCAGGTAAAGTTATACTTTTCCTATCATCTCTCTATCTTTCAGGTAACAAATCAGATGAGGATTTCATCAGGATCCTAAAGATAAAAAGGAATCCCTCTGGAAGGTTTCTGATTTGGATCTATAAAGAGACTGAGGGTTACTTGACAAGCTTTTCGGGTAAGATGTTAGTATTGCTGACTTCTTCAATCGAGCAGAAATCTCTTCAGCAACTGCAAGCGGTAAGTATCAAGGTCTGCCTGCTGTATTTAGACAGACACTAACGCCTATTGGTAAGGGCTCGCTCTGAACACGGACTGCCTGGGTTCGAATCCCTAATCCCACCGCTTATTGTGATCTAACCTACGTTCCACTCTCCTCAATCATAAATACTGCTGTGAGAATTAAATGCTTAGCTCAAAGGAACTACTATGTATTTGTCATCATTATTTCCGACCAAAAGGCTACTTGTTACAAATGTTACTGCGTACCACACCACTGCAGTCACTGGTGTCAAAGACCAGCGGCCAGCTGCACTGTCAGTACAGAATATGTGCAGCAGGACAGACTTTCTAGAAGTCTGTATACAACTCCTACAGAAGATGATTTCAGGTGATCACAGCTATGGCTTTAAATGTTCAATTACCTAGCAAAAAAAGTGACCTACTTTTCTCTTTAAATCTACTTGATCATATCAAGGCTCTACCTGTTTAAGAAGATACTTAAATATGACATATCTGGTACAGCGTTAATATCCAAAATATATAAAGAACTTATTCAACTCAACACACAAAAACAGATAATCTGATTAAAAAATGGGCAGAAGACATGAACTGACATTTCTCTAGACATACAGATGGCTAACAGACACACATGAAAAGACGGTCCACATCACTGATCATCAGGGAAATGCGACCCAAAACCACAATGAGATATCACCTCACACCTGCCAGAATGACTAAAATCAAAATTACAAGAAACAACACGTGCTGGCGGATGTGGAGAAAAAGGAGCACCGTGCACTGTTGGTGGGAATGCAAACTGGTGCAGCCGCTGCGGAAAACAGTATGGAGGCCCTCAAAAAGCTAAAAATAGAGGGGTGCCTGGGTGGCTCAGCCGTTAAGCGACTGCCTTCGGCTCAAGTCATGATCCCAGGGTCCTGGGATGGAGCCCCGCATCGGACTCCCTGCTTGGCGGGAAGCCTGCTTCTCCCTCTCACACTCTGCTTGCTTGTGCTCCCTCTCGCTGTCTCTCTCTTCAAATAAATAAATAAAATCTTAAAAAAAAAAAAAAAGAACTATAACCTATGATTCAGTAATCGTACTAGTGGGTATCTACCCCCAAGAAAAATACAAAAACACTAATTTGAAAGGATATATGCACCCCTATGTTTATTGCACCATTATTTACAATAACCGAATTATGGAAGCAGCCCAAGTGTCCATCAACAGATGAATAAAGAAAATGTGGTGTACATATATACAACAGAATATTATGCAGCTATATAGAATGAAATTTTGCCATTTGCAATGACATGGACAGAGCTAGAGAGTATAATATTAAGTGAAGTAAGTCAGGGAAAGACAAATACCACATGATTTCACTCATATGTGGAATATAAGAAACAAAAAAGCAAAGGAAAAAAGACAAACCCAGATACAGACTCTTTTTTTTTTTTTTTTAAGATTTTATTTATTTATCTGACAGAGAAAGAGACCATGAGAGAACACAAGCAGGGGAAGTGCGAGGGGGAGAAGCAGGCTCCCCACTGAGCAGGGAACCTGATGTGGGGCTTGATCCCAAGACCCTGAGATCATGACTTAAGCGGAAGGCAGCCGCTTAACTGACTGAGCCACCAAGGTGCCCCAATTAACTACAGAGAAAAACTGATGGTTACCAGAGGGGAGGTGGGAGGAGGGATGGGTAAAATAGGTGAGGAGGATGAAGAGTGCACTTGTCTTGAAGAGCATGGAGTAACATATAGAAGCACTGAGTACTATATTATACACCCGAAACTAATATAATGCTGTACGTTAACTATACTGGAGTTAAAATAAAAACTTAATAAATTAAAAAAAAAAAAAGATTATATCTGTTTAATGCTAGTCCTTAACACCTGCTACAATTTAATAATGCTGTTGTGCTTACATTATCTTTACTTTTTAACAGCTACTTTTTATTTTTGGAAAGTGACCCGATTTTCCATTCATAGTGATGTAAAGTATCCTTTCTGAATGTATTTAGGCTTAAAGAGATCAACAGGTTTTTGTAAGATGAAAAGAAGACAAAGAATGGGAAATGACTAAGCAGAGCTGTGGTAGCTACACCCCAAGAATGCTTGACAAACATTCTCACTGGGAAGGTATCAGTAGGTATGCGTATCTCGAAGAGCGCCAATGAGCTCAGAACTTAAGAGGCGCCAAGTTTCAGGGAAAGGGAAGAGGGTACATTATACTTGGATGAGTTCAGGACTAAAAACAGAAGGTCTGGTCAGTAAGCTTAAGACAGCAACAATCCCCCCCCAATACCCCCTCCCCCCCAGTTCTTTGGAAGTCCTGAGACAACACCTAATCCCTATGCAAAAAGACTTTATTCTCTGGAAAAATGAACTCAAAAAGGCTATAGACTCAAATATTAGGCCCAGCAAAAGGCAAGTACTAATTTTTAGAAAATTAAATGAAAGGGGCGCCCGGGTGGCTCAGTCGTTAAGCATCTGCCTTCCGCCCAGGGCGTGATCCCAGGGTCCTGGGATTGAGCCCCACATCGGGCTCCCTGCTCCGCTGGGAGCCTGCTTCTTCCTCTCCCACTCCCCCTGCTTGTGTTCCCTCTCTCGCTGGCTGTCTCTCTCTCGGTCAAATAAATAAATAAATAAAATCTTAAAAAAAAAAAAAAAGAAAATTAAATGAACGTTTGTATTTTGAATGACTATAATTGGGAACAAATGTCCCAAAGAAAAGAACTGAGAGGATTTTTCTTTGCACATCCTCACCGAATTCAGAGAGAACACTTCAGATACTGACATTTGGGAGTCCTTCATGGAATAAGCAAGCCTATTCACTCTACAGTTACCCCTAACTAGTTGAGAGGCCCCATTCATGCAGAGCTGCCAACCAGTCTGTTATGGTCTTATTCTTAACACAGATGGGTAGCCAAGCCTTATTTTGGTTTCTGTGAAGTCTCCAATATGTAAGAGAGAAAGCAAGGAAACTCAGAGGAAACAGACAAGACAGAGGACAGAAGATAAAAATTAAATTAAAACACCTCCTAAAAAATAAATAAATATAGCACATCCATGAAACAACAAAAGAATAGAGGACAAGGAACTCGTAGAAATTAAAAATAGCTCAAAATTTTTAAAAATTCAATAAAAAGTAGGAAAATGAAGTTAAGAAACAATACTGGAAATAGACAAAGAAATAGGAAATAAAACCGAAAAATAACCAATAAACTTAAGCCAACAGACCTCAACCTCCCGAATGGGAATTTCGGGGGAAAACAAGAGACCACTGAGGAAACAAAGCAAGAAAGTAACCAACAATGAACAATTCTACCAGAGAAGAGCACTGGGTCCTGAGACTAAACGGCCCACCTAGTTCCCAACTTAATGCAAGGAGAAAAAAAAAAAGACTCCTACCAAGGCAGTGAAACTTCAAAACCCAAGGGATAAAGAGATGATTCTAAATGTTTCAGAGAGAACAGGCCATATATATTGGATCAGGAAAGAGACCCATTTGCCTTCTGAAAGTAATACTGAAAAAGTCTGAAGACTGACAAGAGCTTCAAAATTCTGAGAGATTTTCAACCTTGAATTTTATTCCCACTGAGCTATTATTACTAACCAAAAGTGAAGACAGAGTAAAACTTCTTAAGACACACAACAGCTCAGGAAACATATATTCTCTATATCCTTTCTTAAGAAGCTCTTAGAGGAAATGCTCTAACAAAGAAAAAAATCAAGACAAGGGTTGTAGGACATAGGGGACCCGACACTGGGAAGTCCCAAGTTCAACGGGCCTGGAGTACAACCTGCACAGACAGGACAATATAATGTAAGGCTGAGGGGGGGGAATGGTGTTGGGGGCTAAAAAACCAAACACAGAATTAATAAAATACCTGACAAATGTGAGAATTTTAAAAGAAACGATTGATAAGACTAAGACAGAACTGCAGGAAAAATTGGGGGTAGGGATTTTTTAAAAAGGAGAAAAATTTAGGCAATCATTAGTATCAGGAAAAATGAAAAACTGTAGAGAAAAGGAAATTGCTCTCTAGTACTTCATCTATGTGAGCATAAAAATGTAAACGGACTACTGATTTCAATAAAAATTGTGAAAAAAAAACGTTTCAAGAGGGCTGGATATGTGATAAAGCAAGTATAATAAAATGTTAATTGTTAATCTAGGTGGTAGGTACACAGGTGTTCACTACAAAGTTCTTTCACTTTTCTGTATGTTGGAAGCTTTTCATAACTGATGTGTGAAGAAGAAATTTAAAAAGTATTAGGAGGTAGAGAAGTTAGACTAAGTGTGATGGTATACAAAAATCAAACTTAAATCTTAAACTACTAAAACAACTGTTAGTATTTAAAATTGACAACCAAAGAAGTAACAGTATTGCAAAATATGAAGCAGAAGAACTAAAAGTTGTTGCTTCTGGGGCAGGTGACTGGCTTTCAAGGTTTTGAGAACTATCTGGTTTTTAAAAGCTTATACATGTATTACCTTTTTTTTTTTTTTTTTTTTAAGTAGATTCCATGCCCAGCACAGAGCCCAATGCAGGGCTTGAACTCATGAGCCTGAGATCAAGACCTGAGCCAAAATCAAGAGTCGGGATGCTTAACTGAGCCACCCAGAGGCCACACTGTATATGTATTACTTGATTAAAAACAATTTGAAACAGCAAGGTACAGGGGTGCTGGGGTGGCTCAGTCAGTTAAGCGTCTGTCTTCAGCTCAGGTCACGATCCCAGGGTCCTGGGATAAAGCCCCATGTCCGGCTCCCTGCTCAGCGGGGAGTCTGCTTCTCCTGCTCCTTCTGCCCTTCCCCCTACTTGTGCTATCAAATTAAAAAAAAAAAAAAAAAAAGAATCTTAGGGGGGAAAAAAAGCTGAAACTGCAGAACGGTGACTAACCTCCTTCACCTCATACCCCATGTGGTACTAATCATAATACCGGGTTAAAAATTATCACGATGCTGAAAAGGCTGGGGGCCCTGAATAAGGATCCAGTTAAGGGACCAGAGGAGAGGCCCACAGCCCACTCTCATGGCCCACTACCACCTGGAGTTTCCTACCACAGAAATAGACAGGTGCTGCAAACCCTTTCTGCTCAGTTCTAATTTAAAAAATTAGAGGCAGGAATGGACCAGACTCAAACATCCAAGTACAGTCATAAAACAGTAATAAGTTCTAGTCACTTCGGAGATCTGATTTTTGACTGAGCCTTTTTTCCCATCTCTCAAATGACACTATTTCTCGTTGATGTTTCAGAAATTTCTACTCAAACAGAAGTATGTGATGCTACAGCTATTTGAAGGCCGCAAGTTATGAAAATTGTAATTAAGAAATAATATTTTACTGGGACGCCTGGCGGCTCAGTCAGGTAAGCGTCCCACTTAGTTCTGGCTCAGGTCATCATCTCAGGGTTGTGAGACTGAGCCAGGAGGTGGGCTCCACGCTGGGCATGGAGTCAGAGATTCTCCCTGCCCTCTCCCCTCATTCATGCCCATGTGCGCTCTCTCAAATAAGTAAAATCTTTAAAAAAAAAAAAAAAAGAAAGAAAGAAAAAGAAAAAAGAAATATCTTACTGGTAATAGTCTCACAATGTGTGTCTAACCCAAACTCAATTTGCAGATAAGTGAGATTAGGAGTCACATTAACTCCTGTTTGTATTTTAAAAACAAAACCAGGTTAGCTTTCTTCTACTCTATGTGGCTGAAGAGCTGGAGCTACCACACACGGCCACACAGTTCTGAAACCTTCTGCGTGAAGGCATCTAAAACTAAAAAGTAGATATGGCACGCAACTAATTTTCTAGTTTGTCAATTTTTGTCATAATGGATAGCTCTCTGAAGATGGGTGCTGACAATACAAAGCTTGGGACTTACATAGTTAACTTCAAGTAACTCCCTCATCTCAATGTTAGTTTTCTTTTTCTTCTTTTTTTTTTTTTGACTTTATTTATTTATTTGACAGAGATAGAGACAGCCAGCGAGAGAGGGAACACAAGCAGGGGGAGTGGGAGAGGAAGAAGCAGGCTCCTAGCGGAGGAGCCCGATGTGGGACTCGATCCCATAACGCCGGGATCACGCCCTGAGCCGAAGGCAGACGCTTAACCGCTATGCCACCCAGGAGCCCCTCAATGTTAGTTTTCTTATTAAAAAAAAAAAGGGGAAAAGTGTAAAAAATAACTGTATTATGCACCTATATATTTCACTATCTTTCTGTTACAGCTAAGAGAATTAAGCAAACAGAATTTACCCCACACCCCAGACAACCATGATCTATGCTTAAGCAGATGAGAATGAAAGTACTCTAACCTGGAAAGGCTGTGCGTGCAGAAAGGAATCCTACAGGTAGGTTCTGGGCATAGTTATTAAAATTTACAGTTACAAGAAAGCAGAAAGTTTACTCAAGTAAGATTTCATAATTATTAGCCACAAATTTTGCTAGTGAGTACATTTTATATGGATCTCGCTCATAACTCAAACATCATTAACATCTAACATACTTCTTCAAATGATGTAAGCAGGAGGGCCAAGATAAATTTTAATGATTTTTGAGAAACAAAAAATTAGGGCCAATAATTTAACTTTCCTGGATTTAAAGATTGTCATTTAATATTAAGTTTGCTAATCTGTCTTTGGGCCTCAAGTTTTTCCTAGTCTCATGTTTTGCATTCGTCTATCATGTAACGGAACTCTGAGCTCTAAATTAATCTTAGCTTTTGTGAATGGTCTAGAGAAGATGAAGAATAACTTGATAAACTCTGAATCACCGTGACTAGAAATAACCTCCACATCAAGGGTGTGTAATTTCGGGGTCGAGGGGTGGAAGAGAGGGCTTCTGATGACTGCACATTTCTACTTCCTAACCTCTAGAAAATACTGCGGCTTTTAGAAAGAGTTTTTGTAACGTGGACTGTGTTAATATTTAAAAATGTAACAGTGAAAGCAACTGTGAAACATTCGTTAGAAATTAACCAATACAAAATTTTTAAATTAAAACTTACGTTCGGTATTTGTCTCATAAAACGTCATTTTTCCCTTTCATAAAACGCAAAAAAGAATCCATTTTATTTTCAATTATCTAATGCATTTATCTTCAAAAGATGAAACAGACACATGAGCCTTTAATATGAATCGCAGGGAACTCACCAATTTTAATAGCTTGGTTTTTAGTAGAGGATCTCTTTGAAAGGCAATTTACAGTGCTGAAATCAGAACTGATCATTTTTGTCAGGACGTTTTTCAGGTTTTAAAAAGTCTTTATTAGTTTTAGTTTCCCTGGATGACAGAGTTCAGAGGCCAGACTTAAGCTAGACAGCTCAGCTTGCACCACAGGATGCAATCAAATATATGAATTGATAAATTACTATCATAAAAATAAATTTTAACTGTGAACGTTTTTCAAGCGGCAAAATTACCCAATCTTTAAAACACTGGGGACTGCAACAGCTCTTTTTCTCAACACGTGCCCCGGATACTCTACCAAGGAGGAAAACTAATGCGGTTTTAGGATCGTTTTTGCATTACTAAAGCTTGCAGGTTTTCAGCATTAGGTTTCTGTGTTACCCATGGCAGGGCCTAGAACATGAGACGGTTGCGCGTGATTAGTACTTCTTTTTTTTAACTCCAGCAAAAGCCCCGCAAACGATAAACACGAAAAGCCCGATTCACATCCTACCAGCCCCTCCATCCACCCTTTACGAAGAAGGTTGTAATTCTGGCGGGACCTGGGGCGCAATACTCTGGTTCTGGAAGGACAGAGCGAGTGCGTGGGTGTGTATGAACACTGCAGGAGGGGGGCAGCAAGACGTGATCACGGAGTGGGAGGGAAGGAAGATGCCTCTTCTAGGGCGGGAAGAGACTATGAGAGGAGGCTGTTATGCATGACGGGGGCCAGCACGCGGGGAAGATGGTGGTGGCCGCAGGGCAGGGTGATTGCGGGGGATTCCCTGTTCCGGGGCGGCGCTGGGGGCGGCCTGCGGTGAACGGTGCTGCAGCAACTGAAGGGGCGCGACACTGAACCCGGGAATTCCCGACGGAAAAGGAAAAAAGGGCGCCGAGAAAAGGGGTTATTATGGGATGGCAGAGGGGGGGTCCCTAGGGAAAATTACGGGATCTATCTCACCCGCCAATTGCTGTACAGTCTCTTCACTCGCCGGTAATAAGCGTCTTTGTCCAGAGTCACAGCCATAGCCACAGACGCTGCTTCTGCTCGGGTTCCGAGAATCACGCGAGGTCCCGGATCCGCCACCCGCTCTCGGCCCCGGAATCCCGCACTCTCCCAGTGACCCGGAAGTATCGACCTCAAAGATGCCCTTTCCGCTTCCGGGTGCAGACAGCGCTTGGAATTTTTTTTTTTTTAACTCTTTCTCCGGAGGTTAGGGAGAGGAGGGGAAGAAAGACAGTGGCAAATCAACAAAATGTGCAACACAAAAGGAGTCTAGATTTTCGCGGGGTTTTCTTGTCAACTTAGCAACAGCCGCACGCGGGGCGACGTCATCACGTGACGCTCCGCCCCGCCCTTAGTCTCAGCCCCGCTGCGGTTTCCAGGAGCTCAGGCAGGGGCGGCTGGGCACCGCGAAGGAGGCGGGAGGCCTGCCGTGCCTGCCCCGCCCCACACAAGCTGCCGCGCGCCGCTGCAACGGCCCCACCCACCGACAGATGAAGGGGAAGCGGAAAGAGCGGGATCTCGCGTGGGATGCGAGTGGGAACTTTGGGTGCGTACCCCTCCTAAATGGTGGGGAGGTAAAAGCCTCCGCTGCTCCAGGACTGGAAGGATCCTTGGTAGAGAGGATAGAGAGAGCACTAACCAGGGAGAAAAAGTCCCCCCTCCCGACAAAACTCTGCCTCAGAAAGGGAACTAAAATGCCCAGGCTTCATCTGAGCGCTGGGATGGCAGGGGAAGTCTTAGGAAACAAACGGCTTGAGGGGCTTCACACAACCCAATCTGCACCCCCCCCACACACCCGGCCCAAGTCTTGACAACGTTCCTTCCAGTCAGCCTCTTCCCTTGTCACAGTTCATGAAGTGATACCATTCTTACGGCTTCAGTTAATTCCAAACAAAATGTACATGGTTCCTTGAATAAATTCTTCGTTGTCATTTCTTCCAAGAACTTGGGAGCTTGAATCTGGAGTATTTGCCTACCCAACAATTATTAAACAATTCCTTTGCCTTTAGCAAGCTGGATCGACTACACTTAAGTATACCCTTTAATGGAGTACAGATGACTTGTCTGTCCTATCCAAGGTGACTGCATTTACAATAATGAACTTTAGGAAAGTGGTACTGAAATTACCCATCATGAATTCAAAATTAACATTTATATTGGGTTTTAGCAAATATAGAACAAGGGAAGAGTGGAAAAGGATTAACTTAAATTTATTAATGCCAAGGGGAAGGAAGGGAACAGTTCCTGACCCTCCAGCTGTATCCACAGTTCGGCCAGGAACAGGCTCTGCCAGAGGCTAGGGCCAGCGCTACATAGTCTGTGGTTAATGGAGGGGTTTAGGGAGGGGTGAGCACATCAGCTGCTCTAGTCTCCTTTCCTTCCCCAGAAATGAGGAAGTGGTCATGTATTATTTTAGGAGTTCCCCCTGCCCACCCAAACCTCTCAAATTTGGAAGCAATCAGGTACAAGTTTTCTTTTTTCCTTTTCACCTCCTGGAGTCCTGGGTTTCCCCACATCTCCCCTGCCCCTCCCACTTTTCCATAGTCCAAGGGCCAGAGTAATTGAAAATACAGCAGCCACCCAAGCAATGCGGACCATGCTGGGGCTTCAGTCATCAGCATCTTCGCTTGAGTCTGAGTTGGCTGGCATCATAGGATCATCAATGAGTGAGAAGTCCCTTTCTGAGCTATCGTAGCCCTGAGATAAATCATCATCATCATCTTCATCCTCATCGTCCTCGTCCTCCTCAGGTTGCAGTGGTGGCAACCTCAAGGCAGTACCAGAGGTGGTAGTGGCTGGTGAAGAAGGGTAGCCAGTGGCTCTCAGGCCTGGATGGTGATGGTGGTGATGGTGGGGGTGGGGGTGGTGGTGGTGATGAAGCATGGTGCTGGAGTCTACATGAGGGGACGATGCCGCACCACCCATCACAAACGGCATAAAAGGCAAAGCAGCAGAAGCGGCACTGCTGTGACCCAGGGAAGACACAGACTGCAGGCCACTACTGCTGTGCTGGAAGGTACTATGCAGAGATAGGGACCCAGTGCCTCCACCCTGCATCAGGGCCATCATCTTTGAAAGGTCTGGCCGCATCCTACGGGCCCGCTTCTTGCTGCTGTCTGGTGTAATAGGCCCTGGCAAAACCCGGTTGAACACAGTTTCAGCATGGTGACCCTAGGAGGAAGGAGAAGATAGTAAAAACAAAGAAAGGAAAAAAGCAAACTAGAAGTCAACAGAGTCCTAGCTTGCAAGTGCTTTTACTGAATATCTTTAGGAGGGACAAAGCAAGCATAGTCAGATGAGGCTAGATGGTAACAGGAGGAGATGCTGGACGTAGCTGCTGGAAGCATTCCAGTGCTAAAGCTAAAATGGAGAAATTGATACTGACACTTACGTGAACCAGAGTTTTGCTTTTTTCCATGACTACATTGTACCTTTACTCCATCCAGCCATTTCACAGATGCTTACCTTTGTTAACGAGGAGACTGAGTAAGCTAGTGAATGAGTCAGTATTTGCACAGTATACTTTACTGATGGCAGGCTGTTCACATGATCTTACCATGTGAAGTGCAGCACAACTATATTGACATTTACAAAACTATTACTCGTTAGCACAGGAGAGTATGAGAAACTAAAGACAGGTCAGGTTAAGACTTCTTTCTGGATGTCTAGAACAACAGAAAGATTGTGGGTAGCTCCTCACAAAACTTAATAAAGTGTTTTCACATTGATAAAAAAACATCTGCTGAATTTTAAGTTGCTTCTTCTAGATGTTCTAACTGTAAATTTTTTTATTTTTATTTTTTAGAGACAGAGAGAATCCAAATGGGCAGGAAGGGGCAAAGGGAGAGAGAGAGAATCTCAAGCAGGCTCCACATCCAGTGTGAGCACAATACAGGGCTCGATCTCATGACCCTGAGATCATGACCTGAGCTGAAATCAAGAGTTGGACATTTAACCAACTGAGCCAGCCAGACACCGCTGGATATTCTGACTATAAATTTTGACTAAATACACTGAAGCTGGACTTATTACTTCTAGTGCCTCTGCTTTGCTGGACCTAAGTATAATACTGGGTACACTGGCATTAAACTCAGACATTTGGTATCTGTGTCTCTGGACTGTATTTACCAATCTGAGCCTAACACCTGACATGGGAATATACCTTTCTGATTTGGAAAAATAAACATCTCAATACACTGTATTTGTGTAGACTTTTAAAACATAACGGTAATAGCACCTAAACTTCTGCATGTACCAGTAATAATACACCATTAATTCTGTCTGCATTAAGAATTCTATACTGGGGCGCCTGGGTGGTACAGTCAGTCAAGTATCCGACTCTCGGTTTTGGCTCAGGCTGTGATCTCGGGGACGTGAGATCGAGCCCCACAATGAGTCTGCTTGAGATGCTTTCCCCCTCTGTTCCTCCTCCAGCTACCAGGCTCCCTCTCTCCCAAACAAATAAATTCTTAAAAAAAAAAAAGAAGAAGAAGAAGAATTCTGTACTAGTCATATTATGATTTTCTGAGACCCCCTAGGATCTTTCCTTTCTTAGATTTATCAACTAACTATAAAGAAGTTGCAAAATACTTGAAGGAAAAATAGGTAATACTAGAGGAAAAGCCTTTTTTATAGGCTGCTCTATAATGTTAAATTCAAGACATAGAAGGTACCAGCCTTCCAGCCATCAGCCTCCCGTATCAACCACTCTGCTTATTATACTCTTGGTCCCATGGAAGCTATGAGGAAAAGTTAAAATATTCTTCTATGGTAACAATTTTATATGAAACCACTTTCACCAATGTAAAAACAATAAATAAGCATCATAAATGCACCTCACAAATAACTATAATGTGCAAAGTAACAATCTCAATTTGTTAAATGCAGAAGATATATACTGTTTATTTGGAAATTAATTTTGTTAAAAGACACACCATGTGCTTTTATATACATATTACATATATGTATAAAGATGTATATAAAATTTTTAAAAAGATGTACATAAAAGATCCAATGGGGGATGATAAGTGCTAATCATTTTAAATGACTGCTTACCAAACAAGCCATGATTTAATATGTTTAAAAAAGACAACTACTGACCAAACTATGGCAAACATAGCAAAGAGAAACTTTTAGTCAGATTTTGGTGCACAGGATTATGGGTACCTCATCTACCAAATGGCCTATAACTGGGATAAAAGCCTTAGTACATTTAAAAATAATGGAATAACCGAAGTTGCTATTATAAAACATGTTTTCCTGTCCTTTAGCTGTTACTGGTGTTATTATCAGTGATTCTCAACTTCCTCCATGTTGGGAAACACTATGACTATTGTCCTTGGTAGGCCCCATGTCACTTGCAAAATGTACAGAATCATAAAACTTTTAAGCGATTATCCGCTCCTATACCCTTAACTTTTCAGGATGTGCAAACTGAAAAGGTTAAAGGATTTGCCAAAAATCCCTTAGTCAGTCAGAAGAAGAGCAGAAGGCCTTGATTGCTCCAACACATCTTACTAATCCTTATGTTTTAATATGCTTAAAGTAAAGTGCTAAAGTTACTTTTTTTAGAATTTTATGCTCCTCTACAGATGACGATGCCAAGGACTATAAAAATACCAATAAAATTACTCCAGTGTCCTGATTGGTGGACTGAAGATACACTTTTTCATACACTAGAAAAAAGGTAAGTAACAGAACACGAAATTACATTTCCAGTAATTTAATGGAATTCACAGTTAATGTGGGATCAGAGTGGTAATGCCTCAGTCTAACTCACCTTTTTCCCATTCCTAGAGTTAGCCGTTGGTACTGGTTCCATTCCCAAACAGTTCAATTCTGCCTTATTATTTTTTTTACATCTCTGCCACTTCTGTTTTCTGCGATCCTCCATATACTGAAATAGAAAAGTATCAGTTATCCTAGAGGAATAAAAATCTCTCTGGAGTAATTATTAAGGTACTAGTGTCTAGTCTGACAACAAATGCTTATTGCATGGATAAATAAAGGATTAGTCCTAGTGGAAAACTGTCATTCCCCCCCACAATTAGGTCATTATATAATAGTTTCATAATAAATTTTTACCTAGTATTTAGTTTAGTAAGTTCTTTAACATTATTTTATTTTGATCCTCACAACAACTCGTGAGTTATTAAGCCTGGGTATTATTATACAGGCACATACAAAAAAAAAAAAAAGACATACTATGGCATGCTTCCTCCCTCTCACGCAGCTTAAATACCAAGGGAATGACTTTAAATCTTGCTGGATGGAACTGCCACTCACCGCTAGAAATCGGGGATCGACAGCAAACTCTGGATGACCCTGTAACCACATCTCCAGTTCAGCCCGGCGAGGGGCATCCTCACCCACCAGCAAAGTACCATCCACCTTATTGATGACAGGGATCCGGGTCTCCAGGTCCACATCAAGGTGATTAGGCTCTTCCATGCACTCCACCTCCAGCTGCAAACCCAGAATCCACCCCCATGAGCACATACTCTTCTTTGGGGCAGGGAGGGAGGGGGAGCAGAGCCAATGGTAGCCATAAAATAATTCTAGTATCTTCTAGTCCCTTAATCCCAACTGCCTTCATCAATTAGTAAGAATAAAAAACCTAATCATCATGTTAAAGACTCTCTCCCACTCACCTCGACTAGCTTCTTTCTGTTTCCCTTCTTCTTATGAAACAGAGGATGTCCATCTCCCATTACTCCATTAGCCATCAACTTGTGCTTCTGGAATGTTAACTTCAATCCTTCCTCCTAAGAAGACAACCCACCCACCCAAGATGTCATATGGTACACATTTTTAAAGTAAATATTAAGCTTTGGGGATCTTAGGGTAAGGGTCATCCTCTGGCTCAATGATGAGAAGGAAGGCCATCTGACTAAAGGGTAGAAATTAGAAATGCATCTAAACTTATATACTTTTTCCACAGAAAGATTTCGTTTCTTGACCTAGTGCCCCACAGGCAGATGTAAGAGAAGAATTTATCTCAACAACACCCCATACCTGGTGTCTCAATATTAGCATGGCAACTCATCACAGGGGCAAAATCCTGATAATTCCTATCACACACTAGTTTAAGAAATTTTTCTTGGGGTGCCTGGGTGGCTCAGTCAGTTAAGTATCCAACTCTTGATCTCAGATCAGGTCTTGATCTCAGGGTTGTGAGATCAAGTCCTGTGCTGGGCTCCATGCTGGGTGTGGAGCCTACTTTAAAAAAAAAAAAAAAAAAGAGGGAGAGAGAGAGAAAGACAAAGCAAATTCTCCTGTTGAGTACTTAAGGACCAGCTAATAGGATTTCAATAGGGAAGATGATCAGGAAAAATAAAATTTCCCATCTATAAAATAAACAACACTGATTTAATTTCACCAAGAATGACTTCTTATTTTTAACTTAATAAGGCCCATAATACTTAGGCGTTATTTTAACAGCTTTCCCACAATTTGATTTCAATCTTTAAAAATTAGGTTTCTAGGATCTAGAAACAAGCCACCCAAAAGAAGCCTTATATCAATTAAATTCCTTTCAAAAATATTTTTCCCTCAATGGAGCTTTGTGAACTCTAATTTTGCTCCCCTCTCATTTTTATTTTTACTTATTTATTTTAAAAAGATTTTACGTCATCTCTACACCCAACGGGGGCTCAAACTTACAACCCTGAGATCAAGGGTTGCATGCTCTACTGAGCCAGCCAGGCACCCCAATTCCCCTCCGATTTTTAAAGTTAGCTAACCAAACAAGTTTACTATCCCCTTAGTGAAGTAGTTAGCAAAACTCCAGTCTCCCTCCCCACTTCCCAGTGCCTAAATGCTGAGCTTACATCTTTGATCTGAACTGTAAACTCCTTTTCATCCATGCCTCTGCGAAGTTTCGTGAACTGAGCTGCTGCTGTGGTGACTGCGGACACTTCCTCCTCTGCCATGGAAGCTGCGCTGCTACTTCGTGGTGTGGGGACTGGAGAGTCACCATATTCTCCTGGAGTCAATGAAGGACTATCTAGCAAGTGGTTGCCTGGCCCCAAAATTCCTCCTGTTACCATTTCCTGGCTCCGGCGGCTAGAAGGCCACTTCCCTGAGAGTACAGCCTGGCAGACGAGGTCAATACGGTTTATAAGGATACGATCCTGAGTGGGGGGAAAAGAAATCAATACTGGTTTTAGGGCCTGAGTACCAGCTATGTGATTCTGTGACAAACAGAAGCGCCATCATTAGCACGATGGGTAAAAATCATAAGGCAGAAGGAGGTAGGTAATAGTATCAGATCCCTAAGTCACCTGGGAAGAGTTTCATGAAAATACATGTGGCACTAAATATAATTAAAAAAAAAAAAACAAAAAACAGAACTATCTGTTCCTTGTTCCCGGCTTTTGTTCCAATATATTTTTAGAATATATGTCCAGGAATGAGGCTATTACCTTGGGCCACTCAGAAGCTCTTTGTCTTTCTTGTAGCAGCAGCAGCTCAGGGGTCATTTGTTCTCCATCTTCATTTGGAAATCCATCTTGGGACATAGTGAGGGACAGAAGGCTCTCTTCATCATAGAGCTTCGAGCGGGGACGGTCAGCAGCTAGAGATCATACAGAATGTGAGCAAAGACAGAAGAATGAAGTTATACATAAACGGAATTATATGGGCTTTAAATAAAGGCCCAAAGAATAACAGATCTCTTTCAGTTTTATCAAATCGAAATCCATATCTCTCCCAGAGGATGCATTTAGAAAAGAAGGGAAAGAGCTGGGGGGGGGCGGGTGGAAATAGGGAAAAGGGCCAACAGCCTGTCACATGCACTCACTTAGCTTTTCTTCCTTCTCGTCCTCACTCTCATCAGTGCTGGAGCTGGAGCTGGATGAGGATGAGGAAGAAGAAGATGATGGTGACAGCTTGCTCAAGTCCAGTTCAGAGTCTGAATCATCCTCATCCTCCAGTTTGACTGGTGGAACATTCCGGGATACCAGAGGGGTAGTATCAGGGGGGGCTACTCGCATCTCATAGTCTTGTGGGGTTGGTCGGCTCCTGGCCACCACCTCATGCTCTAGTTTTAAAGTCAGACTCTCCAGACTGGGGACCTGGGCAGCTGTCTCCTCGGGTGGCTTTTCAACAGGAGCATCTGGGCGCAGGGGCAGTGGTGAGGCAGTGCGCGAGGTATACTGCTGGTGTAGCAGTGGCGTAGAGCAGCGTGACAGGGATGGAGCTGGTGCTCCTGCCTGATGGTTCTGCATATAATTCATACGGGCAGCCAGAAAAGAGAAGTCTGGGTCCTGCATGATGTTGCAGTCTGTTTGGCTCACCCCATGGCGGGCTGCCCCTCGCAGAAGCTCCCCATCATGCCGAACTGGCTCCCACCATTTAGGCAATTCAGGACCTGGAGGCTGACATAAGGCCAGCCGATCTTCTAGAAGGGGATGGCATAAAACTTGTTCCCGTAAGCGCCGAAGCAATTCAATACGGTAGAGAGTCCGTGAGGCCCTCTCCTCAGTGATGGGCTCAATGAACAGATTAGGGTCCGGGGGCTCTACAAGAGATAGGGGTGGGAGGAGAAATGAACCACGTTAGTTCCGCTGCCATCCATGCCCACTCATCCAAGACTCTCCAGTCTTGCTTACCATCTCCAGCTGCTGGGGGAAGGCGGCACACTTGGCGACACATGGCCACAAAGCCATGGAAGTACTTGGTAAGGCTTTCGTCTGTTTTTTTGTCTAGTCGGGCAAAAGTACGGAAACGATCCCAATGGAACTGCATGGTATCAGGGTCATACTCCACACCAAAGGTAGACACTACGCGATAGAAATCAGTTTGTTCACGCCTTGTCCATCTAAAGGGAAAAGGAATCAGGCAGCGGTGATCAGAAAAACACAGGGAAACTGGTTACTTCTTATTGTGGTTTACTATACCTGAATAAACAAAAAAATTGAAAGTAGGGGCAAAAAACCCAAAACAAAACAAAACAAAAAATGCCCAGAAGACAGCAGAAGAGGTAGTTAAGAGGTAACCTATAAACATGTAAGAATTTAAGAATAGCAAGCTAAGGGAAAAAATATGTGAGCAAATAACTCAATGAGAATGGCCACAGGACAGACCTTCCCAGGAGTTGTGGTTATGCACACAAGTGAGGTTTCTTGTCGTAGAGGAGTAACAACTAAAGGCAAAAAGATGGTCCCTCTGTAGGAAATTCCAAATAAATCCTGCCTAAGACGCTTTTCAATATAAGACACACACCCTTCAATATAGGAAGGCAAGCTTACAGCTCAGCCCAAATTCCCAGCCACACTTTACCGTTGCTGTTTCTCCCGCCGTGCAATTTCTTTTAGCTTGAAGGCTGCCTCACAACGCCGCCGTCTCCGGTCCCCTCGTTCTGCAGCCTCTATCTTCATCTGTTCTCTCTTGTAGCTGCGCTGATAAGCTGTTACTAGGCGGCGAAGCCTAGCTGTCAGAGCAGAGCCTGGAGGCCAGAAGAGATGGCCTGGCTGCTGGGTCACCTGGGCTATGGGAAGCAAAGCAGAATGAATAGGAAGTACAGGAAAGGTAGTAGAGAGAACACCAGTATTTCAACCCACCCAAAAGCAAAGGTCTCAGAAATCCCAGGATAGGACAGAATTCAGTTAATAATTGCCCAACCCACCACCCCACACAAAACTGTGCTAGTTGACCTAGAAATTTACCTTCATCTCCATCAATCACTGAGATCTCCTCATCCATCATCATCAAGGGATCACCCTAGAGAAGGAGATCCACCCCAACGGATGGAGGCGGGGGGAGAGAAAGGGGGAAAAGTTGGCACTCTGAAATCACTCTTACGTGTGACCTTCTATGGCACCAAAAGGATAAAGAAAAATTTCTAATGAACCCTTACAAAAAAATGGAAGCAACCAACAAAAGGAATAAGAAAGTAGAACCCGAAAAAAATCACTTGCTGTTAATGGCTTGAAAATGAAGGGACTCAGGAATTTAGCAGTCAAATAATATACTTCAATATCCAGCTTGGTCCCACCTCCTCCACAAAGCCATCCCTGGTCTCCCCCAGCTGGTGTTACAATCCTTTCCATTAATACTTTATATTCTCAAGTAGTAGTTACTTTCTGTTTTGTATTATAAAGTGATCAATATACCTCAGAATCCAGGGAATGGGAACATACTTAACTATTTAGTAATAGAGAAAAGCTACACTCAAATGAGAATTCCTCACCTCATCATCTTGGTCCTTCGGGGGACCCTGGAGTGGTTTATATTCAGGATCTTCACAATCCTTATCAAAGTCAACCCTAAAATTATCCAAAGGCATGAAAAAAAACACAAGAATGTATCTTCTTTCACTAAGAGGAATTTAGGATGAAGACCTGGCCAAACATACAATCCAGCATGGAACCGGGGTTTTCCTTCATGCTCAAACGAATGGCAGGCCAGGTGCTAAGCTCCAAGCAAGTTAGGTAGCGTATCCAACAGGATGAAGAATGGGGAGAAACCGACAAAGTGCCATTCTAAATTGCTTGAATCTGAAACGAAATACTTTGGCCAACATACGTCTTTTCTCTTGATAGCCCTTTTCATTGTTTACCCATTCTTCTCCTCCTTCCTATTTACTTTTATTGTTACATTTAAATACTCCATGTTTGCTTGTTTTACTTTGCTCTCTTGAGTAGAAGGGTAACAAAATAAATGATTTGTGATGAATTAACTGACCCAATCTCCTTTGAGGGTCCTGCACTGAGCAAACTAAGGTTGTGATCATCAAAGAGAAATCTCTGGACTGCAGAAGAGTGCATGGGTATTCATGAATTAAGCCAAATATTTCACATGCCCCTCAGGTCTCCATGTGAGAAGTTTTGTTAAACTCACTGGCACCCAAACTAGGGCAACACTGCCCTACCTGGTGACTCAGTATTAGCATGGCAACTCATCATCGAGGCATGTATCCAGACAGAGTATATGCCTGTATGTGTCAGGCACCATTAGGAGACGATAAATCAGGGCTAAAATCTCCTGAGGCTCTACCACTTAAGTGGCATAGGAGAGCTGCATGGCTATTATCTTTCAAGACAACCAGTTAAGTTGTCCTTTCAGCTACTGTGGCTGTACAGAAAAGCATTGAAAGAAAGAAAAGAAAAGGAAAGGAAAGGAAAAGAAAAGTGATCAAAAACTGATCGAAAAGAAAAGAAAAGAAAAGAAAGGAAAAGAAAAGAAAAGAAAAAGAAAAGAAAGGAAAGAAAGAAAGAAAGAAAAGAAAGAAAGAAAGAAAGACCAAAAACAACTGAATAGAACATCAAAGAAGCCATTTGGGAGTAACATTAATTTTCACCCTTGGTTGCATCTTATGGCAAATGTGTGGTTTTAGCCTATTTATGGAGTCTTTTCTGCTGGTTCCACTCTTTGTTAAGAATTTATCGAGTATAACCACCATTAGGAATACCAATGGGTTCAGTCAAGGCCAGAATTATGTTTTCTCTTTGCACAAGCAACTAAGAGCTTTCAAGGGGTAGAGCCAGAACTTCAAGAGAACTAAACACCAATGCTTACCCTTCTACTATGTCAGAGAAATTATCCAACACTCGATGTTCTGCTGCAATGGCTTTGTCATCTGGTCGACCAGCCTTTTCCAGAAAGCATAGGGCTGGGTCCGCCCTCATAGTATTATATTTCTCATAGCCTAGAAGAAAAAGGACCATAAGCCAAAGAAAAGAAGAGATGTAACTTTGTCTAACATGTACTGGAATAACTGAAATACATGAGCTACTTCACTCATAATGCAAAACATCAACTTGGACAGCTGTTGCGTTATATTACTGTTTTGAATAGTTCTACAGCAATTACAAAGAGTTTTATCACTAGTTATGAAAGATAGGAATTTCATCAGAATATTTACAGAATGGTGACAGACTTACATAGCCATTTAACTGGTAATTTTTCTATTATCATTCTTACTACACAGATGGGGAAATGAAAAAAAGTAAAATAATTTACAGCTAGGTCACACATTTTCAAAGGGTAAGAAACACCTGCAAACAAACAGGCACTGAATATCTGATGAACAGAGAATGAATGAATGACTGAATGAACATGATTCAGGATGTCTGGACTCTTCTAAACCTCCTTGTCTCAAAGGTAAATTTAAGACTAGAAAATGTTCACAGTTTTTCTTATCCATTAAAGTTCTCGAAAACATGTCATTTAAGAGCCATTATTTTTATTTTATAGAAATAAACAGAAAAGTATTTTTAAAAAGAAATGATATTCTAATTTACTAAGTCATTGGGCTGGAAGTTAGTAAGCACTCACTGCTTTTAATACCTAGGAATTGTTATTAGGCTAGACTGAAAAGGGTACCTCTCCCTTTTGGTACTTTATTTTTATTTCACTGTAGCTCACACTTCCATCAGAATGACTGCTGAATATTTAGACAAATGGGATGCTACATAAGTAGAACACTTTCACACAAATTAAGCATGGTTATTATTAATAAGAGTGGGCATATATTACCTCCCCTGATTTGTGGAACCTTAACTGAGATGCGTAGCATACAGATTGGTAACACAGATTAGAGAACAGATGGGAGACTGTCCCCACGTTAGGATTTAACTATCCATCTGGCCTTTTTGAACATCTATTTATAGGAACTAATTCCTTTGCTCTGGATATTTAAGAACTAGCTTCCTATTCAAACCTAACGTTATTGAGATCAATCAGAGAACTCAGTTATTGGCCATGAGCATTTTGCTACGTGTTCCATCTGTGGAAGTAAGTCTACAATAGGAAAGGAATAAATGAAGAAAAGGTACCTACCATGCTTAAAGACTCCAATGAGCAGGGACTTGTCAGCTTCACTGTCCCACCATGTTGTTGGAACCTCCAGCTGATCCACTACTGGGAACCATATGTCAATCTCACTAAAGGTGTAAGAGAGCAGAGTCAGCACAGCAATGAAGGAAATTAAAACGGCAATCCTTGGAAAGGTTATTATAAGTATCTTCTTTTATCCATTCATTTAAATGGTGATGGATCTGCCTATTTCCTTCCACTGGTATCAAGCATAAGATCAAAGACCTGATATACAGATCTTAATTACCAGTTATCCCAAAGATAGTATAGAATTAAATAAGTAAAACAATCTTTTCTGGAATAAGGCAGGGCATAAAGAGAAATACATAAAGAAAAACACAGCATAACTGTACCTGGCAATGGCACCCCCTAACACCTTCTCTGCCTGGTCTCCAATAACCTCCTGCCTCAGATAATATAGCATTCGTACCCGCAATAACACCCTAAAAGGGAGGGAAGAAGAGCTGGCTCAGTAATAATGCAGAAACTTTGAGGTGGAAAATGCTTTGATCTTTGCTAATTTCCACCCTTACTTGTTACACTGATGTTTTAAATGCTTCTTATAACTCTCATCTTGGAACAGAGTATCAGGATTATATTTCCGGATCCAATCTGCCTTATGGATATCAAAAGTGCTTTGTGACTTTACTTTTTTCCCCTTGCGTCCGCGGGGCACAGGGATAGACAGACCTGGGAAAGGGGAGACATTGAAGACTTGGATTGAGAAAAACCCTTGGACCTGAAAAAGATTAGGTAACCTACAGAAATATGAAAAGTAAAGAGTTGATAATTACCTGAATGATTCTGCAATTCTTTTGTCTTGCCATTTTCAGCAGGGCTAATCAAGTCCCAAATGAAGCCTTTGATATTTTCATCCCCACGATAGTGCAAAAGACAGTATACAAGGATGGCCCGGCAAATTGTCTCCACATCTCGTTCAGTCATACGTCGCTTGAAGCGTCCATGAGACAATATATCTCGCCACCGTCCCCAACTAGAAAAACAGAAAACTGTATTAATGTTTTCCTGGGGACTCCCAAAAGGTAGGAGACAAAACATCTGGGGAAAACATGGTACCAGAATAAAATTTTCCCATTATCCCCTCTTTGGCCAGAGCCTTCAATTCGAAGGGCAAACAGAACGTCCATCAGGATGGAAATACACTACCTCTAATGGCAAAGTGGGTTCTTACCCATACACCAAAAGGTGCTTTTCCACCCGAAAGCAGTCAGTGCGCCCATAGGTATGATGACGGTCATGTCGGCGAGAGCGTGGCCGCTCATCATCTTCACTTTCCAAATCAGAGAATTCCACTAGGTCATCATCTTTCAGAGTGCTGAAGTGGCGGGTCTGTTTTCGTACTCTAGGTGTGTCAATCACCAAGTTATTCTATACAGAGAACAGAAGTAGAAGAGTAACTCTCTTTGTGACAAGGCCGTGGGAAAGGAATTAAGACAATTATGGATTGAAATAGCCTTGGATATAACATTTGTAGATACTCAAAGAGAGATTTTTTTAGGACATGCAAAATAATCTCTAGGGACTCAGAAGCAAAGTTAAGTCGTAGATATCTAAGTTTTCTGGGGCTTCCCATGCAGAAAGTTTTTATAATGGCTCTTATATAAATATATCAT
Source organism: Ursus arctos (assembly GCF_023065955.2). Lineage (NCBI taxonomy): Eukaryota > Metazoa > Chordata > Mammalia > Carnivora > Ursidae > Ursus > Ursus arctos. The sequence continues at coordinate 4,126,541 of NW_026623053.1, forward strand.
CATAAACCAAGGTCAGCATCAAAGAATCAGAGCAGCTACAAAGGCTCCTGAAAGTAACGTGTCTTCTGTAATACTTCCTCCCTAAAAGAAAAGGAAGCTTACCTTGCTATTAAGTAGATCCATGTCCAGGTCAGCCTTTTTGGCCCACTTCTGCCAAAAGTTGGGGTCATCCAGAGAAATATCAGTCCTATTTTCAGAAGCAACAAAGCTTGCCTAGTGAGAACAAAGGAACAAAGTAAAGTTGACAACACCACTTTTTTGAGCAATGGGAAACCAGTAAATACATTTTAAATTCTGGTAGATTCCGGTCTCTACCTCTGTCTCCTTAGCATTTGGCACAGACAGAACATACCTTGGCAAACGTCGAACCCTTTCCTTCAGACTCGATGGTGATGGTTGTGGTTCGTCTTAACAAGATCTGGTCAATGTCTTCTTCACAAAACTTGGAGCCCTCATCATCTTCTTCCATAATGGCTGCGTATGCCCCTTTTCGTAAGAGATCTTCAATCTCCTTCTTAGAGAACTGTTGGATCTGCAAAATCCAATAGTAAAATGAAAAAACTAACAAGAGAATATAATCTAACCATATCATAATAATTTAGTTCATTATGTTTTAAGAAATATTTTAAGAAATCCAAACAAGGTGGTCAGATTCCTGTACAAAAAAAAAACCTGTGCCTTCCTCTATCACTATGACCTGCTACAGATTAAGAGGACTCACTCCGGTAATGTTGCCATCCCGACCACTCATGGACTGAAGCACAGCCTTATCCAATCCCAACTTCAGGCTAGCCTTATCAAACATCTCTCTCTCATAAGAATTACGAGTGATGAGACGGTACACCTTCACAGCTTTGCTCTGCCCAATTCGATGACACCGTGCCTGGGCCTGGTTTAAAAGAAATGGAAAGAAAAGGCAAAGATAACATAAAATTGGGGCGGGGGGGTGCAATTCAAAATACCAATTCACATCTATAAAGGAGCCATGAGATCAACTCAAAACCAAAACACCAGGGGTCAGCAAGCTATGGTCTGCACAGCCAACTGATTCTATGACATTTTACTGAAACGCAACCCCATCCATTCATTTATGTATTGTCTACGGCTGCTTTTGTGCTACAAGAGCAGAGATGAGTAGTTACAACAGAGACCGTATGGTCCCCAAAGCCTAAAATATTTACTAACTGGCCCTCTATGGAAAAAGTTTGCTGACCTCTCATGGAGACTGCCACCCTTAAACTAAGTAAACAATTCCATACTCTTTGAAGTACAAGTCTTTCTAAGAGATCCTGATCCTTTTGAAAAACTTCTTAGGTTAGGTAGTTAGCCCCTAAGACAATGATTTCCTCTACCTGCAGGTCATTTTGTGGATTCCAATCTGAATCAAAGATGATGCAGGTATCAGCAGCTGTGAGATTAATACCAAGTCCACCCGCCCGGGTACACAGCAAGAAGACAAAGCGGTCTGAGTCAGGCTTGCTGAAGCGGTCAATAGCTGCCTGTCGAAGGTTACCTCTGACTCGCCCATCAATACGCTCATATAGGTACCTGTATGGCAGTTACAGAAAAAAGTTTAATTAGTTAAGCAGATAAAGAAACCAAAAAAGCAGATTAGGATCAATACCAGCAATTCCATATCTCTAGTTGACCAAAAATCTTATCAGAGGGGCGCCTGGGTGGCACAGCGGTTAAGCGTCTGCCTTCGGCTCAGGGCGTGATCCCAGAGTCCTGGGATCGAGCCCCACATCAGGCTCCTCCGCTATGAGCCTGCTTCTTCCTCTCCCACTCCCCCTGCTTGTGTTCCCTCTCTCGCTGGCTGTCTCTCTGTCGAATAAATAAATAAAATCTTTAAAAAAAATAAAAATCTTATCAGAAAGTTGAGAGTGAGAATCTTAAATACTTCTTTTATCCCAGTTCTGGCCAACTTAAATTAAACCCAGGCCCTCCTACTTTTTACAGTTTTATGAAGCTAAAGTAAATTCAAGGCAAGGGATGACTTTTTTCTCACCTCCTCTGGATTAGATAATCCTCTAGGATATCTAGGCAGCGTACCATCTGGGAGAAGATCAGAACCTTATGGCCACCAGCTTTAAGTTTTGGAAGCAACTTGTCAATAAGAACCAATTTGCCAGCTGAACGAACCATGGCCTGCAAGTGGAAGTCATGAGGTATAATATGGCAAGCTTCTCGAAATTCTGTTAGGATTTTTTCTTCTGCACCTGCCAAAAGAAAAATCAAACTTGATGGTGAGATCCGGAGAAACATACTAAGGCTGTAGTTTACTTAGCTGAGATAAGGAAGCAAAGAAAAGTAATCTGACCTGAGATAAACATCTTTCTCACACAGAATTTCAGCACCCAAAAAATCCTAAATCATCTTCAACTGTGTTATACAAAATACTGCAAGCAAGTCAGACTTAAGATTGTAATTGGATAAAACATCTGTAACAACGAGAACTAGGACATTACTGCAAACAACTATTACCACCCTACTGGCATCCAAAACAGAAACTACAAAATGGAGTACAGATGAGGACATTTAACCAGAGAACAGAATGACCTGAGTTCTTGTTCATGAAATTCTACACAGCGAATCCCATATGATATTGAAGATTACGCAGGATCAAGGGGGAAGAACTAGAGAAAGACATTGCACGTAAGAATTGTTTTGAATTCAAGAACTGCCTGAGGGCGCCTGGGTGGCTCAGTCCGATAAGCGTCTGCTTCCGGGTGAGGTCATGATCCCAGGGTCCCAGGATCGAAAGCCCCACTCACATCAGGTTCCCTGCTCGTCGGGGAGTCTGCTTCTCCCTCTCCCCTTCCCACCTTTCCCTCCACCCTTCCCATGCTCACTCTCTCTCTCTCTCTCTCTCAAATGAATAAAGTCATAAATGAATGAATGAATGAATGAATGAATGAATAAATAAGGGGTGCTTGGGTGGCTCAGTCAGTTAAATGTCCAACTCTTGATTTTGCCTTAGGTCATGACCTCAGGGTCATTAAGACCAAGCTGCACAGCGGGCTCAGCACTCACCGGGGAGTCTCCTATTCTCCCTCTCCCTCTGCCCCCACGCAGGTGCACTCACTCTCTCTCGAAAATAAATAAATCTTAAAAAAATAAAAAAATAAACATAATAATTATTTTAAAAGAAGAATCCCCTTCCCTCTCAAAATTAAGCTGGATCAGTCAATGTATCCACTGTTCCTAAAGAATATTATTAGCAAGTGAACACAGGCGACACAGAAATGCAGGCGCTGTCCGGGAACTCTCTCACCATTGATGAGGTATGGGTGGTTGCAGCATTTGCGCAACTCCATCATAGTATTGAGTAGATTGGGCATGTTTGTATGACCTGCCCCTTTGGAAAGGAAGGAGAAATTCTTCTCCAAAATAGCCCGGTAATATTTCTTCTGGATATTGGTCAACTCTACTTCAATGATAGTTTCCTGTTTGGGTGCCAGGTTTTTTTCAACATCCTCTTTGAGTCTTCTTAGCATCATTGGCTTGAGAATAGCCTGTAGCTTTTGAACCTGTGCCCAATACAGGAGAGAAAAGAAATAGAAACTATGAGGACAAACATTCTCACATTACATGGAAACATGAAGAAATAAAATGAGAGCTTTCCATCATCCGAAAAATGTGGATTTTGTACAATGCCACAAACGACGTAGGCTCAAGAGAGGTCCTTGCGGCCCACGGCAACAGATGCGTGCCTAGTACAAACTTTACCTTTTTGTCTAGATAGACTTCCTACCTGTTCCTCTGTCTTGAGATCCCCAAAATCCTTGAGGAACTCTGATTCTGAAGGAAACTGTGAAGGTTCCAAGAAATGAAGCAAGCTGAACAGCTCCTCCACGGTATTCTGCAATGGCGTTCCTGTGAGTAGCACTTTGTGTTCCTAAAAATGGAGAAAGCAAAAAAATGGTAAAACGCAAAAATACAAAGGACTTCTGGGGTTTTCTATCAATTATATAACTTTAGCTTTAATTTTGTGATCTATAAAATCATGGGAATGGACCAGATTACTATCTTTTCTTTCACTTGCTCCCTCTTCTGATGAACACAAAACATTAAAACAAAACAAAAACCTTGATATTATTTAACAAGAATTTAAATATTAGATTATAAGCAAATAAAGAAATATTCAAAAATATGGGGTTTTTTTGCCATTACATACGCCTTTCCGCACTCAACTCCCCACAGATATCCTAATATATCCCCCTCTAGGGAATGTACCTGTGCTGGATTAAATATGGCCATTAATTCTTTGTAGTTCCTCCTATCAAGGTTCACCCCTTGAATCTGGGCTTGCCTTGTGGCTTGCTCTGACAAAGAGAATGTAGCAGAAGTGATATTGTGTGAGTTTCAGAGCCCATACCTCAAAGGCCTTGCAACTTCTGCCTTTGCCCTCTCTGGATACTGCCCTGATTCTACCATGTCAAGAAGCAAAGTCTGGCCTATTGGAGGATGACAGGTCATGTGGAAGATGACCCAGGAGCCCACCAATTGCCAGCTGCAGCCACATTACTGACTACAGGCAAGACGACCGAAGGGATGGCCTAGCTGTGCCCAGCCCAAGGTGCTGAACTCGAGAATCATAAAAAACAGTATTTGTTGTTTTAAACCACCAAGTTTTAGGATATTCGTTACGTAGCAATAGGTAACTAATACAGTATCCCACCTCTCCACCTGGTTAAGAACAACTAACACACAACTATCTCACAATTCTAAAATTTATAGGACTTTTATATGACTTTCAGGTGTCCATTCCCACAGGCCATACCCACCACCCAATACTAAAATCCTGATTTTTTCTCTTAGTTATATTAATTCCACAGGGAATTAGGGTTCTTTTAATTCCAGGTGTTTCCACCTATAAGTCAGTGTGAGGAACTCACCAGGTCCATGTGCTTGAGGCTATCAAGCAGCTTGCAATTACGGTTCTTTAGCCGATGGGCCTCATCAATGATGACACAACGCCATTCAATCTCACGAAGCTCAGGACAGTCTGACAAAATCATCTCAAAAGTGGTGATCAGGGCATCAAACTTGTATGCGCCTGGGATGAGGCGCCCCTAAGCATAAAGGCAATAAAGTTAAGAAAAGGCCTAATATGTACCTAAATGGGGACCTCTTCCGCACTACACATTCTCTTTTCTATATTCAGGCAGGGTCAGTAGGAAATACAAACAACATCACCACCCATCTCTGCTGCTGTGTATTTTCCTGAAAAACAGTGCCAAATCACTGAATGTAAGATACAACGTCTCTTTAAGAAATTCAGTTTTTCGGGAAAATGACAGACCTCACTGAATGAAGCTGAACACTTTTGACTCTACTGTATGCCTAGCTCATGTATCTCAGACCTAGATCTTTTGGTAGTTAACACTGAAATCCACAAATGTTGAGCACTGTTGAAATATACAAGACAAAACTGAAAGTGAAATAGGTAGTATCTGTTACTGTCTAAAAAGAATTGGATCAGTTTAACAAAATTAAAAGCAGCAAAACATGACTAAGAAAGGATGAACGATTCAAATTTTTATTTTCAAAATTTGTATAGAACAAAGGAACTAATCTTGATGAAAATTTTAGTAGACTTAAGAGAGGAAGTGGCTTAAGTTGATGAACTTAAGTACTGATGAACCTCAATACTTTCTTGATGAAAACTCATCAATGCTGATAAAATTCTATTTAAAAGGCATGTATTCATAGTCAGAACTTCCATTGATCAAATGTCCTTTTGATCAAATGCATCAATGGATCAATGGATCAAACTTCCATGGATCAAAATGTCCACTGGATAAAAAGAACAAAAGTTAAAGAAAAAATTCCCTGTGCACTTTAGGACAAAATGCCATAAATCACCTCAAAAAATCTTAATAAAAGTCTTTTATTCATATAAAAGCCTCTAAAATACCAGGTATCTTGGCCTACTCTCTCTAAACCATTATATTCCCATGATCTGCAACTCACCCGTGAATCTTTGCAGTACATTTCATATTGCTGAATCATCTGACGGCTGGCCAGACTGCCATGGTACACAATAGTGTTCATTTCTGTCCATGTATTGAATTCTCGCTCCCAGTTAGTAATTGTGGACAGTGGGGCAATGACCAGGAAGGGGCCATGGATGCCCACATTATATACCTCCTGCAAGAAGGCAATGGACTGGATAGTTTTGCCCAGTCCCATCTCATCAGCCAGGATACAGTTCTGCCTGAAGATTCATCATAGAAATAGAAAAGCATGTCAAAAGATAATGTCTTTTTAAACAGTACGTAAAAAGGAACTTTTCAACAGAAAGCAAATAAAAATAATTCCAGACCAAGCCTACATTTCATGGGTCTACTCTTTTCTGTACCTGTTATACCAATTAAAGAGCAGCCAGTTGACCCCTTCCAACTGATATTCCCGTAACTGGTTTCTGTTTTTATACTCATGTGACAGCTCCAACTTCTTCCAGGCACTTGCCTGTGGGCGATTCTACAAAAAAGAAAATTTGAATAAATGGAGTGAAAACACTAACAAAATTAGGCAAACTTACTAGGTAGTTCTAGTAGCTAATATTGATTCAAAAACATGGATTAAAAACATTTAAAATATATTCAAATTCATGAGTTCATAATAAAGTTTAAACTAAAATGAAGTTTAAAAAACTTAAAAAAAAAAAAAAAAAGAAAGAAAGAGGAAAACCAAGAGAGGAAAAACCCACTGGTCACTTTTGGAGGATGCTAGAGAACCACTTCATTATTTTGAAAACTGGGAAATAAAGAAAGAAAACAAAGCATCTATCCTTCTTTCCTATACCATCTGTACCTCAGAGTAACCAAATAGGAGATGAATCATATTTCTTTTTATAGTAGATTCTGGCTAATAAATGAAAAACATGATACAATTAAAATAACATCATTTTGAAATTCTTAAAGAATAGGCCAAGGCAATGATCACAAATGACTAATAATATCACAAAAGACAACCTGATTGAGTCACCTATGAAGCAGATTTAGTGGTCTCCCTTCCACATTTGATGAAGCCTTTAGAAGAGGGATATCTAATGGAACTGCCTATGATGATAATGTTTTATATCTGCCACTAGCCACATGTGATTACTGAGCATGTGAAAGGTAGCTAGTGGCTACTATATTAAGCACAGTGCTAAAAAGTTCCAGGGGACAGCACTGTTCTACATCTAACCATTTATGAAAAAATATAAAGAATAGAGAACACGTTAGAAGTTTCTAAGGGGGATGCAATTGGTAAACTTCAGACTATGAAAAACCCTAGAGAACCAACCACCTGATTTCTTCAAGAGAAACTGCAAAGAAGGGGGAAACTAAAATTAAGAGACATTTGAGACACATTAACTGACAGCAATATATAGATCTTTATTCAAAATACAATCCAAACAATTTAACAAAAATCAGAAGACAATCAGGGAAACATATATATAGTAATTGGTTATTTGTTGATATTTAGAAATGGTTAAATTTTCTCAGGTGTAAAAGTAGTATATACCTTTAGGCATAAACACTGAAATATTTACAGATAAATAAAGGAATCTGGGATTTGCTTTAAAATAATCTGGGAATTGGTACAATACACTATTTCTTTTACTTCTGTATATGTTTGAAAATTTCCATAATAAAAGGCTAAAACAACAACATAAATAAAAAATTAAGTCATTTCCTACATGGGCTTTACAATCTAAATGCAATGTACTTACCACTCTTTTGAGTTCTGGGTGCCTTGACTGGATCCGTTTAAATTCTCGAATCTTGCCCTCATCAACATCCTCTTTCAGCTCCCACGTACTATCCTCGTAGGGCAGAGAGCACCATTTCACCAGATAGTAAATTACAGGCTAGGAGAGAAAAAGCTAAAGCCTTAATAAACTGATTCTGTGTTCTCCCCTGTGATTAAAAGGGTAAGAATTTGACTACAGAATCAGATCACAAAGTGTTAATACCTAAAAAGTGCTTAAAAAAAAAAAAAATGGCAGGCTGGGAAGACCAGCCACAGGCTCCCCTGCTGAGGCACTGTACTATTTGAGGCTTTGATCATCTTTCCAGGCAATTTATCAGAATCTGTTCTAAGAGGCAAGGTTATACCCAGTAGTTTCTAGAACACTAAGCACTGAAACATTATGCCAATCAACAAGCAAATGCAAAAAATAAAATAAAATAAAATAAAATAAAATAAAATAAAATAAAATAAAATAAACTCTTTTCCTATATTATGTTGAATTAGGTTGAAAGTAAAAGATAGGGCTCTGCGCCATACTATTATCCTGGCACCATATTTAATGCAGTGGAAGAGTGGAGGCCAGGCTACTTTTCTAAGTGAGGAACAGATTAAACCCATTAGAGCAAAGCAGGGCTGAAATCACCGGGCTTCTGAGCTTCTGCAGCTCTGAGTGCAGATGCTACTTCAAAGAGAGCAGTCATCTGGTGGAGAAGAGATCTCCTTCTGAGCTAGGAGATAACTAGGAGAGGTGTCACTGAAGACAGGGAACGAGAGAGAAGAGAGGAGGGCCAATGCTCCAACGCCTACTACAGTACTGTGCTCTAGACAGGTGCTCTGCTGCGAAGGGACGGCAGCGACCTCGGGCAAAACGGCTCCTGTTCTCACTACTCAGATTGATCACTGCCCTGACTGCATCTCTATTTTTGGTTTCTATGAAAAAAGGATTAGATGGGGCCTAGTATAATCAACAAGAATCTCTATTATCAATTCACAGAATACCCCTTACAACAGCCAGCAAGCAGTCTGAAGATACAAGCACCTCGACAGAATGACAGATCAAGGAATCCCTAGAATTAACCTAGTTGCTCTTCTCCTATTTTCTTTATTATAGTGACTCAGGTCATTTTCTACATAAAGCCATTTGTCCAGGTCACGCATTTCCAGCATCATAACTTACTTTTCCAAGGACTTTATTTTTATAATACTGATTTCCACTATTAGGTCATGTAAAAGGATGACGAACTAAACTTATTTTGGGGAGGGGGAAAAATGGGTACACAGAATGTTGTTACCCAATATTAGGAGCAGAAGTTATAGTACCAGGAAACTAAAACATTTTCATCTATCTTGCTATTTCCAACACAGTCCAAAGATCAATTACTTCTGGAAGAGTAATAAGTATGTTGGTAGAGAGCATAAGATGTTTAAGACTGAGAAGGCTGAGATCCTGAAAATGACAAGAATTTAATAGTAGCTAACGTGTCCCTTCTAATAACTGGTCCATTTCCCACTCACCTCCCGCAAATGAACAATAAACAATAACTCCCACCCCAACCCATAAAAGCAGAATACATGTTTCTGACGCATGCTTGTCAGGATTTGAAGACACTGAATCGTAATAGGCCTTGGACGTCTAAGGTTCTGAGAAACCCTAAAGGCTTATAAAATAGAGTAAACGTAGAATTTTACAGAGGGAAGACTTTTGATTCTTAGGTCCTGTAAGGGTGATGTACGGAAACAGGCCACTTAGCCTGTGAGTGAGCCTAGCTCACCACCTGGCACTGACATTTTAACAAGGTTCTGTTGTTCTCTACTGGTCACTGGGTAAGCAGTAACTGTCAGATGTGATAAAAACTTGATGAAATGTGGCCCTACCAAGAACTGCTACTTGAAGTGAATAGAAAGTGATGAGTTCTAAGGGAATGGTGGTTCACAGTCTAAGTAAGTTTGAAATAAACTTAAGAGACAATGTTGAATTCACTGGTGGCTTAGATCTTTACAACTCTTATTTGGAAAATGAAAAAAGTGATTTATGAAACTCTATCAGCAGGTGTTTTAGCACATGTACAATCTGCTAAAAGAGCTTTAGTGCAGTGATTCCCAAATCAAGCTATGTCTGACAATCCCTTGGAGAACCAACTTAAAAATACAGACCTCTGGGTCCCACCCAGAGACCTACTGAATCTGAATCTGTATCTGTGGGAATGTGATCCCATAGTCTGTTTAAAAGTACAGATTCAAGGGGCGCCTGGGTGGCGCCAGCGGTTAAGCGTCTGCCTTCGGCTCAGGGCGTGATCCCGGCGTTGTGGGATCGAGCCCCACATCAGGCTCCTCCGCTGGGAGCCTGCTTCTTCCTCTCCCACTCCCCCTGCTTGTGTTCCCTCTCTCGCTGGCTATCTCTATCTCTGTCAAATAAATAAATAAAATCTTAAAAAAAAAAAAAGTACAGATTCAAATGCAGTAGATTGGTTTTAATGATAAACGAAAATGCATTCAACTGATCGTTAAGTTCAAAAAATAATTCTCAATGACCTGGAGAAAGCTATGAGTCTGTGCAGGCATTTTTATATTTATAAATATGGAGATCTGTGAAGTATCCCTATTCCTCTCCCCTTCTGTCACCCTTAACTGAATGTCTGGGGTCTCCCATATAAAATCTAAGAGAAAAAAAGATCAAGGTAAAGGAGTACTTGTTCATATAGCTCCTGATACTTACAAATACAGCTTCTTTATGAGAAGCTTTCCTTTTAGCCTCTCTCTCTATTCCCTTATCTTCCCAATATCATTCTAAGGAGCCCTCAGAAAAACTCAAAAATACCTTTTTGTCCAAGAGATTTTTAGCCATACCTGCATAATAAAGGATGGGCAAGCAGAGCAGCAGAAATCTCTGAGACCTTTGATATTCCTCCATGCCCCAACTCACCTCCCCATTGTCCTTGTCAATACTGTGAGACTCATCCAATATCCTGTCCACCTCGACATAGTCTGGGTTGAAGGGTTCTTCATCCTAGAGGGGTTATGAAACAGGCAGTAAGACCAAAAGATCACTGTCCAGTAAACCCAGCCTTCCACCCCACCTTTACCTGATGATCTTACTTGAAATTTTTTTTAAAAAGACGCCTTCAGAAGGGAGTTCCCCATTTTCACAGTATCAAATCCTAACAACTTAATTGAATCTGCACCCATCTTCTCACCTATTACAAGAGCAAGTATCTCCTAACAGAGGCCATTCTCTCTGTATATGCTCTGGATTCCATCCCTTCTCACCATCTTAGGAATCCCTCCCCTGGATCATTCCCATAAACACACAGATGTACTTTACTATTTCACATCTTAAAAAGACCTCCTATACTCTTCATCTGCCTGCAACTATTTTTCTGTTCTGCTTCATACCCAAACTTTCCCAACAGTTTTAACCACAAGTTATCTCCATGTCACCACCTCCACTGTCCAGCCACTCCACTCTTCCTTCCACTTCCTTCACACAACTAAATTACTCTTGTCAAGGTCATTAATGATCTCCAAATTGCCAAATATAATGAAACTTTTCTGTCCTCATCTTACTTTACCTCTACAAAGTATTCCATAATTCCTAATTCTCTCCTTTAAGCACTGTCTTTCCTTGGCTTTTCTGAGACACTAGACTCTCGTCTGTATTTATTTTGGTTTTGGCCAATTCTTGATCACCTTCACTGGTTCTTTTTCTTCTAAATCACTGGTATCCAACTTTGGGTGGTATCTGAAAGTAAATAACCCAAGGCTCCAAAGAAAGGTCTTAAAGAAGCTAAGGAAAAAAACTCTTCCTTCTTAAGGCACTTTTCCCTCTTGCATTTTATGACATATCTGCTTCCTAATCTTTCTCCTACCACTCTGGCATACAGTTCCTTCTCCTTCACCTGAACCTCTGAATTTGGGAGAATTCTTAAGCCTTGGTTCTGGGCTCATAGAAAGAACTATTACAGTAAGAAAATAAAGAACTATTAGAATATATAGAAATTCCCCCCCAGGTGCCTTTAATCATTATTAAGGTTTTAATAACTTTATATGCTGATAAAATCCAAATTTTAATTGCAGCCTGAAAAATCCAGATTTGTATATCTGTGCTTGCTAGAGATATGTCAAGGAATTTTAAGATTAACACAGTCTAAACTAAGTTCTTGATTTTCCCCAAATCGGCTACTTCTAACATCTTCCATATTTCAATGATCCCACCTCAACCCATTTGCTCAGACCACAAACCTGTCTATATAAGCCATCACACCAAGCCCTGTCAATTCTAATCTATCCATTCTATCCACTTGAAACTACTCTACTCTAAGCCATGATATTGCCTATTTAGAAATCTTCAACTGCTTCCTTACTGCTCATACTTTCATGCTTACTATTCTTCAATCCATTCTCCAAAGTCTAGGTGATCTTTTAAAAGTGGACACTGGACTATGTCTCTGACCTGTTTTAAACAATGTAATGATTTTCCTTTGCACTTAGAATAAAAACAAAACTAAAACCAAACTGCTTAAAAGGTCTGTACACACTGCTTGCCTAAATATCTGATCTCATTTTGGGCCTTTCACTCTCTTTTGTTCATCAACTGCACTGTCTTTTCAGTTCCTTGGCCTGTCTCAGGGCCTTCATATATGCTGTTTCTCATGCCAGTGATATTATTTACGTGGGTTCGCGGCCTTGCTCCTTTCATAATTCAATTCTCAGGGAAGTCTTCCTTAATTATCCAAAGTAGGTGTTGCCATCCCCTCCCCTTATGTCTCCTTGTGCTCCTTCTTTTCTGGCACTTAACACAATTTGAATTATTTTTTAATATTTATCCCTCTTCAATTAGACAGTGAGCCATATGAGAACACAGACCATGTCTGGTTTGTTCTCCATAGAGACTAGCACATGATAAATCATGAATGAATGAATGATTGATTTGGTTAAATGGCCTACCTAAATATGGAGATTTAATTGGCATATGAGTTAGTAGAGACTGGTTCAACAGTCACAAATTGTACATCTAATATCTGCTGGAATGGGATTACAGTTTCGTTGTACATTTCACAAATTATGCTTTAAAAGAACATAAATGAAAAAACACAACCCAAGTATTACTTTCATATAAAAAGAAATTACAAAACTACATGGTCCTACTTGTCCTCTCCAGGTGATGTGAGAAATAATTCATTTATTTGCAAACCTGGTGGTATCAAGTTAGCTTTATCATATGTATTCAGACGGAACTGGGGGTTTTTTGCTAAAACTATGCATTTAGTTCGTTCCATCCCTCAATCTTTCTTACTAAGACCTTTTCTCCTTTAGCTCTAAGCAGCTTTGAAAAAGAATCTGTCTTCTCAAGGCACTTAGTTCTGTATATACGATAAAGATGAAAAATCCCAATTTGGCAAAGGCGTACGTACACAAAGCTTTCAAAGCAAAATGGACAGTTAAAATATGGCTCAAGAGACCCTTATGCACACTACAGTGTTTAACCAGTAATAAGAGTGGTTATGGGAAACTAACATTCCTTTATCACCATTTCTTGTTATATTGGATTAGAAATTTTAGAAAATAAATGTCCTTTCTAAATGATATGGTTGCTTATGCCTACAGATACCATGAACTGCTACAGACTGACATTAGAAGAAGAAGAATGCCTCAAGTGAATCAGAGGTCAGTTTAAAATCTGTCTTGAAAATACTTCATGAATACTGAGCAAGTCAATACCAAAATATCCTATTAACTGATAAAAAGACCACATTTAGACCTGGTAAAACAAAGCAAGGGGCAAATTAAGTAAGGAAAGTCCAATGATAAAAATTAAGACTTCATACCCATATATACAAAGCAACTATAAATTTTAAATAATCGGTGAAGACTGATAACCCCAGTAATTTATGCTTCTGTGAAATAAATGATAGGCAATACCTATTCCTAATTACCTCATGAAAGAAGTGTCTCATCTGAGCCATTTTAGTTTTGAAGCGCTTTAGTTTTTGATGGATCCTTTTATCCTTCTCTAGTTGGGAGATGGTAGCCCATTCACAGTGTAGATAGGAGCTGAAGGGGATGGAAACAGCTGGTCATGCTGTGAGAAAGGGGAACTGGTAGGCTAGATTTGGGGATAACCCAGGAGCAGGCACAATGAGTACAACATACTTAAATGGGGAGACAGTGTCTTAGGTAAGTGCTTCTCAAGCTTGATTTTTGCAGACAAACACCTGGTCTTGGGCAGGCTTGAAAGTTTGCATTTCTAACAAGCACCCAAATGATGCTAATTCTGTTGGTCCACTGACCACAGTCTGAGTAGCAAGGGCTTAATGTCAGACTAAGGTAGAGAGGATCACAAGGGATTTTATCAGGGACCACCCTTACCCCACCTTCCTGTTGGGAAATAGGAAGAGTCATGCCAATTCCCGAACTTCTCTCTGAACATCTTCCTCAATGAAAACAACAATTTGGGCTAGGAGACTATTAAAAGGGGACACATTCCCACCCAGGAGAGACTATACAGGAGAACTTTTTACAACCCTGTGGAGTTTAGGGTGAAAAGCTTTTTGCACAAATCACATACTAGTTCTTGTACTTGACAAAGAATTCTTCTGCCTCAGTATATTGTCCAGAAGGAAGCTGAGAAGAAAGAAATTATAGTTATTAATAACCTCATCTGTCAAAGAAAGAACCTTTAATTTTCACTACTCATGGTAGAGCTTCATACCAGTGTTCCTAGAGTATATTACTGATGAGGGATTAAGGAACTAATCAAGTACTCCAATACAAGAGATCTGATAGCTGGAAAAAATAAGCCTTTATCATCCATTTTAAACAGATAAGCAAAGAAGAGGCAATAAGACAGTTCCTATTTTCTAGCTAACTTCCTCCACCATATCTCATAATTACACTGTAGTACCATACCCTGGCATCCAAAGGTGTTCATTAAATAAAGCCTGTGAATGCGGCATTACGGGTTGACATGAAGGGTTAAGGCCTCACCTCCTTCTTCACAATCCGCATAGAAAGCACTTTGTCTACTATGGCTGCATCTTCTTCACTAGGATTCTCCTGTAGCAAAAAATGCAGTCAGTCAACGAAGACTGTGAGGAGCAGGACAACCTCCCATGTTGCTTAAGCTCTCAGCTTACCACAAAGAACTGCATGGAAGGCAAAGTCTCGCCATCTGGTTCCTGCACTGGTTCAGGGAGGATAGGCTCAGTTTTTATTGGACCAGTTACATCCACTTCTTCTTCTTCTTCATCATCTGTGATCTTTATATCCAGATCCTCTGTATATTTTTTTCGCTTAACTTGGCGGTTTGAGCGTCTTTTCTGTAGCGGCAAGAATGGTTAAAATAACTGTGTAGGTAACTCAAAGAGAAAACCTTTAAAACTATTTGCCTATAATCGTATACTGAGATTTTACTCCAAAATCCCTATGAAGAACCAAGCGAAAAAGATAAAGAGCTTATTTATCAAGTTATAAGATATCAAACCATATAATTTATGTACCAAATACATATTACTTTGCCGAACTGTTTTATCAAAGAACCAGAATCCACCTGAAAGTAACCTGGGTATTACTGGCAAGAAGCTCTGGTAAAATGAAACAGGACTCAACCGCAGGGTGCAACGTGCTTTCCATAAGGAGCAACCCTGAAGTGCAAAGGTGCAAGAATGTTTTGTTACTAATTTTGCTATTTGTTTTAGTTCTAAGGTTTTTTTGTCTTAATAATTAGAATCATACTACAGTATTGTTCTGCTACTTACCTTTCTATTAATATTTCTTAGAGATGTTGTCCATATCAAAACATTTTAGATTTATGTTATTCTTTCAAGTGGTTGAGCAAACATTTTTGTAAGATTTTATTTATTTATTTTAGAGAGAGACAGCATGAGTGCACATGTGCATGCACAAGCCGGGGGAGGGAGAAAATGCCAAGCAGACTCCACACTGAGCATGGAGCTGGACTCGGGGCTCAATCTCAGAACACTGAGATCATGACCTGAGCTAAAACCAAGAGTCAGACGCTCAAATGACTGAGCCATCCAGGGGCCCTTAGTAAAACATTTTTTAATTAAGTAATTTAAGTAATACTTTGTAGCTCATGATAAAAAATTGGGAAGAATACAGAGATAAAATTATCATTTTTCAATCATGATTATATCATCTCTGAAAAACCCAAACAAACTAAATGAATTATTAGACACAGAACTACTGAAAATTAAGCAAACTTCCCTGGCATAAAATCAATTTTAACAAATCTCATTCTTATGTAGACTGAGCCATAAAATATAATGAAAGAGATTCAGGGCGCCTCAATGGTTCAGCAGGTTAAGTGTCTGCCTTCAGCTCTGGTCATGATCCCAGGGTCCTGGGTTCAAGCCCCGCATTGGGCTCCCTGCTCAGCAGAGAGCCTGCTTCTCCCTCTCTCTCTCTCTCTGTCAAATAAATACACAAAATCTTAAAAAAAAAAAAAAAAAAGAAAGAAAGAGAAAAAGAATTCTATATATGAAAACAAAAATATTACTTATCTGAAGAATTAAATTTAGTAAGAAGTACATAAAATCTGTATGAAGAAAACTTTAAAACACTCCAGGAAGACTTAAAGAAGACTTGAATAAATAATAAAATACATTGTCCTGCAATAAGATGACTTAATTCTAACTATATACATTACATAAGTATGACAAAATAAAATTAACACAACTTTTTAATTAGATAAGCTGATCGCAAAATTCAAAGAGAGAAATAAACACTTAAGAATAACCAGGAAAGGGTGGGGGAATGGGATAGACCGGTGATGGGTAGTAAGGAGGGCACGTATTGCATGGTGCACTGGGTGTTATACACAACTAATGAATCATCGAGCCTTACATCGGAAACCGGGGATGTACTGTATGGTGACTAACATAATATAATAAAAAATCATTAAAAAAAAAAAAAAAAAGAATAACCAGGAAAAACAGGAAAAGTGTGCTTGGCCTTACCAGATATTAAGGACACTAAAGAGCTATACTAATTAACAAATGTTGGTACCTCTCCAAGAAAAGATAAACAGGTCAATGTCCAAATATAGACTAAAATACTTAT
Organism: Ursus arctos; assembly: GCF_023065955.2. NCBI lineage: Eukaryota > Metazoa > Chordata > Mammalia > Carnivora > Ursidae > Ursus > Ursus arctos. The sequence goes on from NW_026623053.1 coordinate 4,143,365, forward strand.
TTAAGTATTGGATATAGAACATGATAAAAATAGCAGTTCTAATCAGTGAGGGAAAAGTAGATTATTCTATAAATGGGTTTGGAAACAAATGGCTAGCCATCTAGAGGTTGAAAGAAACTAAATTACATAAAAATAAAAGATTTCAAAAATCTTTTTAAAAATCTTCAGAAAGGGACGCCTGGGTGGCTCAGTCGGTTAAGCGTACGCCTGGGACCAAGTCCCGCATCGGGGTCCTTGCTCAGTGGAAAGCCTGCTTCTCCTTCTGCCTGCCTCCCTCTGCTTGTGTGTTCTCTCTCTCTCTCTGACAAATAAATTAAATAAACCTTAAAAAAATTTTTTTAAAAAGACGTAACATTTCTAAAAGAAAGGGTGGAAGAATTTTTTATAATCTCGAAGTAGGAAAGATATCTCTAATAAATTGATCAATTTTACCTTGCGAAAAATTTAAGATATTTACATATCATAACAAAGTTGAGACAAATAACAAAGTGAGGGGGAAAACAAATAATCCATTTCCTAAGCATAGAGTTCTTTTGAATAATTAAGAAAAAGATCCACAACACAACAGAAAGATGGGCAAATATCATGAATAGACAGTAGGAAAAAAACATAAATGGCTTTAAATGTAAAAAGATGCTCACACTCATAATAAAATCAGTAATTACAAATGAAAACTAAACTGAGATACTTTTTGTGTTTTTTTGCACCTCACAGGTAAAATTCAGAAAGTCTGATCAAATATTGAAATAGGAACTTGTACATACATTGTTGGTCAGAGTACACATGTGCATAACCTCTATAAAAGAAAAATTGACAAAACCCTTTGGTCCAGAAATTCCACTTCAAAGATATTATCCTACAGACAAATCTGCACATTTATGCAAATCTTTGTAGCATTACTTGTAGTAGTAGAAGACCAGAGATAACCTTAATGCCCATCAATACAGGACTAGTTAAACAAATTATGGTATAGTCAAAATATGGAATACTATAGAAATATTTAAAAAGAATAGGTAATTGACAAAACCAAATACTGAAGATGTGGAATTGGAACTCTCATTATCGCTGAAAGTGTAAAATGACACAATCACTTTGGAAGCTGACAGATTCTTACAGAGTTACAATGTTTATATGTGTAACTGCCCTATGGTCTAGCAATCCTATTCCTTAGCTAGGAGAAATGAAAACCCGTGTCCAAGAAGTACTAAGACTGTTCACTGCAGCCTTATTCATAATAGCTCCAAATGGGAAACAATCCATATGTCCATGAACAGTATACACTTGCAGTTACTTATTTTTTATTATTTTTAATTTTTATTTTTTTAGTAATCTCTTTTTTAGTAATTTTTTAGTAAATTAATTTAGTAATCTACACCCAATGTGGGGCTTGAACTCGTGATCCCAAGATCAAGAGTCACATACTCTCTGACTGAGCCTGCCAAGTGCCCCTCTACTTTGTTGTTTTTAATTGCCATGTAGTATTCTATTGCATGGATTTTCAGAATTTTATTAACTATTTCTCCCCTATGGACACTGAATTTTTGGACACTTCTGCTATTGCAAATATTGCTGCAATACATATGCATCATTACATACTTTTGACAGTTTCCTAGGTGCAGAATCATTGAGTCCAAGGGCATTGACATTTTAAATTTTGTTACATATTGAAATATTGACTCACCAAAAAGATTGTCTCAACACTCCCCTCAACTGCATGAAAAGTGTCTGTTCCTTAACTCCACTGTCAATGCTGGCATTACCACTTATGGGCTGAATTATACCCCCCTTTTTTTTTTAAGATTTTTATTTATTTATTTGAGAGAGAGAGGGAGAGAGAGAGAGAGAGAGAGAATGAGCGGGGGGGGAGGGCAGAGGGATAGGGAGAAGCAGACTCCCCAGCAAGTAGGGAGCCCAACACAGGGCTCAATCCCAGAAGTCCCGGATCATGACCTGAGCCAAAGGCAGACACTTTACAGACTGAGCCACCAAAGCGCCCCAATCCCCCTAAATTCTTATGTTGAAACCCTAATCCTTAGTACCTCAGAACGTGACTGTATTTGGAGACAGGGTTAGAGGTGATTAAGTTAAAATGAGGCTGGTAGGGTGAGCCCTAATTCAACTTGAATGGTATCCTTATAAGAGGAAATGTGGACACACAGAAAGACACCGGGGATGTATGCACTGAGAAAAGACCACGTAAGGACACAGTAAGAAAGCAGCCTTCTACAAGCCAAGGAGAGAGGTCTCAGAGGTAACCAAACCTGCTGACCCCTTGATCCTGGACTTCTAGCCTTCAGAATTGTGATACAACAAACTGCTGCTGTTTAAGCCACAGAACCCGTGGCATTTTATTATGGCGACCCTAGTAAACTAATACACCGCCTTTTAAAAATTTGTATTTTTTGTATTACAAAGACTTGCCTTCAATTTGTCTTTTAATTATTTAACACTTTATTTAACCCTTTATTTTAACATACACATATATAACTCTATGTTCTCTTACCATTAGCTAAGCACTGTCCTATGTGCTTTATAAATGCTTCCATTTAATTCTCCTAACCACCCTACTTGGTAGACATTATATGTATTTTAGAGATAAGGAAACTGGAGCACCAAGAGGTTAAACAAGCTTGCCTGAAGTGAAAATGTTAGTAAATAGTAGAGTTAAGGCGAGAACCAAGGAATTCCTGCTCCAGAGTTTATGCTCTTAACCACTATGTTATTTGTAGAATTTTTCTTGTTATATGTGCATAATTTTTATAGTCAAACGTATCAATCTTTCCCTTTATGACTTCTGAATTTTATTTTTTTTTTAAAGATTTTATTTATTTATTTATTTGACAGAGATAGAGACAGCCAGCGAGAGAGGGAACACAAGCAGGGGGAATGGGAGAGGAAGAAGCAGGCTCATAGCGGAGGAGCCTGATGTGGGGCTCGATCCCAGAACGCCGGGATCACGCCCTGAGCCGAAGGCAGACGCTTAACCGCTGTGCCACCCAGGCGCCCCTATGACTTCTGTATTTTAATACCCCCTTAGAAAGATCTACCCTACTTGATAATTATTTTAAAAATTCACCCATGTTTTACAGGAAGTTCATGATTTCAAGTTTTACATTTGGACCTTCGATTAAACTAGTATTTGTTTAAGGAGTGACACAAGAAATCCAGTTTTATTTTTTTCTTAGATGTTGTCCTAACATAATTTATTAAATATTCTTTCTTTCCATAGATTTAAAATGGCATTTTAGGGGCGCCTGGGTGGCACAGCGGTTAAAGCGTCTGCCTTCGGCTCAGGGCGTGATCCCGGCGTTCCGGGTTCGAGCCCCACGTCAGGCTCCTCCTCTATGAGCCTGCTTCTTCCTCTCCCACTCCCCCTGCTTGTGTTCCCTCTCTCACTGGCTGTCTCTATCTCTGTCAAATAAATAAATAAATAAATCTTTAAAAAAAAAATAAATAAAATAAAATAAAATGGCATTTTAATTCATATACTAAATTTTCACAACCATTTGAATATATTTCTAGACTCTCTTATCTTTATTGTTATTTCTTCTCTAATTCCACACTTCTAGTAATTATTATTTCATACTATCTCTAATGTCTGTTAAATCTAATTTTTGCCTCACTTTCCTTTTCAATTGTATTGTATCTTGTCTACTCTCATATGTTAATTTCCGCAGAAAAACCCAAGTATCAGTTTGCCAATGTACTGAATGTATATCAAGCAAGAGGGGATGCATTTCTGAGTATTAATAGCTAGAGAAGCACTTAAGGCTTGTTTAGTACAAGCCTCCATTTACCAAGGAAAAATTCAGACACAGTAGGTAAGTAAATTGGCCAAGCCCATAGTGCTACTTAGAAGTACCATGGGTCTCCCAAATCTTAATACCAGATCCTCTGTATGGTTGGAAACCAGAGCCAAAAGTGGTACCGTAAAGCAACAATCAGAGACAGAGGACTAAACTTCTTCTGGTCCAGCTTCTTTTATTCTCTTCTAGTGTTTCTCATCTTCAAAAGGTAGGAAAAAACATTGTGCCTAAGCACCCAGTTCACAGAGTCGGAACCCTGAAGTGTAGAAAAGGTAAGGCAAAGGGACAGACGGACAGTTCTAAGAGAGACCAAAGTACGGACACAGCCATAACAACAACCATGAAGCATTAATTTCATACTTGCTTAGTTTTCGGAACACTGGAATTTCAGAAAAGGACTACTGCTATTGTACAGTATAGTATAGTAATATGCTTTTTGCCTAAAAAACCAAAAATTTAAAAGATACAACCATGACCAGGTGCCACCTCTTTTACCTTTTAGGCCTACCTCTCTTTTAGAAAAATTGTTGAAATGTGCATAGGCTTACAGTCTCTCGTATCTATTCCCGGGTTGTCTGTCAGAATTAAACTTGACTTTTCTAAGTTCTTTCAGGATCCTTTTACCTGAATGCTGCTTTCTTCATCTTCCCGGGGTGACTGGGCAGGCATGACTTCTACATCTGAATTATCAGATGAGGTATTACGTTTTCTCTTCTTACCCACCACAGGGGTGATGGTGCTAAAAAGGAAAAACCAAATTCATTTTCAGTGAGGGCCAAATTCATTTAGGAGAAGAAAAATATAATTAATCTAAGCCATCATATACGAAACTTCCTAATAGAAGTGTCTAGTTCTTCAGTCAGTAGGACACACGGCTATGGAATACGGTGTTTGAAAAAGAGAAGATATTCGGGTTTCTAAGCCACTGGCTGACCTTTACACCTGATCTGACAAATCCTTTCTACTACTGTGCTCACAAATACCTGACGGAAGGTGGCATAAGACAGCAGAATACTGGCCCAAGAATTACAAGGCCTCGCTTTAGTTCCAGTTCTGTCACTAGCTGGGCATTAGCTTCCTTATTTGTAATATAAACACCGATGATAATACCCGGCCTGAGAATTGCTGAGGATTAACTAAGATAGGCGATATGAATTTTTTTTTTTTTTAAAGCTGAAAAATCCTCTCCAAATATAAACCATTATTATAATTCCACCACAAAGCCTGAAGAATCCTAGGGGGTAGAAGCTAGAGAGAAAGGAGTGAGGCTATAAGACGTGGAAGGCAAAGAGAAGACAACTGTGATAAGTCCTGGTTCTGCCAGCACTGCTCTAGGCCGGACAACGGTGGCTGCAATCTTCTCTAGTTCACAGACGAGATGCAAGAACAGGAGAGCCACACCTCCAACAGCTCTTTTACTGATGTGAGTGGTAGGGGGATAGTGAGAAATCTCTTTCACACTTTAGTGATAGAAAATCAGGAAGACATATAAGAACAGTCATAACCCCCAACTCAATAATTAGCTATTTTTCCTGTGCCTTGTTGTTTCTCTTTCAAACTATGCTAATTTTGCACACTTCTGTTTAACAAATCATATAAGCATTGGGACAGAAAAAAAGAAAGGCCTTTCTATCTTCTGTGATAGACAGATCACCGTGAACTACGTAGCTGCTAAATACAAGTAGATCCTTAGGGATGCCTGGGTGGCGCAGCCAGTCATGCGTCTGATCTTGGTTTTGGCTCAGGTCATGATCTCAGAGTCGTGAGATCAAGCCCCACATCATGCTCTGCACCGAGCACGGAGTCAGCTTGAGACTCTCTCGCTCTGCCTCTCCCCCTGCTCTCTCTTGCTCTCTCTCAAATAAATACAACTTTAAAAAAAAATCCAAGTAGTTCCTCTCAATACTAATTTTTTTTTTAAGAGTTTACTTTCCTAAGTCATCTCTACATCCAGTGTGAGGCTCAAACTTAAAACCCCGAGATCAAGAGTCGCATGCTCTACCAACTGAGCCAGCCAGGTGGCCCTCAACACTAATTTAAAAACAAGTGCACTGTCCCAACAAATCAGCAAAGGATGGTACTCACTTCAGCTTACTCTTGCCCTTAGTTTTGGAGGTACCAGACGTTTTACTCTTCTTTGGCTTTTCTTCCTTGAGCCGCTCCCCACTGCTCTTCTTCCTGCGTTTCTTCTCACCTTCTTCCTCAGGCCGAACACTGGGCAACTCATCCTCATTTAGGACTCGAGGTATGTTCTGCTCACCCCGGGCACGGGCCCTAGCAATAGCTTCTGCTACAATCCGATTGGCTTTCTCTTGCTTCTTCTGGTGCTCCAGCCTGCGGTTTTCCTCCATTCCTATCTTGCCCCCAGTATGAGGAGCAGAGCTTGCTGGTGAAGACAGAGCTGCCACTTCACTGGCACTTAGAACTTTAACTACAGAGAGCCCAGAAGAGGCCCCTTGGGAAGAGCCAGCCTACAGAAATAAAGACACTAAAATTTCAACATGCTTGTAGCTAAATAGCCTAAATAAAACCTAGCTCGAAAGCAGATAGGCTAGAAACTTTCCATCTCTAATTCCTCAAGAATTAGATTCAGATCAAGTCTTACTGAACTTAGACACGTCAGGAAAAAAAAAAAAAAGTGTTGTTTTTTTTTTTGTTTTTAGTGGGAAGGGGACGATAAAATGCAAGAATCGTGCCAAATCAAACTTCAATATCCTTTAGCCATGCTCCTAACGTCAATACACATCTTCATTATTCTATGGGCAATCCTGATCTCAAGGCCAAAAGTAAATAAATTCAAATTCTACTCTTGGCCTACCTTTATCTCGGCGAGGGGTGGGAAGGGTGGGAGGAGTGATAATCACTTGACCTCTTTAGGACTTCTTTATCTTTCAAATGAAAGAATATTGCCAATCACTTTTACTCCACAACATTTGGAAAAAGATTGTAAATGAAACAGCTCAAAGACAAATATTAAATAAATCACCTCTTATCCCAAACCTAACAATGACCCTCAAATCTTTTCATATAATTAAAACAAGGTTTCCACGGGTAAAAGAAATAAAAACCTGTATTTCACTCAGTCCAGAGGCATGACTCCAGTGATCCCACACTCCACAATGAGCGGTTGCTGAGGGGGACAACAGGGGGCTACCTGTGGAAGTCTTACCTGTGGCTGCAGCACCACCTTGAGTGGTACTGAAAGTCTCTGTCCTGGGCTTTGTGCTGGCCCCATTATCTGAGCCTGCTGCACAGAGGAGAGAGCCACTGGCTGGGTTGAGGGCGGTGGCGGCGGCTGCGGCTGCGATGCTGGCGGCTGTGGTACGATCTGGATTTTCTGCTGTGGCTGTTGCACCTGCAGCTGGATAGTTACTACTTTGGCGGGCTGCCCCTGAGCATTCTTGGCTTGGGTCAGGGCTGCCAGCTGGTTGCCCTGTAATACTATCTTGCCTGGTAGACTCCCTAGAACGACATGCCGGTGTCCTTGGGGACCTCCAGACTGTGGCTGCTGGAGGACCAGGGTGATGCGTTTCGATTCACCCTAGAGTGAAGAAAGGAAATTGCGAGAGAGGTGCAACATTAAAGAATGATATACTCTTAAATATTTACACCAGTTTTCCTCATCCTAGAACCATCAAAACTGAGTGTCAGAAAATATAGTACAATTTATTTTGTTTAACCACCTATCTGCCCTGATTGAGTCTTCTCCGTAACACCTCTGCCCAGCGGCTATCAGGCCTATTACTGACAAACTCCTGATGGAAGGCTATCTTCTAAGGTAGTCATTCCATTTTCTGGCAGTCTATGAGAACGAAAGTCTATAATCCACCTCCTTGCAGCTTCTTTCCACTGGCCCTCCTTATTTTAATACCACCCCTCCGCCACGAACTCTTTTGGCCCTTTATTCAGAGGCTAGAACCCCTACTCTCTTAAAATAGAAACTAGCCTTTACACTGGATAGAGGAGGAGGACAATCTCAGTAATAAGAACAGGGAAAATATACACATAGCTTCTGTAAGTCTTGCAAATATAAATAAATAATGACTCTTTGTTCCTATAGCATCCAGTATTTCTCATAAAACTTTATATCATACAGTACTGTGAATTCTTGTTTACTGTCTGCCTTCCTGGAAGACCATGAGCTCTGTAAGGACAGGGACTGTGTCTGTCTTGTTCACCACCAGCTAGGCACAGTGTAAACATGTAACAAGAGCTCAAAAAATATGTCAACTTAACGCCTCCACCTAGAAAGTAGTAAGTACACGGCTGTCAATGCTAACTGATTTTTTAAAGAAGCAAAGGTAGAATTTAAACAGGATTTCCTAGACATAGGTCTCGTGCTCTCTTCTCACACAGTTGCTGGGCCCTCTACTAAACCAAAATTCACCTCCCCCTTTCACTCAAGTCACCTGGGTAGGTGTAGAGGTCAGTGTAACTGCAGGCTTCAGTGGGGGCCCTGTGGCCCCAGGGTTTCCAGCAGGAGCTGAACCCTTAACTGGCTGTAGGACCAGCTGCTTTACTGGTCGGCTGGGCTGGACAATGCGCTGAACAGTAGCCTGGTTCCCAGGGACCTTGGCGGCCAACACTGTATTACCAGAGACAATGGAAACACCTGGTCGAAGGGGAGTGCCGGTTAGCACTTTGGTAAAAGTAACTTTTCCACCATTGGCTGTGCCAGCCACCAGGGGCTGAGCTGTGCTGGTGATACCTTGGGCCTGAATTTGTGCCACATGGGCACCAGTGACTGAGGAGCTTGGTGGGGCCTTAAGGATAACAATCTTAGGGGCTGACTGAGGTGGTTGTCCTCCAGCACTACTGGAGGAGACAGCTGTGGCAGAGACACCCATGAAAGGATTCCCTTGGCTCAGGATCTCCTGGCTCTTGGAGACCTGCAAAAGTCCTGATGTTGGCGTCGGTGTCTGTAAGACAGGTTGGGCTGGCTGCTCCTGGCTGACGGGCTGAGTGGTATAATCATGCAAAGTTAAAGATTCTGGAGCTGGAGCTGTTGATTCTTTGGGAAGTTCTGTGGGGGCTGTCTCGTCTGGTGGGGGGACCAGGTCACTTGCTGATGAATTCCCCACATCACCACCTCCACCATCCTGGTTCATCTGATCCAAGGAGTCCAGAGAGCTTGGCAGTCCAAGGGCTTCCTCAATGGGGTCTTGTGTGACCTGGTTGAAGCTGTCATCAGTCAGAGAGTCCAGGCCAAATAAATTTGGGTCATCAAACAGATCCATGATGGGGTCTGCCATCTTGGGAAAGCAATGGAGGGTACTTTCCCAAGGTCTAGGGAGGGAAGGGGAGGGGGGGTACTGGCTCTCCCCTCCCCTCCCCTATTAAGAAAAAAATGTACACAATGGAAGAGGACTACTCTTCAGGTAAAGAGGCAAGAAACAAGTGCATGTCAGATTGTCCTGACCTTCATGGAGCAAGATGGCTAGGTCTTCAGAGGAAGATGGTGAAACTCCTGTTGTGAGAAGACAAATGAAAAATAAGCAAAGTTGGTGACCTCAAGGAAGACTTCTCCTTCTTAGGTACTACCTTAGTATCAACTGGCATCAAAATAATGAGAAGACGGAAATGTGAGGTAATCTGAGGACAGAGACACAGCAGAAAAAACACCCACATTTTTGCTTCAAACTTAAACTATAAAAGAAATAAACCAAACCCCTTTTTGGGCTCTTACACCTACACACTTTGAAGTCTGTCTGTCAAGATCTCTTGGCTGTCTCTGTCCATTTCTTTTTACAATTATCATTCTTAGTAGAGATCAGGGAGTTTAACATTCACTCACCTTCTATTTCAGGTTAAGCTGACAGAACTTAACAATATACCAGTAGCATTTCAATGACTGCAGATAAAGGTTTCTGAATACATTGCATTTCATAAATTTCCCTTGTATTTTAGATGCTTTCACTTACTACGGGCAAAAATAACCATTTTTAACCAAGCACACAGTACAATCCTTGCTACACCTTTAGTGTAATTTTAGCCAGGAAGTTTCCCAAACTTTATTCAAGCTAACATATCAACCCATACATACTATTTCTGTTAAGTCCCCTCCCCCTTTCTCATATTTGAGATCAAAAACTTCCTTTGCACGAAATTCAAAGACTTGTACATTTTAGTTCCACTTATATTCCCAACCTTCTTTCTCATCATTTCCTATATATACCCTACATACCAGGCGAACTAGACTACACAGTTCCCCTAATGTGATTCCTATCTGCATGACTTTGCCTATTATGCTGTAGCTTCTGCCTAGAACACACCCACCCCCACTTCCAAACATCTCTCCCAGCTGAACTCTTTCCTACTCTTTCAAAGGTCTTCCTTCTATTCCAAAATGTGAGCCCTGAACCTCTGCCCTTTCACGGCAAAGCAATTTGTGATGACTTGGTCCTCTCATAAATACTCACAGTGTTGTCTGCACCTTTTTTAAAGCACTTATACTTAATATTTTACTAAAATGACCAGTCTCTTGTCCATACTCTCTGAAGGCCCAAATGGTTCCTTTGTACAATTATAAAAAGCTGCCTGCTACTTAAGATGTTTGTCTGCCATCTGCTGGAAAATTGTCATACTAAACATATTATCGATGATGATAATGAGTATGTGCAATGCACACTCTGCACAACCCTGCATGGTGGCCCAGCTGCTCCCTCCCCAAGAGACAAAAAGTTCCTGGATGGTAGCAACCATGTCCTAGTTATTTGTGGATCCCTAAAGAACCAGGAGGATATCACATACACAGTAGCTACTCAAAAAAATACTTAATGAATTAATGTATTTGCTTGCAGTATATGGAATGAACCATTCAGTCCTTATAAAAACTAAATGGTACTCCCTGATTTTAAGATGAGACAGTAGTTTCCCATCTTCAAAAACTGTCCTACAAATAACTGAAAGCATGTTTACTAAAACCACGTCTGAGGATTTAACTTCATGAAAATGTCGGAAAAAGGAAAAACTAAAACAAGGAATTATGAGTACGCCACCATATAACTAAACTATACGAAAATATGAAAGTTCTTTGTATATGATGTCTATACTTGACAATTCAGGAAAGCCCTGCTTGATAAGACCTTTTCTCTTAACTTTTAGAAGACACCACAGAAGAAATTTGTCAGTGACAGAGTACAGACTTTACTGAAGACTTTTCCATACAACCCATAAATTACTTTTTCCCTTCCTTAACTTATTCCAGTTATCCTTATGAAACAATAAAATGTGGGTAAATAGCCCAGAAACTCAGATATAAAGAGAACAGACTAATCAGTAGTTGGCACAACAAAATTACAAAATACACACGGCATCTCCACCAATGCTAAACAAGATCTTCCTTGCTTCAGTAATTGTATACCCTTCACATCTCCCCCAGGATCCATGTGGCTTCCCACGTTTGGCTAAACTATTCCACCAGCTCATTCCAGCCTCTTTATCTAATTCCTGCCCCAAAGTTGCTCCAAATGACAATGAGTAAAGTTATACATATTTCTTGCTTTAACAAAAATCTACTCAATAATTGTATGAATTTCCTCAACACTACCATCAGCTTTTTTCTAGCTATGCCCTACTTGGCTACCTATTATCTTTCATCTCATACTTACCGCCACAGAAGTTACATTAAATAGATCTCATTAGGTGTCATACAAAACTACAATAAAAGTTTCCACTAACTGGAAATTTATGCTGATAATAGTTTATAACCTGCCTCTTCTTCCATGGGGGGTTTTGTCCTTTCCACTACCTGCTATTTATTCCTAGCAGCCTGATATCACAGAGAAATTTCAATTTTTTCATGGGAGAAACAAGGCTAACAGTTTCTGGAATATTTCCTTACCCTCACACAACTCAAGAGTAGTTTTTAAAGGTCAATCAATGCATTTATCATTTATCTCCCTTCCCAATTTTTGGGCCAAATTTCTACTTTTCCGGTTCAGTCTGGGCCTGATAATTTAAAAACATCACCAGTGACTTAATGCTACACCACCAAGTTTCACCACTTCTTAGTCCCCTCGCATCAACTCACCTCTACTGATCTAATTCATTTTGTACATATTTTTTTAATCCTAGTCACCTGATTCTTTTCTAACTCCCATATTTAAGTTGTCCTTGACTCTCAAAGATGAAACCTTCTCCCATCATACCTCTTTCTTCAATACTATTTTGTGGGTCATCCTGGCTATATCCACATCTGGCCTATTCTATCAAGCTCATCTATCACATGAATTATCTTTCTATGGTTCGAATGCTGGTAGTAACAATAAACAGATGTTAAGGGACGCCTGGGTAGCTCAGTCGGTTAAGTGTCTGCCTTCAGCTCTGGTCATGATCTCGGAATCCTGGGATCAAGCCAGCGTCCAGCTCCCTGCCCAGCTCCCTCCCTGCTCAGTGTGGACTCTGCTTCTCTCTGTCCCTTTGCCCCTCCCCCCACCCCCACCCCCACTCATGCGCTCTCTCAAATAAATAAAATCTTTAAAAAAATAAATAAATAGGGGCGCCTGGGTGGCGCAGTCGCAGTCGTTAAGCGTCTGCCTTCGGCTCAGGGCGTGATCCCAGGGTCCTGGGATCGAGCCCCGCATCAGGCTCCTCCGCTGGGAGCCTGCTTCTTCTACTCCCACTCCCCCTGCTTGTGGTTCCCTCTCTCGTTGGCGGTCTCTCTCTCTGTCAAAAAAATAAAATCTTTAAAATAGATAGATAGATATTAAGCCTTCAAATACATGAAGCACTTAGATATCCCCAAGTAAAACAATTGCCTAAAGAACTCATACCAGACTTCTTTCATAATGAGAATGAAAAGCCAGTCATGACCTACCACTACCCCAAAGAGAAATACATTTATATGCTCAAAAGGAAAGACAGAGTTTGATGACTGCACTTATTCACTTTCCATAATTTTAAATGACAGAAACCTTGGGGGGAGGGAGTTGGGGAGAAATGAAACATAGCAGCCAGTTAAGGTTAGAATCCAAGGCCACCTATCTATAATTTCCGAATAACAAGCCAGTTAATGCTAAACAATTTATGTAACAGACTTTCATCTCACGTTTTAAAGGGGGAACTACTCCTTCTCCGTGAAGTAAGTGTAAACTGATGTTCTTCTGCAGATTTACAACCTTTGATATACTTCCTTTTTTTTTTTTAAAGGAATCTATTAAATCCCAACTCTCCTGTTTTTATTTTACCAGTCTCCTTTCCCTTGCCCATTTCAATAACAATATGTCTGTCTTATCATAAAGGACTTTGTTTTCATTCTACACTATACTTTCCATTGCAATCTCCCCATATCTTTCAACAAAGCAGTGATTCTCAACTGGGGGATGAAAGGTATGTGTAGTTTAAAAGTGCATACTAAAAAAAAAAAAAAAAGAAAAAGAAAAAGAAAAAAGTGCATACTCAATGTCATAATTTTATATTTATCAAATGGAAAAAGGAAGACACAGCTCATTGTTTAGGGTATTTATATTCAGTAAAACTAAACAAAATCTTTGTGGCCAGTGAGGACCTGCAAAAGACAACTGAGGAAAGGGGGTGGAGAAGCATGCCTGGATTGGAAGGGTTATCAACATCTCTATTGAAGGGTAAGATTTCTTATGGTCTCTCAAAAGGGAGTTTATCACAGTTTATTGTTTATGATGGACAAGAAACACGGCAACAGAGATTAGTCCAGCTGTCCAATAGATGAAATTATATAAACTGAACTACAGACATCCGTTTTCCAGACTTCTCTGTACTGTTCACCCTCTTAGAAGATAATGAACTAATGCCATATTGACAAATACTGACTTTTTTTTTGTAATATGCACTTCCAGAAAGTACCACCCATGCCCACTTAACCTCTAACTGCTCAAAGATTCAGAAAAGAACAAACTATTTTACTTCAAAGTATAAATCTTGTTATTGGAAACTGTATCCTTTCAAGAGGCTCAGTTGAAGACAGACAAAAACACATGTTGTTGAAACACAAGATGGTTAGAAGCAGCTTAATCTAAATGATAAATCCCTTGAAAATAAAATCATCAGAAGGCCTAAAATGAAAATCACCAACATAATTTTTAAAAAGAATAATTTAAAAACTGTACCATGGAGACATTTGTAAGACCCAAAGTGTCTCAGATCTTATAAAGAAATGGGAAATAAACATCCAAGGTGAATGTAATCACAATATAGGGTCAGCAAGGGATCAGGATGGAAGGACATAGAGCATAAGAAATGGAGCTATTAACTTGGAGCCACTCAAGAGATTTCCTCAAGAAGATCAAGATCCTAGGCCATTTTCTCTATCTTCACCATTCTCACTGCCAAATATGTGGCTACTCTGTTTTTGTTTTCCCAATTACTAGAGGAAAAAGCACTCACACCTCAGTCGGGAGTATGGACATTTGGGGGCAAACATGGCTGGTAAAGTGAGCCTTTCTGAATAAACAGAGAAAGTAAAAAGGCAACTGTGAAAGCTAAAAGCATGTACGTATATTCAGGGACCAAAGGGGAAACTACAGAAATTATGTACTCATATGAAAGAAGATAAGGGGAAAGGTAAGGAAGTGAGGGGTTGATTGAGAGGGAAACGCTACTGGGGGTGGGGGTGGCGGGGACCCGGGTACATTACCTGCTCATACTGCCGGGGTTGGTGCCAGTAAGGCCCATACAGCAGAGGGGGGAGATTTCAGGCAACTGGTGCCCCCAAAATGGAAATGAGGTACATGCACTTGACGGAGGGAGCTACCAGGGTGCCCTCCTAGGTGGGGATGGCCAAGACGGGAAGATGCGGGGGGGGGGGGGGGGAAGGGGGGGTGTGGATGCCCGGGTGGGAGCAATTTTAGGGCGGAAGCTACAGGCTGGAAGGCCCGACAAAAACCTGAAGGAGAAAAGGAGCTGTGCCTCACCCGAGCGGGCTAAGAGAGGTGCCTTTACCTGCAGCGGCCGTGGGGGGCCGGTTCGCCCCTCTCGCTGTCTCTCCAGCACCAGTTCCCCCCCCCCTCCTGCGCAACCTAACTTGATGCTCCCGCCCGCCCCACGTCTTCATTGGCTGAACTCTACTGCCATTCACCAGAAGCGCAAGGACGCAAAACAGCGCAAAGGGCGGGACTAGCAAGAGCTTCCCCCTCCCCCGCCACCGCAGGTTAGGTTGAGAGCGCACGGAGAGGCCTATCCGGTTTCTAGGGCCGAGGCGAAGCCTGAAGCTTGCTTGAAAAAAAGGGGCCTGGCCAGAGGCACAGTCTCCTACTGCAGGAAACTAGTCCTGGGGATTAAATTCCCTACCACCTACACTGTATTCTGCACACTAAAGAGCGTAAACCCGGGAGGGAGGGTTCCACACTATGCCAACTCCGCCTCCCAATGAATCCCCCACCTTCTAGCTGTCCTGTCTATAACCTTCTCCTGTAGTGACTATACCGGATTCCACTCCCCATTAAAAGGGGACAAATCTTCCCTCCATCATGGGAGTGAGTCAGCCCAGTTGCTGTTATATGGGGCCTTTTACTCTTTAAAGATAAGCACTCTTTCAGCCATCATCACAGTGCTGGTTTGTATTCTTGATACTCCAACCTTTGGGCAGCAGTATCACTTTCTAGAAAGTAATCCCAGGTGCCCTCTAGCAATTCCCAGAACCCTCCCCTCCAAAACACACATCCACTCCTCACCCCTAAACCTGATCTCCGACTCACATCACTTCTCTTGAAACTCAGCCTGTTTGACATATTGGCCAGTATCCACTTTGCAATGCCACTTGAGACACTCTGATTCCCAATGCAACTAGTCAACCCCAGAATGATGGTACCCAAGCTTAAATCCCTCAAAGTAAACAAATACTAAAATCAGTTGCTTAGCTCCTGACCACTAGTTTCCCCTGAAATGTAACTAGCCTCAACCCTGAAATTCTGTTTTCTGTACTCTAGGACACAACTGAGGAAGGTCAACTTGGTCTTAGCTCTCCTATTTTTAAAGATCCTAGCATTACCACTATTATTAGGAACACCAATACCACTCCTTTAAACAATACTGTTTTCCCATTCACTCAGACTTAAAACCTCAAAGGCATCTCTGAAACCTCCTCTTGTATCCACCATCCAATCATTTGTCAAGTCCCACGGACTCTCCCAAAATATGTCTCAGACAGATTTTGGAGCTGGCAAGGACTTTGGTAATCGTATCAAGTCAACCCTCTTGTACAGATGAGAAAACTGAGGCTTAGAGAGATGAGTGATTCAACTATGAAACTAAGAGGAAAGTTAGGATTCATTTATCTCTCTTATTTCTGCTGCCACCTCTTTATTTATGCAGTTACCTACGTTAAAAAAAGAAACCTCATAACTGATCCCTTCCCCTACAAATCCATTCTGCTACCAGATTAATTTCTTAAAACATAGTGAGTTCAGATCAGTCTCCTCCTCAAAAACTTTCAAAGGTTCCCTGTTACTTAAGATATAAATCTCAAGACTACATCTTGCCTTTCCAGTCTTATTTCCCACTATCCTCCTACATACATACTTATATGCTAGCCAAAAAAGCCCAACTTTCTACTGTCATATATTTTTCTTATAGCCTAGCTAATTGCTACTGTCTTCAAATTATACTCCATCCTTATTTCATTTCTCTGCCTCATCAAAATCTTATTTCTCTCCTAAGATCTACATCAAATGCCTCTTCATTGTGTCCACATTTGTTGAGCATATAATACACTAATATTGTGGAAATATTAGAGAACCAAAGGTGAACAAGACAATCTCTACCCTCAAAGAACTCACAACAGGTAGGAGTATATTTGGGTATATATGTGGGGAGAGGTTGGAAAATGGGACTATGACAATAATGACAAATGTAAATAATCATAATACCAGATGATAAATGCAACAAAATAAGCAGGGGGCTATTACAGGAATACAGATGAAAGGGCCTTATTAACTTAGAAGGAAAAGGTTATCAAGAAAGTCATTTCTTGGTGCGCTTGGGTGGCTCAGTCGTTAAGGGTCTGCCTTCAGCTCAGCTCGGGTCATGATCCCAGCGTTCTGGGATCGAGCCCCACATAGGGCTCCCTGCTCAGGGGGAAGCCTGCTTCTCCCTCTCCCACTCCCCCTGCTTGTGTTCCCTCTCTCGCTGCCTCTCTCTGCCAAATAAATAAATAAAATCTTTAAAAGAAAGAAAGCCATTTCTTGGGCGCCTGAGTGGCTCAGTTGGTTAAGCAACTGCCTTCAGCTCAGGTCATGATCCCGGGGTCCTGGGATGGAACCCAGCATCATCAGGCTCTGTGGGGAGCCTGCTTCTCCCTCTCCCTCTGCCTGCAGCTCCCCGTTTGTGCTCTCTCTCAAATAAATAAATAAAATCTTAAAAAAAAAAAAAGGTCATTTCTTAAAAGATGAGGAGGAGTTAACTAAGGAAGGTAAAGTGGGCCACAAGAAAGGAGTATTCAGGCAGTAGGGATAATAAGAGCAAAGTCAAAACAAGCACAGCAATGGCAAACAGCAGGAGACACGTAGAGGAAACTTTAAGGAACTCTGTAGTTCAATGTTGCCAAAGTGTAAATCACAAAAAGAACCTAGATGAGACTGACAGGGTAAGTTAAGGCCAGACCCTTCAACGAAGGCCTTGCACTTTCTGATAGGCGGATGAGGAGCCACTGAAACACAGAATGACAGGGTCAGACCTGCGCTTGGTTAGCTAACTTTGGCTACTGAATAGCGAATACACCTGCGAAATGAAGGGTCAGAGAACACAGAAGCAGTCAGGAGGCTGCTGTGGTAGTCCAGAAAAGAGCTGTATAGAAATCTGATTTTTTTTCCCTGCTCAACAACAAAACCCCTTTCCTATATTGGGGGAATAGCTCAAGATGTAAGTCTCACTGGAAGGCTGGTTCTTACCTCCCACTATAGACTGTTAAAGGAGATGGGAAATCAGAGCAGGGGCTGGAGGGAGGGGTCCCAGTTACTCTTCCTGGCAAAGACAAAGTACACACATGACCTAGACTAGTTTAAGTGGACAGTCCTTCAGAGAAATTTGACTTTGCAGATGTAATACAAAGACCCAGAAGCAACCAGTTAAACCATACTCAGCAGTGCCGGACACTAGAGTTCTACTACAGCATCCTAAACAGACTATTCAGTGGTATGACCTTGGTCATGTTCTCTGTCTCTAACCTCCCTTAGTTTCAGGTCATTGTCTAAACCAGATTGCCTAGGATTCATATTGATTTTGTGAGCCACACAATCACTTTCCAATAAATCCCCTTTCTGCGTAAGCTAGCCAAAAGACAATTTCTGCTGTTTGTAACCAAGAACCCTAACAAGGCGATTAATGTCTGAATCACAGCAATGTGGGTCAAAGGTAATGATAAGGAAGGGACAGAGCCGAGTAACAAACACTTAATAAGGGGATAAAAATGCATAGAACCTAGAGCTTAGAGAGAAAGATGAGTTCAGCCATGTTGAGTCCAGCCCCATTGAGTCTGAGTTGCCTAGAGCAGGCCAAGTAGTGATATTTGATAGGAGATTGGATGTATAAATATAAAAGTTGGCTTGGTGATAATTTAGAATTCTCAGGATCTAAAGAGTAGTTTTAACAGTGGAGTGTACCCAGGGAATATGTAGAACAGAGCAAGTATACAAAAAACTGTACCAGTACTGTTGGGGAGACAACAGAGAATGTTGGGCTCTATGAAGGACTGAAGAATCCATGACCATTCCAAAGAGAGTAGGTGCTAGGCAGCTCTAGTTAAGTGTTGCCATATGGAAATGCACATCCAAGGTTGAGCGAGAACTTCAGATTCTTCAAATGCCAGAAATAGAGCTTTATGTAAATCTAGGTTTTAAATGTAGACAACTAATTTAAAAAAAAAAAAAACATTTTGAACACTCTGCAGGCTAAACAAAACACTTAGCTGGAAACCCAAGTGTTGAGATTTTTGAGGTAGAATGAGAAAGTTAAGGAGGAACTCAGGAAAACATCAGGATTGAAGAATCAGGGGCACCTGGCTGGTTCAGTCGGAAGAGCGTGAGGCTCTTTTTGGGGGGTGGGGGAGAGAGAGAGAAAGAATCTTAAGCGGGCTCCGTGTGCAGTGCAGAACCTGACGCGGGACTCGATCTCATGACCCTGAGATCATGACCTGAGTGGAAATCAAGAGTTGGATGCTTAGGGGCGCCTGGGTGGCACAGCGGTTAAGCGTCTGCCTTCGGCTCAGGGCGTGATCCCGGCGTTATGGGATCGAGCCCCACATCAGGCTCCTCCGCTATGAGCCTGCTTCTTCCTCTCCCACTCCCCCTGCCTGTGTTCCCTCTCTCGCTGGCTGTCTCTATCTCTGTCAAATAAATAAATAAAAATCTTTAAAAAAAAAAAGAGTTGGATGCTTAATTGAGTGAGGCACCCAGGCACCCCAGAGCAAGCAACTCTTGATCTTGGGGTAGTGACTTTGAGCCCCATGTTGGGGGTAGAGATTACTTAAATAAATAAAACTTAAAATTAAAAAAAAGGATTTAAGAATCAGAATAAGCGGGCACTAGGCTGGCTCAGTCGGTAGAGCATCCAACTCTTGATCTCAGGGTTGTGAGTTCAAGCTCCAAGGTGGGCATGGAGCTTACTGAAGGGGAGGGGGATAAAACAGGTGCTGGGATTAAGGAGTACACTTGCAGTGATGAGCACCGGGTGTTGTATGAAGTGTTGAATCACTATATTGTACACCTGAAACTAATACTACACTGTATGCCAACTAACTGGAATTTAAATAAAAACTTTAAAAAGTTAAATAAAAAATCAGAATAAGCTACACCTAAGTAGGTAGAGAAGGAAAAGCTAGAGAAGTAAACAGTGCAATGTCACGGAAGCAGAGTGGAGAACTGCAGGGGAAAAGAGTGATCAATTATATCCAACAAAAGCAAAAATGTCTGACAATGTAATTTAAAATGTCCACTGGATGTAATAATTGAAAGCCTTCTAATCCCCACTCTTCATTGTCAAGCCCAAAGTAATCAGTTCCTTTTGAGCTTTCATGGCATTTTGCTAAGTACTCTTTAGGATAAGTATCTTCTACTTTATATTTTAGTTGTACTTGTACATGGAGGTAAAATGAGCTTTGAAATCAGAGGGACCTGGGTTCAAATTTCTGTCCCACCAAGGAAATTAACCTTTCTGAGTCTAGTTCATTCTTCTGTACAAAGGGAAATCAAGTTACAGGGCCATTAATGAAGCTTAATGAAACACCTAACACAGTATTTGGCATATAAACACTATGTCCTAGGAGATACTCAACAAATGTTGCTGGATAGATCTTTGGGGAAAAAATTTGGTTTTGCCAGTGTCTCTATGTACCTAGGAGATGCTAGTCAGCCTTCAAGGGAATCACCAAAATATTTTGTTAATTTCAGCAGGCTGGTACCTATGTACTTGAATACGCACTCAGGCTCTCTTCCTCTACCTCTAAGACAAACAGGGATAACTAACTACACTTTAGATTCTAAAGTCTGAAGATTATGTTCAACTAACGGGCTTCAGTCAGCCTAAACCTGTCATAGACAGACGTTCTAAGTCAAGAGTATCCAACCTGGGGGCGCCTGGGTGGCACAGCGGTTAAGCCTCTGCCTTCGGCTCAGGGCATGATCCCGGCGTTATGGGATCGAGCCCCACATCAGGCTCCTCCGCTAGGAGCCTGTTTCTTCCTCTCCCACTCCCCCTGCTTGTGTTCCCTCTCTCGCTGGCTGTCTCTGTCGAATAAATAAATAAAAAATCTTTAAAAAAAAAAAAAAAAGAGTATCCAACCTTGAGTGGTAAGAGACCTAAATGAATACTCTCAGGGATCCAAAGAAGGGTCACAAAGATTTTAGAAAAACCACTCCCACTCTCAAACACTTTTTTCGGATTGCTTCCAGGATGTCAGGATGACTTTTCTGGTTTTTCTTCTACCTCTCTGGCCACTTCTGCTTTGCTACTCTCCTCCTCTACCAGCCTTTCCTGTTGAAGTTCACCAAGGTTTGGTCCTAGGCCCTCTTTATTTATTTATTTATTTATTTATTTTATTTTTATTTTTTTAAGATTTTATTTATTTATTCGACAGAGATAGAGACAGCCAGCGAGAGAGGGAACACAAGCAGGGGGAGTGGGAGAGGAGGAAGCAGGCTCCCAGCGGAGCAGGGAGACCAACGTGCGGCTCGATCCCAGAACCCTGGGATCACGCCCAGGGCCGAAGGCAGACGCTTTATGACTGAGCCACTCAGGCGCCCCCTAGGCCTTCTTTAATTTTCATTCTACACTTTTCTCCAAGAATGTCTAACTTACATACATGGCCTCAACTATTATTATTTCCTTCAACAAATTATCTATGTACTTACATCTCTCGGCAAGAGGTCAACCCTGAATCCCCCACCTGTACATCTACTTGCTTACTCCATGCCTTTTCTTGGTTGTCTCCAGTCTCCTTAGCTGACCCACCTGTCCCACTCTTCCTATAACAGGCTTATTTTTTTTTTAAAGATTTATTTACTTGAGAGAGAGAGAGAAAGCAAGCTTGTGCGAGTAGGGGGAGGGGCTGAGGGAGAAGGAGAATCTCAAGCAAACTCAGCACTGAGCGCTGGACTTGATGTCATGACCCTGAGATCATGACCTGAGGTGAAATCAAGAGTCCATGGCTTAACCGACTGAGCCACCCAGGTGCCCCTCCCTGTAACAGGCTTAGTACCTCAAGGAGACCGATTCCTTGGTAGTCCATCTAGTCACCTCCATCCCCACCATCACACGTGCACGTACACAAGGAGGGTAACCATTGTCCAGCACCTCCCATTTAGCCTTGGCTGCAGAGACCAGAAAACCTCTTCTTCATGACCCATATTCATTATTTTAAAATCCTACCTTTACCTCCTAAATATCTCTCAAATGCTTTCACTCCTGTCTCTACTGCCATTCTGGATCAATTTACCATTCACTTCCCTGAAGTACAGCAAGCACCTTCTAACTGATTCCCCTCCATTCTGCCTATTTAACTCTTCCGTACCCTTCAAAGTTCACTTCAACATCATCATTGCAAAGAAAAGCTTTCCCTGATGTTGCAGACAAAAAACAGCCAAATTTATTGAGTATACATTACGTGCCCAGCACTCTTCTAAACAATGAAAATGCATTAACATATTTAATTTAATTAAGCCTGAAATAACTTTTTTTTTTTTTTTTTACAGATAAGGAAACGGAGGCACTAAGAGCTTAAGTAATTTGCCCAATATCTCATAACTAGTGAAAAGTGGTCCCAGATTCAAATTTAGGCAGTGTGGCTTCAGAAGTCACATTCTTAAATATCTCACTATACTATGCTTTAGGTTATATGCCCCTATTATAAATTCCCCTGTACTATCCATAGCTTTTTGTAGTAGAGATTGAATAACTGATTATATAATTGATTCCCCCCCCCATTAGAATATAAGTTCCACAAACACAAGAGCTGTGTATGATTTGTTCATTACAATATTCCCTTTGCTTATCAGGTGGACATTTAATGTACTTTTCTTGAAGGAGTATATTTTCAACATCCAGCCAAAGGTGTGGGGCTGTGAAGAGCTAATGGGGAGTTTCAGAGCAACAGCAAGGGCTTCTCTCAGACTCTAGAGATAGTAAACGGGCAGAGGCATGTTTCCTACCAGAAACATTCAGAAGAGGCATTATAAAATCATAAGCATCTTCACTTTTTAGAACCTGGACTACGTGCAATATACATAAGACTATTTTCTGTAGTGTGATAATTACTGTTAAAAGTAATGAAATTTTAGTGATTTTCTTTAGGCGCGAGACCATAAAGCCTCAGTGATGGCCAATTTAAAGCCTGGCAAGAGACAAACAGATGATACTAAACCCATATGACCCAAAACTAGGGCACGGGTTCATTTTCAAGTCAGCCTCATTGTACATTTTTTTCCAGTAAAACTCTGGAGTTTTGGCCTAAGTCTGAAGATAGAAAATAAGAGCCTTATCTTTTTTTTTTTTTTTAAGATTTTATTTATTTATTTGACAGAGAGAGAGACAGCCAGCGAGAGAGGGAACACAAGCAGGGGGAGTGGGAGAGGAAGAAGCAGGCTCATAGCGGAGGAGCCTGATGTGGGGCTCGATCCCGTAACGCCGGGATCACGCCCTGAGCCGAAGGCAGGCGCTTAACCGCTGTGCCACCCAGGCGCCCCAAGAGCCTTATCTTTAAGGATCACTGCCCTTAGGCCAAATTAGCTGGAAAAGTTCTTCACTGGCACATAGTCACCAAGGTGAAAATAATATTCTGGGTTCCAGCTGAGGAATGTCTAACTGGATCAATATATCCACCTTGTGTGATGCCACTTGTGGGCATCGAGCATAAGTAACAATATATATAAATTTAGGTAACAAAGTCCTGGTCCAACTTATGGTCCCCCACCACACACACACACACACACACACACACACACACACACACCACTCTTACATGCCCCATTTTAACTGAGCCAAGTATATGTACGTTTGTTCAGCCTAACAGAAAAATATAAATATTTACTTAATTATTTATGAGGTATTGTTTCATTGCAACATTTATGTTAAAAGAAGTGTATGTGGTGAAGGGAGGAGAAACATTATAAAGCGCTGTTATTACCACACTCGTGCCTCCAGGCACAAAAAATGACCTCAGTGACATGGGACTGATGAAAATTTAAATTTAGTGTACTAGTTTGATTTGCATTGGCTAATAAACAGTTATCTGCAAGACTGACCAAGTGAATTTCCTCTGTAGAGCTGAAAGTATTTCACATAATCTTATCTTCAAAATAAGTTAAATAAAGGAAACAAATTATTATCCTTTTTTTTTTCCTTTTAACAGAGATACAAAGACAAAAATAAATTTTACATTCTCAAGGTTCTTCAACTGCAAAAGGTACAGCTTTAATAGGCTACCGAATGCCTACTTGTCTCATGTGGTCAAAGACGGTTCCTCCCACAGAGGTCAGCACTGAGCTTTTCAATGGGGGGAGGCTGGACCATGAATGGGGTTTTGAAGTCCGACAGACCAGAGTCCCACTCCTGGCTAAGTTACCTAACCTCACTAAGTCTTATTTTTTCTCTTCGGTAAAATGAAGGTAACATCACATATACTTCAGGGTTACTCTGAAGACTAAAAGATAATGCACAACGTCTGGCACAGAGTAGGCAAATGAAAAGGAGCTTATTATTCCCTATCCAATAATTTCAAAGTGTACTATTAAAGGTTTCTCTCAAAGCAGAATCACTCCTTAGAGACTTGGCTGTGCTGGTCCGCTAAGCAGAATGGTGGGATACTGAAATAGATGTAAAAGTTTCACAATTAGAACAGCAGGACTGCTGGGCAGGATGAAAAGACTCTGAGAAAGCAGTACAGCCCTTTAACCTTAAAACCATGGATAAGACTTCAACCAGCCCTGGTGTCTAGGGCAACATCCGGGTAATTCAATTAATCATTATTTTGTGTTTGTAGGAATGAAGCCAGTGTCTATCTCACAGTACTCCATCTACTTCACAATGCCTGCGGTGGGAACATACAGGTCTCCACCTGACGCTGCCCCTTGATAGGTTCACGTGCCCAGATCCAACTGCCTCGACTCTTGACTCCCGTGACGTTCAGGACAGCCGTAAATGGAAGTGACCATTACCTATACATATTTAAGGCCTCGTGAAGAAGATGCCCCCCCCCCACAACAGGAAGCATTCCTGAAAAACAGGCAAAAGCACTACATTTTACAGGAGAATTGATGTGTAAATAAACGAAGAGCTGACTAATGTGCTCCACTCCCCAGACAAGGGGAAAAAAGAAGTATAAATACTGAGTAGAAGCAATGAAGAAGAAAAAACACTGAGTGAAAGGTCCATGCTCATGGAACTTGGTGTAGCCCCTGTTTAAAAATCCAGAAAAATCTTCCCATTCAGCTTACTTAGATAGATATCTGCTGTATATCTGCTGTATATCTGATATCTGTAACAGAAAATGAAAATTATGTTCTATTAAGAAATTCTGGATGATTTGGGCTCTAAATAGGCAGCTCAATTACTGAAATCACTGGTTTCTTCTAGAACCAACCAAAATGAAATTCCCATGTCGCTAATGGGACAATGTACCTCTGAATATGTCCCAAAGGAATAATCCCCAAAGGCATAGTGTATTCCCAAAGTAGGCAGTGGAAGAAAAAATGAAAGCAGGCTATTCCAAAGGTTTCTATAACGAACACAAGAGACAATTTGAGAAACCGGTAAGACTTTACAGCTCCTGAACGTCCTTCCTCCCAGATGAAATTAAGAATTCAGTTAATATATAACCTTTCTCAGAAAGATACTGACATAGGTTTAGGAGAATTACAGACTCTCAAAACAAAAAGGTGGTATTACAGAATTACAAATTACTAGAATATTGGGACATTACCAAAAGAATTATAACTATTACATTTAAGTTGCTGACATACAGGGGAGAAAAAAAGCACAGTCCCATTATTACCTAGTAACTTCAATACTATGTCATTTAATTACCTTTTTAAAATGAAATAAACACTGAAAATACCAAATGAAATGAAACCATACACAATAAATTTCTCTGGGAACGTACAGAGGGGATAATTCAGGGGTGTTTCATTCTTTTTTTTTTTTTCCCTTAAAGATTTATATACTTTTTTCAGAAAGAGAGCGCAGGGGAAGGCATAGAGGGAGAGAATACTAAAGCAAATTCCCTGCTGAGCATGCAGCCCGACTCAGGGCTCAATCCCTTGACCCATGATCAGGACCTGAGCAGAAACCAAGAGTCAGACGCTTAACCAACTGAGCCACCCAGGTGCCCCAGGGATATTTCATTCTTTCAATGATAAAACCAATCTTTTCCTAATAATTATGCATAAGAATAAGGAATTTTTAAAATTTTGGGGGGTTTTTTGTACTTTCATTTGATTATGAGTGAATCTGATGTTCTGGAAACTTATCAAACAAACTAATGAGAATATACTTGGATAGTCTGAATTTGAAGGGGTTAGAACATTGTCTAGATTCCCTATGCCACTCTACCACTTGGAATATATTCCAATATATCCCTCCCTGCTGAAGATAAATGTAAAGCAATTATCTTTGCCAGTCTACTTTCTGTTTATGTCTGCTGGATTTTTTTTTATTATATCGTAACATACATTGGTAAGTAGAAATTAATTGCTTTATTTTTAAAAGCTCCTGCTACAATCTGAAGACAAGAATTAAGATATTTTAAAATTAGTCTTTAAAAAAACTGAATAAAAGGCATAGAATTATCAGTCTAAAAAAAAGATATTTTAAAGTTGACCGTTTTGAGCCTAATGAAGGACAGAAAGTAATGGATAATAAAGAGGGCAAAAGAAGTGTTACCTACAGAAGAGCTTCATGAGACATCTCAGAGACGAACGTACTTTGTAGTTTAAATTGAAAACATCCAGTCAACTACAAAGAGGCAGACTTATTTTGCAACACAAATACAATGAAAATTTAAAGGCCGTATGAAAGAGTGAGAAAATACAAAAAAGAGCCCAATTACAACTTGATACACTTGTACACACAAAACAAAACAGAGGTTAAGGTGGGGAAAGGTTATCCAGGATAAAATTTAGAACGTAATAAATGATAAAAAAAAAAAAAAAAAAAACCTTTAGGCAATAGTAAACGGTGGATACAACAGCTTTGTTATATAAAAATACAACTGTCACTTGCGTACCAGATACCAAAAGAACACATCTTGAAAACCAGGGTCTCTCTGCATCTCTTAAAAGGCCTCAACAAGACAGAAGCAAAAAAGGCACAATATCAGTGAATTAAAACAAAAAGCAAAGTGAACAAAACTGTAACAGAAGTTTGAAAGGAAGACCATCAACTCTGTGAGAAAAAGAATAAAAAATTAATTAAAGGGGAGACACAAAAAGTTAAACCAAGTAAAATCTGAATTGATGCTATATCAGTGAATCAACTGCTAATGGTAAAACAGTAAAAATTAGGTTGGTCACCACAGTGCACGGCGGGTCACGCAAAGACCTGCACATCAGGGACTTGCCCAAATGCAACTCCAGAAATGGAGTGACTTTTAGGGGGAAGGATGAGGGGCCAGAAAATATGTTTGTTTATTCCCCAGGTATCAGGCTCAATGTAGGCTCAGAAAACAACTCTTGCAGGGCAGTGGACAAACAGTATCTTCAAAGCATTAACATTCATCTCAATGCTCAAAAAAGTTACAGTCCTTCCACAGGTGACAATATCAAATCTCATTCTTTCAGTAAGCAAGTACAGTTCTTGGAACCCACAAATTAAGTGGTAGTTTAGCTTAAAAAAAAAAAAAAAACCCTTTTCAAAGGAGATGGGTACAATAGTTTCTTTTAAAGACTGATGCCCCCTCACCATCCTACCTTACCTATGGGAAACTCTATCTTACCTATCAGACCCTTCATATAAAATGTCAGATTTTTTTCCTCTCATAGCCAAAACTCTGCAGTGGTGGTAACCACAATGCCAAGATTCTTCCACCCCATCACCTGGTGGTGCTGCAGAGAAGGCTATCCCAGAAAATACACGATCTACGTTTCCTGGTGATTCACAACCAGTTCAACAGACTTCTACTATTTCTATCATTTTCGACCCACGTCTAAATAAATGGATTTTGTCAATTTGGGAACTGACAAAAACAAAAGGACAGATGCACAGGATAGATCAAACATGGGGAAGGTGTGAACTGTGCAAGTACCCATACACTGCTCCATCAAATTCCTCATTCCAATCCATTACACCTTGGCTACTTCAGTTTTAGACCTTCCCCGAGGCCTGTCTCTTCACAAGGCCAATGTCCTTCATCATGCCTTGCAGACCCACTGGCATTGCCACTCTTGCAACCCAGGTCTTCTTAAATAGAAAATGTTTTCTTTATAACTCTCTTTAAGGGGTGGGATAAGTCCAAAATACCACAATTTGTTCTGAAGCCTATTTGGTGAGCACTACCAAAGAAATTCCTAAGCATAAGACATTATCTAATTAACTAACAGAGGAACTTATTCAAATCCCAAACTCACCTTCTAGCATCTAAAGTGTCCCACACTGGATAGGACCTCAGCCGACTCTAAGGATAACCCAGTCAGAGAATCCCCGACTGAACTGACAGGATCAGAACAACATGAAGAGGAAATAATTTGTGGATGCTGGTGTGAGAGTACGATGCAATGGACACTGATAACGCAGCTCCTCTGGCTGGAATTTGGGGCAATTCCATTAGGACAAGACATCGAGTTCTTAAGTCTTCGACTCCTAGCTCACTATGCTCAGTCATTGAAAAAAGATTGGTCCGCTAAACATATATACGCCCGTACACCTCCACTATACACTTCTTTAAAGACCTTAATCACTTCAGGACTGCCCCTAAAGGGCAGGAGCTGCTGCACTTGCACAGCTGCTGCAATGGCTGGAAAATTTCCTGCGACACTAGAGACAGGTAAATAAAGAAATTGCATTCGCTCGGAGGCAGGGGGAGGGGTCTTCTGCTAGTGAAGAGTTTACATAATGCAACAGAAGACCAGTAAGCTCTGCAGACCTGTCAATGGAGATGCAAAGCTTGAGCGCCTCTCTTCCCACCATCTCTAGACACTCTCCAAAAGCCTGATATTCCCTCCCAAAGACCCACAGAAATTACACCTATTAATGTATAACAATGTGCACACGCTCACGCCAAGCTTTCCTACCCACCCTTATTATTAAAATACAGAAAGAAAGAAAGAAAGAAAGAAAGAAAGAAAAAGAAAAAGAAGAAAAAAAACCCTAACCTCCTACTTCTGAGACCAAAGTATGGAGTAACCAAACGCAGCCGGGGAGTTTTCTCTCCGCTGAAGGGGCAAGGAGAACAAGAAGCTGCCTCAAATCTACACCACGCCCAGTAATGCAATGACAAGCCCTAAAAACCCCACAGCGGCGGGGCAGGCCCCTTCGCGGCTTGCCCCGACTCGGGCCCCGCGGCCCAGCAGCCGCCCTCTCCCCCGGCCTTTCACAAAGGAGAATGGTTCAGTCCAGAGCATCACCCAGCACCTGATCCCTCACAACTGGGGGACCGGTAAGGAGCGGGGGAGCAAGGAGGAGGATGAGTTACTGAAACCAATTCTAAGAGCTTTAGTTTTGCAAAGACTCTTGGACCAGCACTGATGAGCAGGCGTGAGCGGGAAGCCTACCTGAACAAGTCCTGGTGCTTCCTTTCCAGCCAGCGTTTCAACTCACCCTTTCGGAGAACAAGGCGCCTTCCGGCGGAGCATGGCCAGCCCTCGCCTCAATCTAGCTTGCTGGTAGTCCATTCTCCCTCGGCTCCGCCCACCTACGCTGCCACCCACCAATGGCAGGGCTGACGCCCGGCCTCTTCCAGCAAGGTAGTGTGAGTGCCATCCAGGAAGTCTCCCGAGGGTGGGAGGTCCTAAAAGGCTGAGAAGGGTACGTAGGCAACCACGGATATGCCTGATTGAAAATAAAATCTGGCGGCAGCTTGCCTTTGACTGCTCAGCTCACAGGCGTTCAGGCCTCTCGGCATCTTTTTTTTTGACCCCCGCCGGTGGGGGCGCTCTAAACTAAAACACTTAATTACCTGTTTGGGGAAGCCATCTTGGATCCGGCCGGTGCCTTGGGGACGGGGAAGAGGAAGGAGCATTTAAGGAATTTGAAGCCCTTTTCGGAGTTCTGTCGAACTACTTAGGTCCAGGCCCAATATGCTTTATGTAATCAGAATGTCCCCAATTACGATGGTCAGGAATAGAGCTTAATGCGGTTAGAGGCAAACCCCCCCCAATATGAGTGAAGAGATCTTACCAAATCAAAGCAGCAACAAAAATCAATTTTTTGGAATGAGAGTGGATTTTCACAGTCCTAGGATAATCCGTTATAGACACCTCACCCCTCAGAATGTCAGCATAAGAGCAACGTAGGTTATGTATCTATTCTAGGTGATTCTAATCCTAATGCTTCGCTTGCCAAGTTTTCCAGTGTTGGGTTTGGCAGTACAGAAGACTGCGAGTCTCTTATAAATGAACAGGATTTAGGGAAGAATTTTTTCTTAAAGACCCAAATTCATCAACAGACCCAAATTATGTGTGACTACCGATAGAGCACATGCTAGAAGCCTTGGAGGAGAGATTTGTAAAGAGAGCCCTCAGGGGACA
Source organism: Ursus arctos (assembly GCF_023065955.2). Taxonomy (NCBI): domain Eukaryota; kingdom Metazoa; phylum Chordata; class Mammalia; order Carnivora; family Ursidae; genus Ursus; species Ursus arctos. The sequence goes on from NW_026623053.1 coordinate 4,173,312, forward strand.
GCCTTAGAAACATAGGCTGCAGAGAATAATTTCCTGGTAACAGCATTTAAATTAAAAAGGAAATAATTTTATTGTAGGTGGGGGGCGCCTGGGTGGCTCAATCGGTTAAGGTCTGCCTTCCGCTCAAGGTCATCATTCCAGGGTCCAGGGATCCATCCCCACGTCCAGCTCCCTGCTCAGCGGGGAGCCTGCTTCTCTCCCTCGGTCTACCGCTCCCCCTGCTTGTGCTGTCAAATAAAATCTTTTTAAAAAATTTTTATTGTAGGTGAAATTCTCTTGTGCTCAATGAGACTTCCCTGTATTTCCTAGTATAAATTTCTACTGTTATTACAACTTGCTACAGGAAGGTTTTGCTTTTTTAACTTGTGAATGAAGGGAGTCCTTTCAGATCATTAAAGGAATTTCTCAAGGAATAACATATATGCATAGTCACACAAAATAGGAACTCAGAGACGGAAAGGAATCATAGGAAGCAATACTTTATCACAGAAGTGGTAAGACTTGGCCAAATACATTTCCCTGTATATTGAGCAAAACCTGTTGCCCAAACTTCCCTGGGGCTACTGCTATCATCTTTAACAATTTGAGGTTAGAATTAGAATTTACCAAAACAATTTACCAGCTGTGCCTTTGGAGTTTGTCTGTAGATGCGTATACAGCAATGATCTTACTTATGTTTATGGAATGAAAACCAATAGGTTCTTTTTGCTTAAAAATAAACCTATCAAAGGAACCAGTCACAGGCATTTATGGAAAAGGGAAAGGCTGTGGCCTGCTCTACTAATTTTTACTATCTGCAATGACCAAAAGTAGTAGGATTTAGACTGCTTGCTATAAATAGGATTTCCAGGGGTCCTGCTACCCCCTTTTTATAAGGTAGGCTCTACTCCCAAGGTGGGGCTTGAACTTAGGACCCTAAGATCAAGAGTCACTTCCTCTATCAACTGAGCCAGAAAGGTGCCCATGGTGCAGGCCTTTAAAAGCCAAACATCCTTATTACTTCATAACTACCATTCTTCACATGGGGGTTGGGAATTTACTTCCTATAATTTTTCATGACCATTTCACTCCAAACACCAGCAATGATCAATACAGGTCATGAATGTGCCCAAGCAGGCTTCCCGCTGAGCCCGGAGCCCGATGTGGGGCTCAATCCCAGAATGCTGGGATCATGACCTGAGCCGAAGGCACACGCTTAACTACTGAGCCACCCAGGCACCCCTCATGGTTTCCTTACATTGGTGAAATACCCAAGTATAGAAGGTTATGAGTGTTTGGGACTTTAAGTTTAATTTTTTTTAGTAATCTCTACACCCAACATGGAGATTGAACTCACAATCTCGAGATCAAGTCCAATGCTCTTCTGACTGATCCAGCCAGGTACCCCTCACTTTCCATAATTTTAAACCAATGACAGAATCCTTGGGGGTTGTGAGTTTCTGTACAGAAACTACAAAGTTATATTTAGTTTTGTCTCAGGCGTTGAGGGGACAAGCTAACCCCAAATCAACAGCCTCAAATCCTTTTTGGAATGAGGTAAAAAAGCATAATCAAAGCACTACCCCAAATGTCCTCCAACTTCCTGTATGGTAGTATTAACTATTATTACTACTACAGGGTGGCAAAATCTAGTATAAAATGAATGTATCTGCACTTGTGATGAGCACCGGGTGATGTATGAAGTGCCGAACTGCTATATTGTACACCTAAAACTAATACTACACTGTATGTTAAATGGAATTTAAATAACAACTTGAAAAAAAAATGAGTGTATCTCAAGGAGGCTTCTTCCAATACTTTTGATACAATTTCCTAGAAGGAAAGTATCTACACATAGTTGGGATAAAATAAGAAAGAACACATGAACTATGAGCAGCTTGGATACATGCATATATTTAATAATGAAACAATTCATCAACAACAAAAAAATTAGAAAAATTCATGAGACCTCAATGCTGTGGAAGAGAACAGGACATCAAGGCAAAAGATACAAAACTGACCCAGAAGGCTGCCTGCTGAGTGAAGCAAAGGCAAATTTGCTTAGGATAGTAGTATATGCTCTTTAACAGAAAAATGGTTGGAGAGGTACCCACTTATTTGACTGTTTGAAGCAGACAGCCTTACTGTATACTGTATGCTGCATGGAACAGAGGCAAAGAGCCAGGAAGGGAGAGAGGGGCAGGGTGAGAGCAATATGGAATCCAGTGTAAGCAGATGGAAGAGACTGAGTTACAAAGAGATGACTCTAAGGCCTTTTGTCTCCTCTACAGTCTACAATAAACCTGTTCCAAGTCTTTACGTATGTCAGCCAAGTCCAATGATCACATAATGAGTAGCACTCGGCACTGTGAAGGAATAGTGGAGGGAGTGGCTTACAAAAGTAAAGGGATAACACAGTTCCTGCTCTCAAGGAGCTTACAGCCTATATGGGAGACAGAGTCCACGCACAAAACAAATTTACAAAGTAACATAAATATAAATAAATATACATATGAATAAACATATGAAAGCTTAAGGGATACTGGGTCAATAATTATTTAGAAGTTCCTAGGTCAAAGAAGGCTTTCTGAAGGAAAAGTGTGGGGACTGAGTATAATGTTAGCAGAGAGTAGGGCATATGCAAAGGCCTAGAAGTGCAAGTAAATATGTCATGTCCAGTAAGCAGATTAGCTTGATTAGAGTAGAAAGTCTACATAGGTCTCGTTGAGAAGTGTGAAACAGTAGGGGGTTAACTTGGTGAAAGACACTGCAGTGTTAGGTCTGGTCCCTAAAACAAACGGGGAAAGAGGTTTTCTTTAGGTAATGATGATAAGTAGCCACAGGTCCAGGAGCAACTCCACTGCTCTCAGAAGTTTTATAGTTGCTCTGAGACAAAGCAACTAGCAATGGGATGGTAGAGAATTATTCAGCATCCTTGCGCAGTTCAAGTAGAAGGGACTGCCTTCTGCAAGAACTCTTACAAAGCGGCAAGTGAAAACAATGAAATTCCTAGATACAGGATCCACCATCCAAAGGCCAGCCAGCCAGATCCCAGTAAAATCAAGTGCTCCAGAAAAACGTCCTAGACCCTTGTTACTAATTCTTGGTGGGAAGCCAATTGTGTATGCTTACAAAAGGATTTATTTTTGAGCTACCATGACAATCAACTTTGATCCTAACATTTTAGAAATTAAAATAGGAGGATGAGAAGAGCCCTAATCTATAGGGAAAGCTCACGTCCCTGAAGGAGGACAGGTCAGTAAGGGCCCAAATTCTTCCCTGGTCTTTAAGAGGAAAGGCAAAACATCACACCTTGAAAAGAGGCTTTTCTCAGCCAAAGCAAGTAAGACCTCTTTCTTTAAGCCTATTGATCTGAAGCTGTTCCAGGAAGGAAAAAGAGTCCAGGCCAGATATTCAGCAGCAGCCGGAGTTGGACCCTATTTCACTAGAGCTCCGCTGGGAGGCGCTGGGTCCTACTGATGTTGAAATACACTGCTGAGGACCAATCTTGATGCCATTTGCCTGTAAAAGAAAAGAGGCAAGAGTTCCCACCTCAGTGCTAAAGTAATTGGGATAAAAGAGAGGGATAAAAAGAGAAATCAGAAATTACATTTTCTAGAAGCAGATATGGCTTTGGCAGGTAACCATGTGCCCTAGCAAACTATTACAGAACAATAATCTTCAACAATAAAGATGAGATGACTAGCTCAGATATAAGTATTATGGATGAATACAAGTGACTCATGTGCCCTTTTTTTTAAGAGCGGGAGGAGGGGAAGGGGGAGAGGGAGAATCTTTAAGCAGCCTCCAAGCCCAGTGAGGAGCCCAACGCAGGGCTCAATCTCACAACCCTGAGATGCTGACCTGAGTGGAAATCAAAAGTCCGATGTTTAACTGACTGAATCACCCAGGCACCTGTCTTTTGTGCCCATTTTTAAGGTGACTGTTATATTTAGGTTTCATAGCTATGTGCAGAATCAGGATGAGATTAGGTAAGAGCGGGAGGAGGTAAGAGGGTAGATGTTAGCATATAATTCTTTTTTGTTTTGCCACAAAATCTGCTTTATAGAAACGGCCCTGTTGAGAAATTAGGAATTACATCACCCCTAAGCACTGGGATAATAAAAACTGAGGTTGCAAAGAAAACCTCCCATACTGTATAAACATTTTAGATTAACAACTAATCATCTCTTTAAGCATTCTGGACCCCAGAGTTGAGGAAAAAAACAGAAACTGATGACAGATTTCTGTGTCCCTACATAAAAAAATCAAGTATGAATTGGCATAGCTTCAAATAGCATGATGTTAGAAAGGAAATGCTTACATTCTAGAGGATTTCTTATCCTCTCTAACACAAAGCAAAGTTAACTGTCAGCCCCCTCACCCTTTCTCACCTCATTGTGGACATCAAATAAACCCTGCTGGATCTTCCTATATATTTCTTTGGCTGTGTTAATGAAGGCCTAAAGGAGACATAAATCATATTATTAGGCTCAAGTTTAGATAGAAAAATTAGAAAAAGGTGTTACAAATATTATTCCTACTTGGATATCTAAGGTGAATTAGGAACCATTAAGAGACCAGAGTAAAAATACAGAAGGTCCCCCCAAAAGTCTCTGTTTCAAAAAAAAAAAAAAAAAGGGGGGATTACATGGTATTTTGATACTGACCCAACACGTTCCTAGAGTGGCACCTTTTCCAAATAAAACAACCATGTTCTGTTCTCAATTAATTGCTCATGATATAGTCAGTAGCAGACTTCAGAACGACTACAGTAGAACCTATGAGACCCCCCAACCAAAATATTTACAAGTAACACTGATGTCTAATCCACACTTACCAATTCATGTCACACAAGGTAAAAGTAAAACTCCAATGTAGGAATCAAGGACAAAAAAAAAAAAAAAAAAAAAAGACAATTCCCTTAAAGGGAGACATACGGTCAATGTGACCACAAGACATCCTTTCCTTACCTTTGGTCTTACAGAAGAAAATTCTGAATAAAAGAATAAAGATCAACAAAAAAAAGAAAAAGAATAAAGATATGGTATCATCTCTCAGAAGCTCTCCCTACTTTTTCCCAAGTGGTACCTCTTCAACATTGCAGGCTGTTTTGGCTGAAGTTTCCATGAAGATAAGTCCATGCTCCCGGGCAAAGGCCTCTCCTTCTTCTCTCTTCACGTCCCTACGGGACTCTAAGTCACTGCAAGAGATTAATTGGGGAGAAAACTAAAAAAAGATCCAAGTGAAAGAAGAAACTCTTATTCTAAAAGAATCCCATGGCTGTTTCAACCACTAGTTAATACATAAAGAATGCAGACCCTGCACGACATTCTCTTGTACAGGGTTACTGATTTCTGTAGCTTCTTGGAAAATGGTTCTTCAAATTCACGACAGGTGCTGCGTGGTTGAGGATACTACTTTACTTTTTTTTTTTTTTTAAGATTTTATTTATTTATTTATTTGACCCAGAGAGAGGGAGAGGGAGAGAGAGAGAGAACAAGCAGGGGGAGTGGCAGGCAAGGGAGAGGGAGAAACAGGCTCCCTGCAGATCAGGGAGCCCAATGTGGGGCTCGATCCCAGGACCCTGGGATCATGACCTGAGCTGAAGGCAGACGCTTAACTGACTGAGCCACCCAGGTGCCCCAATACCTTACTGTCTTATAGAGAAAAAGGTTTATAAAGAGTTAGGCAAGCCCCATAGTTACTCAAGGCTCACTGTGCCCCATGCTTCTTTTTGGAAATGAGATCCAAGTGAGAGTTAAGGAAAGAAGATGAAAGGGAAATTCCATGTGTTAGAAGGCAGAAAAGTCAGAGATGCCCCATCCCACAGTGGTAAGTGTCCTCCTCTTTTACTGAAACAACCTGTAAGAATAGAGGGTGCCAGGAATAAGGAGAACACAGCTGCCTAAACTCATTAACATAATAGCAGCTTGCCACCAGGGAAATAAAAGACTCAAGACGAAAATGATATGTATAAAGTTAGGTGATAAGAGGGGAAAAAAGAGCTACAGACTGAGAAAGAGAATCAGGTGGCATGGAAAGACTTTATGACAAGACAGGATAAAAGGCTACAGACAAAGGTAAGGATGGACTGGTTTTCATTTTTCTAACTGCAAATGTGCATTTCAGAGATTTCCAGTTTTCCAACCACGAAATGAAATCAAACAGTTAGCCCACTGAAAAAGAACAAATCTAGAAAAAGTGTATTTATCATTTACCAGCTGGGTGAAAACCAGGGAAGACTACCCATCTAAATGTCTACCTCTAGCCCAGCTGCTCCTTTAAGCTCCAGATCTCTTGTCCCTTCGTCTGTTCATTTCCAGTCTGACGTGTAAAAGGCACCTCACACATACATCAAAATAGAACTTGATCTTTTCCCGCAAAACTGTTTCTGCCCCAGGCTTCCGCATCGCCAAAGAGGACTGAAGCTAGATCCAGGACATCATTTTTTTTTTAGGACGTCGTTATCTTAACAGCTTTTCCTTCTTCACTCCAAATACTCAGTTCATCCCAAAGCGAGGTATTTCCAAAATGCACCTTAACACCATCATTTTCCCCTCTCTCTGGTGTCATCACCCGAGCCCACACCACCATTCATTTAGACTACTGAAATGAACAGCCCACTTCAACCCCTGCTCCCCTCCACAGTGATCTTTTAAAATCTAAACAAGCCACATCTCTGCTTAAAACTCTTATTTAAAAGCTTCCTACTGTATTTAGAATAAAATCCACATCTCTTCCTAAGGCCTGAAAGTGCTACAATTTCTGGCCCCTGCCTACCTTCCCAACCTCATCTTGTACCATTCCCCCTTGACTCAGCCCAACCATACTGATTTCTTTCAATACCATGACCTTGCCAAGGTTCTTCCCAGTTCAAGACTTTCCATTTGTTCCCCATCAGATACTTTTTTTTAAACTGTGCCCACTGAACTCTTACCTATCCTTCAAATTCCAGAGTAACTATCACCCTCAATTAAAAATAGGTACCGTTACTCTCTTTTATAGCACCCTTTCTTTCCTTCACTGCATTTTTCACAATTTGTAATTAGATATATACCCTTTTATATTTAATATTTATATCTCCAATAAACTATAAGCTCCAAAGAAGCAGGGGCATGACTCTTTTTCTCACCTTGTACACTCAGGGTCTGGCAGATAGACATTTAAAACAGTTCGAACAAATGAGTACAATAAATTTGTGCCCACAGTTCTCAAATGGTGCACTCTAGGCACTGCTACAAACCCACAAGGGTGCCACAGGATGCCTTTTTTTTTTTTTTTGCCACAGGATAAATTTCCGAGAGAAACACTGTTAACACTCAACATCAGAACACCACATGAATCATAAGCTTAAGACAGTTCACAAGGTCACTGTCAGATCAAAATATTCAATATATTCAAAATATTCAATATTTGCATATGTTATGTGTAACCTGAGTTTTTGGCAACTGCTGTGATAAAAAGCAAGTACAAAATCGGGAAGCCTGGGTGGTTCAGCCAGTCAAGCATTCAACTCTTGATTTTGGCTCAGGTCATGATTTCAGGGTCGTGAGATCAAGCCCCACGTCAGGCTCCGCACTGGGTGTGGAGTCTGCTTAAGATTCTCACCCTCTACTACTGGTGATACTCAGCACCATGGAGGACAAAGGCTGGGAATCCCCTCTGTTTTCCGGGGCATGGGGATGGTCCATGGAGCCCTGTTATGTGGCTGCTGCAGGAAACCTGCGACAGGAAACCATTAGTTCCACGCATTTCTGGAGGGAGGAATTGTGGGGAGAGGGACAGATGAGCACCTTTTTTAGAGCTCAGCCTTCAATTCACTCTTTACTCTAGAAGGAAGGAGTGAAACTGTGTAAGATATTAACATAAATTTTCCATCCTAAATTATTTTTAATTTTTTTTAAGATTCTATTTATTTATTTGACAGAGAGATAGAGCCAGAGAGCACAAGCGGGGGGAAGAGGCAGAGGGAGGAGAAGCAGGCTCCCCGCTGAGCAGGGAGCCTGATAAAGGGCTGGATCCCAGGATCCTGAGATCATGACCTGAGCCAAAGGCAGACACTTAAACGACTGAGTCACCCAGGCGCCCCAGACCCTAAATTTTTTTTAAGGCTTCTTGTAACAATTGGTACAATATTTAGTGTTTACCTATTTTATTTCATTCTTTAGTTGTAGGTTGGTATAGAGTGAGCTGCCCTCTCAGGCAGAATTGGCACTGGGGGCAGAGGAGTAGACCTGTAAATTACAAAGTTTATGCCTTAACACTTTGAATCTGTTTTTTTAAATATATTCCCTCAGTAAATTTAAGAGTTTTTAAAATGTAAATCTAAAGCAATTAAAAGTTTCTTTGGGGTGCCTGGGTGGTTCAGTGTGTTAAGAGTCTGACTTCGGGTCCTGGGATCCAGCCCCACGTGGGCTTCCTGCTCAGTGAGGAGTCTGCTTGTCCTTCTCCTTCTGCCTGCCGCTCCTCTTGCTTGTGCTCTGTTTCTCTCTCTCCTCCTGCCCCCCAGCCTGGTGCATGTGTTTTCTCTAAGTAAATAAAATTTTTAAAAAATGGTTAAAATGGTAAATTCTACATTATGCATATTTTACCACAATTATTTTTTTATTTTTATTTTTTACCAAGAGCACCATAAACTAAAAAAGTTTGGGGACCAAGTAAGTCAATGTCCATAGAGCATGTACATGACTTCTGGTCCTTATTATTCCTACAAATAAAATTTTACCTCTTATTCCCAATCAGCATGATAACCATGTTGGAGCTGGAGTGTTGCCGGGCATCCTCTAACCAAGAGGTCAGGTGGTTGAAGGTTTCACGCCTACAGCAGAAAAGTTTAGAAAGTGGGTCAGAGATCCGTTTCAAAATGCCAAAGTAATTCCAAATGCATGGGAAAAGGGGGAAGGCTACATGTGTAGAACAAAATATTAGAGAAGCCTTTCCTCTTTAGCATTCTTACCAGAACCAGAAGACAGAAAAGAAAAAGATTTAAAGGACATGGGGAAAAGGCTCCCTCCTGCCCACCTGGTCTGACTCACCTTGTGATGTCATACACTAGCAGTGCTCCAGCTGCTCCCCTGTAGTAGGAACGGGTGATAGAGCGGAAGGATTCTTGCCCAGCCTTTCCCACCAACATGGCAACAAAAAAATCCCAACAAAACCAGGTTATTTCCAGAAAAAGGACTTGATCACATGCCACTCTAACAAAAAGGACTTAACTTTAAAAAAGAACTTCTAATAAGAGAATTAGAGAAAGAAAACTGACCACCCAGAGAGATGTCCAGGCGGGAAATTAACATGTTTAAATGGAAGCACAGTTGACATTGGGAGTGGGACAATTGTTCCTGTGAGACTGTCCATCAAATTGCTGAGTGTTTAGCATACTTGGCTCCCAGTCACTAAATGCCAGTAGCACTCCACTGTCAGTGCGACAATTGAAGACATTCTCATACATTTTCCAATATCCCCTAGGAAAGAACAACTTGAAATAGGACTAGAAACTCAAGAGCATTTTCAATCCCCACATGATGCCGAACACATCACATTAACCTGTTTGAATTCTTTTATCTGTAAAAAGGAAACTTATCTTAGAATGTTAATACCCTGGCTAATGGCAGTTTCATTCCAATGGGTCAATGCAGAAAAGCAGTGAGATACAAAGGACTTAAATTGGGCATATGCTAACTGACATTTAGTGCTCCACTACTAAAGGCAGGACTACCAAGAGATCTTGTATAGCAAATAAAAATAAGGAACAGGGCCCAGCACAGACTCTTCCTTAAAAAAAAAAAAAAAAACACACAATATTCACACTCTAATCTCATTTCCAAATGGGGCCAAGATATTTATTACTGAGCTATCTATTTATTAATGCCCCCATATACTGGGTACTTTTGCTTTCTTAATGGAATAGTTGTCGTTTTTTTCCCTCCTTACAAGAAGCAAAAACATCTTTTAAATAATAATAGTATATTATTAC